>NC_084717.1:17706219-18336022 GCF_033807575.1 Cydia pomonella | reverse complement strand
AGTACCATCGATCTAGATGAAGTCCAGGGTCTCATGATGGAGTCAGGAGTTGGTCACCATAATTCCTAATCTACTCATCATAACTCCATCGTGTTTGGGCTCAATAGATTTGCCCTCACGAGCACCATCAATCTAGATGATGTTCAGGGTCTCATGATGGAGTCAGGAGTTGGTCACTAGAACTCTTAATCTACTCATTATAATTCCATCGTGTTTGGGCTCAAAAGATTTGCCCTGACGAGTACCATAGAAATAGAATAGAAATAGAATTTGTTTTATTCATAAACACACAAACAGAAATAGACAGACATAAAAGAGAACATAGTGAGAGTAAAGTGTCACGAAATGGCCTCATCTCAGCATGTTGCTGGCGACTATGTTGTTGCCATCATGTGGCATGTTGCCATCGATCTAGATGAAGTCCAGGGTCTCATGATGGAGTCAGGAGTTGGTCACCATAATTCCTAATCTTCTCATCATAACTCCATCGTGTTTGGGCTCAATAGATTTGCCCTCACGAGCACCATCAATCTAGATGATGTTCAGGGTCTCATGATGGAGTCAGGAGTTGGTCACTAGAACTCCTAATCTACTCATTATAATTCCATCGTGTTTGGGCTCAAAAGATTTGCCCTGACGAGTACCATCGATCTAGATGAAGTCCAGGGTCTCATGATGGAGTCAGGAGTTGGTCACCAGAACTCGTAATCTATTTATCATAACTCCATCGTGTTTGGGCTCAATAGATTTACTCCGACAAGCACCATCAAATTACCATTATGATGAATAGATTAGGAGTTCTGGTGACCAACTACTGAGTCCATCATGAGACCCTCGACTTAATCTAGATCGATGGTACTCGTCAGGGCAAATCTTTTGAGCCCAAACACGATGGAGTTATGATGAATAGACTAGGAGTTCTGGTGATCAACTCCTGAGTCCATCATGAGACCCTGGACCTGATCTAGATTGATGGTGCTCGTCAGGGCAACTCTATTGAGCCCATACACGATGGAGTTATGATGAGTAGATTAGGAGTTCTGGTGACCAACTCCTGACTCCATCATGAGACCCTGGACCTCATCTAGATCGATGGTGCTCGTCAGGGCAAATCTTTTGAGCCCAAACACGTTGGAATTATAATGAGTAGATTAGGAGTTCTAGTGACCAACTCCTGACTCCATCATGAGACCCTGGACTTTATCTAGATTGATGATGCTCGTCAGGGCAAATCTATTGAGCCCAAACACGATGAGGTTATGATGAGTAGTTTAGGAGTTCTGGTGACCAACTCCTGACTCCATCATGAGACCCTGGACCTCATCTAGATCGATGGTGTTCATCAGGGCAAATCTATTGAGCCCAAACACGATGGAGTTATGATGAGTAGATTAGGAGTTCTGGTGACCAGCTCCTGACTCCATCATGAGACCCTGGACCTCATCTAGATTGATGGTGCTCGTCAGGGCAACTCTATTGAACCCAAACACGATGGAGTTATGATGAGTAGATTAGGAGTTCTGGTGACCAGCTCCTGACTCCATCATGAGACCCTGGACCTCATCTAGATTGAAGGTGCTCATCAGGGCAACTCTGTTGAGCCCAAACACGATGGAATTATAATGAGTAGATTACGAGTTCTAGTGACCAACTCCTGACTCCATCATGAGACCCTGGGCCTCATCTAGATCGATGGTGTTCATCAGGGCAAATCTATTGAGCCCAAACACGATGGAGTTATGATGAGTAGATTAGGAGTTCTGGTAACCAGCTCCTGACTCCATCATGAGACCCTGGACCTCATCTAGATTGATGGTGCTCGTCAGGGCAACTCTATTGATCTCAAACACGATGGAGTTATGATGAGTAGATTAGGAGTTCTGGTGACCAGCTCCTGACTCCATCATGAGACCCTGGACCTCATCTAGATTGAAGGTGCTCGTCAGGGCAACTCTATTGAGCCCAAACACGATGGAGTTATGATGAGTAGAGTAGGAGTTCTGGTGACCAACTCCTGACTCCATCATGAGACCCTGGACCTCATCTAGATCGATGGTGCTCATCAGGGCAAATCTTTTGAGCCCAAACACGTTGGAATTATAATGAGTAGATTAGGAGTTCTAGTGACCAACTCCTGACTCCATCATGAGACCCTGGACTTTATCTAGATTGATGATGCTCGTCAGGGCAAATCTATTGAGCCCGAACACGATGAGGTTATGATGAGTAGTTTAGGAGTTCTGGTGACCAACTCCTGACTCCATCATGAGACCCTGGGCCTCATCTAGATCGATGGTGTTCATCAGGGCAAATCTATTGAGCCCAAACACGATGGAGTTATGATGAGTAGATTAGGAGTTCTGGTGACCAGCTCCTGACTCCATCATGAGACCCTGGACCTCATCTAGATTGATGGTGCTCGTCAGGGCAACTCTATTGAACCCAAACACGATGGAGTTATGATGAGTAGATTAGGAGTTCTGGTGACCAGCTCCTGACTCCATCATGAGACCCTGGACCTCATCTAGATTGAAGGTGCTCATCAGGGCAACTCTGTTGAGCCCAAACACGATGGAATTATAATGAGTAGATTAGGAGTTCTAGTGACCAACTCCTGACTCCATCATGAGACCCTGGACCTCATCTAGATCGATGGTGTTCGTCAGGGCAAATCTTTTGAGCCCAAACACGATGGGATTATAATTAGTAGATTAGGAGTTCTGGTGACCAACTCCTGACTCCATCATGAGAACTTGGACTTCATCCGGGTCAAAAATAATAATGCAAACCCTAACGTTATTTCAAGTGAAAATGCGTTTTTCAGAAAATCGCAGCCAAATAACACTAGACCTTACTCATAGTGTTGTGTTCCTGCCGGTGAGTAAGGTTGCCAGAGCTCAACGAGGGGCGGGAGGGGGTTAGGGTCGGCAACGCGCATGTAACTCCTCTGGAGTTGCAGGCGTACATATGCGGGCCGTATGCTTGTTTGCCACCGACTTAGTATTAAAAAAAAAGTAACACTGAAAATCCATCAATAAGCGAGTCTGTTAGGCATACTGTAAAAAATGAACTTTTATTAAGATTTTCTAATCGCAGTATAAAGCACTTCTCGGAACTCCGTAGCTGATTACGATCGCAACGAATGCCTGACAATCGAGCACAGGTCCGTCCTCTAAGCGCGCTCCGCGCGGACTGCGAGCGGGGCGTCGCTGCTGCGTGATTTATACGTGTTTTAAAAAAATATAAATTTACGGCAATGTAGGTCCCATAGTTACGATTTTTTTTTTATAGGTTAACATAAAGTTACAGTTTGCTATAATATTATTTTTAAAGCAAAATATGCGTACAATTTGCGGAAATAAAATATAATAAAACCCTGTTTTCGCCAAAAAAATGAAGAAAACTCGGAAGGTATTTTATCAGTTTTTTCAAATGAATCTTCGATTGTTAATCATTCCAGCCCCTCGTACGAGATATGTTGAATCAAATTGTAGTCATTCATGTACCAAATGATTCTTGTTTATAGCAAAATTGAGAACCGAAACGCCACATCTCACTGCAAAATTTGGAAAAGACTCCCAAAAAACCTCATTAAAAAAGAGGTTTAAAAGAGAAAATGAAAATTTGAACTGTTGGAGCCCCTAGTTTAGGAAACGATTATTTAAGTACGTTATCAGTTTTTGAATAAATACTAATAGTTACGTCGTAATCTTGAATGAAAAAGGAAGCATTTTACAAAATATGCTCGTCTGTAGGAATAAGGACTCTTAATTGACAACGGAATGTATTGAATTCACAGTGTATGTGATATGTATATGTGCGAGGAAAGTTCTACTCGAAAACACGTGTTTGGTATGTTCTAGTTTTGGATATTAGATGAAGACTGACGTGAAAACGCCTTTAAAAGATGTAGCTATGTCTATGCGGTACCAGTCATTTATATTCAAATGGTATATGAATTTTCAATCAAGGAAATACTAGTGTGACCCGCAGTTTAGATCGCAGGGACGCCATCTAAACAGTATAGACGGTTCTTGTAAACAAAGATACCTAGAAACGGCTTTCTCCAGCAGTTTCTGATGTGCTTACTAAACATAATCATGGTAATTTTAAAGAAAATTTTGATCGCTTTTGACTTCTGGCATCTAACCCCCTTATTCATAAAACTTTGCAACCGTATTCAAACATGTATAAAATTTTATCTCGTTCCAAGAATACAGATAGGGACAAACGATTATAAACTGTTAGTTGTTATTAACGTTTCGAATTAAATCGAAGAACCAAAAAGAGGTCCAGGTCGCCGTCCGACGACCTGGATGGGAACCATTTCCAAGGATATGAAGACGACGGATTTAAAACCCGAAATTGCACAAAAACGCCCAGAATGGCGTCTTAGGACTAGGAGGGCCGACCCCAAGAGACATGGGAAATAGGCTCGGGAGAAGAAGAAGTTGTGATTAACGTTTATGAAGAACGCCATTCAACTATTCATTACCATTCTTTCGAGCGACTAAACCAGACTACTAATCAATTAAATTAAATTTAAATATATGTGTTTTTAATTTAATGCATGTTAATTATAAGATGTAATGTTTTGAAAATAAATGTCCCGCCGAGTTTCTTGCCGTTCCCATATTGGGATACTCTTCTACAATTTAGGAGGGAATGAAATCTCCTCGAGTCAGAGGTGTAGGGTTAGAGCCGGCGTAGCTTTATCCTTACTTGAAAATAGTAGTAAAGTATAACTAGCCGTATGAATCGATTTTGCATGTATAACCAGCCTTAAAATGTATAGTTTATTATGTGGTAGTTTTGCACATTGTAATTTTTCCTAGAGTCACGCCAAGATAAGTTGGCAGCGATTATGACAACCTGGACAGTGCAGGTGTTATTTTAAACATCGAACTTCTATGAAAAAATGACGTTTACTTTACACTTACACAGGCTGGGCTTGCAAAATCGCTGCTAACTTAGCTTTGTCTCACTCTAAGTCACCCGTTGATCACGCTGTAAAGGGTTCGAAACGTCAGGATGTATTATAAATACATTATACGCGATACATTCCGTTTTCATAGTTTTATTCACTTTACTACTTACAAAGACTAGACAGTTATTCCAATAGTCGGCCTGTAGTCTTATCAGATTTAAAAGTTCTTATGGAACAAAAAAGCCAACTCGACTAGTTGAAAGTGTAAAATAAATTTGCAAGTTCATTTTTAGCACTGTAGCTCTCGAACGCTGAAAATCTCACGTTTTAATTTACGAGTTTTGTTTATTTTGGACCGTAAATGAAATGATTAAGTGCTTTCACAACTGTAGGCTCAACAATATTACTGCGCAATGCGGCAACAGCGGTCAATTCAAATTTAAATACTTTTTGTTAAGTTTATTTTAATTAGATTCAACTGCATTTATATTAAGAATATAACTTTTACTAAATTTGGAATGAAACTCAGCGGAACATTCGAAAATAAAATCTAAGTCTCCTATCTTAATTGACTTTCTACTGTCTGACTAATTGCTATAAGTTGTTACTGTATCTGAAACAGTAAACAAAGCAGCTACAATTTATTTCAATTTCGTATTTCCTAACTCGTTTGTCACAAAACACTTCACAAATTATCTCCGTCCCAGACCCCTTTCCACGCGACAGTTTCCTCGCTTTGATTGATATGATATGATTGCTTAAAAACAAACAAACATCGATAACGGACGATCCAGGGATCAACGACACTCGAACCGCGTTGCGTAGGAGTCTCTATTTTAACATCGAGTTTGTACACCTCTCCTGCTCTGGCACACGCACATTGCGTATTGCTTTCGCACACGACGGAATTGTGCAAGAATTGGCAAGAGATATATTTTTCCTAATGTTATGTGCCAAAAACTACACGTGGATGACCTGAGGTAGATAGATAACTTTTACTTTTGAGTTGTCAAGTTTATTTTTTATTAACAAGGGAATTAGCCTTGAATAAATTTATCTTTTTTATCACTATCACTACACTTCATAAACCAAAGTCCCGCGCTACGCTACGTCTGTCTGAATTGTATGTTCGCGAAATACTCAGAAACTACTTAACGAATTTTTATGCGGTTTTCACCTATCAAAAGAGTGATTCTTGAGGTCTTAGGTATAATTTGTTAAGGTTTTGTGAAACCGGGACAGGTCGCTAGTAATAGCTAAAAGCCTAAACAAATATTACTTGCACGCTTCAAAACAGCAATATCTGTTTTTCCAACAAATGTATTCCGTCCTTTGTTAGCTAACCAAACATTGTCCTCGATTTCATTGATCAGGCTTTCAATAGACTGTCCAAAAGTCGATAACAATATTGTCAACAAAAGGTTTTTCGTTTATAACTTTTGACTACAGACCCTGAGGGACCTGTGTGAGTGTGTGTACTGTTTTCCACGTTTAAATATTTACTATATTTAATAGACTATTTGAAGAATAGTTATCTACACGCACCAACATTTATAAAAGAATCAAAAACATATCCATAAGTGGCCTTCTCGGACGAAACTGTTTTAAATGTAATCGGCATTCATCCTAAAATGAGAGACAAATAGTCATTCATTGTTCTTTCGAACGTAATACCATGAAAATAATCGAATAGTTTCCGAAATCTTGTTCCTTTTATGGATCTTGGATATCATTACGTAAACTGCAAAAATTCCCTTGCATTTCTTACCTCGTTTACACCAAAGTAAACGAGGTTCTTCAAAGCTTTAACGAATCTAGTTTCCAATTGTCGACAATTTCCCTGTTTCCTCGGTCAACTAGAGCACCGTCTGTTAACCTCTATCTCTTAATCCTTGGCACGCTCGCTGCAGCCCGGTTTCGATCTCGTGACCTGAATGCAGTCCCAATGCTGTCAACGCTCGACTCGAATAAAAGTTACGATAAGAAATCTTCAGGAAGTGAATTATTATATCAGGAAATGACTTTGTAGATTTAGTTAGTTGGAAGGAATAGTTGAGGATAGCTTTGCGATGATCGTATCTTTTAATATTAAGCGTCTTTGATATTCGACATCCAATCGCGTAGCCACTTAGAAAAATAAGTGTGACCTTAACGACTACTTATCAAAAATACTGACAAAACAACCAATTATGAAATTTGTAAACATGTAAAATAACGTTTATTTTTCAGTTAACATTTAACGGCGTTGTCATGCCCCGGTACTCCTACGTCACTCTTTAGAATGTAGCATATAAGTGAGTTACACAATTTTCACACACTCGGAATCATAACAACTTATGCGTTGTCCTCCAAGGCCGTCAGTGCCGTTTCGTGACCGGTGCCTATTTACCTGGCTAACTATTACTACGGTATTTTCTTCCTCATGTTATAAAAGAACGAGGACAAAATACCTTCGTTGTTGTTAATGTCTGATGACGCTTTTTTACAATACTATTTATTTTCAGTGTTTAGACGGGAATATTTAGATACGTTTTTTATTGAAGTGCTTGTGATACTAATACTCGTGTTGTGATGGGTGTGTAGTGGAATGGATATTTGTTGAAGCGGTTGATAATGTCGAAGACTCTCAACGCGTATAGAATGTAAGTATCAATATGAATTACTTGACCATTAACATGTTTTCTTCCTCATTAGCAACTATGTATGACCAAGACAATGCAGTGTGGGAAACGGTGATATTATAATGTATTTTAACATCTATCACACCTAGCCCTTTTCTGTCTCGTGGATAAATTTACAAAAGCAAGTACATAGTAATGTGTTTTCTTGATTAGACGTCGTTTTTGAATCACCATTGCCTATGTTCTCGTCAAATTTATAATTAAATTTATATCCTAGAATAGAAATTTCATTTACAAATACTTCGATCCTCGTTATTTAAGTCGAAGCTTCTAGATTTTCCCCACCATTAGTTGTAAACTTTACTAACTCTGAGACCTTTCGGTAAGTTCCAGTCTATTTTAAGGTTCGCGGTGCCCAATTTGGCGGAAACATTTTCTGCCTTAATGATCACACGATAGGAATTTATTCGAGGGTGATTCGAGGAATAGAAACATATAGATGGTTGCTTATGACCATAAGGCTGGATTTCGAGAATAAATTATACTTATCAACTGGACCACTGTGCTTTTTAAAAAGAATTGTGAATACGATAATAGGTTTTAAAAAAAACTTTTTATACTACGTCGGTGGCTAACAAGCATACGGGCCGCCTGATGTTAAGCAGTCACCGTAGCCTATGGACGCCTGCAACTCCAGAGATATTACATGCGCGTTGCCGACCCTTTAAAATCCTGTACTCTCCTTTTTTGAAGAACTCCATACTGTAGCCCCTCGGGAAAACCTCGGCAGGGAGCTCATTCCACAGCCGAAGCGTCCGCGGGAGGAAATTCCTCCTCAACCGTACAGTACGCGACCATTTAGGTTCTAGGGTGGAGGATGTCAGTGAAATTAAATTTTCAGTCAGAACTTTTTTGCTGAAAGTTTTTCTCGTTACGTTTAAGCGCATTAACTTTTTCGTTTCAATTAAACCTTTTCGTTTACCGCCGTTTTTGTTACATTTGTTCAGAATCAAAATGAGACCATCCCTTTTTAACTGAGTGATATCAATACTTACAATCGACTACAAAGGAAATAGTTGTTTAAACTTGTTAAACAACTATTGAGTGTGTTATTGTTTGTGGTGAGTGTGTGTAGATTAATTTGGGCATTTGGCTCGCTTAGCTGCTTCTGCTGGCTGATAAAACCCAATATTAATTCACTAAAATAAAACTCACTTACATTATGAGCATAATGCTTTCACAGCTACTCCATATTTATTGTGTACTTTCGCCGCCTCCCTAGTCCTACGTTATGATTATTGTTCGTAATGACTTGTGGAATGTCTCATCATTAGTCCGTGATGGGACGAGATGGACTGAGATCTTATCGTCATTTTTAAAATGAGTGGGATACTTCAATTTTGAAATGCTGTCTTTTGGAGCGCACTGAGATGAAACAAATTCAATCAATTAGTCATTTATTTATTATATAAACTATATGGGATCGTTCGTTTTGGTAACACGAATTGTCAAATCGTTCGCAGGTACTCGAACAAGAATACAATTTAATACGGCAGGATGTAGGGTTATCACTTAGTTTCAAATCCTGGTAAGGGCATTTATTCGTGTGATGAGCATGGATATTTGTTCCTGAGTCATGGGTGTTTTCTATGTATTTAAGTATTTATAAATATTTATATATTATATATATCGTTGTCTAAGTACCCTCAACACAAGCCTTATTGAGCTTACTGTGGGACTTAGTCAATTTGTGTACTAATGTCCTATAATATTTTTATTTATTTAGTTTCATCTGTTTTGTTCAGCATCTGACGTTTTGTGTCCTGCATTTACAGTTACAGTATATTTCAGACGGCGACAGGCCTGTAAACGATACCTATCGAAGCCATATTTCTCCTCCTATTATTATCTATTAAACTCCCCACTTGTAGATGTATTTTACACCCCGATATCTACAGGTTTATTACGCACATAAATTCCAATAATGCCTTCAACCACATCTCTCAAGACAGTTCCGTCAAATCGATCTTCACTTGAAGCGTAATAATGAAATGCCTGCTTCAAGGTTGAATTCCCTATCAAGTCTGATCTGAGCCGACAATTTCCCGGGAAGGTTCAAGGATGCCAGACCTTTTACCAAGGACACTGGAGGAGAGGAAATATCGTTTTATTAGAAATGCGGCGAGGTAACGGAGAGTTTTCACATTATTTTCTTTGTATTTGTTTGTTTAAATGACAGGGAATTTTGTGTAAATACACGTGCATGTCGTGCATGCATTTATGAACTCTGAATATTCGCTTCGCATATTAAAGCATCTTCGCATATCAAGGAGAAGCTTAAAAAATTGTGGCTTTCCGATACTTTGGTTACGACTTCCTAGTTCTTTGGAGTACTTCTACTTTTTTAATTTCCTTTACTTTTCTGGTTCGAATTCATATTTATTTATATTATATATTGAATATTTATTTATTTTTATTTATATATATATATGTATGCATTATTTTATGGTTATTTTTCTATCTATGTATATTTGTATCAATGTGTATTCAAAACGTGCATTTCATTAATTTCAGTGATTGTACACTTTTGTTTGTGTTTGTCATTCATTCACCGTTACTTCTGTTTTACTCATTTCCTCAAAGGTTAACTGGAAGAGATCCCATACAGGGATAAGTTCGCCTTTGTTGTATTTAATTTACTCTGTAACTGTGTTTTTCGTGTTTTTATTTCTATGTACAATAAAGTATATACATACATACATACATACATACATAAAGGGGAGTGTACGTTAAAATGGTTATTTTTTAGCAGATGGGCAAATACAACTACCACATGTTTGATGAATTCCTATCATAATTTTTGTCCTTAAAGATATTGTTTGCAAGTAGGAAAGCGGACCCTAGCAAAGGTCGGGAACGGTAGAGTAGATAGAAGACTAACGATTTTGTTTTCTAATATCTCTTAAAAACAGTGATGTAGAAATTAATGGCGTTTAATTTTGAAGGTGGCAAGCTACCTGTTTAATATTTATCTTATTATTTTCTGTTTCCGTTTTGCTAAAAACGACGTACTTTCAATCTCATCAAATATTTTTAAATTATCTATAATTCTATATATCCAATATTTTTTTGGCAGTTATACGAGTATGCTCATTGCTCGTAACATCGTTGCTTTCTCAGATCCTTAACAGTCGTCGTATTCACGAAAGAAGACCCAACTAAATCTTCAAAATTGCTTTACAAATTGGCCGTCCCTCGCCGCTAACCATTTCCAAAGCCTTAAAGGCATAAACCAGCCGATATCCCGGCTGAGTAATGTTTAATGCTAGCCTGGCGTTGTCTAGACAGATCGATTCTCTGTCCACGCTTTAATTACGTTAGCTGTATCCTTTTACGATGATCCTAGCGAAGGGTCATTTGCCTGCTCATTCGCGACTCATTGGTTTTGAGAAATTGTTGTCGGTGATTGATACGATGATGCTTTACTTTAATCATAGACTATCGTTACGATTATCTTTATCATCATGAGCATGAATCATATTGTATGAATTAGATAATACTTAACAACATTCGTATTTTACTTTTGCAAACTTTTTACTGGAAATTGCACAGCTAAAACATATCTTCAAAATTTCGATCGCGTTTGCAGTCCCGCAAATCCAATAGCGTGTATTCTGTATACAGCTTTCTCTAACGTTGTTTCGCTGGCTCGTGTCCAAACGCGTTCCCTTATTCATAAAACCCACAAAAAACCGCGTCAGTAAACTCCTCACTCCCCTAACCCTCGTTTTTCACGAGTTTCCATTTCCATTTGTTATGTCTGGCTTTACCGGTAACATTTTGTTAATTGAAGTCTTGTGTTACAATTTACCTTCTCTCATTTCACAGCTATTACTGTTGGGTGCAATAAACTTCATTATACTTTTGAGTGTACATTTGCAGCGCATTTCTGGTGCAAAGTTGAGAAATACACAGTTTGAAAATGCAGTTTCTGACTTTAGCTAACTTCTGTAAAAGGCAGTAAATCATCCTGATAAACAAGTGTGTTTTAGCGAAAACTCTGAAACGAGCAAGAGGGTTGTCGCCCCTCGTTGCCATGGCGATGGGTATTTTATGCGCTCCACGTCGCGCCCCCGGGGGGAGGATTCGGCAAGGCCCGTCCTAAGGCTGTTTGGGTGACTTTAGGGTTATGATAGCCGTGTTGACTTGATCTTTTATCGATACGAGGTCTCGTGTTTGAGGCTTTGTATGCCTTGGCGTTGATTACATTTGACCATGTTGATTTTATAAGAATATGCGTTTGTGTTCAAAGCAACGTTATTTATGCTTCATACGCATACTGTGCAGTTGTTTTATTCACCTGGTTTTACTTATCCCATTTTTGCTAGTTCAGTCCTCAGTATAACACTCTTACAGTAGATGTCGCTAGGGCCTCCCTAAGGCTCTTATATGGTGAAAATATTCGCTGGATTGGGTAAGTAGGTATAGCTCAGATGGTTCGCACTGGTTCACGTGGTATCGCACTGTGCTAGCCATCCAGTCGTGGGTTCAAGTCCAATCCAAGGCAGTGAATTTTTCCACTTTTAGTTTGTTTCTAAGCTTAATAGCATCGTTCGCAGACGTTTCTGCTTGATACAAAATTAATTCAGTCCGAAGTATCGAAAATGGAGACTATGAGATCGTGTTTTATTTTTAATATAAAAATTCCTACCTTTATTTACAACTGAATTATTAAGCTGTTTGATAGTTGATAGGTTTCCAACTAGCCCTATTCGTGCTCATGACTGAAATAAAAATAGAGTTCTATACGTTAAGTGGCAGACTATTGACCCGACATTTAAATATTTTCTATAGTCGCGTGCCGCCGGCTCGGAAGCAACTAAAATTACTCTTTTGTCACGGTTTTCTGTAAGTGAAATAAGTTCGTTCAATATGCTAGTATTTTATTTACCGACTTTCCCATATTATGAATATTTAAATATTTAATAGCGTTCATTTGGATGATTTGTAACTAATAACCTGGATACCCTGAATATTTTTCTTGTAAAATTCGGGTTTATCGATTTGGTTTGTTTTTTGAGGACATCTGATATATAGCCAATTATATGATATAATTTGACCTTTCCCTATTTGAAATAAATGTTTAACTTTAGTGCATTACTAGATACAAATGAATCTATGTTCGCTTGCAGAAATATCTGACGTAATATAATATATCCGTCCTGACTTTATAATGTGTTTTAACTTTGATAGATTACATCCTTCATCTATATCTTCAAGTCGTGATGTTTCAACCAGTTCTAAACCAGTTTCTGTTCACCTGTCAATGTATCTGCTTGTTTTTACACAGCAGGTGCTAACTTAATCTTCCGTATGCATTTCCACTTCATTGTCGACTGCTGCTAGACAGGTGGTTACTCTATACTCGTTTACTGAGAATATCCTTATTTTGCTAATGCTAATACTTGTCTTTCAAGGATATTAGGGCTCGAGTTTCTGTTAATAGTGATGGTGAAGATGGATATGGATTGAGAATAAGTTCTTTGGTCAAAACATGTTTTAATGCTACGCATCTGTCTATGTGGTATACTAATTATCGGTCTTCGATTTTCTTGTCGATTATTTACTAGTGGCTCTGTGAGAAGTAGACCTCGCGTTAAGTTTAGAAAATGTAAAAGTGAAAAATACTTAGTGGGTTAATTTTGTCGTTGTCACAGTGAACTCGCAATGGTCTTAAGCGCCATAGATGCTATTGGCGCTTAAGTCCGACTGGACTGGATCGACAAAAAAATATTTAATCATAGAATCTGGCCACAAAATTTCACGAGGATCGGTTAAGAATTGCGACCTGTAGAGGAGAACATCCGGACATATGAAAGCAAAATGCCCGCGTAAAAACGGGAGACCTTCGCTAACACTACGGTCAATTAAATTAGTTAGAAATATAGCGGCATTCGTTCACATATTTAATACAGTAGACGTTACTTTGTGAAAATAACCAACTAACAAGGCATACCTAAGCTCAGGCCGCCGCCAAAGACGGCATTTTTAATTTACGTTGGTCCGAAGTTTTGCAAGTACAAGATTATATTTTGCTTCCAGACATGCTGAATTAAATATAAGGCGCTCAGAATATGAAAATAAATATCTGTAGAGTCAGACCAAGATAAGTTGGCAGCGATTTTGATAGCCCAGACGGTGCACGTGTTATTTTAAACGTCAAATTTCTATGAAATTATGACGTTTACTTGACACTTGCACCATCTGGGCTATCAAAATACTGGTCTGACTCATATGTAGAATTTACAACTAATGTGCTTTATATCGGTAATTCTATAAAAAACTAAATGATAACTTTGGATGAAAAGGTTTATTTAATATTTCTCCTTTCTAATTTTGCTATGCAAACATATCGAAGCAATATTAAAGTATCCTTTTACATTTACTGCATGTGTCACTCTAAATCTGATACTTATGTACATTGTAAAGCACCATTTAAAGGGCAATGTTTTAGGTCATTAAATTTTCTAATATTTAACGTCTATCCGAACACTTCAGTAAAACATCCTTAAGCGGCTATAGCTATGTTTTTTTGTGTTATAGAAGTATCAACATTAATTTATACTCACTTTCATGTTAAAAAAAACTTCATCCTGAAATCCTCATCAACGTTGAAATATTCAAGTGGAATGCAAAATTCCCGCGCAACGCCGTCGGCTTCGTTATCTTGAAATATCCTCTGTCTCGTAATGTTTCCTTTTTAACGTGCACCGCACTATACGGAATTAGATTACACATTATTCAAATTCCTTTCATTATTTCGCATATTAGCAGTTAAATTACCCTTTGTGAACCTTATTTGCAACATAATATGGTCTAGCATTGATCAATCAAGTTGCTGTTACACCTTATTTGAAGTGCAAGCAGCTTGGTCGGCCGCCAAACTATTTAACTGTTTACTTTTTGTATATTTATAATGCGAACAACCTTGCCATATTCAGTGTAACCGTTACCGCACGCGCGAAAATTATAAATATACAAGCAAATAGAATACTGATCGACAGATAGAACGGCAGGAAGCACTATTGACCCCAATTTTTGAGCGTAATACAAAAACTGTTTGAATATTTATCACCTCTAAATATGAGCACGTACGTTTTTGCATTTGCTATTCGTTTTGAATTTAAAGTACCAGGGTATCAGAGTGATTGAGGGTAGTGATTAGCCCGGGATATTCCCATTCCTTGGATGATTCCGAAAAATATATTTAAGACAAGAAACTGATGGGCTTATCACAAAATGACTGAATGTCGCTTTCGTTTGTTCCAAAGTTTTATCAGTTTTATTAAATTTTAGTTGTTACTCGTTTATTGAACAAATAAGTCGTTTTGTTGTTTATATTAGGAATATAAATTGTGAATGATAATTAATTAATATTTAAGTTTACGAAACCTTGTTTGTCCATTTAAGTTATTTAAATATATTCAGTTTATTCAACAGTATAACGAGTATTATCGCAATATAAAGAAATATTCCCAGCTAACTTGAGAATTTACTTTCATAATACATGGTGATTTTATTGTTACCTGAGCATTCTTTCAGTAGTGATATGTAGTATGTTTTCCTATGGTCCAACCCCAGGAACTTATCTCAGTTTTAAGTGAAACAAGTATACCTTTTAACTATCGTATTGGTATTAAATCGGCCGATCGTGAAATTCGTAGGCATATCGTGAAACGTAAAAAATCTTGGTCTCGTTCCTTGAGTCGACGCGCGGGGCTCCTATTTCTGGACAGTTTATCCTTCGGGCATCTGAACCAATCTTATGAACCTATCCTGCCTATCTATTGGTTTAATGTGACTGCCGTCAAAACATTACGATTTGCCTGGATTTGCATCGGCCACCGACATTAACATTTCCCATTCAGGCACATTACTCCTAGCGAACAGCTCATCACTAAATCGACACTGGATCAACATGTCATTTAGTCCCACGTTCTCACGGGGCGTTTCCTAGGGCTTTCGTAACATTCATTTCCACCTATTTAGTGATGAAACCGGGTGCGGCTCTTCCTGTATTATTATGCCTTCCTGGTACCTTTGTATAAGCATGTTTGTTTATTTACATATATCGATCAGTGTTATTGATTAATTGATTACCCTTTTAATCTTTAAAACGGCCTCTCGCGAATTTTATGACCACAGAATAACTTTAAAACGATCCAGAGGCCGTAAGTTCAAGTCTCACCGAAGACAGTAATTTTTCCACTTTTAAATTTATTCTAAGCTTAAGTTCTATAACTGTCAAGTCGTGCTTAGAGCGAATAACGAAACACTTTTCTCTGCAAGACATCGCCGTGTGTTGACATTTAAGACGTTCTCAAATGTAATTTTTCACGGTAATTCCGTCTTGGTTGCATTGAATAACATGCTCCAATTTAATCATGACGGCCTTTAGGTAACGTCAAAACGTGGAATTGACCAATCACAACTTTGTACGTTTTATGTAACGTACCTCAATGGTTGCATGTTGTCACGAAGGTTTACCAATATCTACATGAAAATAAGTACATAGAATCGAATGAATGGTTATATAAGACTGTTTTATACTACTAGAAGCGTTAATGTACTGAATCGTAGCTGAGATACAATTTTTTTTTTGACGCTTTATCATGAGCTCATGAGTCATAGTTCTGAATCTAGAGAGCACTAAAAACTAAAAATATCTTACATTCAATTTTAAGTCTTTGATTGAAGATATAAAACAAAGATTTATTCGAGACTTGTCCACTACATAATTGACACGCAACAGTCAACAACTTTATCTATTAGATATAATCTCTGTGCGGTTCAAGAGGAATTTCCTCCCGCGGCCGCTCCGGCTGTGGAATGAGCTCCCTTCCGAGGTTTTCCCGAGGGTCTACAGTATGGGGTTCTTCGAAAAAGGAGTGTACAGGTTTTTAAAGCGTCGGCAACGCGCATGTAACACCTCTGGAGTTGCAGGCGTCCATAGGCTGTGGTGACTGCTTACCATCAGGCGGGCCGTATGCTTGTTTGCCACCGTCGTGGTATAAAAAAAAATAATAATAATAATACGTCCCGATAGCCGTTTCAGGGAACGGTCTCATAGCGAAGAGTCTCGACCAACACCTTGAGAGACTCTCGCTAGGTGGTTGGATCAAGGGTCAGATGCAGAAGGCGGTTCCTCTCTCTGTGGCCCTGACCACCGGCAGGTTTTTTATAATGTGTTTATATCTTTTGTATTGTTTTGTAAGTGTTTTTATATTTTACTTTTATATACATATTGTAAAAAACCTAACGTAAGAAAAAAAATTTAATAAAGGGAATAATAATAAAACCATCAAAGTGAATCTTGCATAAATCAATTTAGGAACGTATCTTTGACACTAATATCTTCAAAATAATCTATAGATCATCTATGATCGTGTCAGCGAGTTATCATTATTGACAATCACATGCATTCGAGATCTAATAACTGGTTTTTATCGATTATTATTAATACTTATATTAGCTTTGTTAAAGTTGACAATATAATAGGCCTTTCATGACGTTCATTTCATGTATCGTATAAGACAAGTTTAATGGACATATCAACTTTCTCTATTGAACTTATGAAGCCATCAACTTTTTTTTTAAATCAATCTGAGATTATATTTGACATTGATTTCTACATTGAAGAGCAATGCATCAAGCTGTCGTTGGTTACAATGGACTGGGTTAATGTTAATGACAAGTGCTTTCGCAAATGCATCTTTGCCTTTCTCTGTTCCGTTTAGTAAAATGGCGGTGAAATCTTAGTGATTATTTATCTACTTAGTGTAATGCATGTTAGATATACACCGTGTTTTTATTGAGTTCCGTTAACTTCTGGGTATCGGTAAGTACGTTAAGGGAAACTAAATGGCATAGTTAATTTAAACAAAAAGCTTTTTTTTTTCAACTGTGACATATCAATGTCATTTCGGACATCAATCGTCCGAGATAGTATTTACGTTTAGTAGCAAATGTGGTATCTCATATTAAACACTAATCAAAATGTAAACAGGCCCTAAGGCAAGTGTACACGCTCGTAAGGGCCTTATAAGATAAAAAATAAATATTAATTGATTATCTCCGAAATGGAATTTATTAGAATACCGGTGTCTTTGAGAAAGTTACTTAATTTAAGCTTAGGGATGCACTCTTGAAATTAACGGAAAAAAAAAACACGGTGTATAATGCATTTGTGCATGTAAGTGTAAAAACCTACTTTCTATATGAATAAAAATTATAAATAAACACTATTTATTCAAATTCAGATCACGCCACTGTCTCAATACTGACTGGTACAGTCACGTCTGAAAATATCGGTACGAAAAATGTGGCAAAAATATGTATCCACTACCTTAATATATGGGCAATAAAGTCGTGTATGCATAATTTTGGCACTTTTTTCGTATCGATATATTCAGACGTGACCGTACAAAGTGTGTGATGTAGCCTAAATTCTAACGATTTCCTAGCCTAACTAGTTGGTAGTGACACTGTCCACGAAGCAGGAGCTCCCGGGTTCAAATCTTGGTACGGACATTTATTTGTATGTTTATCACAGATATTTGTTCCAGAGTCATGTATATTTTATATGTACATATTTAAGTACCTATTTATCTACAGCTATCTATTACGTATACCGTCGTCTAGTAACCACAGTACTTACAAGCCTTATTGAGCTTACTGTGGGACTTGGTCGATCTGTGTAAGATTGTTGCATAGTATTTTATTTATTACTTAAATTAATTTTCGAATCTATTCTATCGCTGGCTATAATTTAGGGCTAATCAAGACGGCACGCGAACTCTGCATGCGATTTTAGTTACATTGCGGACTATTGAGGTTACAACTAATTCGGCCGACCGATCATGTACCGCAATGTAATGAAACTCGCATGCGAATTCTCGTACCGTCTAAATTAACCCTTATAAAGACAATAGAACTAACATATTTATATTGCGACTAAATGAAGTAGCCATCTCTGTTGTTCTATTTAAAACCGTTTTGCACCAATTACAGCGTTAATCCGAACATCTGCGCAGCACGTGCGCGAAGGTACTAACCTAGTACCACAGTTCTCTCCGTGGCTTGTCGTGTTTGTATGGCTGCGTCACGTTCGATTGCAATATTAAGGAAAGAGACGCAACAAGAAAATAAGACATGTTGGTGGTAACTTAGCATTTCAATTGCTTTCCGAGCAGTCTTGAGCGAACTAGGAGACATATTGCAAACTTGGAAATTCGAATCGTCATCTCACACGCGACCTAGCATCCGCAAATCTAGGGGAAAACGTCAATTCACTACATAAAACTACTCCAAAACTAAAAACTACTGAACGGATTTTTATACGACTTTCATCTATCAATAGAGTGTCTTGAGGAAGGTTTAGGCATATAACTTGTTAAGGTTTTGTGTAAATTGGTTGAAACATAACTATGTTGTCGGAAAAATCACGCTGTCTAGGAGCTTTAATCGAAAACGCTGCCTAATCCGTTTGAGCCATAACAACACAATGTATGGTGGGGTTGTCTCTCAAATTAAATACGTCAGTTATATTAATCATTTCATACAGATTACAATGTTCCCTTACACCATACTATTTAAATGAATGTTTCAGGAGTAATCGTAAATTAAAGTTTCATTTCGAGCCATATAACTTGAACGAAATGTCAAAGACGCTATCCGCAGTTAGTTCTAATTTTTACCACCTTATGCGCTGCGATCGCTTTACTTACCCCCACCATGCACTTCGCACGTAGCCAATAGTGCGTTCGCGTAACCAGTGGACATGCATGCATGCTCACGAGTTAATAGATGACTCACTGACAAGATTTATTATAACTTGCTTCTGCCCGCGACTTCGTGGGATGAACTTTCCCATGTCCTTGTCCTTCCTCGGGCCTCAAATTATTTTCATGCAAACTTTCATCCATTTTAATTTAGGGTTTTCAAGCTAGAAGAGGTAACAGACATAGTTTTTCACATTTGTAATATTAAGTAGGGAATGTACCTAAGTCTACAATAGTTTATCTAAAATATTCAAACGTACGGCCTTTTGTATGTAATCTTGCGTAATCTACTCTGATCTTGTTTTTGGAAGTGATAAGCTTGTCATAATAAGGATAACGATTATCATAATTTTATTACGGTACTACTGTGTGCTACGAAATTCGAATTTTAACATTCATAAGGTTACGCATGCACAAAACAAAAACAAAAAAGTTTGTTTAAAAAAAACTTTCTGGTTGTCTTCCTTAGGTTACGGAAATGTGAAATAAGTGTTTGGCAAAAATTTCATTTTTGGAACAAGCTTTTATCGCGGACTTTATTTTTCTTTCCACAGGCAACTAGAACTAATTGAGACACTTCTTAGGTTGCGTTATTTTATCACAGAGTGCAGAGTTCCTATAGCCACTTCCTGTCTCCATCATCAGATCAGCTCGATGATACCGTAATATTGAATTATCAGATTATCACCCGACTTACATATGTATGCAAATTTTCTGTTTCATCGGAAACCGGGAAGTGGATCAAATTTAACTTGCAAGATTTGATTACAGACAACGGGACAGGTGAAAGTAAATAAAAGCTTGTAAATAGTTAATTAATAACTACTATCTTGACGATGTAAAAATGTCATACAAAGTCATATTTTGACACAGATACACTGCAACTTTAAGAGGAAAGGGGACGGCCGTTTCTCCATACAAACGTAGTCCCCATATTCCTTTCTGGATATTGACATTATGGAACATATTTTTACATAATTTGATATATATTAACCATTAACTATGCCCCCACCCTACGTTTGACTGTTTTAGATTTTTTAATTATTGTATAAATTAGGTGCGAAAAACAGTTTTCATACAAATTTTTGAATGCTGCTTATAATAAAAAAAATAAAAAAGGTTGATATACTTACAACAGATCGTATCAAAATCTTCTTAATACTGTTAATATCCAGAGAGAAAAATGAGGACTACATTTGTTTGAAAAGGCCATTTCGCGCGGGTCCTCCGCTTTCGTTGTAACTGCAACAATGAACACTAGTATAGTATAATTAAAATAAGAGAAAGGGAAACGAGTTGTGTTATGCTATGCTTACCTAGTGAGCACTCTGCTATTTAGTCTAGACTAGAAAGGGATAATTATGTTTACTAACTGCTTGTAACAACGCCTTGGCAATCTCTTTCTTTTTCAGCATAATTTCTTTAATGGCATTATCATTTAGGGAATATTTATGGTGTTATAATTGTTATAACTGAAAGGCGTTTCTTTAAAACGTCAAAAATGGCAGGCATTAATTTTGTTAGAGAAATGAATAAACAATAAGTATCAACTTCTGAAAGTTGATTGACGCAATTATTTACGAATCAGATTGAATTTCAAGGCGCATAATCTTTAATCGAATAATCGTAGATAACAATTCTGTCTCCGTTCCGCTCAATCGACTCCATGACAAGATTTATAAGGCATCTAATTTGTTTTGTCAAATCACTCGGATCGCTCTTTGATTAGATCTATCTGCAAACGAATGACTCATTCACACACTCATTCGGTCATTGTAGTAAAATTGATGTCATCGTATTGCGAACGCAGCGAAGGTTTGAACGATTGTGAATGTATATTGCTACACGCGATGTTGTTGTAATTTATATCATTATGTGAACTTATATCGTATTATACCTTTATCGTCATGCGTGATTGGGTACACATACGTCGAATGTGGAAGTTCTGCGCCACATCATTAACGAGTTTTTGTAGCAATCATGTTATGGTCAACTAGGTAATTATCGCTGAGAACATCCGAGGCGTACATTTACATTTAACGCGCTAACGCAACATATAATCAAAGCTTAGCTTTGAAAGTGTATTAGCAAGGAAAAGTAACAAATATTTTAGAGCATTTTTACAGTTTTACCAGTAAAGTTGCGTCCGCGAATATTCGACATCTTTGTCAGTATAAGTAAATCTTTTTGACATTGACCATACTGATGTATACATGTTGAAACCAAGCAATCGTGACCTAAGGAAGGTTTACGTGCCTTGCAGATTTTCCTTAGTCATTCTCTCTCAACAGAAGATTAAGTAGGAAAGCGGACCCTGGCGCTAGGCCGGGAAAACGCTAGGTTGATGAAGAAGAAGATTCTCTCTCAACAGAGTGGTCTGTTTATGTGGCTACTGTGGATAATGCAACTGCGTCATAATAGGACAAGTGGTAAATTTTGACGTACTTTTTTACTAAGCATTATTCTCTTTTGTTCACAGAAAGAAGATCGAATCGCTCGGCAGGATGACGGCGATGTCGCAGGAGGAGATGGTCGCCGGCGCGCGCACCGTCGCCGCGGGGCTCGAGGCCCTCAGGGCTGAACACGCTCAGCTATTGGCTGGGCTGGCGGCGAACACAGAGCATGAACATGAGAAGGCTGCACTGGTCAGGAAGAGCATCGATGCCATCGAACTCGGACTTGGAGAGGCACAGGTAAAAATAGTTCTTTGTCACGATTGAAGCGCTTAACATGATTTGACGGTGGCGCGTAACGTCGTGGGGCTTGAGGCCCTCAGGGCTGAACACGCTCAGCCATTGGCTGGGCTGGCGGCTCACACAGAGCATGAACATGACAAGGCTGCACTTGTGAGGAAGAGCATCGATGCTATCGAGCTCGGACGTGGGGAGGCAAAGAGCGCTTAAGGCGTCATCCATTAATTACGTCACATAAAATATACAGTTTTTGGACTTCCCCTGCCCCCTCGTTACGCCTATCTCTTTAACATGTACTGTCACATTTGGCATGACCCCGCTGAGAACACGGCGCTTCAAGCTCGCGTCCTCAATTGCAAAGGACCGAGCATCATTTAGGTAGTCTCCCGCAATTGCTAAAAGTGCGCTTCATGAATGGCCGGCGGCCTTCCACCATCCCAGTCTCTTAACAAAACAATTAAACAATAATAAAACGTTCAATTAGCAAACTACAAAGCCCGCTAATCCCTTCCTTTCACATTGCGCTGAAAGCGTCGGCCTCAATTGCAAAGGACCGCCGAGCATCATTTAGGTCGCCTGCCCGCGGCTGGAGAGCCTTTTGAATTTTACACCGCGCCAGATGGAAATTAACGGGGGCACTTGCAGGTGTATAATGTAGGGGCTGCTGGAGTAGTGTGGAATATTCATAGCTTGTTTATTCAGCAAATACGGCATAAGGTTTTATGAGTTTTTGACCGTAGTTCTCTTAAGCAAACCGATAAAAAATTTGGGAACAATATAGAAGACCTTGCTTATGTCACTAGATCGAAGACGCTAACCTTAATAACTTCATACCAACCGCCTCTTAACGTCTGCTCTGAAAATCGATGTTTACTTTGTTGTTTTATACACAACTTGACTGCTATTGCGGTTACATTCTACATTTTATAGACACTGTACCACAGACCACAAGTAAATATATACGTCCACGCAAATCTAGACCAGT
This sequence comes from Cydia pomonella, assembly GCF_033807575.1. Lineage (NCBI taxonomy): Eukaryota > Metazoa > Arthropoda > Insecta > Lepidoptera > Tortricidae > Cydia > Cydia pomonella. The sequence goes on along the minus strand of NC_084717.1, from coordinate 18,312,956 downwards.
AACTACGCCACATCACGTTCATTTGGTCACAGAATAAATTATAGTATTACCGTACAGAAATTACACTTCCTACTAAACCGAAGTTTGACAGCGATTCAGGGACGAATCATGCTGTCCCTTTATGAATCATGCTCTTTCTTTCGGCTATTTAGGGCTGTCAAAATTCAAGTAATTATCGTATCTGTCGTTGTGCACGCATAGGGCGTCAACTGGCGTCAAGTTGTGCCAACCCTAATAATTGCTTGGAGCAATGCTGAGTTGGACGGAGCCGAGAATGCCCGAAAGGAGGAGTCTCGCCACATTTATTTGGTACACGACATGACATGGATAGATAAAAAAACACAAACAAAACATATTATCTGGATAGATAATTTGTATCACTTTATGATCAGAACAGTAGTAGGAAGCACTTCGGTGTGTTAAATATACATTAGGATGCCGTAATTCATTTACTCTACGAGTGTTGGGATAATTTGTATTAATAATGATAGCTTGTGAAATGTACGTAAAGAAGAATAAGAGATACATTGATTCATTAGTACTGTCACTATCTTAAAAGGAAAACGAAGATAAATGACGGTCTACGGAACATAAGATTTAAACTTGGTCCCGTGTTCACAGACCGAAACAAACAGATACACATACTTCTGCCACTTTGCTCGTCTGTTTGACACGGGTCTCTAGTTCCAAGTTCCTTACGTACGTAGGATAAGAACTGCATGTATGTAGTATAGTTTAAAGGAGTATATTATAAGTAGCGTACGGACAAGTGGTGGCATTTTGAACAGAGCGGGAAATGGAGTCGCCTAGGGGCATTTTATGATTAAATGATTAACTATTACATGATTTTTCGGTGAGAGAGCAAGTGAAATAGATTTTATGAGTAAAGTAAATATCATATAAAATTTTAATGTATTCATTCAATCATCAAAAGTTAGTAGATAATAACTACTCCATTTCCTGCTCTGTTCAAAATGCCACCACTTGTCCGTACACTAATTATAAGTAAGCTTTAAAAGAGTATTTCATTTACAGGCTTGACAGTGTCGTATCGTGTCTTATAGTCAGCTTATTAGCATTAGAAAGAAGATTTTGACGTGACTGTTTATTGAAAAACACTTTTGAAAAATAAGTCACTGCAAATATGTAACAATTATCAATCATATACGAATTTTCACATTATTTTGTTTTCATAAGTAATGTTACTGATTTTTAAAAGGCGTTTTTGGGGTCATCTATTAATTATATCATACGTTTATGGGGACGGAGGGGGTAAAGAAAATGTGATACCTATGTTGTGACAAGGGTGAGGGGGAAGTCACAAACTTCGCGACGCCATTTTAACTTCATCAGTAACCGAAAATCTTTTCAATTTTTTTATTCGCTGTACAGTTCAGTAACGAGTTTTTGGAACGATAATAGTTTTTATTCGTTTAATTTTCATTCCTAAGCGGTTTTGTGGTATAAAATTAATAATATCTCTTTTAAAAAATATATTTTGATACTATATTAATAATACCTATTGCATTTGCCGATCTCGTTGAAAACAAAATTGCTAAAAATGTGACGCCACACCAGGGGGGATTTGCCAAATGTGACAGAGTGTGACATCCTTGTCACACACTCAGTCACACCAGGGGGGATTTGCCAAATGTGACCGAGTGTGACATCCTTGTCAAACACTCACAACACCACACTCGGTCACATTTGGCAAACCCCTCTCCCCTTTGATCAAAAACCAAAAGGGGGAGGGATCAAAAAACCTCGAAATTCGTGTGACGTAATTAACGGATGTCCCCTGTCAATAAAAAGACATGTTAAGATTGTTACCTTTTTACTAATGCAAAAACAAAAAAAAAAACAAATTAGTAAGTATTACTAAGCACAAATACATTGTTTGCCGCAGATACGTAGCGCATGAAAATGAACCCGTCTAGACAGAACATTTGTATTCCTGTGGACGTTGGATTGATGCCATGTTGATAGGGAAAGGCATATTCTTTCTTACTTGAGGAGACACTATTTCAGACTAACAATAATAACGATTTTCACAAAATTTTTAGTCATAGTTAATAAAATACATGGAACTTGTTCAAAAGATCGGTGCAATTTCCTTAATTACCAGTATATGCTAGATATTTACTTAGCGACGAGTACTCAAATTTTTACTATATCTTTGATAAGATATCTTCGAATTAGTCAGTCCTTACATCTCATCTCAACTGACGTCGTTCCACAGAACGAGACATTCATTATATCGGTTGTAAAAAAGAATAAACCTCACGGCATTTCGACATTTTGCAGACGTAAAAACCAATACGAAAACCCACCGACTAATTTCGCCTTTGTCTAGCCACCCTCTAGTTGCATAGGGGCGCGAAACGAAGTTGCCCCCTAAATGATGACGCAGCCCTCCAGCCACAAAGCCTACTTGTGAGGCTGATGACGCGTTGCCGTGTGGCCCAAACGAGTTAGTTTTTGTTTGAAACTTAGGTTAGGTTAGGTTAAAAAAAAAAGACGCAAATAGAGTGACAGAGAAAAATGCCCGCAATTGACGAACTTCGATTTTCGCGGTTATAGTCCAGATTGACGACTAAGTAGAACCAGGCAGCTAAAACAGCAGCGAAAACTACTACAGAATACATTGCAATGACTGTTATCTCACCTTCTATTAGTACTCACAACATAAGCCTTCTTGGGCTTATTGTGGGAATAAGTCGATTCGTATTACAACACTTACATTTCGATTACTAAGCGTATATTACTTGCTTTGCCAGGTCCGCACGTTTCGCTTGGACCACACAACGTAACTTGCAGAGTGCCGAACGTGCGACTATACGAAATGTACCTCAATATACATTATGCTATTTATGTCTAAACATTAACGATCTTCTTCGGAAAAATTATTTAGGGGACAGGTTATCTATGTATGAATATATGAATATGAGTGTGCTGACTGTTATATAAATAAAAAATAAAAATATAATGCATTTATTTCAGACAAACATGGTCCATATTTTGTTAGTAAATCTTAAGAATTAAAAGCTATGACTAAGGTTAACTTAAAAAAATATATAAAGATGCCCGCCAGATTAGTCAGCCATTTCTCTTGGACCACATGCGGTAATGCTCTTGACTTGCATAGTGCTGAACGTGCGACTATACGGGCATGAATATACATGCGCTATTTATAAATAAATAAATATTATAGGACATTATTACACAAATTTACTAAGTCCCACAGTAAACGCAATAAAGCTTATGTTGTAGGTACCTAGACAACGATATATATAATAATAAATACTTAAATACATAGAAAACACTCATGACTCGGAAACAAATATCCGTGTTCATCACACAAATATATGCTCTTACCAGGATTTGAACCCAGGACCACTAGCTTCATAGGCAGGATCACTACCACCTAGGCCAAACCGGTCGTTAAATAGTTATGTGGCTCCTGGAAGCCCGAAATAGATAATTAGGATGTATTTAGTAGTAGTATTATTTACAATTACTTATGAATAAACCAGTATTAGTTTGCCTATTGCAGGAGTCGGCAAACCTCGGCTCACGAGCTGCATGCGGCTCTTTGGAGGCTGCAATAGACCAAAAATTGTCTTTTAGAGTAAAAACTCTAAAAGACCACTAAAAACAAACGTTCGCTGCTCTTTGATATTCCTAAAACTGGTGATATTTATTTCTACTACGTTGAGCTCTTTTTCTGAACAGTTTGCCGTCCCCTGGCCTAGTGTAATATAATAAGTTTTGGAAATAGTTTCATTTGTGGTACAAGCTTACTTTTATTTCCACAGGCAACTAACTCATCGAGATATTTCTAAAAACCCCAAACACAACTAGGTTGCGTTGTTTTATCACAGAGTTCCCATGGCCACCTCCTATCTCCATCATCAGATCAGCTCCGTGGCATCATAATATTAGATTGTCACCCGACTTACATAATGTATGCAAGCTTTCCACCGGGAAGTGGGTCAAATTTAGCTTCCAAGATTTGACCCACACAAACGTACATACGTACAGTCAAATGTAAAAATATGGGTGTACACATCTTACTCAAAAATATGTCCCATAGCATCTTATTCCAGTGTAATAAGAGCGTAGTACCATATTTATGAGACGATTTATTCGATACATATTTATGAACTTGACTGTACTAACAGACAAGTTAAATAAAAGCTTGTTAAAATGGCCGCTACCTAGTCAGCACATTTCTCTTGGACCACACACCGTAATCCTCTTGACTTGCAGAGTGCTGAACGCCACTATATTAACATTAATAGACTTGTTCCATTTGTGTGTAAACATTGTCGATCTCCTGGAACAGGTAATTAATAACCCATACCCATATTTTTATCAATAATTATATGTTGAGGTTTTATTTCATTATAGAAATACGTTATATATTCCCTGATAAATAATAACAGTTCAGTTTCTTTATGGCGGTTTAGTGGTGCTTCTTGATTCAAGCCACTTACGTGACACTAGTCAATTAATCTTTAAAAAATAATTTTATTATCAATCAAAATACGTTCAAAACACCGTTTGCGCGCTGCTACCCTCGGTTGATGGTGCCCTCCGATGGAGATAGGTTCCCTGCGATCATGACTATATCATCGGCCACTTGTCTTGTTTGGTACTCTTCTGCAACGTTCTGGGGTAATTATTAACTTAAATACCAACCGAACCTATTTATCTGTTTCCAGGTGATGATGGCCCTAGCCTCCCACCTCCAATCAGTCGAGGCCGAGAAACAGAAGCTCCGCACCCAGGTCCGCCGTCTGTGCCAGGAGAACGCCTGGCTCCGAGATGAGCTGGCCGCCGCCCAGCAAAGACTGCAGGCTTCAGAGCAAAGGGTTGCACAACTGGAGGAAGAGAACAAGCATTTGGACTTCATGGCATCCATACGGTAAGGGTTCACGTCATCATGAAGGTCTGTCAGAAGAATGCTTGGTTTTGGGATGAGCTGTTCGACGACCAGCACACTGTAGGCTTCAAAACAACGGGTTGCACAACTGGAGGAAGATAACATTTGAACTTCATAGCAACCATACGGTAAGGGTTTACATTACGAAGGTCTGTCAGGGGAATGCTTGGCTTCGGAATGAGCTGGTTGATGACCAACAAATACTGTAGGCTTCAGAGGAATGGGTTGCACAACTGAAGGAAGACAACAAGCATTTGGACTTCATGGCAACCATACGGTAAGGGTTGACCTCGACATTCCTTTATGTAGGTCAGTGTTACAAGAACGTTCATCACGTCTTCATAGGCTCAATACAGTAGTAGTTCAGTTTCTGAGTTTTCTTCAGACCTTGTGAAGGACTGAGCCAGGAGACCAGTGGTTACTCTAGGTTTACTACATAAAAAAATGAACTACGTTTATGGGCCCTGTTTAATTTGAGTCTGACGTGAAATCCAATCTTAATATATACATTTTTATTTTACAGCAAATACGACAGCGACGTAACAGAAGAATCGGAGACCAGTCGCAGCGGACAGTCAGAAAGCAAGCGTGATGATCCCATGGTCGATCTCTTTCCGGATGATGATCATGATGATAATCGTAACAACAAGTGTAAGTAACACAGTCGTAGTAGTATTTCTTTATCGAAAACCTACTCTAAAGACGGACACCGCATTGTGAAGTTTTTATGTATAGTAAAATTTACTTTATGAGCAGCACTACTGACCTGCATTCTACGCTATTTTATATTATTTATATCATTCCGGCCAAAATTTGATGCATTCCGGTCGAAGGGTAGAAAACATAATTGTTAACATAATGGAATCGTTATATTTGCAGCGATGTCCCCGACGCCGCCGTCGCAGTTCGCGCAGCAGGTGACGGCGGGCTACGAGATCCCGGCGCGGCTGCGCACGCTGCACAACCTCGTCATCCAGTACGCCTCGCAGGGCCGCTACGAGGTGGCCGTGCCGCTGTGCAAGCAGGCGCTCGAGGACCTGGAGAAGACCTCCGGACACGACCACCCCGACGTGGCCACCATGCTGAACATACTGGCGCTGGTCTACAGGTTAGAGGAAACTCCACGCTGGCGTGGTCCGTGGAGGCTGGCCCTGGCCGGCTCCGGCAGGGCTAGCCGAGCCGCATCGGCACAGACGCCGCAGCTTCATCGCACGACATCAATTAACATGCGATCATTGTATTGTTCTGTGTCAATGTGTTTCCTTCAAACGCCTGCAGCATGCCTATTTATAATACTAAAATATAGGCAAAAGATGACTCGACGGCACTCTTACACTCAATCTATCAACCCGTCCCTATTGTCAGTGGCAATAGAACTCACTTGCCGTCGTTTTTCTTAATTCTTAGCCAGTTGAGTGCTTTCGTTCATGAAGAAAAGGAATGCCAAATTAGCTTTGATATTTCTACGTAATTGTTTGATGAGCTACCCCAGGTATTTAAAATGAAAGTAAGGTATTAGGCGTATTTTAAAGTTTGTCATGTTATTACAGGGACCAGAACAAGTACAAGGAGGCTGCGAACTTGCTGAACGACGCTCTCTCCATCCGCGAGAAGACGCTCGGCGAGAACCATCCCGCCGTCGCCGCCACACTCAACAACCTGGCTGTCCTCTATGGCAAACGAGGTATACAATGTGTCTATAGCATTACAGAGACTAGAACAAGTACCATCGTCCACACCGTTCATTGACAACCTTATTGACAAAGACAAGGTTATTGTTAATCCAAGATGGTTGCAAATTCGTTGAATGTGCATTATTCATCATATTTGCACCCTCCGTGGACTAACAGCAACTCTTTTATTGACGATCGGTGAACCTCATCATAGCTTTGCAATTCGTGAAAATTGCCAGTTCATTGTTAGTTTATTTCCGAGAAAACAATCCTCCAACACATTGGAAGCATGCATGAATTATACCAACTTAAATCTCAAAACAGTTTACTATTTTACCTTCCAGTATAGGGATGAAAATAGGCCTCGAAAACTTCAATTTAGTAAACACTTGAAAATACGTGTTTGATGTTTTGTTTGTTTGTTGTAGGAAAGTACCGCGAAGCGGAGCCGCTTTGCAAACGTGCGCTCTGCATCCGCGAGGCCGTGCTCGGCCGCGACCACCCCGACGTGGCCAAGCAGCTCAACAACCTCGCGCTGCTCTGCCAGAACCAGGTACGTACATGTACCATCCGCGAGGCCGTGCTCGGCCGCGACCACCCCGACGTGGCCAAGCAGCTCAACAACCTCGCGCTGCTCTGCCAGAACCAGGTACGTACATGTACCATCCGCGAGGCCGTGCTCGGCCGCGACCACCCCGACGTGGCCAAGCAGCTCAACAACCTCGCGCTGCTCTGCCAGAACCAGGTACGTACATGTACCATCCGCGAGGCCGTGCTCGGCCGCGACCACCCCGACGTGGCCAAGCAGCTCAACAACCTCGCGCTGCTCTGCCAGAACCAGGTACGTACATGTACCATCCGCGAGGCCGTGCTCGGCCGCGACCACCCCGACGTGGCCAAGCAGCTCAACAACCTCGCGCTGCTCTGCCAGAACCAGGTACGTACATGTACCATCCGCGAGGCCGTGCTCGGCCGCGACCACCCCGACGTGGCCAAGCAGCTCAACAACCTCGCGCTGCTCTGCCAGAACCAGGTACGTACATGTACCATCCGCGAGGCCGTGCTCGGCCGCGACCACCCCGACGTGGCCAAGCAGCTCAACAACCTCGCGCTGCTCTGCCAGAACCAGGTACGTACATGTACCATCCGCGAGGCCGTGCTCGGCCGCGACCACCCCGACGTGGCCAAGCAGCTCAACAACCTCGCGCTGCTCTGCCAGAACCAGGTACGTACATGTACCATCCGCGAGGCCGTGCTCGGCCGCGACCACCCCGACGTGGCCAAGCAGCTCAACAACCTCGCGCTGCTCTGCCAGAACCAGGTACGTACATGTACCATCCGCGAGGCCGTGCTCGGCCGCGACCACCCCGACGTGGCCAAGCAGCTCAACAACCTCGCGCTGCTCTGCCAGAACCAGGTACGTACATGTACCATCCGCGAGGCCGTGCTCGGCCGCGACCACCCCGACGTGGCCAAGCAGCTCAACAACCTCGCGCTGCTCTGCCAGAACCAGGTACGTACATGTACCATCCGCGAGGCCGTGCTCGGCCGCGACCACTCCGACGTGGCCAAGCAGCTCAACAACCTCGCGCTGCTCTGCCAGAACCAGGTACGTACATGTACCATCCGCGAGGCCGTGCTCGGCCGCGACCACCCCGACGTGGCCAAGCAGCTCAACAACCTCGCGCTGCTCTGCCAGAACCAGGTACGTACATGTACCATCCGCGAGGCCGTGCTCGGCCGCGACCACCCCGACGTGGCCAAGCAGCTCAACAACCTCGCGCTGCTCTGCCAGAACCAGGTACGTACATGTACCATCCGCGAGGCCGTGCTCGGCCGCGACCACCCCGACGTGGCCAAGCAGCTCAACAACCTCGCGCTGCTCTGCCAGAACCAGGTACGTACATGTACCATCCGCGAGGCCGTGCTCGGCCGCGACCACCCCGACGTGGCCAAGCAGCTCAACAACCTCGCGCTGCTCTGCCAGAACCAGGTACGTACATGTACCATCCGCGAGGCCGTGCTCGGCCGCGACCACCCCGACGTGGCCAAGCAGCTCAACAACCTCGCGCTGCTCTGCCAGAACCAGGTACGTACATGTACCATCCGCGAGGCCGTGCTCGGCCGCGACCACCCCGACGTGGCCAAGCAGCTCAACAACCTCGCGCTGCTCTGCCAGAACCAGGTACGTACATGTACCATCCGCGAGGCCGTGCTCGGCCGCGACCACCCCGACGTGGCCAAGCAGCTCAACAACCTCGCGCTGCTCTGCCAGAACCAGGTACGTACATGTACCATCCGCGAGGCCGTGCTCGGCCGCGACCACCCCGACGTGGCCAAGCAGCTCAACAACCTCGCGCTGCTCTGCCAGAACCAGGTACGTACATGTACCATCCGCGAGGCCGTGCTCGGCCGCGACCACCCCGACGTGGCCAAGCAGCTCAACAACCTCGCGCTGCTCTGCCAGAACCAGGTACGTACATGTACCATCCGCGAGGCCGTGCTCGGCCGCGACCACTCCGACGTGGCCAAGCAGCTCAACAACCTCGCGCTGCTCTGCCAGAACCAGGTACGTACATGTACCATCCGCGAGGCCGTGCTCGGCCGCGACCACCCCGACGTGGCCAAGCAGCTCAACAACCTCGCGCTGCTCTGCCAGAACCAGGTACGTACATGTACCATCCGCGAGGCCGTGCTCGGCCGCGACCACCCCGACGTGGCCAAGCAGCTCAACAACCTCGCGCTGCTCTGCCAGAACCAGGTACGTACATGTACCATCCGCGAGGCCGTGCTCGGCCGCGACCACCCCGACGTGGCCAAGCAGCTCAACAACCTCGCGCTGCTCTGCCAGAACCAGGTACGTACATGTACCATCCGCGAGGCCGTGCTCGGCCGCGACCACCCCGACGTGGCCAAGCAGCTCAACAACCTCGCGCTGCTCTGCCAGAACCAGGTACGTACATGTACCATCCGCGAGGCCGTGCTCGGCCGCGACCACCCCGACGTGGCCAAGCAGCTCAACAACCTCGCGCTGCTCTGCCAGAACCAGGTACGTACATGTACCATCCGCGAGGCCGTGCTCGGCCGCGACCACCCCGACGTGGCCAAGCAGCTCAACAACCTCGCGCTGCTCTGCCAGAACCAGGTACGTACATGTACCATCCGCGAGGCCGTGCTCGGCCGCGACCACCCCGACGTGGCCAAGCAGCTCAACAACCTCGCGCTGCTCTGCCAGAACCAGGTACGTACATGTACCATCCGCGAGGCCGTGCTCGGCCGCGACCACCCCGACGTGGCCAAGCAGCTCAACAACCTCGCGCTGCTCTGCCAGAACCAGGTACGTACATGTACCATCCGCGAGGCCGTGCTCGGCCGCGACCACCCCGACGTGGCCAAGCAGCCCAACAATCTTACGAAACAATAAAATTACCGTTTTCTTATTTTAATCAGCTTTTTGAAAGTAACTTTAGGTGATAAACCATTTTAAATGTAAAATACAATTTTCAGAACAAATATGAAGAAGTGGAGCAGTATTACCAGCGCGCCCTGGAGATATACGAGAGCAAGCTCGGGCCCGACGACCCCAACGTCGCCAAGACCAAGAACAACCTCGCCTCCTGCTACCTCAAACAGGTACCCTTCACTCCGTACCGGCCTGACAGATTTGATCTCATTAGAGATTCCTCTATCAACTTGTTACCTGCGGAACACTAATAAAATAAACGAGATAAATGTGATGAAACATTAGCTTTGAAAACGCTTTAGGAATTATTACTTGTGAAACGAATGTCAATAATCTATTTGATAGCGAATTTACAGTAAATCATAAATAACTGAGATAATGAGTTAAAGATAAATCTCTTGTATATTTATTTAGTGACGGTTATGAACAACATTTTATCAGAAAAACTCCTATCCCCCTTTCCTGGTTACGTTAAATGTGCATTACACATTAGATTTTCTAAAATGATTTTTATACCTAAGACCTTAATCTATCAAATAAAAGCCATAGTTTCTTTTATGCGAGCGGTCACCTCCCGTGTTAGACTTGTAAAAGCAGCAGTGTCGTTTAAAATGCAACTGTACCTTGATTGTATTAAGGTTCAAATCTAGGTAACAGCTCATAAGATAACATGCTTTGGTAATGTAGGACGATCGACCACCTCAATGTAAGAAAATACATAGATTTGAACCTTAATACTATCACGATACAGTTGCTTTTTAAAGGACATTGTTATTTTGCCACGTGGCTAATCTCGTACAGGAGCTGACCGCTCGCGTAAAAGAAACAATGGCATTTGTTTAACAGATTAGGGTCTGAGGCTTAAATTTCATTTGACAACATTCATACGAGTAGTATACACTCCGTTCCAATTTAATTAGAAACTTTCATACACCAAATAAGTAGCATTTCATTTGTTCCTTTGTTTCGTGAAACGAGCGAAATTCATCCCAATTTACTACACAACAAGGATCAAATTTTAAATAGGAAAATTTTGCATTTTGAGCCTTACGAGGTGTTTTATAACAATTAAAAAACCATAGTTGTTTTTTAAAATATACGTTGTCTATTCAGTCCAGAAAAAATTCAAAGTACCAGTTACGAATAAAGTTAAGAAGGCTTGTGTGTAGCTCGTTTATTAATCACGGCATAGATCTACAATTCTGCACAGTTTGAGATTTCTTGAATTGTTACTCTAAATTAATATCGTAATTTTAATTCACCACGTTCACTACGATACAGGCCTATTGTGTGACCACAGCGCTGGTTATGTAATTGTATCTTCTTTTTTTTAATTATTATTCAGGGCAAGTACAAAGAGGCAGAGACGTTATACAAGCAGGTGCTGACGCGGGCGCACGAACGGGAATTCGGAACTATCGACGGTAAGTCCAATACGATCTTAACCTGATACTTTTACTTATTTATACTGTATAAAGACCTCTGTAAAGTGGCGTTCAATAGAAATGGCAAAAAACAACACTTAAAAAAAAGTTGCTGTAAAACATTTTATACATTCAAATCTTGGATATATTCATGCTTTGAATTATTCATATTTGACTACAAATTTGTTAAGTATGTTTAGATTATAGATCAAATGCTTCGCGTCTGACATGTTTGCCATTTTTATTGGACTCCGTTTTAAAAATGGGACCATGTTTTATATTTTACAGTAAGTGTATAAAAAATATGTTTATATATTTTTTATTATATTGTTAATAAGACAGGGTTGGGGTAATAGAAACATCAAAGTAACTGCATGGTACAGTCAAGTGTAAAAATATGGGTGTACACATCTTACTCAAAAATATGTCCCATAGCATCTTATTTTAGTGTAATAAGAGCTTAGTACCATATTTATGAGACGATTCTTTCGATACATATTTCTGCACTTGACTGTACTCTGAAGTTCGAGTCTGCTATTATTCGTCCATAAGGGCATTTTTTCCAATCTTTTGAATTTTTGTTTGTTTCTTTAGCCCAAACTGTCAATTTACCTTTTAATTTCGCTTATACTATTCCGTTGCTTATTTTTAACGTTTATTTTTACCATTTCAGAGTACATAGCGTCATTAAATAAAAAGCAAAAAAAATAACCCGAGCTATATTAACGTAAGGACCGGCCGGAACATTCCGAATTGCATAATACGAATAATACTTAACGCTTGTTTAACTCCACTGTCTCGAATAGGGAATAGGCGCTAGGCAGGTTACCTAGGTTACTAGTGATTACTAAATCTTGACTAGCCAATCGTAGACTGTCACGATGGATTCAAGAAATGGTCATGGTCAACGTTAACCAGTTAGGTAAGATTTTAGACATTTGACATGAGAAAAACTTTATGAATTTTAACCGGATTGATTTTACGCGAAAATGAGGAAACTTTTATTAAATTTATGGCGTTAAAAATGAGTACTTTGGAAACCTTACATTCAGTTTGTGAATCCAAAGAAACGGCAGATTATACATTAATTATTTAATATTAGCACTGTTTAACCTTATGGAAAGTTTTATGTCATAAACACATAAATCACTCAAACGCTAAGGTGCCGGGCGCAAGCGAGCTAATGTAAACCTTAAAGTGTGAAGGTTACTTTGACAGCGTCCGCTATAACGCCTATAGTTGTCCTTGGCGCTGTGGGCACGACTAGTAACGACGACTTTAGGTGTTCTTGGCGTTCAAACTGTTAATAATTGCGGGTGCTTACGAGCGGTAACTATATGTATTAGTCTAATATCGTTGGAGAAACGTGACGCACCGTATATTTACTAATTTTCATAGTTTATTCACTACCCCCCTTATTCATAAACGTGTACTGAAGTTACGATACCGCCGATCATCGTTTGTCCCTTTCCATCATACCAATACGTCGGAAAGGGACAAACGATTATTAGCGGCATCGTAACTTTAGTAGACGTTTATGAATAAGGGGGTAAAAGTATATATTCTTATTGGAAACTAATCTTTCCTAACCGGTTGACTGTTACCATGGACAGTTTATATTTTATTGTACGAGATAAGATTTTATTTGCAATTAATTTTGGCTACGGTGGAGGTTATTTTTATACTAAATACAGAATGCCGATGCTCAAAATCCCAATAGCATGTTTGTTTTTTGTCATTTCAATGTATTTTACTTTAATTATTATATTATGTTTTATTTTTGCTACTTGGGTTTTGCGCGAATATCATTGGAGGCTGTTATTAGATATGCGATACTAATGAGTTGTTGTATATAGTAGAATTATTATATAAAAAAATATAAAAGCAAAAAATATTTGCATGACTTCGAAATAATTTCAGGTTAGTGTGAATAATCTTGGAGGATTTAACAACTGGAGACGCCTTTTCTGTACAAAACAGTCTGCTGATTTTTGCGAGGGAGGGGCACGTCAAATGTACGTAACGTAAAAATAGCCATGTCAGATAAACGTCAGTCCATACAATACATACGACCATTGGCCGAGGTTTTCGGCAGAGGGGTAAGCTCTTAAAGGCGACTCCAGTTGTTAAATCCTCCAAGAAATTAATGTTCAATAATGATATGGCTGTAAGTGGGACGAAATTTGGTGCAAAATTGATAGTTTAATGATAATGATTATCTTATTTTTGTGATTGTTTTGAGCATAATTTTAATCAGTTCAATGCTGTTCCAGCTTTTAAATGTTTTATTGTTTTACTTAGTCAGGTCATAAGTTCTGTCACAAAGATTTATACTGTTAAAAAAGTTATAGGTATATATATCTCTTATTATTCATGTATCTGGGTTGAAAGCTTATTTAATTATGAATTACTTACAATATAATTTAACGGAAGTTCCTGTCTCAGTTTTGTATAATTCTATCTAATATTGGAAAAAAGTTATAAAAATCATGCAAAAAATACGCGACCTGTTCAAGGTGATTTTGATCCCTATCTATGTATTTTTCTTTTTTACATGGTTGAATATTACATTAAACAAAAGTTGTATCTTTTATCTTTCTTATATCTTATAAAATATATAATTCGTGTGTATTGAACTGCCAAAATTGCAACTGTACATGTTTTACGAAATCTAACTCGTTGGATGGCAGTCAAAAATAAGTATGTTACTGAAATGTACCCTAAGTATGAAGGGGAAATAGCTGACAGTACAGATTTGTCAGAGAACTAAATGCTAGCGATAAAATAACGGTCTAATAAAGTAGGTTCATACAAATAATCAATTGTACCTATTTTATTAATGTGACGCTGATTTTTACTCCCTTTTGCAAAGCATAATTTTTCACAATTCAGCCGCGTATTCGTGTCTAACGACAATACCAAATTAAACAAATAGTAAATTAAGTCCCTATCTAAATGTTAATTATATTACGTTTTGATCAGTATAAAACAAGCTTTCAAACTTTTTAAATTAAAACCTTAGTGACAGAACTTATGACCTGAGTATTATTGTGCTGAGTATTGTTATTGTCTTCTGTCTTCTAATAGATCTCTTGATGCATTTTGTCTCGAATGTTGGCAGTTCGCTTAGAGTTATTTTATTTCGATTTAGGTGTTTAGCTTGCCATTAGTTATTTTAGGAAGGTTTTTTAGATAATTTAGTGCCCGCATTAATAGACATTACTCAAGTAAAATAGGCACCTCACCTTATGTTAGCTAACAACATGAGTGTAGTATTTTTCTTGGGTTTATAGTTCATTAATAAGGGTCTTAGTTTAGGTAGTGAATTGCGTTTCGTAATAAGTAGCTTTTTAAATGTAGCTACTTTTACAAAAACTTCCACCCATACTATAATAAAAGCGAAAGTTACTGAATACTGTTTTCTGTGGTTAAAGCTATTTTATATTGGAAAATTTAGTCCCTAGGGCACACTTCGTGAACTATATTAGGCTAATATTATTAGTGTGTAGTCAAGGTCAAAGACAGATCTTTTGTTATGCTAAACTTTATCTACTTGTGGCCTATTCCTTGAAAATTATAAGTTTTTTTTAGAAGATTAGAAATGTTAAAACGGCACATTAATACAAAATAAGTGTTATCATGCTGAATTTCTTATCATACATAGTTAGGTAGGTTTCTTTATTTCAAATAAGTTGTGTTACTTTAACTTGACTTTGAACTCACGTTCATAGAATCAAGTAAAAATAATAAAAATATATAATCTCTGCTGCCTTTTCTGGATCAAAAGGGAAAGCAGTACGATTGTATAATGATTAATTTATTATACATTAAAAATAGTCCAATGAATGTTGCCAATGTAGTTGTAAGTAGAAATGTGGAAGTAATAGTGCCTTTTATTATTGTATACAGGGTTCCTAATGAAAATGACAAAACAAAATGCCTGAAATGTTACTGTTTTAAATATATATTTGCTTTGTTGTTCCTAGTATTGATTTGGGGGCGAATCATTAAAAGAAACTTAGTCAATTTTAATAATATGTTTAAAAAGGGATATTTTCTGCTATATTTTGTATACGCCGGACTCTGGTTCAAATATGTATTAAACAGTGTGTAAATCCAATACGGGAAATTAATCAAGCCAGACATAGAATTTACCTGTGTGATCATGAATTAAGAAGTTTTTTTAAGTTACACTTAATTATGACCCCGTAATACATTTTTGAATATTTACCAGGCAGCAATGTACTGCAAACATTACGTGACATAAGACGGCATGACATTACGAGATACGAGCTTTTTGTAGTAGCTGTCAACAAGCGTTAACAGTTACTACTTATAAAAAGCTCGTATCTCGAGTCGGTGTGTTGCTTTACATTGCGGGCTGAATTATGTTGTATGGTTAATATTATTGAATTTATACACTGTATATGTATTATGTGGAAATGTGTATTCGCTCCCATCTCAATACAGCAACAATAACAATTTTATTATATCAATTATTTTATATCCTAAACAATTTATTTTAATAGTTGATTTTTTAATTTTATCCGTTCTGGTCATTAAACAGAGGTCGTAAACACGTTTTATTTTCATTTCGAAACAACCCAAGTTCCGACGCAGATGGTGGTTGTTTAAAAATGAGCTTTAGGTAAGTGGCACAAGTTTGGATTTCGTGTGGCACAGGTAGGAAAGGCCATGATACTTGTTAATAACTATATGTTACCTATTATTATTAGTATTTTATCTTTTATTCTTTTGTATGTCTATCTGTGTCACACCTTCCCGACTTGTGTCACATTTGTAGATTTATATGTGTGAAAATATAACTTGTATGACAAATTTCATGTAAATTACCCACTTTTTGAATGGTACTAATTTTATTCTTCCATTTATAATTTTAGTTTCCATTGTATCTCGATCTAAAACTCCCAGAGTAAACTTACCTTATTTTAGAAGTACCTATTTTTATATTAATCCATATGAGTTATCTTTTGAACACAACAATCATGTGTATATTGTCATAGTCTGATCAATAAGACAATTATATTCCATTTTACAATCCTACTGACTATTTGAATTTGAACTAACAGTGTTTACTTAAATTACAAAATTAAATATCCCTCCAAACTTCATTGATCGGACTACTGCCCCATTTAACACATCCTTCTAACCCCCTAAAAACATTTCAGGCGACAACAAGCCCATCTGGCAGGTGGCCGAGGAGCGTGAGGAGAACAAACATCTGCAGAAGGAGAATGCGCCGTACGGAGAATATGGCGGCTGGCATAAAGCTGCCAAGGTATTCCACAATGTACATATTACTTTCTACCTTTATTAGAGAATAATGTGTGTGTAGTTGTGCTTTGTCCTTAATTGTAGTCTCGTTAGAACAAACATCTCCGTAAGGAGAACGCACCGTACGGGGATTATGGCGGCTGGCATAAAGCTGCCAAGGTATTCCACATGTACATATTACTTTCTACCTTTATTAGAGATTAATGTGTGTGTAGTTGTGTTTTGTCTTTAATAATAGTCTCGCTAGAACAGCGGTTCCTAACCTAGGGGTAATTACCCCCGTAGGGGTAAAACTGGTATTCTACGGGAGTAATAAGCTCAATAAAATATAACAAAAGTTACACTAGTAAGAAAGAATATTGATAATTATTGGGAGGAGGGGTAAAATCGGGTTCCCTAGCTAGTCAAAGGGGTGACAGAACTAAAAAGGTTAAGAACCACTGCGCTAGAACAAACATCTCCATAAGGAGAACGCGTCGTAGGGGGAATATGGCGGCTGGCATAAAGCTGCCAAGGTATTCCACAATGTACATATTACTTTCTACCTTTATTAGAGAATAATGTGTGTGTAGTTGTGCTTTGTCCTTAATTGTAGTCTCGTTAGAACAAACATCTCCGTAAGGAGAACGCACCGTACGGGGATTATGGCGGCTGGCATAAAGCTGCCAAGGTATTCCACATGTACATATTACTTTCTACCTTTATTAGAGATTAATGTGTGTGTAGTTGTGTTTTGTCTTTAATAATAGTCTCGCTAGAACAGCGGTTCCTAACCTAGGGGTAATTACCCCCGTAGGGGTAAAACTGGTATTCTACGGGAGTAATAAGCTCAATAAAATATAACAAAAGTTACACTAGTAAGAAAGAATATTGATAATTATTGGGAGGAGGGGTAAAATCGGGTTCCCTAGCTAGTCAAAGGGGTGACAGAACTAAAAAGGTTAAGAACCACTGCGCTAGAACAAACATCTCCATAAGGAGAACGCGTCGTACGGGGAATATGGCGGCTGGCATAAAGCTGCCAAGGTATTCCACAATGTACATATTACTTTCTACCTTTATTAGAGAATAATGTGTGTGTAGTTGTGCTTTGTCCTTAATTGTAGTCTCGTTAGAACAAACATCTCCATAAGGAGAACGCACCGTACGGGGAATATGGCGGCTGGCATAAAGCTGCCAAGGTATTCCACAATGTACATATTACTTTCTACCTTTATTAGAGAATAATGTGTGTGTAGTTGTGCTTTGTCCTTAATTGTAGTCTCGTTAGAATAAACATCTCCATAAGGAGAACGCACCGTACGGGGAATATGGCGGCTGGCATAAAGCTGCCAAGGTATTCCACAATGTACATATTACCTTCTACCTTTATTAGAGAATAATGTGTGTGTAGTTGTGTTTTGTCCAATACTAGTAACTAAATATACTACTAACAAATACCCTCAAATTTGTCCATCTTTTGGGG
The DNA here is from genome assembly GCF_033807575.1 of Cydia pomonella. Taxonomy (NCBI): domain Eukaryota; kingdom Metazoa; phylum Arthropoda; class Insecta; order Lepidoptera; family Tortricidae; genus Cydia; species Cydia pomonella. The sequence goes on along the minus strand of NC_084717.1, from coordinate 18,294,691 downwards.
AGTGAGCAGGATAACATCTCCGAAATTAAAACAAATAAGACAAATAAATAAGCGGTAAGGCGTAGAGCAAATCAGGCAGTTACTATGAAGCTTTTATTTCTATCTTACAGCCTTACTTAATGTGTTGTACGGTCACGTCTGAAAATATCGATGCGTAAAAAGTGCCAAAAATATGTATGATGATATACACGACTCGAAATATGAGGGTATACACGACTTTATTGTCCATATATTAAGGTACCTAGTGTATACATATTTTTGGCACATTTTTCGTATCGATATTTTCAGACGTGACTGTATAGGTGTGCTTTGTCATTGTAATACTATAAAACAGTTTTGTGGGAAAGAATATCTTCTAAAAGAAAACGCGCCTTGACGGGAATAATACATAAAATTGCAATAAATATATTATGGTTGAAATTAAAAGGTCCTTCATAGTTGTTTACATCGTCATTAAGTCATCAAGAGTAAGAATATCTCTAGACCTTTGGTGAACACGGAGTGTTGATGAAGACCATAATAGTGTGAGACCACCGACGCGAGCTAAAAGCGACTTCGTTTCACCTTGGGCAAAAATGATTTTCTCCTGTGCACGTCGCATAATTTTAACCAAGTTATGTGAAATTTTGTGAGTTTGTGTAAGCGATAGAGAGCTAGATGCAATGTGGGTTTTTCAATAAAATGGTACGCATTTGTTTGGTCAATTCAATTTTTGTGGCAAAAACGAGTGCTTGAGAAAATGAATCATTGACAAATAATAATATCGATAAGTTAGTCATAGATGAATAATTCAAACATTTACCCCCTTATTCATAAACGTGTATTAAAGTTACGATGCCGCTGATCATCGTTTGTCCCTTTCCATCATGCCAATACGTCGGAAAGGGACAAACGATGATCAGCGGCATCGTAACTTTAGTACACGTTTATGAATAAGGGCGGTAAATTCTACTTGCTGTAATTTACCGGGAAATTTCAAGAATGCAACTCAATTACAAATCCGACCATAATTTGTTTATTCCATATATTTAAAAATAAAAACGTAAACTGTAGTATACAGTGTTAAAAAATAAGAAAACTACCTATGGGTGTATCAAAGAAGATATCGAACGTGTTGTGTATTTCGCGGTAGCTATCTTTTTATACAATGTTAAAAATATCTATAACGCTAAGGTAACATCGATAATAGACATGTCGATATTTGATTTTGTCAATCACTTTAATTTGCCACAAAAACTTCTACGTCTGATCACGGGGTTATAATGTTTTTCACATAGCCTGGGTTCTGTGACAGTCATCTCAATACAATTTGGCATTTTAAGAGGCTGTCAATACCTAAAGCGCGCACACTGTCAATTTGTATCGCAGTAAATGAGATAGCACTGTCGCATGTTACTGGGCCTGGGCAAGGGAATAATAAGAAAAATATTTAAATAAAAAAAAGTGGATTATTAGTGTAATATTTTACTCAACAGCGGTTTAGATATAAATGTTTTGAAATTGTGATTTTAATTGCAGACCCATAAGTCAAAACAATAAAAGACATAGAACCGTTTAATTGTGATTTTAAGACCAATCTTTTCAATTATTTTCTATCGAGCCGATTTCGTTCAATCATGTATCGAGTACAACCACGGTCTTTGAAATATAATTAATATGAACATATATTTTTCTTACTTGACTAAAACACTCATAGTGTTGTGTTCCTGCCGGGGAGTAAGGTTGCCAGAGCTCAACGAGGGTGGGAGGGGGTTAGGGTCGGCAACGCGCATGTAACTCCTTTGGAGTTGCAGGCGTACATAGGCTACGGATACTGCTTACCATCAGGCAGGCCGTATGCTTGTTTGCCACCGACGTAGTATAAAAAAAAAATAGTCTTTCTTTAAAAACTGTTTAAGTAACATCAATTTCAAGGACATTGGGTGTTGACAGCCTCTTAAGGTTAGATATTGTATTGAGATGACAGCTGTCACAGAACCCCAAACTATGTGAAAAATATAATAACAAGGCGAGAGAGGCACTCGTCGTGAGATCAGCCAGTGGAGCTACATAGGCACGTGTCGCAGGTGGACTCGCCGACGGTGACCACGACGCTGAAGAACCTGGGCGCGCTGTACCGGCGCCAGGGCAAGTACGAGGCGGCCGAGACGCTCGAGGACTGCGCGCTGCGCAGCAGGAAGGAGGTAGGCCGCGACCACGAGCTACCCGGTTAATTAGCCGTCTAGCACGTTCATTAAACGCCGGCATCTATTAAATGTTTTGAGAACAATAATAGCTGCATCAAATGATATTTGTAAAATTTGACGATTTAATCTTTTGACCGCCAAAGACGTCATATGACGTGCGCGGCTACAGCCCAATATCAACCTTCATGCTTACCGACAAGGTTCACGATTACGTGCTGCGTACGATAGGCGAGGCGTTCAAAAGGTTAAAAGTGCTTTTTGCTAGGCTTATTTGAATAAAGAATATATTGACTTGACTTAATGGCTGAAGAACTATCGGCTAAGTCGTTGGTCCCAACGTTTAACCCGATGGCTGAACGTCGTGTCATTTAGTTGAATTGGACATTGATGAATTTATGAAGTTCGGTTAGGTACGGTCACGTCTGAAAATATCGATACGGACAAAGCGCCAAAATTATGTATACCCTACCGTAATATATGGGTCATAAAGCCGTATATACATATTTTTGGCACTTCGATCGTGACGATGTTTTCAGACGTGACTGTACTTAGGTTATTGCATTTATTTATTTTATATTATATTATTTAATTTTTTTAGGTTACATTTATATTACTTGGCTGAGTGAACCAATCCAAAGAACTTTAAATACGCAAAGTTGTTGAACGTTGAGTGATTGTAGTTCAATTAACTATCGACCTGGCATCTTGGATGCCAGCGTTTAATGAATAGCTTAGGCGACTAATTGGCTGGCTAATTTAACCAGATAGCTGCGACATCGATACAGGTTAGCAAATAGGTCACGTACGCATTTCCGGTTGCAACCGCGACGTCACTATGACTTCGTACTGTTTCTACGCGGATACCGACCGCCATACATTGTTTAACCTTTTTAACGCCAATGGCAGATATATCCGCACCGTAGTTCCAACACCGAAGCCGAAGACGAATTAATCCGTCACAGACCACAGAGCAAGTTCAATTTCATTTTGACACTTCGGTGACGTGGCGTCCGTGTGACAGCTTTTGTGTCTGTCACGGAGTCGAACAGGTTAAAACAAATGTCGTCAAATGGCATCAGGGTCGAGCGTGCGTCACGTGGCCCTCGAGTGCGAGCGAGAGAAAAACAGATTTGAACAACGTGCTGCATACATTTCCACTTCCAGCGTTCACTCACTTTGCAGTCTATATTGGCTTAATAGTCACGGTTGCAACCGCAAATATGTATGGGCCCCTAATGTACGATTCACATTGAACGGCGCGTTAGAGTTACAGGAATTTGAATCTTATCTACACTAGATATAGTCCATGTTTATGTAGCACCAAGACGCGGTCCAGCAGTCCGTTTGATGTAAATCGTACGAAAGAGTAGCATTTCATCTTGTCAATATAAAAACAATTCAGAAATTAATTAAATTACCTTTTTTACACTCTTGCTCCTTGTAACAACAAACTTCACATTAAGCAGAAAATTATATTTTATTTAAATTTTAACACATAATTTTACTTTTTTTATATTCCAGATATAATTAAGTAAACATATTATTTATGCTTTTCCCAACACGCAATATGTCTTCTTATCTAAGTATATGTATGTAGGAGTATAATATACTAAGTAGTGTGCTAGAGATGACGGGGCACAGATTAACACGATCTTTTTATTAAATTGCGCGCACGCTGCCAGCAAGTGGCGCGTGTTCAACAAGTAAGTTCAGTCAAAGACCTACTTTAAACTTGTGTATCATCTTTAAAATAAACTTATCTTTGTAATTCGGTAAACGATTGCTAATGAAATTACTGATGATTCCCAATAGAGTTGGAACATTTGGAACCGTCAGTGTCACGTATTCTAGAGCTATTACGATAGATTGTAGCGGCTGCTTAAGGTGTATAAAAGATGTTAAAAAATGTAAAATAGTAGAAAAGAAAAATTGTGTGAAACGGATTGAAATGATCCGATTTCATATTTTGCTAGTTGAAAACTTTCATGGGGTAGAAGGCTAGATTCATCGCTAGAACTCCTACCTACATGACGTGTAAATCGTGCCCTGTAATAATGATGTATTTAATTCTTAGAAGTAGTAAGTTAGCTTATCATTTACTCGTAGATTTTTTTTAACTTTTGAGAATATTTTTGCACTAGATTTTTTCCTTGTTTAGTTTTTTGACTCCCTAATAATAACTTTTGATGTTTAATGTAATGCATACGTTTGTGTTATTTAATTCAAATTCGGGTGACAATATAATCATTCAAGAAGAGATACGTCTCCTTAGAACATAAAAAAAAGAATACGCTCTTGTCTACGAAATATTTGTAATTTCGTCTATCATTATTTCTTAAGTATGTTTCTCCTTTTTTAGGGTTCCGTAGCCAAATGGCATAAAACGGAACCCTTATAGTTTCGCCATGTCCGTCTGTCTGTCTGTCTGTCTGTCTGTCTGTCTGTCTGTCTGTCTGTCTGTCTGTCCGAGGCTTTGCTCCGTGGTCGTTAGTGCTAGAAAGATGAAATTTGGCATGGATATATAAATCAATAAAGCCGACAAAGTCGTACAATAAAATTTAAAAATTTAATTTTTTTTAGGGTACCTCCCCTATACGTAAAGTGGGGGTGAATTTTTTTTTTCGCTTCAACCCTGGAGTGTAGGGTATCGTTGGAAAGGTCTTTCAAAACTAATTGGGGTTTTCAAGAAATATTTTTTGATAAAGTGAATATATTCGGAGATAATCGCTCCGAAAGAAAAAAAAAATGTGTCCCCCCCCATCTAACTTTTGAACCATAGGTCCAAAAAATATGAAAAAAATCGTGGAAGTAGAGCTTAAGAAAGACATTAAATGAAAACTATAGCGGACATGATCAGTTTAGCTGTTTTTGAGTTATCACAAAAAGTTTTCCCTTCATAGTAAAAAGACTTATTTTAATTAGGTACTGATTATGCAAATTTGCCTATTTGTTTAACTCAGGTGAAAAGTACCGTTTCATCCCTTGGTTAACAATTTACTATACTTTAAGCTCCAGTTTAGCTTATTGTGACGGAAGAGTAACTACGGAACCCTACACTGAGCGTGGCCCGACATGCTCTTGGCCGGTTATTTCTTTTAATATAATTTTTAAAGTTTAGGTGTATTCCAAAGAATTTTTATAGTGTCGGATGTTTGAAATTGTCAAGACTGTTTTGCGTCAGTTATTGCTCCCTTTTCGACGACGTATATTGGTTTGGCCATGTCGTGTAACCCTGGGCGTGTGGGCGTGCAGGCGCTGGACATCGTGAAGCAGTCGCGGCGCGCGCGCGCCGGGCGCGACGAGCCGCCGCCGCCGCCCGCCCAGCACGACGAGGTCCGGGACTAACCCTTCTCCGCCCGCACGCACACAACGCAACGCATACGCCCGGCTCGACTGAACATCTCACTCATACTTTGCTCGATTTTACTACAATAATTATAATCATTCTTACAAGTCACACTGACTTCAGCATATTAACATGTTTCTAGCAGATATTTGAGATACGAAAAGTTCCTCAACCTCGAAGCGTATCTCTAGATGCTGACGTTTTTGTGATTAAAATTAGTGGGCTGTACTTTAAATCGGTGTACCGAACAGAAGAATCATTATAATTCACAGTAAAATTTAACCTAAATAAACGAAATTTCTTAATTATACCAAGGATTAGTTTGAATTTAGAATAATAATATGTTGAGACTCGAATGATAAAATATAAAGATGCTTTTTGTTTCATCAATGAGGAAAATTAATTCTAATACATATTTGGTTTGTTCATTGTTTATTACTTTTCCTCATATTTTTGAAATAGAAATATGATTGGTTTACGTATGACGTTGCGTTGTGTTGCTGGATGAAGGCTCAGCTGTCGCGTCTTGTGCTCGTTGCCGGATGTTTGTGCGGTGTTCGCTTTCATTATGTCTGTCACTTTGTTTATGACACAAATTGTACGACCTTTGACTGTGTGACGAACTAAAAACTGATGTATGACGTGTTCTCACATGGCTCATTTGCTAAATATAAATGTTATAGGACATTATTACACAAATTGACTAAGTTCCACATTAAGCTAAATAAGGTTTGTGTCGTGAGTACTTAGACAAAGATATATATAATTACTTAAATACATAGAAAACACCCATGACTCAGGAACAAATATCCGTGCTCATCACACAAATAAATGCCCACTAAGCCAGACAGATCGTCAAATATGACTCTGTATATCATTTGTTTTTAGAATGTCGAAATTGAAGACTAATTCGTGATTTGAATTTTACAGCTATTAGAGGGCACTGTATGGCTCCGTAAATTATGCTGTAACTCTGTCAAAAGTTGACGCTTGACAATTCAGTTACAGACAACCGTACAGCGCTAACTTCTGTAGCTGTAAAACTCGCGGGCACTATTTTTTCTGAGACTACTCATTTGATCTTTGATGTTTAGCAAATGAGGCCGTGTAGGTATAAATTTTACACACGTCAGAGACTCCCTTTGGGTTTCATTTAGCACTGCTAAAAAAAGTTGAGATAAATACATAAATTGGGGTGATAATACGCATGACAGCACTGTATGATGAATAACGACGGAAACGCACTATCATTGTCACTAAAACTTCACGTTTTACTAATAAAAATGTACTAAACAGAATTAAAGCGAACTAACTGTCATCATTGCACATGTTTCGTCTCATTCGTTCCCAGCACCGTGGGTCGCACCGTCTCTGTCTTATCGTATCTCATCCCACAGGACTTTCGATATAATCACAAAACCATGGTCACCCTACACCGCTCGCCTTTTTGTGTACTTAATTATGATAATGCTTTCTATGTATGTTCTTTATATATACTTTTATTTGTATTTGTTTCTAATTTATTTTTTATTATAAAAATCTGATTATGCGAAGTTATCTATTTTATAGAAAAAAATTGGCATATTTATGGCTCCAATTGGCTAAACTGCAATAGGTACTTCTTAATCCAAGACATGTATTTATTTTGTTAAGCTCGTACAATTTTGACTATTATTACTTCTGTACAGAACACAAGAAGAAAGATGAGGAGACTATTTACAAATATATTTACAGTAATATATTACAATTTATGTCAACAATTTTCGGTCACGAATCAAATGTAGTGTGTGAGATTTTTCCTACGACTGTGTTGTGCAAATTCGTTGCTAGGCAACGGCGGTGGCGCATCGCGCAGGCGCGCGGACTTAGGCGCCTCAGGCTGCATGCCGCTGGTAGCCCACACCTTACCAGCCGATTACCTTTTATTCCAAATTGGTTACATTCGGAATTTAGTCTCTTTTTTTTCTTAGTAAACACAAAACCATCTAGATTCAGACCAAGATAAGTTGGCAACGATTTTGATAGCCCAGACGGTGCAGGTGTCAAGTAAACATCATAATTTCATAGAATTTTGACGTTTAAAACAACCCGTGGACCGTCTGGGCTATCAAAATCGCTGGCAACTTATCTTGGATTGACTCGGACATTAAACCAATGATATAATACCATAGATTGTTCGGATGACCTAGTCACTTAACTCTTCAAGTGGCATATGCCATTTTTGAGTTGTTGGAATTTTGATTTTATTTCAATTAATCAAATTTGAAATTTAAATACCCGAAGACCATATGGCCCGTAAAGTGCTAGCTATCGACACCGGTCCAAGAGGTTCCGGAAGGCCCCGTCTCACATGGCTATCGGTAGTAAATAGTGACCTCGAAGCTCTAGAATTAGATCCAATGACGACCCAGAATAGAACAAGCTGGCGAAAAGCGATTAGGAGAGCCGACCCCAACTGAACATGGGATAAGGCCGGAGAAAGAAGAAGAAATTTGAAATTTAAATGATATAATCGGTCGGGAGTCGACGGCCTACCACTCAAAGGATTAATTTCCTTTTTCAAAATACTTTAAGTACCTATCAGGCCAGTAATTTCATAAACTATTTAATTTCGCACAATCAACGCACACTCAACACCTTTACTTCCACGCTTCCACCTTTATTTTGCGTTTAACTTATGTTTTGTTTGGTATAGGGTGGGAACACAGCGAGCGAGCCCCGCATGAACCTTAAGTCGAAGCTGTTCAATGCGCTAGGCATCAACACGCCGCAGCAGTAGTTAGTTAGTTAGTTAGTTAAGTTAGTTTAAGTCACGCTTGGACGCGGGTGACGCTTGGCGAGGTGTAAGTTACGTTACCCGACTGCGTAAAGCGAAGGAGGGTAATGTGTTTGTGAATTTGTTAGGACGATCCGGCAGAAAATAATTTTAACAAAAATATGCAGTGATCGGGTTTGAAATGTAACGGCGACCTCAGAACAATTCAGAAATTTTTGAACTGTTTCTTTTGCTTGTATCTGTCGAGTCGATCTAATATCTAATGCAATGGTTTTGGTAAGAGCTGACTTTTGGTAGCTATTATGTATGGTTTTTTGATATTCATTAATTCAACATACTACGTCTAATGAAGAATTGCGCCGAAAGTCAGTAATATGGCAGTGACAAATTGTGTTTTATACATATTTCTATTATTTACGAAATCAATGTTGCAAAACTTACAGTGATACCTATTGAAGTACCACTGTAAATATTACACACGATACAATTATCGTAGACTTAAACGTGTTAACAATTAGGCCAATTCAAGTGTCACTTACACCTGGGTCAAAACTCTTTTCATTGTCTTGTTTCTGGTCACTCTGTCACGCGTCTATTTTTGTCTTTTATCAAATAATTACACGCAACAACTAAAAGGAAAAGCCAATGTCGTGTCTTCAGGGACCTAAAGAACTCGCGAAAACTGGCGTCTACTCCACTGACAAGAGCCATGCTCTTAAATGATGATGATGATCAAAAATTAAAAATAGTTGAGTGATATTGCGTGTCTTTCCAATAGATTATAATTATCTTGAGAAAAATTAAAAACTAAATTCACACTAGTGTAGACGTTTCGAGCGGTTACGTCACTGACTGACTGTTCGACCGGCGAGCAGGGCGGTCGTACCGCGGGACGTGTGTTGGTAAACCGTTGGAAATACATTATATCGTATGATTTACTGAGGTAAATACAGTATTTTACACATCCTATACAAAAAGCTGCACTCCGTCACATTTGGGGACAAAATCAAGATAATGAAAAGAATTTTGACTCACCTAAGCACTCGCTTATTACATATAAAGCAACCGCCCGCGTCTCATTTTGTCGCTCACACGTTGGATTGTGTCGGGCGCGGAGCATGCGCCCGCCGCGCCCACGCAACATGAACTGTGCTAGCACATCTACTAGCTTAGATCTATTTATGTTAGCATGCTTAAGTATAATTTTATGAAACAAATCGAAAATATATAAAAAAAAAATGTAACAAGAGAGATTTTATCGAAGATGAACCGTCCGGAGTATTGCAAATTTATTATTTAAGGTGCGGATTTTAACAAATTTTATAATTATGACTTTGATAGTCGCGGTTCGACTAAACTTACCCATATTTTTATTTTATCGTAAGTTTCGGCCGCATTTTACCAAGATAATTAAGTTGAAATTGCATTTATTTAATTGTGGTGTGGATCAATATTATAATTAACAACGATTTTATTTTTATTCACTTTCAATTTTAATTTGCTGATAGTTTAATCCAGTGCTCTTTGAAGAAGAACGCATGATTGTGTTATTTCGTGAACGTTTTATTTATTTTATTATTTGCGATTCAGAATCAAAATGGATACCTATTTAAATTATCAGTTTTAATAAATAATGCTTACATAATGTCATTCCAATGTTAGTGTGTATCGGTCTAAGCTTTATGTGAGAGTTAGTGATATAGTATAATATTTTTATATACATTGAAATGTTTCTATTTGTATGTGGGTGCTGCTTGTGAATGCAATTTTTTACTCTATGTACACTAGATATATTTTACAAGAGACATGTCAGTTTTTCAAACAATTCTAAATAGAACCACGAATCTCTAGTACATCGGCGCTGTCACAATAATTTAAATTATTGGTTCCTTTTTTATGTCTCGATATCACATCGATCTTAATTTTGGTAATTTTTAAACTGTTAATAAATATTTATGTAACATTTTGTTTTGTTTTTCTTTCGTTTTTTAAATATAAAACTTAAGGGTTCGAAAAAGGTGAGTCTACAGTGTTATGCAATTTATAGCCCACTAATTGAATAAAATATACAAATAAATGTACACACTTGTTTAAACCCTTGACCGCCAAAAATGCCACCTGTTGCGGCGGCTACAGCCCAATCCCAACCTTCGTACATTACGATAAGGTTCAAGATAACGCGCACTATAGGATCAAAATACATTTTTCTTCGCTAGGTACTCAACATACTTAACGGCTTTCGCTGTTAGTTGTAGAAGCATGTAGGCACTTCAAATCATTTCCATAATTTCATACCAAAATCACACGCTACATTACATTGTAGTAGTTACTTTACATGTTGTCACGTAGCTTGAATTGGTGTTTTACAATTGGACTTCAATTCTTAGTTTGGAAATAAATCAACTCTTTTTTTAACCTTTTGAACGCCAAGAACACCTAAAGTCGTCGTTACTAGTTGTGCCCGCTGTGGAGGACGCCTGTAGGTGTCATGGCGGACGCTGTCAAAGTAACCTTCACACTTTCGAGTAAGGTTTATATTAGCTCCCTTGCGCCCGGGAGCTTGGCGTATGAGTGATGTTTGTGTTTATGATATAAAGCGTTCAAAGGGTCAATGACTTGAAAACAGATAGTTATTCATATTGAAACTTGACAGTAACCATCGTCAAGTTATTTCTTGATTTCATGGTATACCTAGTTTTATATTTTTAAAACATCCCCATAGACCTTAAATGACAAAGGGTCAAATTTTCTCTTATTTGAAATAAACTTGACCCCTTTAAAGTAGTTGACCTTGAAAATTCTAACCTCAAAATGGAACCCAACCTTAAAAACCCATACGAATTTTTAGTTGAAACAAAATGGAGTGTAAATTGCATAACACCGGCGCGGCAGGAGGGGCGGGAGGGGGAGTCGGGTTTCTCGAAACTCCGCGAGTCGCTGCGGCGCTCCTCCGCGCGCTGGCTCGGCCGCCTCGCCGGGCGCCACTCCGCCTGTCTGCCGGACGTAGACTACACTGATCCTGACAGGTAAACCTTGGATGTGGTGGTTCATGGGGTTGGCAACTGACAAAGGTTTTTATAGATGCCGCCAGTTGGTTTCCCGTTTCTATGTAATTTGGTTTAAAGGATCCAGATCGGAAAAAAATGTAATTTGATACTACGAGTATTGTTATGATCAGTCAGGGGGTACACATACCCTTGCCCTTGGTGCCCTTTGATAAAAAACTTTTACCGACCAACCTCACACTCAATTTTTTTAAATACACACGACTGTTTCGGAACCGTCATTTAAGCTGGTTTTACACGGGGGCAGTAAAGTCATAATTTAAACGCGTGGTTCCAAATCGGTCACTTTTGCTATAAATTTTTGTAGTAAATAAGTGACCATGATATATACTACCACAGAGAATTTGAAATAGAGGTGGATAGTCAAAAATAATTTTGTAGCCACAGTAAATTTACTGCACCACGCCACTTTTTGATATTTAACACATATCAGTGAAAGAATAAGGATCAAAGTCAAATGGCGTTCTTCTGATAAAAATTGCACGCTTACTTCTGTAGAGTTCTTTCTAATGCTAAAAAACGAAGTATATAGAACGAGAAAGGAAATGTGTCAAATGCAGACATAGGAATCCGTGGGGCAAAATTGTTTGACAAGTAGGGAGTTCCTGTATCGATAAACTCTACTATCGATGCTAGTTCTATATACTCGTACTAGTGATCACTCAAGGGTTTGCTTGTAAAAATATGTTTTTATTAAGAGTAAACTAGAAAAAAAAAAAGCTAGAACCAACACCTACGTTCACGTAACACGTTCTATCGTGCTAACCTGTGAAAAGTTTGCACCTCGAATTGTAATTTTTTTAATTGAGGTGTGCTGAAAATGATCTCTGCGTAGATGGGTTAATATTCTAACCGCTTTCGAATAGTGGAGATGCATAAGAGTCATGCAATATGCAACATATCAGTTAGTTTTTATCTAATACTTCTTAACATTTAATAAGTCTACTAGAACACGGGGCCGACATATTTTAAAACCCTATAAAAGGGGTCTTTTTCTAAGTTTAGCTGGTATCGCATTTACGATTAATATAAATATGCTATGCTAATTAAGTTAGAAGTTTTGCACATGAAATTACCTAAAAAAAATATATAGGTAACTTTGGGAATGTGTAAGTTAACCGTAAGCAATGTACCTACGGCATGGCTTCATTTTATCTCGTAATGTTCCTTCTTGGAGAGTTTCTTCCTTTCTTCACAACCATTTCAGTAAGTTTTTTTTATTTCGTTTCTTTTATAACAAACTTTTGTGTACCATGGGGACTAAAATATTTCTTTATCCACTGTTTTTTAAATTAAAATTGAATTTCACAGCATGAAGCGCGCAAGCTCCCTATCCGCGCTCAGTAACTCCGAGACGCAAGACAACCGACGGTAGCAAGCGAGCAAACTGCGCAGTGTAGTCAGCTACACCACCCTCACGTTCGTGAGGATTTTGGCTCTACAGTCGTGACCATAGTCTAGACGCGGGAATAAAAAAATTAATTGTCAAACTTGGCGGGAATTTGCGTTTTGATACTGCATAAGAATTTGAAAACTGCCCGAAAGTTTTATTATTTGTGAAAATGAAAATTCTTAAAAAAGTAACAAAAGCAAATTCCAGCCTATAAAACCATTCTAGGTATAGGTTATAGTTAGTTGATAAAGAAATAACGCTTGTTACAATAAATACATTGCGCTTTTGAAAACCGATTTTAAACCGTAGCGTACGTATATGACGAAAACATGCATTTTTTATAGTGGCGAAAATGTAGCTATACCTAATTTCGTTAGAATAAATAAACTAATTTTTCACCCCTTCTGTTTGGAGGTTAAGGTTTAAAATCGTTTGACAAATCTATGGAGTTTTTAGCTTTAATACTACGCAATACAACTCGAGTGAAGTGCAAACATGAGAGATATAAGTAGGTCTATTTAGTGTGGTCGTTCACATCGAAAAGAACCTTACTACCTTTTTGTACCGAGCGAAAATGGCCCTTACTGTAAAAGTAACAGAGACCTACACAGCCACCACGAATTGGCGTTTGACATTTACTTTTGCGACTGTGTGAACTCGATCGCATTCCCTCTCTATCGCACTAATATATCAGTGCGAGCGAGATGGACTACTAGCTAACGTAAACGTCAAGTGTCAACTCGTTGTACGGCTATTAATAGGAATAGGTACTGGACTGTAAAACAAAATATTTCTCTTGTTGTAAATGATACACTAATAACAACTTTAAGGTGCTTCTGGATTTGAATGATCATGAATAATCTTTGACATCACGTAACTATGTCGAAATTTTAAAGGGTCATATGTACTGTAAAACGTTGTACGATACATGTGCGAATAGGTAATTCGCAACTCGTGTCGATTTAAAACATTCCCTTCGGTCGTGTTTTAATTTATCGCCACTCGTTACGAATTTCCTATTAACTATTATTGCTGAAGAAGGCTATTTGTTTATAGGAAACTACTTATCAAATGTCATCGACTTTTTTTATTCACTCATGCAAAGCTTCTATAGTTAGCAACATAACAATATTTTCACCCACTATCAGTTTTTCACGCTGCGTTGGCTCATGCCGTAGATATAGTTCGGTTTTTTTTTTGCAATAGAAAAAAAGGTAAACAATCTTGACAAAAAGGAGGAAAGGTAAAAATCAGTACTTAACTAGGTATTACTTATGAAAGCTAATGGATGTAAATGATCGTATAATAATAATAATATAAATAAATAATTCAGCCTATATACGTCCCACTGCTGGGCACAGGCTTCCTCACATGCGCGAGAGGGCTCGGGCTATAGTCCCCACGCTAGCCCAATGCGGATTGGGGACTTCACATACACCTTTGAATTTCTTCGCAGATGTGTGCAGGTTTCCTCACGATGTTTTCCTTTACCGAAAAGCTAGTGGTAAATATCAAATTACATTTCGTACATAAGTTCCGAAAAACTCATTGGTACGAGCCAGGATTTGAACCCGCGACCTCCGGATTGAAAGTCGAACGTCATGTAATTGTTACATATTTGCCGTGACTTATTTTTCAAGTGTGTTTCGATAAAAAGACACGCCAAAATCGATTGCCTTCTTTCTTCTAAAAAAACGAACTATACAGTTAGGTAGTCTGTGGCAAAACGTAGAGATTAGTATAGCAATCTTACTTTTTAAACCAGTTGCTTTTAAGTGTCAAAAAATGCTAAGCATCTTTAATGATTTTAAAAGTAGGTATTAAGCACCTAACTGAAATAAAACTCCTCAACAAATCAGTAAATAAAATACATAAGATTTTACTTTGTAATAATGCTAATTATAGTCAACAAATGTGACGGAAACCGGCAAAACGTCCGACTTTGTCGCTTGCCCTACAGCCTTGACAGGTTACTCGTAAAGATACAAGCAAATCTCGTCCTTATGGCAAGACGTTTTGCCGGTTTCAGTCACGAATAAGCCAGGGCCCGTACTTTTCATGCCATTGACGCAAAAATTACGTAATTTAACATATAAGGAGTCTTTTTACAATACTACAAACCTTACCTATTGACGCGTTGAAAAATTAATACTTGTTACGTAAAATATACTGTTAAAAAAAATGTATTATTTAATAAACATTAATCTATTGTTTAGTTGAGTGACATTTTTTTTTTTTTTTTTAATATGGCTTACTGTTGATTGCCAGTGTCATGTCGATTTATTTCTGATAAACTTATTTCGGGGGCGCGAATTTTTATCAGACATAAGGTTGCTAATCCAAATGAGAATGTAGGAACGACAGTAAATTTAGATGTAAAGAAAAATCAAAACATTAGTACAATATATAAGTAACTAGGAATAAATGAGCCAATTGAAATTAAATCTTTAATTTAGTGACATTAAATGAAAGTCAGCTAGACGTTTCGGTACTGATTGTCTATTATCTATATCAGTTAACTAAAGAGGTTGACAAATGATTAATTATTACGAATAATTGGAATCAACTCTATGTAGCATGACGTAATTTTTCCGTCAACGGCATGATATGTACCGGCCCTGCAAATAACAGATGCATACAAGTTAGGTATTTCTGAATTAGAACCTGCCTAAGTATTATGTCGTACCTCATAAATCTATGATATCTTCAATGTCGCTTTAAGTACCTAAAATCACGCAAGAATTATAAAAGAAAAAAAATATTAGTTCTATGCATTTTTTATTATAGGTATAATTTATTCTTGAGTGGTTATGCTGCTTTTGTGACACCAACATTAATGGATCTCGATTTTTTTAGTAAGAAAAATTATACTCTGGCACAGCGACCTTATCATTAGAAAAAGCGGTAAATTAAAAAAATGTAGGCGCGAAGAGTTGACTTCTTATACAATTTTAATTTCGCGCCTTTTCTACTGACAAGTTGGGTGTGTTTCAGTATATTTTAAATAAACTGTTGTATGAATGCCGTCTTTTCTTCAATCCCTGTAGCCTTTTATAGTAATTGCACATGATTTAATCCACTCAATAAATAAAGAGTTGGGGACAATCTTACATAGATCTCTTCCTCAGATCTTACAAACTAAGCAAAGCGTTTACTATGGGTACTACACATAAGCGACGATATACATAACTACATATATAGAAAAGAGACATGACCGGACATAGAAGTCTTTGTGGCAAAAACGAGTGCTTGAGAAAATGAAACATCGACAAATAATACCATCGCTAAGTCAGTCATAAATTAATAATTAAAAGATGTAAATTCTACTTGTTGTAATTTACCGGGAAATTTTAAGAATGCAAATTGATTACAAATCCGACCATAATTACATATATTAAGTATTTAAAAATAAAAATATAAACTAAATTATTTTTTAACAAACAGAAACGTCTGCGAACGATGCTATTAAGCTTAGAATAAATTTAAAAATTTTTTTTTTCATTTATTCTAAGCAAACGTAAACTAAATACAATGTTAAAATAACGCTAAGGTAATATCGATAATAGACATGTCGATATTTGATTTTGTCAATCACTTTATTTTGCCACAAAAACTTCTATGTCTGGACATGATTTAAGAACAAATATCTGTGTTCATCACACAAATAAATGCCCTTACCGGGATTCTAAGCCGAGACCATCGGCTTCATAGGCAGGGTCACTACCCGCTAGGCCAGGCCGGTCAATAAGTATACGTCTGGCAAATATGTACCAAGTCATATTTCGCAGGTACCTAAATAGTACCTATAACTGAATATTTATCATATCATATCATATCATTTATTCCATTGAATCATGTTCATTTAATAGAATGTGATTTTTTATGTTCATGTTCATGTTTAGATAATACCTATTACGTCCACAGTACAAACTTCACAACTCACGAACATTATCATAATAAATACAGAAATGTGACGTTCTCAAACAAAATGTACCACATTGTTATTGCCATAACGACGCTCTGACAGGTTATTCGTATATAGATACGAGCAAATTCGCCCTTATGGTAAGCGATAACGTGGTACCTTTTGCTTTAGAACGTCACAAATGTTTATAAGTTGTGTGCTATACGTAGGTACAAGTTGCATTTGACACACGAGAATACATTTAAGTCGTACACAGTCACTATTTTATTTATATATATGATGCGGAATATATATAAATGAAATAATATAGTGACTGCCAAAGTAGAGTCAGACCAAGCTAACTTAGCAGCGATTTTGATAGCCCAGCCTGTGCAACTGGTAAGTAAACGTCATAATTTTATAGAAGTTTGACGTTTAACCCTTTACCGCATATGCAACCATATATGGCAATTATATTATTTAACTCTATTGAGCTATTAAAATTCAAATTTAAACAAAATATTTTTATGGCATGCGTTAAGGGGTTAAAAGAAACTTCCGCTGTCTGGGCTGTCTAAATCGCTCCCAACTTATCCTGGTTCGACTCTAACACCTCTTAACCATAGAAATAAGGATGTGTCCCGATATATATTTGGCCGTTTCGGCCGTCACTATCTCCTATGACGCTATCTGCAGTAGGTACGTATACATATATGACGAAACAATTGGGCCACGAAATGGTCGGAAAGCGGCGCGGAGCGTGTAATAATGGAGTGCGTGATGAACAGGGGCCGTTTATGGCGTCTGCGCAACTCATCAGCCTGAGCGCAGGTTTTGGACGCAGGGCTGTCGACGAACTGGTAATTTAAAGTGAATCTTATTTTTTTATACCACGTCAGTGGCAAACAAACCAGGGATCGGAACCGGTTTTTTGGAAAAACTTTGAAATAAACATATATTTCGGTTTATTTTATACTCCAAATATAGGACTCCGTTATGTTTTTAGATACGGATTTCGTATTATTAGATTGCCCAATTAGAAATGAAATAATTAACAAAGAACGAAAAAATACCGTTTTCGTTTCCATACAAAAAATACCGGTTACCGATCCCTGAAACAAACATACGGCTCGCCTGATGGAAAACAGCCACCATAACATCCGACATTCACGTAAAGTGCAACAGAGGAAGTAGAAATAAGTAGGTAAGTAGAACAAATCATAGGTACTCGTAGAGTCTGTGCGGAAAGAGAAGAGTCGTGGAATGGACCTCTACCTATGTGAAACATGAACCCTGTGACAACTGTGTAGGTACCTACGCCCGTCATCATTTTTTTGTATGGAAAAAGATATATTTTGTTATAAAACCTATCGTGTGTGGTATACTCGTATATATATTACCTACCTGCCTAACTAAAATGGCTATAATAAAATCACGTTTATTGAAAGCTTAAACTTCACATTTACACTTCGCGCCAATAAACAGGGGGCTCCTGTGCTGCCCCCTACAATTCATGCACGTTCCCTACGCTTAACGCTACCACCAAATAGTTATACTAGATTTTAAGTTAATAAAGATTATAATTACTACAAAACTGAAGAGTGACAACCCTGCACTAAGCAGGACGGGAGATTATTTCTGAGTTATATCATAACATCATGAGGTCAGTACTGATTTCGGCGCTCAATGAAATTGAGACTTTATATAAAAGTAAACAATGACATCAAATTATATTACCAATCTTCTGACGACACAACTGCATCGGCTCGCGATGTATGACACTTCTGTCAGAAAACCAAATAGGTAGGTAGGTACTTACAATGATGAAGCATGAATACCATTTTATTTTTAATTATTAAAGAAACAAACTTACGAGAATAGTTACAAAAATATTGCTTAAATGAAGACCTGGAGTATTCTTATTTTATTTAAATTGCAGTCCAGTCCATTTCCGTTAATTCCAAGGGTGCATTTTTGAGCTTAAATTAAGCAACTTTCTCAAAGACACCTGTATTCTAATTAACTCAATTTCGGAGATAATCAATCATTTATTTTTATCTTATAAGGCCCTCACGAGCGTATACACTTGCCTTAGGGCCTGTTTACATATTGATTAGTTTTTAGTACGAGTGTGTACATTTACTAAACGTAAATACTATCTCGGGCGATTGATGTTCGAAATGACATTGATATGGCATAGTTTTCAATTGTTTGGTTGAATTAAATGTAATGCCCGTGTTACAGCAACGCTATATGCAACATTCCATTACTTTTTATAAAAATATAAAAATTATATATATATATTTTTTAAATTAATTATGCCATTTAGTTTCCTTAAACATACTTACCCATACTCCGAAGTTAACGGAATTCAATAAAACACAGTGTAAAACAACAAAGAAACTTAATGTACTACGAGTAACTACTAGGTAACTAGTTACAGTTTACTCGTATAGGTAAGTACTGACCAATTCTCCTATTTCAATAGTTATCGCCATCAATATAGAATAAACAACAAACAGCATCATGGAAGGTCATCGGAAGATCATCGTTGGAAGTCGCCAGCAACATGCTGAGATGAGGCCATTTCGTGACACTTTACTCTCACTATATTCTCTTTTATGTCTGTCTATTACTGTTTGTGTGTTTATGAATAAAATAAATTCTAAAACAACAACATTACTTATTATAAAAAAAAAACTATATAAAAGCATCAAAAATATATGAAAGAGATTTTAAAAGTTATTTTTTTAAATAAATTATTTAAAAAATGTTGTACTACTCAATTCAAAAATCCATTGCAGACTTGTCTTGGTCTGACTCTAAACATTTGGGAATATTTTTAGGGTTCCGTACCTCGAAAGGAAAAAACGGAACCCTTATAGGATCACTTAGTTGTCCGTCCGTCCGTCTGTCTGTCTGTCAAGACCCTTTTTCTCAGGAACGCGTGGAGGTATCAAGCTGGAATTTATATCAAATACTCAAATCTACTGTCTCTTAGAGCTGTGAAAAAATCAAGCTTCTAAGCCAACGCAATCAAAATATACAGCCGTTTATGCCGCAAATTTTCGACACTCGCAAGGGAATCAACACCTACAGGGTACTCCTACTTTCCCGTGAACTCAGAATCTTGAAATTTTGTACGAAGCAATGTCTTATAGCACAGATAAAGGAAAAATTGCGAAAACCGTAAATTTTTGTACGGAACCCTCGGTGCGCGAGTCCGACTCGCACTTGGCCGGTTTTTTTATATACAAATTTTACTATAAACGGAAAATAAAATTTCAAAAAAAACTCGTATCTACATGCCATGGGTAGGCCACGATCTAGGCGTCGAGCATTAGTATAGGTTACCTAACGGTAAGTATGAGGGTATTTGATTCGAGAAATATTGTATTGAACTTGCACTTCACAAAGTTAATGTTGACACAAATGTGAAGTAAAAACACGAGATACCATAACTTTCTCACCCAATGACAAAGCTATCATCGAGCGACAATAAAAAGCAAAGACAAAAACTACAAATGGCGCCGCAGCTGCCACAACAAGCGCACGCGACGATCAATCGCCTGTAAGTAATTATTGACAAAACATACGTTTTTACCTTTTACAAACTACGTACTATACAATCCTACCTGCAAAAACCTCTATATCTCGATAAAGCATAATACATACTTAGCTTAATATTGGGCGTGAATACATACTTAGCATGACCATTTTTTAGGGTTCCGTAGTCAACTAGGACCTTTAGGCGGGGCAAGACGGGTTCGTATTAAACCAGTTGAGTTTTAGGCCAAAATCTGAGTAAGTATGACTCTAATGTTGCCAGTTTCTATTTAATTCTGATTCTGAGTAAGTTCGATAATGTATAGAGCATTTTATTAGTTATCCAAGTTCCTAAGATGTCAGGTTATTAAGATCTCAAATTCCTAGCTCTTCAGATTCTCATAATGCCGGATTCTGAGTAGGTCAGAAAATCACATAACCATTGTGACATTGTCATTAAGAACTATCTACTAGTAGCTCTGTGAGCTGTAGACCTCGCGAGCATAGCTTATAGCTCCTCTACACGATGGCCCAGCGTAGGCAAGTCCTAGGGGCGCATTTATGCGTTAGAGCAGCGGTTCCTAACTTGAGGGTAATTACTCCCGTAGTGGTAAATCTGGTATTTTACGGAGGTAATAAGCTCAATTAAATATAACAGAAATTAGACCTGTAAGAAAGAATATTGATATTTATTGGGAGTAGGGGTAAAATCGGGTTTCCTAGTTAGTCATAGGGGTGGCAGAACTGACAAGGTTAGGAACCACTGCGTTAGAGGGAGCAAGTGATATTGCTACCTCATTTCACCGCATAGCTGCGTCCCTTAGATTGGCTTACG
This sequence comes from Cydia pomonella, assembly GCF_033807575.1. Classification (NCBI taxonomy): domain Eukaryota; kingdom Metazoa; phylum Arthropoda; class Insecta; order Lepidoptera; family Tortricidae; genus Cydia; species Cydia pomonella. The sequence continues at coordinate 18,273,640 of NC_084717.1, read as the reverse complement.
CTGGGCCATCGTGTAGAGGAGCCCTTAAAACTGAATAAATGTACCTATGACTCCGCTGTTTAGAAGAATTTATAAAAACTAAATTGACAAAAAAACATAATTATCGAATAGGATGGTCCAACTTTGTATGTAGAAAAAAGTTGAAAGGATTTTATCTTCACATGGGTCTCTTTATAGAACAGTAATGTATGTGCCAGAACTCATTTGCGAATGATTAGGTGGTCGCTATGATTTTGTGATTTGCAATATCCTCATACAAATAAAAAAATGCAAAGTTACCTAAAACAAAAAAAAAAACGATCGCCATCTTTTTAAGCATACTTATAAATAATAAATAAAACGAATAAAGAGCCCTTAAAGACATTTTCAAAGCTGATTTATTGATGGGTCAATTTATTTTCATACTATTTTTCATATATCAGAATTTAAAAAGCCTGCACGGAAAAGGAATTTACATTAATTATTAACTAAGAAAACTTTGTAGATATACTTACTGCCATCTTTGGACATATGATTAAAACCTTTGGAACGTTATGGTGCCATCGCTCGAAACGATGCTGTCAAACATTTGGCCTTTTATCTATTAGATGGCGCCACTTTTAGGTTTATTTAACAATTTTAACATATATTAGTAAACGAATAAGGATCAAAAAGATCATCAAGGAAAGGAAAGTCAAATGGCGTTCTACAATTTTTATCATGTGTCGAAAGATATAGCAGCAATTTTACTGTAGCAACAAAATTTTGTTTGACAGTCCACCTCCATTTCAAATTCTCTTTGCCAACGCCTACAAAATGGGAAGGAAAGAGAAAATACTCCCTTTCCCGTTTCCAAACGCCCACAGTTAGTCGGTCATCCCCTGAATGGTAAAAGTAGAACCACCTCCATCTTCGTCGGCAGAAGAAGGGCCATCAGAGCTTCACTCTGTAGTGTTTCATCTCTATAGGATTTGGCAATTTAATCCGCTAAAACATCATTTTGCTACATCGAATACCTTGACTAAAATATCAACAGAAGATATATAATAAATCTTCGGAACATTGTGTTCCTGCAAATTTGTGGCCTGAATTTTTGTAGACAAGATTATAGCAAGCATCGCTGGCTCTTAGTAATCTATATGCACCAAAATTTTCTAAAAGAATGCCACGAACCGTACCGAAACTTTCTGCGGCGACTGCACGCAGGAAATATGTTAAAAAACCGTTTCCCTCTTTTAGCTATGATATATATTTTTTATTTATTAAAGCAATATAACATACATTTACGTTTAAACTTCTATTCCTAATATAATATCAATATTCCAATCTACAACTACGTCTCTATAGCAAAGCCAAAGTTGATAAATTAATCTAAATGCAAAAACTGCTCAGTATTTTTTAAACATGAACCCGTTTTCGCCTGCGCAACTGTCCGTCTCCTTGAACTTTAACGGCTGTAAAAAAAGTTCAGACAATAAAACTGAAACGAATACGCTTTGCTCGCGCTTCGTGCTCGCTTGATCAACAATACGAAATTTAAATACAAAAAAAATACAAAATGTTACAATTCAGGGAATAGATCCGAGGACCCTGGATTCTCTCTCCCTGTTACAAAGCTTAGTCAATAAAAAATAGGAAATTAAAGTGCAAAAAAAAAAACAGAAAAGATTTCATTGTTCGGGATTAGAGCCCGGAACCTCATGATTGTAAAGCTAGTGTATTCCAATTGAGCCACGAATGGATATATGTGACACGGTGAAATTAGGTTACTTATTCTCGAGTAAAACCTAAATATCTAAATACCCCCTAAACCAGCGTTCTAAAATATCTGAATTTTTCGCAAATCACTCTGTAACCATGTCTCACAAGGAGGAAACTCTTATGATATGGATACGGCTATTTGTTTAGGCGCGACGTACCATGACTCCGCCATTTTGAAAAAATTCCAAAAACTGGATCGACAAAAAAATTCTATTTGATCATAGAATATGGTCGCAAAATTTCACGCGAATCGGTTGAGAATTGCGACCTGTAGAGGAGAACATCCGGACATACGAAAGCAGATTGCGCGAGTCAAAACGTAGACCTACGCTACGCTTCGGTCAATTAATTACTTTATCATATTTAATCTTAAAGTGGCCAGTATCTCAGATATCTGCTGATTGTACCTGGCCTTTTCGAAATTAAATATACATAAAATCTGTCCTAATAAGAAAGCGTTATTTCCAGAATTCATCATTAAAAGAATCTGCTTAATATTTTAATCGAATCGTTGCTAATCGGATGAGATAAGAAACTGCATAAATCCGATCCCAACTTATTACCAATCAGACGTATTACTGTCATGTCACGGGACCATATACGAATCTGACCTACTCAGAAATTGTTTTAAAAAGAAAGTGACTTCTATATCATAAGTCGTATGTCGATATTGTTTTGTTCAGAAAGATACCTATGGCGAATCTGGCCTCTACAGAGTCGGGCTTACTCAGATTCGGGCCCAAAAACGAAACTGTCTCAATACGAATCTGCCCTGGCCCGCCTAAAGGAACTAGGAACCCTTATAGTTTCGCCATGTCCGTCTGTCGGTCTATCCGAGGCTTTGCTCCGTGGTCGTTAGTGCTAGAAAGCTGAAATTTGGCATGGATATATAAATCAATAAAGACTACAAAGTCGTATAATAAAATCTAAAAAAATATTTTATTTTTACGGTTTAGTATACGAAAGTGGAGGTGAATATATTTTTTTTTTGCTTCAACCCTACAGTGTGGGGTATCGTTGGAAAGGTCTTTCAAAAGTAATAGGGGTTAAAAAAAAAATTATAAAGTGAATATGTTCGGAGATAATCGCTCCGAAAGAAAAAAAAATGTGTCCTCTCCCTCTAACTTTTGAATCATAGGTCCAAAAAATATGAAAAAAATCGTGGAAGTATAGCATAAGAAAGACATTATATGAAAACTATAGCGGACATGATCAGTTTAGCTGTTTTTGAGTTATTGCTAAAAGTTTACCCTTCATAGTAAAAAGACGTACATCCACAGGTTCATCCCTTGGTTAACAATCTACTATACTTTAAGCTCCAGTTTAGCTTATTGTGACGGAAGAGTAACTACGGAACCCTACTCTGAGCATGGCCCGACATGTTCTTGGCCGGTTTATGTTTCAACATCTTGCTTAAAATTTTATTAAATAGGTAACTATATAGGTTTGGTTTTTTCTCGCAAGTGTGTTAAAACGTCGTATGAAACACGTGTGATGGCTCCTCTCCACGATGGCCCAGCGCAGGCCAGTCCAAGGGACGCATTTATGCGTTAGAGGGAGTAATTGATATTGCTCTCTCATTCCACCGCTTACCTGCGTCCCTTAGACTGGCTTACGTTGGGCCATCGTGTAGAGGAGCCCTGATGATGATGTGTGGTCATTACACACATCGGCTTTCTTATTGCGCGCTCGCTTCCAGTTTGCGAGTACAATAGGTCTGTTTTTTTATTCCGTAGACAAGACAAGACAAGACAAGACAAGACAAAGCATTTATTGCAATCATATTAAGTACACAAAATTACATAATATGTACCCTGCAAGGGCGCAGCAGTCTTATAACTAAATAACAATCTAGTACAAAGATTTACAGACAATTATTTGAGATCACAGGCAGTACTTAAGAGCTAAGTTACCTACTCATAGCATAGGTATTAATTTAACGTTCCATTATCAAATAACTCCTGCAGCGTATAGAAAGATTTGTCTTTTAGATGTGTGTTAAGTGCTTTATTGAATAATTTTGAATTTTCTATTTCTTTTATTGACTGCGGAAGTTTATTAAAGATTTTTATGCACATCATGTGTGGTCCGGAGTGAAATATTTTTAAGACTAAAATGACGTTTCATATGTAAGACATGACATTTCTTAGTACCACATGAAAAGTCATTTTAGTCTACGGAATAAAAAAAACAGAATATAGCACCAGTATAGCACACATTTGTTACTCAATTACGCTACACACACACACACACACACATGTCATGACATGTGTCTTGTTTGTGTTTACGAATAAAAATTATTCTATTCTACAACTAATATTCCTAGCAGACGTTACCTACCACAAAAACCAGAGTTTTGAGTATGATGTGGTATGATGACATTTGAGATCAAAGTTAAAGGAACCGTTTGGGGCGTGGCAAAAAACGTTGCCCACGTTTCCTACTTTTTCTTCCAGAGCTTTTACCTATAAGTAAATAAGTTTAAAAAAGTCTTTAACTTCATTGGTCGCACACACGGCGGTGTGTGTAGGTATTATTTTTAAGGGGCTCCCTAGCGCCAATTACCTTCGATCTGAATCCCTTAGTTTTCTAATGTTTTTTTAGCTTATCTTATTAACAGCAACGGTTTTAAGCAATATAGTATGCCATATTTACTTCAAAGTTCATTGTCTTCGAGATATTTGGCATCAAATTAGAATACTTTTAGGCCAAAAAACTGGTTTTCTGGCCACAACTTTTGTGTTAATATTTATTGCCAATAACAATATACATAATGGATATATACAGATGATTACTATAACTAGCTTATATCTAAAATAGGCCCTTGAGGCATTGTACCAAGGCATTGAGGCATTTGTGTTAATTAGTTAGTAAAATTAAAATCTCTGACCAGATTTTAGAGACGTCAACGACGAACCCAAATATGTAGATTTTGTATTTGTGAGATCCTTTACAGCAATCGAATTGTGAAAAAAGTGTTTTTTTTTTAGAAAAAACACAAAAATAAGTATTCATTTCTTTCAAAATCCGGTAGACAAGGTGAGAGTAACGGCTCAAAACTTGCCAAAAATCGATGAAAACCGCGGGGAGCCCCTTAATATCAAAACAAGTTTTAATTATACCTATGTTTTGGCCACCAGATTTTCTCATGTCGAAATGTCCTCACTTCCTAATAAGCACCGTAATAAACCTATCACTCGTCCAAGCGTGGGAACAGGGGGCAGGGGCGCAGTCCCCAGGGCTTCGCTAACCAGGTCCATGTCGTGTTAGTGAGTTCACAGATTAATCAAAGCAATTATTTGGTTAAGGGCATTTTTTGTTGTTTTGGTGTCCGCCTCTATACCACTGGCTTGTCTAATATAAGTTGAGTACCTTATTAGTTCGTGGCAATGTATTTATATCTGTATAGATATTGCCACATAGGGACCTGAACTTAAGATTGGATATGAAATAGTTATTTGTACAACAGGAGAGCAAAGTTTGATATTTCATCGATTGCTTATTTTGACTCCCGTGCAAGCGAAAGATTCTTGAGCGTAATAATAAGGGACTCGAAAGCGAACGAGATGTAAACAAATAACATTGAATTGATCTCGTGTAGTACAAAAGACTTTTCACATCAGCAGTGAGAATATATTTGGAACATAAAAATACAACCTGAAAAAATGTAAATGTCATTTTTTCAAACTCATTATTAGGGTTTCTATTAATTTTCGTACAAATAGGTGTTCTTTTTTTTCTTCCTTTATATTTTGTGGTAGTTTATTATATATCTTTATGGATATTGATAAAGGGCCAGACGAATGAAATTTTAATCGGGAGGGTGGTGGCATTGACAATAGTGGTCATTGCGGTTCTCTGAAGCTCTCTTTACCTAATACACAAATCAAACCGAGCAATAGAGGATCCATGTCCCTTAGAACGTAAATAAACGAGCACTGTGTTCTTAAGGATGCTCTTATCTAAGATCGCCAGTGGTCAATGGGTGCCGCCTGGTTACACGACCCGTTTGGAGTCGCTGCGCCTACTTAGAAGATCCGCATCCGAACTAACCACGAGCAACTAGGTCAATAGAAATAAATAAATACTTATTATGATTAGAGATTGCTCTGTAGCGATAAAGCCACCTGTTGTTTACCTCTATCTTCATGTATTATTTGTGTTTCCATGTACATTTATTCTGAGGTTGTGCAATAAAGAGGATTTGTATTGTATTGTATGGGATCATTTTACACAAATCGACTAGTGCCACAGTACGCTCAATAAGCCGAGTGTTGTGGGTAGACGGCGATATCTATATAAAATAGGAAATTCGAAACGAGTGGCGATAAATTAAAATACGACCGAAGGGAGTGTTTTAAATCGACACGAGTTGCGAATTACCTATTCGCACATGTATCGTACAACGCTTTACAGTACATATGGTCCTTTAAATGTTCGACACAGTACCGTAATATGCTAATTTTCGCACTAGTGCGGTAAAGAAGCACCATATGTACTGTAAATTATTAAATAGAACACAAAAAAAATATATATATAAGGTAAGTAATTACTCAAATAGAACAGTGACAAATGTTATGTACCGTAAAATACCTACTTTGCTCCCCACTGGGTAACTATGCTCCAATTAAGTAAAAAAAAAATTAACGTCTAATATATTCAAATGTAATATTTCTATGTTATAATGTTTCTATGTCTCGTTTTATTATTCATATAATAAAACGAAAATAAATATATATTTTTAAATGCTACGTTACTAACGTAACGTTATTTATAAAATAGTCTTCCTGTTTTGGCGAGGCCTATTTATTTGGAGCACAATGGGGTAACTTTGCGCCCCTAAGTATACTATAGGTAGGAGCAAAAATACCCCAAACAACGGGTAACTTTTGCTAAACATATGTCAGATAAGATATTCTTCTTAATATAAATTCGTCTGAATATTTAATAGTTTAAAAAATATTCCCAAAGTAGCACCATTTTACGGTACCTAACATATATATATTCTAAGGTACTATATCTTATAATATAAATACCTGTTATAGGTAGGTGTAATGATACCTAAACTAAGTTGGTTTTTGATTTCACCAGTAAAAAAAAAAAGTAATACGCCCCTAATAAATGTGTAAATATTATATATGTACATTTTTGACGACCTGTCTGGCCTAGTGGGTAGTGACCCTGCCTATGAAGTCCATAGTCCCGGGTTCAAATCCTGGTAAGGGCATTTATTCGTGTGTTGAGCATGGATATTTGTTCCTAAATCATGGGTTTTTTCTATGAATTTAAATATTTATATATTATATATATCGTTAAGTACCCTCAACACAAGCGTTATTGAGCTTACTGTGGGAATTAGTCAATTTGTGTAATAATATCCTATAATATTTATTATAATATTTAAATTAGTTTGTTTATCGCTATATTTTTCCGTTCGTCCACCAAGTCCAATTTGCCTCAAAAAGTTCTACGTCCTAGCTCCGCCCATCGGTCCCGCCCCTTGCGCGCGCGCAACCGTGTAGCATTCAGTCGCTTAAGCCCGAGCGCGCTTTCAGGACCTGAACTTTTAAACTCGTTGAACGGAAAAGAGACATTTAACAATGTAGGAAAAGTCTTAATCCGTTGTTGGTGATCAATAAGAACTGAACAAGTTTTTGCAACATAGAAAATTTATTAGGGAATTACTTTATGATCTTAGTTTGAATTCTGTGTTAACTTCGCGTTTACTACAAAGACATTTTAATACAAAATATATAAGAGAATTATAAGATTCATGCAGAAATTGTAACTAATTTTAACAGAATAATTAGAACAAACCATTTCGATGCGACACAAAAAAGTTGAGCATCTAAGTATATAATAGTTCTTATCATCATGGAGTACATTCGATCGAACTTCCTACTAGAAGAAGAGGAAAAATACCAGCAGAGCTACGAGCAGTCACACTTTGATGCAATATATCAGGAGACCTGGAACCAACAGGTAAGATCAATTTAAACTCCTAATTATGGGACGAATTCAATATAATTAAGTATAAATAGTACCTAGTGCACTTTTTGGATTTGTCTGAGTTTTTTTCTAAATATCTTTCCGTATAAATACGAGACAGTGGACGTTTTGAGACAATGGAGTTCTTGACACAGTGGACTTTTTGATATAGTGGGCGTGTAAAGACATTGGACGTTATGCCACAGTGGACACTGTAGACCCAAATGGACATACGAATAATTTAATGGTCACACCCGAACGAAGATATTTGAGTTTTGGATTATAGATGGGAGCTTTTGTGACTATAGTGGGGTCATTTTACAGTTCCGATTTTTTGACGACCGGTTGGCCCAGGCGGTAGTTGCTCTGCCTATGAAGCCGGTGGTCCTGGGTTCGAATCCCGGTAAGAGCATTAAATTGTGTGATGAGCACAGATTTGTTCCTGAGTCATGGGTGTTTTCTATGTATTTACATAAGTATTTGTATAACACAACCCTCCTTGAGCTTACTGTGGGTAAGAATCAATTTGTGTAACAATGTCTCCCGTTTCTGTTGATTTCCCGGTTGCTTTCGAAAAGACCTCGGGGTCCACTTTGGCAATCTTATTCCAAGTGGCAATATTAAATTTTTAAGCGAAAAGCTAAACCCGACCTTCCGACCCTCTTACTCAAAGAGCTAAACTAGGTCTTCATTGGATTATTGTATGCTTTTTCTTTACCGAAAATCGATTGCAAAGCGAGCTATGTATTACATTTAAAAAAACACCCGTGCCAAACGCGGAACCACCACTTTGAAAATTGCACATCTTTCGCCACAGCTAGACGAATATCTTTCGTTCCGAAAAAGTAAAAAAAAAGTAATGCAGTCACTTAGAAGTCATATACTTATATAACTTTACAAGCCTCAATTAGATTGAATTTCGAATATTAATAATATCTTTTTATCAAAATGACAGATTAAGTTAGGACAAACGATAAACGATTGATATGTACAGATATAGTGTATATAATCCTTTACCATCGTATTTTCTCGAAATCGTTCGTATTTGTCATGTTGCTTCAATCAACCTCAGTACACCTATATACTTACTTTACTCTTTGCCCAGTACTTTTTGTATCGAGACTGACTGAAATGCAAAACACTTTTTTTATTCATAAACACAAACCATACAAATTACATATAACAAACACATAGAAAGAATAAAGTGCCACGAAATGACCTCATCTCAGCATGTTCTTGTCAAGTGTCTGTAGATCAGCTTTATTTTTAGTTTAGTAATTTAATTTATATTTAATTTTAATGTATGTCGCCTGTAGTATAATTAACAGACATTCTACTTCTAGTTTAGTTTAAAATGTATCTCACTTTCAGTTAACTCTTGCAACTTATTGAAATATTTCCCTGATCATCACTGAAATAAATACAGAAAAGATCAGTTTTTATCTTTAGCAGGTAAATACAGGACAAGTAGAAATTGCTAATAATGCCGTAGAAAATTGTGTTTCGTAGCGAAACGCTGGGATCGGCTCATCGTTTTCCCGCTTTGTACTCGTAAACGTCAAAGTGATATTGGTTGGCCGAATCGAGCTGCTTCTGTCAATTATACGACATACAAACGATATCTAAATGAGAACTTATCTAAACCAGAACTTATCGTTATCGTATCTCATTCTTCGAATCGGGCCGTATGCGGGTTTAGATTTGCATTTTCTATTTCATATTACTTGCTTCAAAGATTTTCCCTGTTTTTCTCAGGAGTATCCCTACGCGCCGGTAGCTTGCGATAGGGAGCAATTGGAATGGGGAGAGTGGGGCCAGTGGGGGCAGCAGGTGACCGTCAAAGAGGAAGCTGAGGAGCATGTCGGATTGAACGCGGGTAAATTGACAAACACTTACAGATACAGACCAGGAGCAGTGGGAATAGGGAGAGCGGGGTGAGTGGGGGTAGCATGTGACCGTCAAAGAGGAAGCAGAGAAGCACACGGGATTGAACGCGGGTATGTCACATCTTGATAGTTATACAAAATCCTAGTATACATATACATACCGGGAGCGTGGGGCGAGTGGGAACAGCAGGTGACGGACGAAGAGGAGAGGAGAGGAGTACGCTAGTACGCACTACTCAAATTTTGCCTAGACAAATGCAATTGAGGAGCATGTCGGATTGAACGCGGGTAAATTGACAAACACTTACAGATACAGACCGGGAGCAGTGGGAATAGGGAGAGCGGGGTGAGTGGGGGTAGCAGGTGACCGACAAAGAGGAGGCAGAGAAGCACACGGGATTGAACGCGGGTATGTCACATCTTGATAGTTATACAAAATCCTAGTATACATATACAGACCGGAGCGTGGGGCCAGTGGGAACAGCAGGTGACGGACGAAGAGGAGAGGAGAGGAGTACGCTAGTACGCACTACTCAAATTTTGCCTAGACAAATGCAATTTTGACTAGTCAAGATAAATATTCACAGTGAAAAGGGAGGTCTTTAGAGTCAGACCAAGATGTTGGCAGCGATTTTGATAGCCCAGACGGTGCACGTGTCAAGTAAACGTCATAATTTCATAGAAGTTTGGCGTTCAAAAATAACCCGTGTACCGTCTCGGCTATCAAAATCGCTGCTAACTTATCTTGTTTGACTCTAGATAGAAGGCACGAGGTAGGTATTAGAGGTACGAGGTTTCCCCGAGGTAGGTATTGTAAACTGTACACGGTCCCACACCTGCACAGGACGGCCGTAAAGTTCGCGTAAACACGACAGGCGCCGGCGCATCGCACTTTGTTTACTCAATTCAATGGGAGGGTGAATGGTGTGATATACTTCACGCGTCGAATGATGATTCTTATGACAATTTCTACAAGTCACTTTTTGATTGGCTTAATTTAAAAAATAATTGAAAAATATGTTTTTTCGCGGGTGTCATTGTAGGCTAAAATATCCGGTAATTGTAGGTAATTTATAACAAATACAAATACAAAATTCTTTATTTCTTAATAATATACGTTTTTTGTGATGCAGGGGATGGAGCCGCCCGGTAAGCAAAACAATGCTTGTGTTGGGAGGCACCGCTCTTCCCTAGATTTACAACTAGTACATATATATATTTATACTTCTTCTTCACGTGCCATCTCCGTCCAGGAGGTTGGGACCATATGTCTATATGTCTCTCTACCTAAAGTTCAGTCATGCGAATTAGTCTATCTATGCTCTTCAGTTTTAACCAGTCTCTTATATTTTTAGTCCATGGTGTGCGATTTATATTAATACGATATAATTTTGAAAATTCGTGTCAAGAAAGAAAACCTTGTTGGTTAGAGTATATCTTTCGTCTCTATACGTGCATAAATACAAAGTAGTGAGGACGAGGAACCCGAAAGAATTTAATTTAATTTATTTAGGCCAAAAGATGGAATTTTTATTATAAGAGTTTGGGTAAATGGCGGCAAAAAACGACAGTTTTTGCAAAATATTACTATAAATATTACGAGCTCCGGTGATGACGTAATGCTTTCCATAGAAAACGAAGCGCCAGAAGCTCCGGCCCGGCCCTGCCCCTGTGTAGCGTGAGTCAACCTTTACTTGTCACTTTTTGATATGTAGGCCCCTTACGTGACAACACGCATCGCCATCGAAAAGGCATTCTGCACGAAGTAACACACAATTTTTTTTTATTCGTATTAACTCTGAAACTAGGCAAACTGCTGAAAAGTTTATAGGACATTTAAGTCTTTAAATATGGTCAGGAATACACTGTTAAAATCTTTGGGGTTCCTCGCGAGCACATTGTATAAAGATGGCACTACCTCCATGTTTGTGATAAGACGTGCACGTCAAGACGCAAAGCATGCTATTGTTGACATCTGGGGTAAACAAGGGAGTAATAAAACTGCAATAAGTCTAGTTTTATGACCCCTTATTTCTAACGGAAAAAATGAGGTGGACAGTTGGAAATGAGGTGGACTTAGACCAAGACAAGTCTGCAACGATTTTGATAGCACATGAAGTGCAAGGTGCAAGTGTTATTTATACGTCATTATTTAATAGAAATTTGCCGTTTAAAATAATACTTACACTGCGTGCTTACTTTACTCTTTGACTGAGTGTGCTATCAATAAATTAATAGTTAAAAAAACACTAGAAAAACACGCTTATGATACGATATTCCATCATGGAATGCCAGTGCCTATCTTCCGGCTTCATCATCGGACCTTGAAACCTAATCGTGGTCAAAGTTCATTACAATACTTTTCTAACAAATCCAAACACAGCTATGATACGATGTTCCATCATGAAGTTCCAGTTCATATCTTCCGGCTCCATCATCAGATCAGTTCAACAGTACCATATTATTGTATTGTCATCAGAATTACATACAGCTGCCAATTTTCATGACGCTACGATCCTTGGAAGATGGTAATATTTGTTACCTTAGACTCTAATACATCAGTTACATACAGGTCGACCTCATATGTAAAAGCGTGTTAAAACAGCAGCTTCGCTTCAAAATGTAAAATTATTTTTATAAAGTATTATGCTATGATATTTATTTATTATGTCGATTTAAAGAAGAAAAACAACTATAGGACTATAGGTACATCAAGTTGCAACACTTAATGATATAGTTTTATGGCGTTATTCATAAACGCGTTACTGGTCTGAATTAGCTATGAATCGTTTGTCTTTATCTGTCAATTTGACTTTTGTATTTGTAAGAAAGGGATAAAACATAATTTAACTAAATCCGGCCCGTAAAGTTTTATGAATAAGGGGGTTTAATGTATAAAAACTGTTGGAGACTTTAGCACAATTACCCAGTAGGGAGCAAAGTATGCATATTACTTATACGGTAGTTTTTTTATGATAACGACTGTTATCTACTAAGTCTTATTGAGATCAGTCCAGATACTGAAGGCATTGACTTATAATATACCTAGTATTACTTCGTAAAGGGCCTTATGGGCACTACGAAGTGGGCCAGTTCGTTGATGCGCAAATCGCGTTTGTGCACATGCTTGGCATTATATGAACGGGCTTATCTTTACTTTTGAAATCATTGACCGAAGGTACCTTTAGGTAGCGAAAAGCGTTAGAGCCCGCTTCGATCCCACGGCCACGGTTTATCGCTAGGGCAAGGGTCGGCAAACTTTTAAGACGAAATGTAGAAATGGACTAAAACTATACCCTGTATCTTTAGGTATTTAAATAAAAGTAAACAAAATCAACCCTCAAATGGCTCCTTAAGCCAGTTGAGGGTAGATGAAAATATTACATGATCAAATAATGTAGGTTAAAGTCAGGTCGTTCAGTCACAGATCCAAGCGGTTTTGTGTTTGGTTGGTTAACAAATAAATGTTATAACTACCCAAAACTGTACAAATTGTTTGTTTACTTTTATTTAAATATCTAAAGATACAGACTATAAGTGTAGGTAAATCGTTTGTATAGCTTGAAGAGCCGCAGTCGTACCTCCTAATCCTCGCTAAGTGACTTGATTAGAATAAGCAGTAAATTTTCTTTCCCCAGAACTTCAATCCCCGAGTCGCAAGGAGCGCACGGCGTTCACGAAAGCACAAGTGAAAAGTCTTGAGGCGGAGTTCGCGCGCGCGAACTATCTCACCCGGCTGAGGCGGTATGAGATCGCCGTGGCGTTACACCTCACCGAGAGACAGGTTAACATGTTTATACTGTGTTACCTCATATAAAGTAAATGTTACCTCAATAACTACCTCACCCGGCTGACGCGGTATGAGATCGCCGTGGCGTTACATCTCACCGAGAGACAGGTTAACATGTTTATACTGTGTTACCTCATATAAGGTAAATGTTACCTCAATAACTACCTCACCCGGCTGAGGCGGTATGAAATCGCCGTGGCTTTACACCTCACTGAGAGACAGGTTAACATGTTAATACCTTATACGAGTTAAATGTTACCTCAATAGAGTCAGACCAAGATAAGTTGCCAGCGATTTTGATAGCCTAGTGAGTTCCAGTATTATTTTAAACGTCATCTATGAAATTATGGCGTTTAATTAATACTTGCACAGGCTGGGCTATAAAAATCGCTGCCAGCTTATCGCCTGAGGCGGTATGAGATCGCTATGGCTTTACACGTCACCGAGAGACAGGTTAACATGTTAATACTGTGTTACTTACCTCAATAACTCCCTCATCCGGCTGAGGCTGTATGAGATCGCCGTGGCCTTGCACCTCACCGAGAGACAGGTTAACATGTTTATACCTCAGTGAACGACAAACGTTCCCTCAATAACTTTTTATGAATAATAATCAAGGAATAACCTCATTAAAATGTTCCTTTGTTAACGTACTTCACCCCGAACAGACCTTGCAACATGCGATTGCCCTAACTCCCTGTCCTCCAGGCTGATCTAGATAATAAATAATAGGTAAGTATTCGAAATCAAAAATACAAATAATGGAAATAGATTCAGATATGTATTTATGTAAACTACATTCCTGCCAAATTTCGTGACCATGGGATGGGATAAAGAATACTTGAAATCTTGTCTAAGAAACATAAAAAATATAATACAGGGCTGACAGATCGTATAATTCGATACGAATTTCGTATAATCGGACTGATTATCGTATCTATCATGTATAGGTAGTCGTTCGGTATAATTGGATACGAAAGAACACGAATGGTTATTTCGCATTTCTATTTCAGCACGGGATTAACAGAGATGGATTGCCAACTTGATAGTACGATACGGTGACGGTTTGAGTGATTTTTCTCTTTAGACTCACCATTTGATCGGTTTGGTGTTCTACGAGTATATGATGGGTGTTTGTTAATATGTGAGACGTGTTTTACTTTATTGTGCTGTGTTTCAGCGCTGCTTATTAAGAGATTTTAGTTAATACTTACTACATACAAGTCGGTTTTTGAAGTAAGTATTAAAAAAGTCGGTTATAATGGTTTTCGTATAATGCAATCAAATTTCGTATAATTTTTGACGCTGGACTGTATAATCAAGATTGATGTACTGGCAGCTCTGATGTAATATAATAATATGAAAAATGCTCCCTCACATAACGGAGTTTAAGAAACCACGAATCCAATTCGTTTACAATAGTGGATGAGAACAATGCCATTCTTTTTGACATCGTCTATTCGAAAAAGGGCTTTTTCTTCCCCGCTAGGAGCGATCAAAGTGCCACCTTTCTGTTTTCTCTTTGCAGAATAACAATTAATATGAAAGTGAAAATGGGTATGATTTGCTCATAGATTATGTGAAAAGCAGTATGTGTCACATGGTAGCAAAATTATTTCCACCTTGGGCGTTACGGTGTTAACACCTGAATCCCTCACTACGCTCAGGATTCAATGTACGCTCTCGCCGTAAATATATGATTTTGCTCCCTTGTGACAGAATCTACTATTTCACATCACCTATAAGGAAAGGGCTTTTTCTTCATTGCTAGGAATAATTTAAGTGGCACTTTTCGTAGGACTCTATTTGTATTTGTATCTCTTTTTGCATACAATTTTTCAACTTAAATATTTTTTTAAACATAATAATTTCCTTTTAGGTGATGTGGAAAGCAATATTTGTCACATGGTAGCAAAATTATTTCCACCTTGGGCGTTCAAACCTGAACCCCTCACTACGCTCAGAATTCTAATTTTAAAATCCCTCGTCACTCTCGGGACTCTACTATAAAATGATTTACTTCGTTCAGGATTCAATGTACGCCGTCGCCGTAAATATGTAATTTTGCCCCCTTGTGACACAATCTACTATTTTCCATAAAATCTGTTTGCCCCTATATATTATGGTATATATTAATAAAGGTATTTATTAATATATACCACAATATATACTACATTCCATTTACTTGCAGCAGCTCAACTTTAAATATAAAAAAAAGCATAACCTCATAGCATTTATAGCGTTGTTTCACGGCAAAAACAACCTTACCTTGCTTGATTTAGGGTTAATTTTTCTACTGCTCTGCACAGATAAATAAGATATCTTAATTCAATACGCAAAACTCTCTTGCGCACGGTTGCTTAAAGAAAATAATAAATTGCTTAGTCCAATAAATATGTTACTCTGTATTATATTTCATTATTTTGAATCATTCTAATCATTTACCTACCTCAAGTAACTTTTAAATTGACATTAGCAACACTAGTATTTCGCTTCAAAATATGGCAAATTTTAGACCTACAAACATTACATAATTATATCTTTATTCCAGACATAGGTACAAAATTTTGCACTAAGAAATTTTAGCTCTTAGATATAAATAATATCATATTTTACATTGAGTAGCGTACTCTTGAACCAATTCATTTTCTTGTTTTTATGGAGAAATATAATTCTCAATTCAATTATGAGTATTTACCCCAAGAAACTAAGTTTTTTGGCACAAGTTCTTTGAGTATTGCACTAAGACACTTAGGTTCCATTCCTTATATTGGAAACACAAAATATCTTGTGACAAGAGTATTTACTTGGCTGGAAAACTATTTTTTATCTGCGTGACCCTTTCCTTTCACCATGCTTTCGTTCGCCGCGCGGCGTTGTCAGAAATCCCGCCAATTCGCTTCTGTGCTACGCCGTAGCACACGTAGCACCGCTACGCCGCATCGCAGCAACTGGAGTCTTAATTTACCATTTACTTTGTTTTCTCGGTCAGCAGTTCCAACTTTATGGTCTAGCTAGTAATACTGAAATGATCATTAATTTAGCAAACATATTTCAACCAATTTACACAAAAACTTAAGAGGAATTCCTAGTTGCGATTTTCCATACAAACGCTCTCCACTGTTTTCTCCCTGGATTTTTAACCTAGGGCAATGATTTTTTCAAATAAGATCAATATCTGTGCCGCTTTGTTTTACTTTTTGAATTATTTTATTTTGAAGAAACTTACAGCGCCTCGAAAATCGCAAAAACGGCTCAATTGAATGGGCTGCAAAAAAAGGCACAGTATACAAATATGACAACAAATATCCAAAAAATCAAAACATAGCGGCATAGATTATTACTTCCTCTTGCAGTTTCCAAAATTTCATAATGATTGGTTGCGTTTTGGAGGAGGAAACAGTCGAGAGCGAAACCTCGATTTTTGAGTTTTTTGCGTGGGAATTTTAGTCCGAGCTGCAGTTGTCCTTATTGCACGCACGCACTCCCGCCCACCGCGGCGCGACAGAAACATAGCTTCAAGAATTCGAGATTTGAAAAGTTGCTCAGCTACCAATTTTCTCTTAACTATTTCACACTTGAACCATCCTTAAGAATCACTCCATTGATAGGTGAAAACCGCATGAAAATCCGTTTTTGAGTTTAACGCAAATATACAGACAGACAGACACGGTGGGGACTTTCACCCGGGATTACTGTCTCGGGGTAAACGTGCTTTCTTTAAAACTACATTCAACAGTATAGTTCTTATAGATTCGGAAAAAGGTGGCTGTGACATACGGACGGAAAGACAGACAGACATGACGAATCCATTAGGGTTCCTTTGCCATTTGGCTACGGAACTTCTTGGAGGATTTAGCAACTGGAGACGCCTTTAAGAGCTTACCCCTCTGTCGAAAAGCTCGGCCAATGGTCATATGTATTGTATGGACTGACGTTTAGCTAACATGGCTATTTGTTCGTTACGTATAAATAGCCATAATACATTTGACGTGCCTCTCCCCCGCAAAAATTGGCACGACTGTTTTGTACAGAAAATTACAGTCAAGGCGTCTCCAGTTTTTAAATAATCCAAGGCGCCAGTATATGTTTTAATATATCACGCGCCATATTGCGGCTAAATTTTTCATACTAAACTGAATTAATTGTCACCCTATACAATAATTATACATGAGAATAACAGCGCCCTCATGACAATGATCATATATTTCTGGACGGGCTTACTTGCCTCTATTTTGTTCTATGAAATTTTACTTTAATGTTTAACAACCAAGCCATAAAAAGTATTTGATACTTCATAGGATTGGCACTTAAAATCTATGCTGGCGCCATCTGTAAAATATTGCGACCGACTAACCCCGTCGCTAACGCGGATGTCACTCCGATGCGGATCCGCACGTCACTCCTGTGCGTAAGCGAGATAGCGTCATTATGGTATGTCCCACTCGCTCACCGGAGCGGCGTGCGGATCCAAATTCAATGTGAAGATCTGGTTTGATTTTACCTATTTTTATTGACAGGTGAAAGTGTGGTTCCAGAATCGAAGAATGAAGTGGAAACGTACGAAGGGCGCTGCGAAGTATACAAAGAAGAAAGACTAAGGATTTTACATTTTGAGAGCCACATAGTTTAATAGTGACCGATAGCTATTGTTACGATGTATTTAGTGATTTTCATATTTTTAGAACATGATATTAATTTCATCATCTCTATTTAAGCAAAGTAATGCAAAGCAAAGATAAGCATTGAAATTATCAAGATGATATAATATTTTTTATTTTAAGGGTGGTATTCCACCTGTCCAATTTCTTGGTCCAATGTCAGTGTGTCTCACTCTCTCATTAATCAAAATGTGAGACGCAAATACACAAAGGACCAAGAAATTGGACAGGCGGAATCCCATCCTGATGCACTGTAAGAAAATACCATTTTCGTGTGAGCACATACGTTCCCTTAAAATGCGAAACTTATATTTCTTATTATATTCATTGTTAGTGATCTGATGATTCACAATTAGATCAATAAAAATACACAAATTCATGAGATAAGGATATGTTTATTAGACAAATTCATACCTCCGGCAGTGCCGAAATAAACTAAACAAAATATGATAACCTACCACGATATCTTTGGAAGAACGTCCGTGGTGGCCTGAGCAACGGATCGTGTAGTCGGAACTTCCAAATACTAATACTTATAGTAGTACGAACTGACTGGACGCTCGAGCGGGGCGGGCGGCGTTCATTTGTAACATATGCAAAAGTATGCGAGTGCACTTTGCTTGACGCTCGCCGCCGCTCGAGCGTTCAGTTCGCTCACTGATGGCTCGAATACATTAGTCTGGTCGTTTGCGATGTTTGACACGGTTATTATAAATTTCGAATTCTTTCTAAGTTAAATTTTATACAATTTGGCAACGTTGTCACCTGGCATTTTAGGTTATAAATTGTATGAAAGTAACAGGGTATCACTGTGCCCAATCTGTATAGTTTATCTAACTGATAGACCTGTCTATTTTTATCTGTGGGGTCAAAGCTTATATAGGCGGGACGTGGGATTCGAAATTTAGGGGGTCGTGGCATGAAAGAATGTTTGAAAAACACTGATAGGAGCTAACAGCCACCTACAAACTTGAATTACCAGTCACCAATAGACCTTAACACGTAAGGTTTACGAATGATCTATTAACTTTGTCAACGGTGGTAGGGTACATATTTTTATGATCAAGTTCCAGGCAATAACTCGTAAAGCACGTTTATCATAAAATATAGTGAACTTCAGCTGCCGCTCCGTTAGCGAGTTGAGGAACAGTAGCCGAGGAAACACGTAGAAAAATATATTTTTGTCATGCTGCCGCGAATGAGAATTCATTACATTACCTACAAATAAGTACCTAACTTGAAGAAATTTACTTACGAAGTGGGTCGCGGCCTCCAGTTGAAAAATACTGCTTAAAAATGCTGCTAAGACCGTTAACATGCCCACATAAAACGACCGGACTATGTAATTGCTCCATAACATGGAATGCGTCTGTTGAGGTGTCTTTGTTTGAAATTTAGAAAGAAAATTAATGGCTCATGGAGATTATACTATCTCGAGGTATCCGAATATGGATATCGTTGGGGAAATTGCGAACTCTTTGAATTTCGAACTCTTTCGACTTAGTTGCGAGGTAATGCATTATCCCAGACGATACCATAAAAAATCCTTGGGTAATTTTCATTCTAACCTTTATTTTTAACAGACTTCAAAAAAGGAGGTATGTTACCTACTTGTTATCTCCGAGAATCGTGAACCGATGTTCAATTTTTTTTTTATCGAACGGGTATACCCCGGGATGGTCCCGTTGGCACCAAGTCGGGGTCTGATGATGGGATCTTGGAGAAATCGAGGAAACTCTTCAAATGTTATATATTAAATAGTTTTTATTCAGAAAAAGGGAGTGCAGTACATGCAAAAACTGTTCCCTTTTTATAGACAGGATTAGTAAAGATGCGTAAATCGTCCAAAATCAAATAACCAGTATAAGTATGGCGCCCCACAATTTTAGAAAGATATGATATGATGCGTGACCATGGAAATTTAAAAGAAAACTATTTTGAATCACTATATTAATAAAAAATATATTTATTATTACATTTTAAAGAGATACCTAAATCTTTTACGTTAAGTACGTTAGCGCTTAAAAATGTGAAATAAAAACCCTTAGATTTTAATTAAACATTTTGACGCCAATGACGGATATATCCGCACTGTAGGACCAAAGCCGAAGACGGATTAATCCGTCACAGACCACAGACCAACATGCATCGGAAATGGTAATAAAGTATTATATTGGTATATTTCGATATGAAAAATTAATACCGTTGATTTTTGAATCATGAATGAAATTATTTTGTAGTGCCAACTCATACAATTAAAACCTTACCTTTACGTTTATCATGCATAGACATTCTAAATAATGTATTGTTTGTATGTTTAGTCTAATATTTTTAAAACTATAATCTTACTTTCAGCGCAAAAAGAAATAAATTATTTATGTTCAATATTCGTTATTAAACTTCAATGTACCTATTGTAGCATCAAAAGAAAGGTAAACAATATTGACGTGTTTTTTTTAAATTAAAAAAACGCTTTAAAAAAATAGTTTATATTACTTATGAAAGCAAAAATGAAAATCGTGATGATTTATAATTTTGTTACCTACATTTTTTTTTATACCATGTCGGTGGCAAACAGGCATACGGCCCGCCTGATGGTAAGCAGTCACCGCAGCCTATGGACGCCTGCAACTCCAGGCGGGTGGGCGTTGCCGACCCTTTGAAAACCTGCACACTCCTTTTTTGAAGAACCCCATACTGTATACTCATATTTGCTGTGACTTATTTTTCACAAGTGTTTTTTAATAAAAGACACGTCAACATTGCTTACCTTCTTCTTCTAATGCTATAAAACAAACTATAGGAATGCCATACCGATGTTTTAATTGGATTAGAGTTAACGTTAACGAAACATTGATCAACTGCTCTCTAGTCTAGCACAGGTTGAGGCCAATTTTGGTTTATATGACATATATGTAATTCATTTATATAAAAAAATCGCATGTTTTAATAACGATACATATTTCAATGAATCGAATTTTTGGTACGTGCCATAGCTTAGTTGTAATCATTTAATCATGCATTAACAAACCGAAGGAAAATCAGTCAGGTGCCAGGTGAAATAATCAGATCAGAGGGTACAAGAATATCATCATGAGCATTTATTGATCGACGCCGACGCCTCGGCAGACGCTTCCGTACACAACATTAATCGATAACATTGGACCTTTACGTCATTGGACCAAAAATAAAATATGTACTACTAATTCTCAACAATATATATAAGTATTTTTAACATACAATTTTATTCTCAACACGAGCTTTTAATATAAAAATTGTCGGAACTATCCATTCTGTGTAGTGGTTATGTACAGTGCGATGCTATTATACAGGTCGAGGCACTGCTCCGTATCTAACACATCTGTTAATTAATTGTAAGCTAATATAAAATTAGGTTATGTATTGATTAAGCGGACCAATGAATTACGATTGTCATCCTTAAAAATATGCAATTCGATAAAAATAAAACATTATTTTAAAATATAGTTTCCTTATACACTGTACTGAAACCATAAATACGTGGACCATAACTTTTTTTTGGTAGATTTTTAGTGCTATACGCTACGCTATGAATACATGTGAATTAGTCTGCATAAAACAGGATTTATTACAACAATGGAAAAATATGCTTCAGTGAAATTCGAACTATTGTAATGCTACATACAGTCCATAGTCGCGCAAATGATACGAGTGCGAGGCCAGTACGAGGCCGCAATAAATTATAAATGCAATACCAGCCGACTAGACAATTTAAGTCTTTTTGTAGGCTTCCAAATAAATAAGGTAGGGTAAACAGCCCTACTGTAACCACTCTTTCACAGGGTTAGAAATTATCCAGATATCTAATTATAGTCTTTGATAATTATCGTGATGAAAATCACGATAATTATCAAGATAACTATCATTGATAATTATCTTTTTGAACCCTGTTCTTTCAATTAAGAACATTTAATCTTATCTAACTATTAAGCTTAGAATAAATAAATAATAACTAACAAATAATAATAGCTGGATCCAGAGGCTATGAGTTCAAGTCTCACCCAAGACAGTAATTATTCCACTTTTAAATTTATTCTAAGCTTAATAGCATCGTCTGCTTGTTAAAAATTAATTAAGTCAGTATTATGACTTTCAGGGTCAGTAGCTGGCCGTTTACCCTGTAGTTGCAACCAATTGATAATAAATATAAATGTCATTTTTACATCTAGTGTACTAACCGGTCAGGCTCCGTATGCT
Organism: Cydia pomonella; assembly: GCF_033807575.1. Classification (NCBI taxonomy): domain Eukaryota; kingdom Metazoa; phylum Arthropoda; class Insecta; order Lepidoptera; family Tortricidae; genus Cydia; species Cydia pomonella. The sequence goes on along the minus strand of NC_084717.1, from coordinate 18,251,339 downwards.
TCAACATGATTTAGGATCAATCAAAAGGAGACAAATTTCCTTATAAAAATATAGTAACTACTAGAGAAAATTCAACAGAGTAATTGTTTATTTCATATTTTGCGCTCCGAAAGCGACATTTTGCCTTCGAGGCATCACATTCCATTACAATCAGTATTCTATCCTACTCCAACATCCCTGATATCTCGTAAGTACAGTCAAGTGTAAAAATATAGGTTCACACAAGTTGCTCAAAAATATGTCCCATAGCTCTTTTGTCAGTGAATTAAGAGTTATGGGACATATTTTTTAGTAAGTTGCGTGGACCCATATTTGTACACTTCAGTATACAATTTATAAATTAGTCAATCAGCATTTAGAAGGAAACCGGAATCGGTTAAAGGTTCGCATCATTTGCGCAAATAAAAACAAAGCCTAATAATCGAGAGTAATATGATATATTTAACACGACCGTCGTCGAGTCCACTTAACTATATGTACACAGTATAATTATAAGGCTTCACGGTGTGGCCGCGACACTGTCGTCCGGCTCTCACTAAACACTGTCACTCACCGAGTCCCCTGTCGGCCGGCTCTTACTAGAGACTGTCACTCACCGAGTCCATTGTCGGCCGGCTCTCACTAGACACTGTCACTCACAGAGTCCACTTTCGGCCGGCTCTCACTAGACACTGTCACTCACTGAGGCCACTGTCGGCCGGCTCTCACTGAACATGGTCACTCACCGAGTCCACTGTCGGCCACTTGGGCCGCGGGTGCTCGCTACATGAGCAGGAAGATGAGGCTTCGTTATGGGCGCGTGTCGGGCGTCGGCGCCGCGTGCGCGCTCACGCTCAGCGACTGCGGTATCACAGTTAACGACTTGGGGATTTTTGGCATTATCATCGGACTTGATGCTATTATAGGCAGGCTCGGGAGCACGGCTTCGCTGGTTATCGAGACAGCTGGGCCTAGTTGAGGCAGTTTTAGAGGCGTCGACGTGACCAGTATCGACGGAGAAGTAACCACTGGTGCTGGGAACGTCTGGGAGGTTACTGTGGCCGTTTTAGGCGTGATCGGAGCTATAGTTATATTCTTCAACCCGACGTTCTTTAGGATGGTCGCCGCGTTCGACCCGTGCGTTATGTCTAGTTTCTCCGAGTTTTCTGTGATGTTTTGAACTACCGTGCCCCCGTTTCCGAGCATCGCTGAAGTCTGAACTTCTGTGACTACTGTCTCCGCCTCAGGTTTCTTAGGTTTCTCGTCGTGGCCGAGCTGCTGGAGCTTCTCCCGGCGCATGACGCACATCTTGTTGTAGTCCTGGAGCGTGATGTGGTACTGCTTGCCGGAGGACATCACTTTGACGAGGCTGGGTAGGCGACGGCCGTCGACCGCCGTTTGAATTGGCTCGCGGGCCGCTCGAGCGACGTTTTCCTGGGAAAGGAAAGAAACTATAAATTAGCAACAAAATAGGAACTTCTAAATCCACGCGAGTAAAAACACCCGGTCCCAGGTCCCGGGGCTTCACGTTGTCTATATCATTGGGACTTGAGGTACTTAAACCTTATAGCTGGGGAGCCGGCGATGCTAAATATGTAGTTACTCTAGTTACTACTAGATAGGAAGAAAAAAAGGTTATATAAAATGATTTGTTAGACCTGTACCCCAAAAGCATAAAATTGTTGTAGTAATTCACCGAATCGCATTTCACCTCGATCTCATATTTAATTTTCGCATTGTGTCTCAATAGTTTTTTTTTCTAGTGGCTATAAGTTTTAGTCGCATTTCACCTCGACCGTGCATTTAAACATCGCGTTGTGACTCAATCGTTTATTACTTTAGTCGCATTTCACCTCGATCGTGTATTGTATTGGCGACGTGATTCAACGCAACGTCACATAGATAAAATTTTAATGAGTTTGATAGCACTTGAGGCTTAATCCTACAAGTACAAAACGTGTTTAAAAAAACTCTTTATTTTAGTGCAAGCATCAAATTAACGTATCAAGTTAAATAGAGTCACAAACAAACGTCGATCGCGGCGAAATGCCTCTTCCGTAACATACTACACGAAAAATTAAATACTACAAATTAATTATACTAATGTCAAAGGCTACGGGAAAAAGTGCGTCAAGTAAAAAAATCCAGTGATATCTTTTTCATTCAAGGTGAAATGCGATTCGGTGAATTACTACAACAATTTTATGCTTTTGGGGTACAGGTCTAACAAATCAAAATAGTACAGAGTGAGGATAAATTAAAACACGACCGTAAGGAGTGTTTTAAATCGACACGAGTTGCGAATTACCTATTCGCACATGTATCGTACAACGTTTTACAGTACATATGGCCCTTTCAATGTTCGACACAGTAACGTAATATGCTTATTTTCGCACTAGTGCGGTAAAGTAGCACCATATGTACCGTAAAAATCGTTAAGTTGATTGTGAATTTGGTAGTTTTGGTCCAAATTAATGCCATAATTTTTCTATAATTTAATCTGACAATTATTTGTAGGCATTCTCTTAATATGACGATCACAAGTTCGACGCCCGATTTTCACGTTGTAACCGTCAGATTAAGGAAATGCGTACAAATAATTGTCAGATTTAGTAATAGCACAAGTATAGCATTACTTTGGACTAAAATGATCAAATCTACTTAACGCTTTGTTGAACCCCCACCAACCAACGGCTCAACATAGACAGCTAAAAGTGGTTAAGGTAGACCACGGAGTAGCAAGATATCACTCATATCTTAATCTGACGAGCTCGAGTAACTACAAAGATCCTCTTCGGCTCCCCAACTAATAACTACAACATTCAATTAACAGAATATGGAGCAGCTTAAAATTTCTCATTTCAAGGGTTGTTTAAAGTGACCAATAAGTTTTAGCAAACAGGAGAAAAATGATGTTTTATAATTAATCTTTGTCAACATGTGTTCATCCCAATAGATTCAATTTTTATCAAGTACTGATACCCCATTCCCGATCTTTCTCAATAGTAGCTACAATTCTATCCAACATCAAAGCATTATAAAAACTCACCGGCGTAATAGGCATGAGCGTCGGCCGCCACGGCTTGCTCGTAGTTTTCTGCTTCTTCGGCGTGTGCGGTTTGTCCTCCTTCTTCTTGTCCGGCGTGCTGGCCAGCACCGGCACCGGCACCGACACCGGCACCGGCACCGGCACCGACAACGGCACCGGCACCGGCAACGACACCGGCACCGGGAGAGACACCGGCACAGGCGAAGCCGCTACTTCCGTCGGATCCGACGCTGACACCCCCTTCACTAACTGCTGGATATTGTGAAGTACATTCTGTATCGCTTTCCTGCCTTGAGCGTTAGGCGTGTTAATTGCTATCAACTCCGGAGGCAGCGGCTTGGATTTCTTCTCCTTCGGCTTAGGTTTGGGCAGCGCCGGCGGCGGCGGCATGAACTTCTTAGGATCCTTATCCTCCGTGCTCTGATTGGTTTTTAGCAAGCTCTTACCGTTCACGGCTGGCTTCTTCCTGAACTCTATCAGACTTATAGCCGGCTCGCTTCTCCTGGGAGCGTCATTTACGACGTTATCGTACGCCCGGAGTCTACTTTGGACTGAATCGCTGTAATTCGCGGCGTTTGCGGAAGCGTTATGCGCTAGGACTAAATCTCCGCTTCTGAAGTACTTCTCTAAAAGAATTAAGTGTCTTAGGAAGCTCGATTGATTCCCGTACGGTCTTTGGAGATCATTCCATAGCTTCTTTGTTTCAACATCGTACTGTATTGTGGTGCTGCATTTCTCCCAGCCTTCGGGTGTTACTCCTTTAACGTTCCCGAACTCTATGTTGCACTGTAGATTCATCTCCTCCTCACCTGGGAACAATTCTCGAACCGAAATAGACGGATTCGTTTCGAGCCTTTTAACTGGATTGGAGTATTTAACCTCAGATTTCTGTTTGGGATCTTTTTCCACTGTCAGTTTCTTTGATAACTCGCTCAGATTTTTCTTAACTTGGGTGAAGCTTTCAGACTGCTGCCATTTATTTTTCAAAGTGTTTATGTCCGCCGGCTTCTTATTTGATATACTCTCAATAGTGCACTCCTCATTAATAGACAAATTCTTCATGCCGACATCTTTAGTTTTCTCCGGATCAAATATTTCTAAGTCATCCTTCTTCTTGTCTTGCTTTACAATCATTTGTCCTAACTTATGTAGTCTTCGAGCGTTTTTATCATTTATCCTCTGTTGTAAGCCGGGCTTCTGTAGTCCGGAAAGATGGTGGACTTTCAATATGTTTCTCTGCTTCTGCGTTAAGTTCGTCTGGTTGTGAATGAACTGTGCCGGATTGTTCTGTTTCTGTAGGAGGATCTGTAGTTCGGTCTGTTTGTCCAGGACGGGGTCCATGTCGAAGCCGTCAGGGTCGGAGCCATCGCTCTGCATGGGTTCTGCGCCTTTGGCGTTGGGGACGAGGATTTTGTTGGAGGATATGAGGCTTTCGATGTCTTCTTCATCGGGTTGTGTCTTGGGTTGGTTCTTGTCCTTGTCGGGGCTGTGGCCGCGCTCGGGCGAGCCGCAGTGCGGGCGCTCGGTGTCGGAGGACTTGCGCTTGTTCTTGGAGCGCGCTTTCTTGCGCCGCGCGCTCTCGTCCAGCTGTAGTTGAGTGTCTTCGCCTTCATTTTCCGATTCGGGCGGCACTTCGATGTTGTACACTTGAAGTAATCTGAGAACATAAAATGTTTAATGAAGTCAATTGTCATTCATTATCAGTGGCGGATAAAATGGAAAGATAAAAAATTATTTTCAAGTAGGATATTACAATGCGATTATGAACGTCAAATAAAGCTACGCCGGCTCTAACCTTCACCTCTGACCCGAGATTTAAAACCCTCCTAAGTTGTAGGAGGGTATCCCAATATTGAACCAGCAAGAAACTCGGCGTAAAGCGTAATTAGTCCCGAAAATAAAATTTGGTATTGACACTCGCAAGGCTAAACTGGCAGCATATGAGATTAAGTTTTAACTGAACATAATAGTGTATTGAAACATCCAATCGTCTGTAAAACGGTCTCAAAGGAAGTTGAATCAGTTACTCATAGTGACTATAAATGGGACAGGACACGGAAAAGTAAATAAAAGCTGCAAAATTTGCGTCGGATTAATCCCTGACACTAGTTCAGGTAAATCCAATTCAACGCTCTCATAACTAGTGATCGGCACGGAGCGGGTTTCCGAATAAGAATCTTGTTCAAACACTCTTTAAAAATATCATTTAAAATAACACTCAATAGAATTACTTTTTCTACCAAAATCGCTGCATTTGAGTCATGTCCATTCATGTCCACGATAAGATTTTTGATCAGATTCCGCGGTGTGGCACCGGCCTTGCCGATCACTGCTCATAACGCAAACTTGTTAGTGTCCCAGTGTAGTATTGCAAGTCTGGTCGCAGAAAACCCCTGAAATGTTCCTTAGCAAGTTTTCTATTAATAGCTGTGCAAGGTGAAAAGGCGCGGAACACACCTGCGGCGGTACTGGGCGGCGTGCGCGGGGTTGTGCGCGGGGCGGCGCAGCAGCGTGGTGTAGTAGCGGCACAGCTTGCACAGCACGGGCTTGTCGGCCAGCCGCGCGGGCAGCCCCGCCGCCGCCAGCAGCGGGTTGATCTCGTCGTGGCCCTGGGGACAACGATCATATTGAATTCCAAAATTGAGCCACGAGTGTAGCCAGTGGTTCAAGTGGAATCTTGAGCGTTGAGGAGGTTTCAAGACACGAGGGCTAGAAAAACTTTGCCTCCGAGTGAAACACAAAATGTTTCATCACCCCAACGCGAGGAAAATGCTAATGCTATGAAATACCGAAAAAAATACAAATGAACGCAATAAAAATGTATCATTAAAAATCATCATTTAAAAGTCAATTCTACCCGCTAACATAAGGAAACAACTCAAAATTTGCATCTGGTTACTTTGCTCCACATGTGGATAAAATGCAATTTTCTCATTAGTTTTTGAACAATCAAGCGGGCCTTTACCAGTTGGTGTGGTGATAAAGAACATATTATACAAGATATTAAGCCAGTGAGAATTTCCTAGAATATTTTATGTCCATAATATTAATAATAAAGCAAATTTTCATTAAATTTCATTCTTTATGTTTTCTTAAATATAAAGAAGAACAAATGATAAAGAACCGACCATCTTAACCCAACTGGTAATACGGTGGGCCTACCTGCTGCAGGATGTGCACGTGCTGGTGCTTGGTGAGGCGGCGGCGGCACAGCGCGCACGCCAGCAGCGGCGCCAGCAGCGCGTGGTGCGCCGCGCACAGCCCCAGCGTGTGCAGCCCGGGGTAGTCGCTCTGCAGCTTCAACTGTTGAAAACATTTACATATTTCTAAAGAACCCTTCGATTTGTTAATCATTTGAACGCCACACGTATTGTGTGCGGCGCGTGATCGTGAACCTTGTCGGATATATTTATACCTTGACCAGTCCCCCTACTGTGCAAGTGTGAGTGAGATGGAAAAATTCGTAATAACGGCGATGGCGCAACATTTTACTGTTCGTTAAGAAACATCCCCCTATTGTTGTACCTAATTATTTCCAACTGTTCTAGAACGCCTATTTATAAGAGCGGGGATGCTCACCTGGTTACAAACTATAGGCCAATTAGTAAATTAAATATTTTCGCAAAAATTTTAGAAAAAATAGTTTATAACAAAATTACAGCTGCTTTTTGTCATCATATCGCGCCCAGTCAACATGGTTTTTGCCAAGGTAGAAGTGTTGACACGAATCTACTTACCTTTTCTGATTTTATTATTAATAGGTTAGCCTCTGGGGGCCAGGTGGATGCCGTGTATACCGATTTTTCGAAGTGTTTCGATAAAATTAACCATAATAATTTGATCAAGAAACTTCTCGACCTCGGTATACACGGTGACCTCCTGAGGTGGATTAAATCTTACCTCTCTAATCGTAGTCAAGGTGTGGCCTTGAAAGGGTACACATCTCGTTTTCTCCCCATCCCCTCTGGAGTACCTCAGGGGTCACACCTTGGTCCTTTATTTTTTATCCTGTATATAAATGATATGGCGGCTTGCTTCCGTAGCTCTGAACACCTTATATATGCTGATGACACAAAGATTTATAAAGCCGTGTCTTCGGAGGCAGACTGCCTATTATTGCAAAAAGATTTAGATAATTTTGTCCTATATTGCTCTAATAATCATTTGTTTTTAAACACAGAAAAATGTTTTGTTATCAGCTTTAATCGGAAACACAACCCGATAATTTATAATTATAATTTGTCTGGTAATAACATAGCACGAGTATCTTCCATTAAGGACTTAGGTATCACTATGGACTCGCAACTAAACTATAATGAGCATATTGATAATTTATGTAAACGTGCATATAAAAGGTTAGGAATGATTCTTCGTGTAGGACAGCCCTTCAAACGGCCAAATACTTATAAATTATTATTTTATTCTTTAGTTAGGAGTATCCTCGAATTCGGGAGTGTAATTTGGACACCACAATACCAAGTCCATATTGACCGTTTGGAGAGAATTCAAAACATTTTCTTAAAATCTCTAAGTTATAGAACAGGTACTTATTTTGTAAATTCAACGTTGGCGGCGAAACATTTTGGTGTACCTTCTCTTTTTAACCGTAGGATATACTTAGACGTTATGTTTTTGTTTAAAATTCTAAAAAATATTATTAATTGTCCTAATCTACTAAGATTAGTTACTTTCAGTTGTCCGCATCACCCCTTACGCCCTCGATCGCTGTTTCATATTAGTTTTTCGGTCAAAAACTATTCCAGGCATACCTTTTTCAGACGAGTTCCTAGTTACTATAATCAAAATCTATTCGAAGTAGATTGTTTTCAAAATTCGTTGGCTAGTCTAAAAGATATAGTTAAAAGTAAGTTGTTTTAATATATAAGTACAGATATCAGTTATTTTTTCTATCAGATTCAAAAATTTGCATTAAGTAGCTATATAACTATATTTATATCAGTTAACATAATTTATAATTTATGAACCTCCAGGTCTTTTTGTTGTATTTTCCTTTTGTTGTGGTACATCGTTTGTATTGCATTGTTGATATGTTTATACGACTGTTTGGTTTCTAAATAAATAAAAAAAAAAAAAAAAAAACACTCAGACGCAATCTTTTCTCGCAAGCGTAAAATATCCCACACATTCGTGCGAGGCCCAAGCCCAAGTTAATATAGCACTGACCAGCTTGCTGACGGGAGCCCGCATCTTGATGAGCCACTTGAGGCGGATGGAGCGCGCGGCCGCCGCGCCGCGTCCGAGTCCGACTCCGACGGTACTAATATAGCACTGACCAGCTTGCTGACGGGGGCCCGCATCTTGATGAGCCACTTGCGGCGGATGGAGCGCGCGGCCGCCGCGCCGCGTCCGAGTCCGACTCCGACGGTACTAATATAGCACTGACCAGCTTGCTGACGGGGGCCCGCATCTTGATGAGCCACTTGCGGCGGATGGAGCGCGCGGCCGCCGCGCCGCGTCCGAGTCCGACTCCGACGGTACTAATATAGCACTGACCAGCTTGCTGACGGGGGCCCGCATCTTGATGAGCCACTTGCGGCGGATGGAGCGCGCGGCCGCCGCGCCGCGTCCGAGTCCGACTCCGACGGTACTAATATAGCACTGACCAGCTTGCTGACGGGGGCCCGCATCTTGATGAGCCACTTGCGGCGGATGGAGCGCGCGGCCGCCGCGCCGCGTCCGAGTCCGACTCCGACGGTACTAATATAGCACTGACCAGCTTGCTGACGGGGGCCCGCATCTTGATGAGCCACTTGCGGCGGATGGAGCGCGCGGCCGCCGCGCCGCGTCCGAGTCCGACTCCGACGGTACTAATATAGCACTGACCAGCTTGCTGACGGGGGCCCGCATCTTGATGAGCCACTTGCGGCGGATGGAGCGCGCGGCCGCCGCGCCGCGTCCGAGTCCGACTCCGACGGTACTAATATAGCACTGACCAGCTTGCTGACGGGGGCCCGCATCTTGATGAGCCACTTGCGGCGGATGGAGCGCGCGGCCGCCGCGCCGCGTCCGAGTCCGACTCCGACGGTACTAATATAGCACTGACCAGCTTGCTGACGGGGGCCCGCATCTTGATGAGCCACTTGCGGCGGATGGAGCGCGCGGCCGCCGCGCCGCGTCCGAGTCCGACTCCGACGGTACTAATATAGCACTGACCAGCTTGCTGACGGGGGCCCGCATCTTGATGAGCCACTTGCGGCGGATGGAGCGCGCGGCCGCCGCGCCGCGTCCGAGTCCGACTCCGACGGTACTAATATAGCACTGACCAGCTTGCTGACGGGGGCCCGCATCTTGATGAGCCACTTGCGGCGGATGGAGCGCGCGGCCGCCGCGCCGCGTCCGAGTCCGACTCCGACGGTACTAATATAGCACTGACCAGCTTGCTGACGGGGGCCCGCATCTTGATGAGCCACTTGCGGCGGATGGAGCGCGCGGCCGCCGCGCCGCGTCCGAGTCCGACTCCGACGGTACTAATATAGCACTGACCAGCTTGCTGACGGGGGCCCGCATCTTGATGAGCCACTTGCGGCTGATGGAGCGCGCGGCCGCCGCGCCGCGTCCGAGTCCGACTCCGACGGTACTAATATAGCACTGACCAGCTTGCTGACGGGGGCCCGCATCTTGATGAGCCACTTGCGGCGGATGGAGCGCCCGGCCGCCGCGCCGCGTCCGAGTCCGACTCCGACGGTACTAAGATAGCACTGACCAGCTTGCTGACGGGAGCCCGCATCTTGCTGAGCCACTTGCGGCGGATGGAGCGCGCGGCCGCCGCGCCGCGTCCGAGTCCGACTCCGACGGTACTAATATAGCACTGACCAGCTTGCTGACGGGGGCCCGCATCTTGATGAGCCACTTGCGGCGGATGGAGCGCGCGGCCGCCGCGCCGCGTCCGAGTCCGACTCCGACGGTACTAATATAGCACTGACCAGCTTGCTGACGGGGGCCCGCATCTTGATGAGCCACTTGCGGCGGATGGAGCGCGCGGCCGCCGCGCCGCGTCCGAGTCCGACTCCGACGGTACTAATATGGCACTGACCAGCTTGCTGACGGGAGCCCGCATCTTGATGAGCCACTTGCGGCGGATGGAGCGCGCGGCCGCCGCGCCGCGTCCGAGTCCGACTCCGACGGTACTAATATAGCACTGACCAGCTTGCTGACGGGGGCCCGCATCTTGATGAGCCACTTGCGGCGGATGGAGCGCGCGGCCGCCGCGCCGCGTCCGAGTCCGACTCCGACGGTACTAATATAGCACTGACCAGCTTGCTGACGGGGGCCCGCATCTTGATGAGCCACTTGCGGCGGATGGAGCGCGCGGCCGCCGCGCCGCGTCCGAGTCCGACTCCGACGGTACTAATATGGCACTGACCAGCTTGCTGACGGGAGCCCGCATCTTGATGAGCCACTTGCGGCGGATGGAGCGCGCGGCCGCCGCGCCGCGTCCGAGTCCGACTCCGACGGTACTAATATGGCACTGACCAGCTTGCTGACGGGAGCCCGCATCTTGATGAGCCACTTGCGGCGGATGGAGCGCGCGGCCGCCGCGCCGCGTCCGAGTCCGACTCCGACGGTACTAATATGGCACTGACCAGCTTGCTGACGGGAGCCCGCATCTTGATGAGCCACTTGCGGCGGATGGAGCGCGCGGCCGCCGCGCCGCGTCCGAGTCCGACTCCGACGGTACTAATATGGCACTGACCAGCTTGCTGACGGGAGCCCGCATCTTGATGAGCCACTTGCGGCGGATGGAGCGCGCGGCCGCCGCGCCGCGTCCGAGTCCGACTCCGACGGTACTAATATGGCACTGACCAGCTTGCTGACGGGAGCCCGCATCTTGATGAGCCACTTGCGGCGGATGGAGCGCGCGGCCGCCGCGCCGCGTCCGAGTCCGACTCCGACGGTACTAATATGGCACTGACCAGCTTGCTGACGGGAGCCCGCATCTTGATGAGCCACTTGCGGCGGATGGAGCGCGCGGCCGCCGCGCCGCGTCCGAGTCCGACTCCGACGGTACTAATATGGCACTGACCAGCTTGCTGACGGGAGCCCGCATCTTGATGAGCCACTTGCGGCGGATGGAGCGCGCGGCCGCCGCGCCGCGTCCGAGTCCGACTCCGACGGTACTAATATGGCACTGACCAGCTTGCTGACGGGAGCCCGCATCTTGATGAGCCACTTGCGGCGGATGGAGCGCGCGGCCGCCGCGCCGCGTCCGAGTCCGACTCCGACGGTACTAATATGGCACTGACCAGCTTGCTGACGGGAGCCCGCATCTTGATGAGCCACTTGCGGCGGATGGAGCGCGCGGCCGCCGCGCCGCGTCCGAGTCCGACTCCGACGGTACTAATATGGCACTGACCAGCTTGCTGACGGGAGCCCGCATCTTGATGAGCCACTTGCGGCGGATGGAGCGCGCGGCCGCCGCGCCGCGTCCGAGTCCGACTCCGACGGTACTAATATGGCACTGACCAGCTTGCTGACGGGAGCCCGCATCTTGATGAGCCACTTGCGGCGGATGGAGCGCGCGGCCGCCGCGCCGCGTCCGAGTCCGACTCCGACGGTACTAATATGGCACTGACCAGCTTGCTGACGGGAGCCCGCATCTTGATGAGCCACTTGCGGCGGATGGAGCGCGCGGCCGCCGCGCCGCGTCCGAGTCCGACTCCGACGGTACTAATATGGCACTGACCAGCTTGCTGACGGGAGCCCGCATCTTGATGAGCCACTTGCGGCGGATGGAGCGCGCGGCCGCCGCGCCGCGTCCGAGTCCGACTCCGACGGTACTAATATGGCACTGACCAGCTTGCTGACGGGAGCCCGCATCTTGATGAGCCACTTGCGGCGGATGGAGCGCGCGGCCGCCGCGCCGCGTCCGAGTCCGACTCCGACGGTACTAATATGGCACTGACCAGCTTGCTGACGGGAGCCCGCATCTTGATGAGCCACTTGCGGCGGATGGAGCGCGCGGCCGCCGCGCCGCGTCCGAGTCCGACTCCGACGGTACTAATATGGCACTGACCAGCTTGCTGACGGGAGCCCGCATCTTGATGAGCCACTTGCGGCGGATGGAGCGCGCGGCCGCCGCGCCGCGTCCGAGTCCGACTCCGACGGTACTAATATGGCACTGACCAGCTTGCTGACGGGAGCCCGCATCTTGATGAGCCACTTGCGGCGGATGGAGCGCGCGGCCGCCGCGCCGCGTCCGAGTCCGACTCCGACGGTACTAATATGGCACTGACCAGCTTGCTGACGGGAGCCCGCATCTTGATGAGCCACTTGCGGCGGATGGAGCGCGCGGCCGCCGCGCCGCGTCCGAGTCCGACTCCGACGGTACTAATATGGCACTGACCAGCTTGCTGACGGGAGCCCGCATCTTGATGAGCCACTTGCGGCGGATGGAGCGCGCGGCCGCCGCGCCGCGTCCGAGTCCGACTCCGACGGTACTAATATGGCACTGACCAGCTTGCTGACGGGAGCCCGCATCTTGATGAGCCACTTGCGGCGGATGGAGCGCGCGGCCGCCGCGCCGCGTCCGAGTCCGACTCCGACGGTACTAATATGGCACTGACCAGCTTGCTGACGGGAGCCCGCATCTTGATGAGCCACTTGCGGCGGATGGAGCGCGCGGCCGCCGCGCCGCGTCCGAGTCCGACTCCGACGGTACTAATATGGCACTGACCAGCTTGCTGACGGGAGCCCGCATCTTGATGAGCCACTTGCGGCGGATGGAGCGCGCGGCCGCCGCGCCGCGTCCGAGTCCGACTCCGACGGTACTAATATGGCACTGACCAGCTTGCTGACGGGAGCCCGCATCTTGATGAGCCACTTGCGGCGGATGGAGCGCGCGGCCGCCGCGCCGCGTCCGAGTCCGACTCCGACGGTACTAATATGGCACTGACCAGCTTGCTGACGGGAGCCCGCATCTTGATGAGCCACTTGCGGCGGATGGAGCGCGCGGCCGCCGCGCCGCGTCCGAGTCCGACTCCGACGGTACTAATATGGCACTGACCAGCTTGCTGACGGGAGCCCGCATCTTGATGAGCCACTTGCGGCGGATGGAGCGCGCGGCCGCCGCGCCGCGTCCGAGTCCGACTCCGACGGTACTAATATGGCACTGACCAGCTTGCTGACGGGAGCCCGCATCTTGATGAGCCACTTGCGGCGGATGGAGCGCGCGGCCGCCGCGCCGCGTCCGAGTCCGACTCCGACGGTACTAATATGGCACTGACCAGCTTGCTGACGGGAGCCCGCATCTTGATGAGCCACTTGCGGCGGATGGAGCGCGCGGCCGCCGCGCCGCGTCCGAGTCCGACTCCGACGGTACTAATATGGCACTGACCAGCTTGCTGACGGGAGCCCGCATCTTGATGAGCCACTTGCGGCGGATGGAGCGCGCGGCCGCCGCGCCGCGTCCGAGTCCGACTCCGACGGTACTAATATGGCACTGACCAGCTTGCTGACGGGAGCCCGCATCTTGATGAGCCACTTGCGGCGGATGGAGCGCGCGGCCGCCGCGCCGCGTCCGAGTCCGACTCCGACGGTACTAATATGGCACTGACCAGCTTGCTGACGGGAGCCCGCATCTTGATGAGCCACTTGCGGCGGATGGAGCGCGCGGCCGCCGCGCCGCGTCCGAGTCCGACTCCGACGGTACTAATATGGCACTGACCAGCTTGCTGACGGGAGCCCGCATCTTGATGAGCCACTTGCGGCGGATGGAGCGCGCGGCCGCCGCGCCGCGTCCGAGTCCGACTCCGACGGTACTAATATGGCACTGACCAGCTTGCTGACGGGAGCCCGCATCTTGATGAGCCACTTGCGGCGGATGGAGCGCGCGGCCGCCGCGCCGCGTCCGAGTCCGACTCCGACGGTACTAATATGGCACTGACCAGCTTGCTGACGGGAGCCCGCATCTTGATGAGCCACTTGCGGCGGATGGAGCGCGCGGCCGCCGCGCCGCGTCCGAGTCCGACTCCGACGATACTAATATGGCACTGACCAGCTTGCTGACGGGAGCCCGCATCTTGATGAGCCACTTGCGGCGGATGGAGCGCGCGGCCGCCGCGCCGCGTCCGAGTCCGACTCCGACGGTACTAATATGGCACTGACCAGCTTGCTGACGGGAGCCCGCATCTTGATGAGCCACTTGCGGCGGATGGAGCGCGCGGCCGCCGCGCCGCGTCCGAGTCCGACTCCGACGGTACTAATATGGCACTGACCAGCTTGCTGACGGGAGCCCGCATCTTGATGAGCCACTTGCGGCGGATGGAGCGCGCGGCCGCCGCGCCGCGTCCGAGTCCGACTCCGACGGTACTAATATGGCACTGACCAGCTTGCTGACGGGAGCCCGCATCTTGATGAGCCACTTGCGGCGGATGGAGCGCGCGGCCGCCGCGCCGCGTCCGAGTCCGACTCCGACGGTACTAATATGGCACTGACCAGCTTGCTGACGGGAGCCCGCATCTTGATGAGCCACTTGCGGCGGATGGAGCGCGCGGCCGCCGCGCCGCGTCCGAGTCCGACTCCGACGGTACTAATATGGCACTGACCAGCTTGCTGACGGGAGCCCGCATCTTGATGAGCCACTTGCGGCGGATGGAGCGCGCGGCCGCCGCGCCGCGTCCGAGTCCGACTCCGACGGTACTAATATGGCACTGACCAGCTTGCTGACGGGAGCCCGCATCTTGATGAGCCACTTGCGGCGGATGGAGCGCGCGGCCGCCGCGCCGCGTCCGAGTCCGACTCCGACGGTACTAATATGGCACTGACCAGCTTGCTGACGGGAGCCCGCATCTTGATGAGCCACTTGCGGCGGATGGAGCGCGCGGCCGCCGCGCCGCGTCCGAGTCCGACTCCGACGGTACTAATATGGCACTGACCAGCTTGCTGACGGGAGCCCGCATCTTGATGAGCCACTTGCGGCGGATGGAGCGCGCGGCCGCCGCGCCGCGTCCGAGTCCGACTCCGACGGTACTAATATGGCACTGACCAGCTTGCTGACGGGAGCCCGCATCTTGATGAGCCACTTGCGGCGGATGGAGCGCGCGGCCGCCGCGCCGCGTCCGAGTCCGACTCCGACGGTACTAATATGGCACTGACCAGCTTGCTGACGGGAGCCCGCATCTTGATGAGCCACTTGCGGCGGATGGAGCGCGCGGCCGCCGCGCCGCGTCCGAGTCCGACTCCGACGGTACTAATATGGCACTGACCAGCTTGCTGACGGGAGCCCGCATCTTGATGAGCCACTTGCGGCGGATGGAGCGCGCGGCCGCCGCGCCGCGTCCGAGTCCGACTCCGACGGTACTAATATGGCACTGACCAGCTTGCTGACGGGAGCCCGCATCTTGATGAGCCACTTGCGGCGGATGGAGCGCGCGGCCGCCGCGCCGCGTCCGAGTCCGACTCCGACGGTACTAATATGGCACTGACCAGCTTGCTGACGGGAGCCCGCATCTTGATGAGCCACTTGCGGCGGATGGAGCGCGCGGCCGCCGCGCCGCGTCCGAGTCCGACTCCGACGGTACTAATATGGCACTGACCAGCTTGCTGACGGGAGCCCGCATCTTGATGAGCCACTTGCGGCGGATGGAGCGCGCGGCCGCCGCGCCGCGTCCGAGTCCGACTCCGACGGTACTAATATGGCACTGACCAGCTTGCTGACGGGAGCCCGCATCTTGATGAGCCACTTGCGGCGGATGGAGCGCGCGGCCGCCGCGCCGCGTCCGAGTCCGACTCCGACGGTACTAATATGGCACTGACCAGCTTGCTGACGGGAGCCCGCATCTTGATGAGCCACTTGCGGCGGATGGAGCGCGCGGCCGCCGCGCCGCGTCCGAGTCCGACTCCGACGGTACTAATATGGCACTGACCAGCTTGCTGACGGGAGCCCGCATCTTGATGAGCCACTTGCGGCGGATGGAGCGCGCGGCCGCCGCGCCGCGTCCGAGTCCGACTCCGACGGTACTAATATGGCACTGACCAGCTTGCTGACGGGGGCCCGCATCTTGATGAGCCACTTGCGGCGGATGGAGCGCGCGGCCGCCGCGCCGCGTCCGAGTCCGACTCCGACGGTACTAATATGGCACTGACCAGCTTGCTGACGGGGGCCCGCATCTTGATGAGCCACTTGCGGCGGATGGAGCGCGCGGCCGCCGCGCCGCGTCCGAGTCCGACTCCGACGGTACTAATATGGCACTGACCAGCTTGCTGACGGGAGCCCGCATCTTGATGAGCCACTTGCGGCGGATGGAGCGCGCGGCCGCCGCGCCGCGTCCGAGTCCGACTCCGACGGTACTAATATGGCACTGACCAGCTTGCTGACGGGAGCCCGCATCTTGATGAGCCACTTGCGGCGGATGGAGCGCGCGGCCGCCGCGCCGCGTCCGAGTCCGACTCCGACGGTACTAATATGGCACTGACCAGCTTGCTGACGGGAGCCCGCATCTTGATGAGCCACTTGCGGCGGATGGAGCGCGCGGCCGCCGCGCCGCAGCCCGCCGCGTGGCAGCGCGCGCCGAGCGCCGCGTCCGAGTCCGACTCCGATGGTTCCGCCGACGGGCTTGGTGGTTTCTCTGCTTGTCTACGGGGAATGGAAAATAATTAAAGTCAAACGCGTAAGGTTTACAAATCTGGAAAAAACGAAGCTTTGTCACGAAAAAAGTAGAAAACACTTAATAAATCAACGAAAGACTATTAAGAAATCAGTAGTAGACAGATCGCGTCGACCTGGAACTTTGTATACCGTATGTGTCAGCAATATATGGTTGACAAGCTGATGTAACAACTCACTGTGGCTGCGGAGGCTGCCCCGGCGGCTTGGGCGCGCGCTTGCGGTACGACGGGCAGTTGGCGCGCCGGTCCACGTGCCGGTAGCACGCGTCGCACAGGCAGCTGTCTATGGTCAGGCGCTCCTCGTCTGCAATAATAATTGGGTACTTGACACATGTTGAATATTATAACAAAATATAGTTAAATGGATAGAAAATGCCTATTATAATAGGTATTTAATTAAAAAAAAAACCTATTATAAAAAAGTTGAATTTAATTTTTTTTATTGAGGGCTCCAAAATCTAAAAAAAAATTTTTTTTTGTCTTTCAAAAGCAGAAAAAAAAAATACCATTCAATTCCTTACATTTTATTGAAAAATAAATTTTAGAACAACTATACACATAAACGCAATATTTCAGGATCAAAATGGTAATTTCCTTGATCTTCCATACATTTAGGACAGACTTATATAATGTGACGTCACATCATATTATCATTTTGTTAGAGGCGTCTCAATCGTCGACTGCGAGCGTGAGACTTTAACTCTCATTTCTGACCTTTGTGTTGCTTAAATGCCATGAGTCCTATATAGACATTTGATCCTCAGGAAAATCAAGATCGTTTGACTTTATATACAAAAAAACTGTCAAGTAGCCAATTGTTGTACACAGGAAATAGACACCTGATAAATTGATACACAAGCGTTTTAAAAATCGAATTTTAGTTTTAAGACACCCGAAAACAAATGCAAGTCACATTATTTAGGGTTCCGTGGTCATATAATTTGGAATTTGCCGAGGTTTTCCCGAGGGTATACAGTATGGGACTCTTCAAAAAAGGAGTGTACAGGTTTTTAAAGGGTCGGCAACGCGCATGTAGCACCTCTGGACTGGTTACCATCAAGCGGGCCGTATGCTTGTTTGCCACCGACGTGGTATAAAAAAAATATCTAGGAACCCTATAGTTTCGCCATGTCCGTCTGTCGGTCCGTCCACGGCTTTGGTCCGTGATTGTTTGTACTAGAAAGCTGCAATTTGGCATGGAAACATAAATCATGCATGGCGACGATAAAATAAAAACTAGAAAAAAAATATTTTTAGGTTTTTTTTTTTAAGTTTGCTTGCGTGAGGCATCGTTGAATAGGTCTTTTAAAACGAATAAGGGTCTCCGACAACCATTTTTTGATAAAGTGTATATTTTCGGAAATAATCGCTCCGAAAGCAAAACAATGTCCTTCAATTATCCTCGTAAAGCCACCATACATTTTCCTATTTTCGATTTGAACCTTGTTGTATAGTAAATTGGGATGAATTTAGTTTGTTATGAATTATAAAAGAAATGCTATTGAATTTGGCTTCTAATTAGATTATAACGAATAAGGGCACTGTATTGTACAGTCAGTAAAATTATTAGCTTAACAGTCTTACCCTTGAATACATATTTGTAAGCAAGATATTAGGGGGTTAAATTACGTGCGTAACAAGTTTACTTCTTTTTAGGGTTCCGTAGCCAAATGGCATAAAACGGAACCCTTATAGTTTCGCCATGTCCGTCTGTCTGTCTGTCTGTCTGTCTGTCTGTCTGTCCGAGGCTTTGCTCCGTGGTCGTTAGTGCTAGAAAGCTGAATTTTGGCATGGATATATAAATCAATAAAGCCGACAAAGTCGTACAATAAAATCTAAAAATTTAATTTTTTTTAGGGTACCTCCTCTACACGTAAAGTGGGGGTGAATTTTTTTTTCGCTTCAACCCTAGAGTGTGGGGTATCGTTGGAAAGGTCTTTCAAAACTAATAGGGGTTTTTAAGAAACATTTTTTGATAAAGTGAATATGTTCGGAGATAATCGCTCCGAAAGAAAAAAAAAATGTGTCCCCCCCCCCCCTCTAACTTTTGAACCATAGGTCCAAAAAATATGAAAAAAATCGTGGAAGTAGAGCTTAAGAAAGACATTAAATGAAAACTATAGCGGACATGATCAGTTTAGCTGTTTTTGAGTTATCGCAAAAAGTTTTCCCTTCATAGTAAAAAGACTTACTTTAATTAGGTACTGATTATGCAAATTTGCCTATTTGTTTAACTCGGGTGAAAGGTACCATTTACAACACTTTAAGCTCCAGTTTAGCTTATTGTGACGGAAGAGTAACTACGGAACCCTACACTGAGCGTGGCCCGACATGCTCTTGGCCGGTTTTTTATGTTATAGTATAGTCAGCAAACGAGCAGACGAGCCGCCTGATGGGAAGCGGTCATCGTCGCCCATGGACATAAGCAACATCATAGGAGCCACTTAAGCGTTGCCGACCCTTGAGAACCCTAAATACCCGCTTCTTGAAGAATCCCATGTCGTAGCGCAAAGCAAATACCTCAGGAGGCAACTCGTTCCACATTCTGCTCGTTCTAGGAAGAAACGAGCGAGATGCCCGCTTATTCTTGGTGTGCCATGTATCTAAGTCCAAAAAATCCATTAACCCGCATGTCATATCATTGTGGTTCAGTGAAGGACGGACTGAAAATCAGCGCTGCGCAGTCAATTTGTAATAAAATGGCTGACGCAGCGTATGCTGAGTCCGTTCCTTTTGCCGCGCATGCCTATTATTATTATTTTTTTAAGTGAAACATTGTATTTTGTGTGGCAATAAATGGTTTCTTATTCTTATTCTATTCTAAGTGAGTGTGAGCTTTTTACTTACTGTCCAAGACTTTCTTCTGCCTCTCAGTACTCTTCATCTGGGCGATATGGCAGGGCGTGTCGAAGAGGCCAAACTTGCCCCCGCAGTAGAAGCACTGGTCCTGGCACAGCCGGCCCGGGTGGATGCTGAACGAGGAGGCCTTCTCCGGGATCACCAGGTTGAGGGTCTCTTTCGGCTCTGGCTCTGGGGCTGCTTCAGCTTCCACTGTAGAGGGTTATAAAGAAATGAAGACATGCATATCGCCTATTGAGGCGATATATTTATATAAAGATGTAAAAAGTTGGTTGTGTCCATGAATAGAAGAGGGAGAAGATATGCGTAGAGAGCACCACTAGCACATACTGAGGATCCACTGCGAACCACTAAAATCGAAATTTCGCTATTTACCTCTCTGTCACTCTTGCATATACGAGCGATAGAGAAGCAGATTAGTTTTCGATTTTCGCGTTTCGTGATAGGCTGTCTGTAAACAAACCGCCATGATGCTTCAATGTCATAGTGAAAACTTCTCAAAAAACTGTTTAAGACATAATATGTATAAGTTACTTTATGGTTTAAAATAAGTGCTAGTGCTGCTCTAGCGGCAGAAAATTGCAGTAATTAATAATAAGCCTATTGGTGATCCTGTCCATTTGACGTGAATAGATTTTTTTTTTATTCGTGAGGATCTGTTATCATATGACAGATACTAAAACGTCAGTTTGATTTGCCAATTCACTACGCAATCATCCTGTGTCTGTACTAATTTTATACTAAATTAACACATTGGTCAGACAAATTGGGGCAATCGAATTGTAATTATAATATATAATCTCGAATATAAAACAGAGATTAGAGATATGTGCAAACAAATGTTAAATAATGTGAGAAATGTGATGAAAATTGTTATAACTGACAGAAATTGTAAATGTCAGTTGTAATTGTTTATTATACAGTTCAAAGTCATGCCTAGAACTTGATTTTGTTATCAGATGTACGTAATGTGTAGTGTACGAACATGCAATCATATGTTTACCAAGTTAATAAAACAAGTCTTAACCATTCACAATACCGAGAGAAAATATTAGGTAGCTAGTTAATGTAATTAAAATAATATCTAGAAGTTTTTTTAAGGTTTTTATCGAATTGTATACCTTTAAAATAAAGATTAACGCTCAAACTATTTAAAAACTTCTGGGTATTTTCGTGGGAGAATTAGACGACTAGACGCAAACATGGAACTTTATATAATAATCTAATTATTTAATAATGTTGCTAGTTTAAGGTCCTAGCGAGCACAAGCAACATTAAAAAAAATGTTCATACATATTTTTTCTAAACTAGCTTATAATCTATCGGTTAAAAAACTGACAGGTGTATTTAAAATTTAAATGTTAAACTAATGTTATTAAGCTGTCGTAGAAAGTGTTGTATGCTATACATAATTAGGCCTTAAAGGCTTCTCATACGTATTTGTGGCATAAACGCCTATTAAGAACTCGTGTTTGCGTCTAGCGTGTGCCCGGGTGAGTGTAAGAGCCACACACCGTGGTTAAGGCGGTTACTGTAAGACTTTCTGTGCCCACCCTCTGATCCCGCTCCGGCGAAGGCCTGCGAACAAATAATACTAATATTAGTTACATCACTTACAATAAAAGTTACACAAATTGACAACGAGAAACCGAAGTGAACCCGTATGTCAAAGTCCGTCTATCTCAATATTCTCCTCAATATGTTTCGCGCTGATAAAAATCGTGAGTCAAGAGACAGAATTGATACGCTAGGTGACAGATTTTAAGGTCATACAAGATACATATGTAGGTAGCCGATTGTACTCATTTCTATGACCAACTTTTACAATAGCAACAACTCTTGACACGAATAAAATCCTAGTTTTCGTATATTGTGTTATGTCGGATTGAACTTTTGTATGGAACGCCAAAATTTTTATTTTGCGATTTCAGGGTTCTCATAACAAAAGTTGCTCATAGTCAGTCAGTCGTGTATATATCTCTTGTTTGATAAACGATGCTGCAACTTATAATTATTTATTTGAATCCAGCCTGATTAATAAGATTCAGATATTCAAAACTATTTCTACATACAAATTGTTTTAAGGAGAAACCCACTGTAAAGTAAAATATTTATAAATATTTATGAGGGTTAAATATTTACGGAGCATGTTGAATCAATTTATGACTATGAAAAATTAATAAAAAACTGGCAGTGTGCCGCAGTGGGCTGTCGAATTTATCTGGTTAGAACCTCGTTACTTTCTAAGATGTATTTTTATAATTTTTACAAGTAAATAGTCTTTCGAAAGAGTTAAAATCGCGGTAGCTTTTTTATGTGAGCGTTGTCTACGCGATAACTCGGACTAACTGTAACTTCATAATTATATGGTCCACATCGAGGTTTGGAAAGTAGGCTTTATATTTTTTTAAGATACGAAATAATGTGCTACATTTGATTTTATTAAGGGGCTGTACTAAAAAATGCCACTGTAATATGGATCCTAAAATTATGTATGAAACATAGGGTGATCAACATTTTTATTTAATTTTCCGTCGGGGCACCTCCTTATTCTGCTACAATTATTATGCTGATATAATACTCGTAAACTACAAGGGAGTGCTCAACGATTTTGATTTTTTTGTTGTATGAAATCCAAAAGAAATTGGTATTTATTTTTTAGATTTTTAATTATCTGTTTTCACACTATTTGAACATGTGATTTATAAGTTTAGAAGTGGAAAAACTATTTCTATTTTTTATAATTTTACAAAATCTAGAAGATAGAAGAAAAGATTTCAACAAAAAAAATCATAAAAAATAGAAATAAAAATGTTTTTTAACTTAATAACTTATAAATCACATTTTCTAATAATCTGAAAACAATGACTTAAACAAAAATCTAAAAACTAATAATTTGTTTTTTTTTTTTTTTTTGGATTTCATACAACGGTGAAAAATATGAAAGTGGTTGAGCACTCCCTTGTAGTTGAGATAAACTTACAAAGCATGGCTTATTATGGATGAGATCGCTTCTTAGCGATAAGACCGCCTGTTGTTACCTAACTTTTACGTGTTTTTTCATTTTCTGTCTATTTTTAACTGTATGGTGCACAATAAAGAATATTTACTTACTTACTTATTATTAATATGGATTGTATTATTCGAATTAAAATATTGAATTGAATTGAATTATCAACATAATAAGTGTAACAAAATAAGGGTGTGCCACTTCTTTTGATTTTATCCCATACAAACGTGAACCACTCTAATGAAACGCCTGGTTTTTTAGACACATTATGTACGATCCATATGGATTTGACTATAGACTCCACTACTACAAAGTGTAAATTCGTTGCCAAAATAATAATTAGCATGCATTGGTGAAAAAGTAGCAGTTTGCAGTGCTACGGCGTAGAGCCGTAGAGGGCCCGGCGTAGACCAAAAGGGCGCCGGCCGTGACCTCATTTGTCGCGCGACAGACCGATGACCGGCTCGAGCGGACCTAATCGGATCGCTTGTCGCAAAAGATCGCAGAGCGGCGTGGTTACTCGTGAGTACGATTAAGTTTTCTCACTTTGCGTCTTATTGGACAAATATAAGTAACTTTTTATGAGTCTTATATCGTAAGGTGTATCCAAACCGCTGTGCTGTGCAACAGTAACTTGGTAAGTTACCTACTGTTACCGTGTTGCAGTGTTGTGTTGGTCCACAAAATTCAAGACTGGGTCGACCGTCTAGTGGCGCCCTCATTAGGGGAAATGTGTTTTCTAACTTTTTAGAAATTCTATTAAACCAATAAGTTTCTGTATAAATCAGTATATTAATATTGTTGTCCTACTGTTTCCCCAACTTTTAGTCTTTGTCACATAGTTTTATTTTGTTTATTTTTTGTTTTATCGGTTAAACGACAAATGGTGGACACATTCTTCCGTTTAGGTGATAAAGTCAAAAGTAAGTAATATAGTATAAATTATTTCCCAATTTTTGATCTATGTAATATAGTTTTATATTACTTACTTTTGAGTTTTATATTACTTACATTAGGACAACATTATTAAAATACTGATTTAAGTATACAGAAATTAATTGGTTTATTAGAAAACACAATTCCCCTAATGAGGGCGCTACTGGACAGTCGACCCAGTCCTAACTGCGGTGTGGATGCACCTTTAATACACCCTCAAAGTATACTCTGTGGTAAAAAGCCTAATCTAGTCGAGAATATGAATAAGACTCGACAAAAATTACACACAACGTGAAACGTACAAAAATCACGCTGTCCGGTATGGGGTCATTGGTCCTAAAAGAGCAAGACGCTTTGGACGATAAAAGGCGACTGAGTCGGTCAACAGTTTAAACAAAAATTAGTTATAAAAAATTTGCAAATCAATTCATCGCACACTAAAGCAGGCGACAAAGTATATTTAAATTGAAATAACAATTTTCAGGCTTTTCAGATTCAGTCTCATAGTGCCAACGAATACAAAAACAATGATTTAGTTAAATGAGTAGGCTATGTGGAAAGAAAAGAGTTGTGGAATTTGTAAGGGAATGCATTCTATGATTTCTTTTTCCGCACAGACTACAAACTGTCGATCGTAAATCTTACTGATTTCGAGTAAAGGTTTACAAATCACTTTTTGCTGATGATTGTAATGAACGCCCATCGTTATTTGAATTTATTTTTTTCCTTTGATTAATATATGAACCTGCAGTCTTGTCTATGGTACTAGCAAACATGAAATTTTGGGAATAAAACAAGTTTAAGAACCTTCTTTGGTGCAGCATACCTTAATCATTGGGTTGATTTGATCTGAAATGAATGAAAACGAGAGATGTTAAGATAATGCTCACCTCTCGTCGTTCGATGGTGTAGTAGGCGTCATCCTCGGCCGCCGCGTCTCCCGGCTCCGGCGCCGGCTTGCCGGCTCGGTTCTTGCTCTTCTGGAACGTCATCTTCAACGAACTCCTGTACTTCTTCTTATCTCTCTCCGCTCCACCCCTATTCAGCTTTATAACCGTCTTCAACGTCCCCGTGTAGTCCCCAGAACCTTGTTTAGACTTCTTCATCACATTCATATTAGCAATCCGCTGTTTTTCTTTAAGTTTCTCTATTTTCGCCTCTTTAGCGGCTTTGTGAGTTAATAAACCAAGAGTTCTAAGTACATTTTCTTTACGCTTTTGGCTTTCGGGCGTTTCGTGCAGCATGGTGCTGGGGCCCGGTTGGCTTTCGGTCGAATTACGCGCTGATTTACTTGTTTTACCGGGACTCTTGCCCGGTTTAGCGAGGTCTGCGGATTCAGATAGCTTGCTTTCTGACGGTTTAGTTTCAACCGGCGTCTCTGTTTTATTTTCCGTTTCCTTAGCTTCTTCAGGAATATGCATTTTTTCTTCTTTAGTTTTTTCAGGTATTTCCATTTTCTCTTTTACTTTTTCTACCTTGCGGATTTCCTCAACCATTGGCCCAGGCTTTACAGGCTCTCGTTGTGTGGCCTCAGCCTGCTCAATAGGAGTAATCTCCGCAGGTTTCTCAGGTATAACGCTAACAACTTTCGGGATTTCAGTGGCCAGAGATATGTCTTCAGGAACAATTTTGATGTTTTCTAGAGGAGGCGCGAGGGCTTCAGTCTCCATAGGTTTTACTTCGGGAGACTTGACAGCTACAGGCGTCGGTGCCAGTGCAATTGGCGTTGGTGCCACTGTGATTGGTGTCGGTGCCACTGCGATCGGCGTCGGTGCCACTGTGATCGGCGTCGGTGCCACTGCGATAGGCGTTGGTGCCACTGCGATTGGCGTCGGTGCCACTGCGATTGGCGTCGGTGCCGCTGCAATCGGCGTTGGTACCACTGCGATTGGCTTCGGTGCCACTGCGATTGGCGTCGGTGCCACTGCAATTGGCGTCGGTGCCACTGCGATCGGCATCGGTGGTGGTGATTTTATCTGTGGAGGAGGCGATTTAATCTGTGGAGGTGATTTTATTTTCTCTAGAACTGCCATCTTCTCTTCTGGCTCTATAGCTGATTCTGACGTTTTTCGAGATAGAGATTCTCTCGATCTACGAAGACTTGAGTCCAACACACGAGGCGTTATAGATATCTGACTCGTATCTAAAACAACCCCCTTAAGACTAGCTGTGGGATTGTTAGGATGCAGGGTAGCAAACTGGTGTAAATCCACCTGTGTAGCAGGGGCCGATTTGTCCACAGATTTCCTGATTTCAGTCAACGTCACATCTTTGCCCAGTGATTTCTCGAAAATGCTGATAGCATCAGATTCCTTTGAATGATTGGAGCTTGTAGATTCTTTCCTTGAACTAAAACTATTCCTTTTGATTAAAGTTACGGAGTTAGGTAAGTCAATATCAATAGATTTTCTAACTTGGTCTCTTTTAACTATAGATATGGCAGAGTTATTTTCAAAGCAGCTCAGTACATTTTCCTTTTCAATGGGTCTCTCAGGGGATCTTACAGTTTGCACGTCTTTCAGTTGCTTTATGTCTGCTCCCGATTTGTTTATTAGAACGACGTCATTAGTAACCATAACTGTTTTGCTGTCAGTCGTTCTAACTTCCGACTCCTGCCTCTGTCTTTTCTTGTCAAATTCTTCGAACACTTTCAATCTATCCATGAGTTTGTCTATGCTCGCGACTGAGCTAACTTTATAGGTGATTTCTGGTTTGTTAGCATCTGCTGCCTTTTCTAGGGAGTCTTCCTCATAATGAAGTCTTATGTTTTCACTGTCATCAGTCTTAGACGGTGTGCTGTCAGTCGTAACGGAAGGTGTCTCTTTATCTTTGACAGGTGTCTCCGGTGTGATGATGCTATTGTTGTCTCCGAGTGGCTTAGACAAGCCATAAAACTTGGAGACAGATTTGGTCTGCACCTCATCTGCGGTTTCGCTGGCCATCTCGTGGTCGCGGTCTATGTTTTGGTCCAAATTGTTAATGAGATCGTCGATTTCCTTGGACAGGGTCTCGAGGGTCTCCGTTTTGTCTGTATCGTCAGCCTGGCCGGCCGAGGCTCGTCGCGAGGCCGACTGGAAGCCGACACGTGGCCTTGCCGCCGCCGCCACCTTTCGGCCTCGTCTGGCTTTCCTTAAATTCTTTGCTACCTCCTTAGTGTTAAAAGTCTTGGACATACTACTGAGTATACTACTACGGGCGTCCAGAAGCGTGTCTTTATCAGTCTTCCCTTTCTTGTCTTCTGCTGAATTTAAATTTTCTAACTTTAGCCTATTACTATTATTGTTGTCAGAGTCTAATGAAGTACTTCTTTTTAAGCTCGTGTTTTTCTTGCTCTTTTCATTTGTGTTACTGCTAGGTTCCGTTACAGGATCTGTTAATTTAGGATCAATGAGAGAAGGCACTTTTTCTGTAATAGAGATCTGTACATTATTTTCAAAATCTAAATCTAGTTCAGTCTTAGGC
Organism: Cydia pomonella; assembly: GCF_033807575.1. NCBI lineage: Eukaryota > Metazoa > Arthropoda > Insecta > Lepidoptera > Tortricidae > Cydia > Cydia pomonella. The sequence continues at coordinate 18,224,418 of NC_084717.1, read as the reverse complement.
TTTTCTAATTTTTTATTGAGCTCCTTGCCATCAGCGTCTGTGGGTGTCTCACTCAGACTAACATCCGACTCAGTGATGTCAGAACATTTGGAGAACTCACTGCCCTCGCGAGAGCAGGAGCGGCCTCGCTTCAGTTTTTTGCAGTCTTCCGAGGCATCTGTGGTATCGCTAGTCTTTGAATCAGAAAGTAGCCTGCGTCGCTTATTCTGTTCTTTCATAACAACCTCATTTAAAAGTTTGCTTTTTACATTCCTTGGCTTTCCTCTTCTAACATTTTTATTTTCAATCAAAGATGGGCTATTGCTGCGCTCGGAGCGCATGGAGTAAGGGCTGGTCCGGGACCCCAAGAGGCTTGAGGGTGAGTCAAGAACAGACTTGAGCATGATTTTATCTGATGTAAGTCTTTGTTTCCTGCCAGCCGTCTTAGGACTTGAGGACCTAGAGTTAGGAGTTGTTTCGTCAACAGGCTCCTTCTTGATTTCAGCAACAGGTATCAGTGGAACAGTCTCCTTGTCTTGAGAATTCCCAGGTTCAGTTTTCACAACAGGCTTTCTGCCTCTAGTGACGGTCTGCTTTATAACATTCTTGAGTTTACTTTTAGCTGTAGTGATAACTTTTTTGCTTCTCAAGGCTTTCCGAATCCCCAGCGGTCGTTTCTTGACAACAGCTTTAGGTTTCAAATTTTTCTTAGATTCTTTGGATGTCTTGGGTTCATCTTGGCTGGTTTTGTTCTCTTCGCTGATATCGGAGGCCTTCTTCTTGGCCTGTCGGGTCTTGGGTTCTATAGTAGTTTCCTCATCAATGCTCTTGTCCAGCTCATCTTTAGCCTGCTTAGTTTTCATATTGGAATGTGTGGTGGGAGACGATCCCGTACTTCCGACATCAGGTACAGACTGGCTGTCAGCTCTGGATTTAGACCTGAGAGTGATAGTCGAGGTGGGCCGGGACTTGTGTTCTTCTCCGTCTGACTCTGGCAAGGCGCTGTCAGCCAGGGGCTCCTCAGGGCTTGGGTCGTAGCCGCTGTCGTCCTTCACAGAGCTAGTTCCACTTCTCAGCCGCAAGGAATCCTTCAACTTTGTGTTAGAACGACATTGAGCCATAATACGCCTCTAGTGGACACATTTCTAACCTGAAACACAATAACAAATACAATGTAGCACCCTACAATCAAAATTAGCGACGTGGTAATTTAGTTATTACTGGAATCAGATCGTTTCTCACATAAAATTAAGTATCGTTCGCTTCAGAATATTATAACGGGAATTTCTAAATTATTCACATAATATAGCACTAAACTGCATTCATTATTGTAATATAACATAAATAAAGTTCACGGAAACTTATTTCGTAAAATAAATCGACTGAGAAATCGTCGTAAACAAAAGCTGGGCCATCGGAACATCCAACAAGTTCGCGCACTATTTCTTCAAATTGATTTAATTTCATGGTAAAATACGCGGCCTAGTTTACAAACGATTGTTTAAAACAATTTAAAATAAACTAAAATACTTGTTTACATTGTTCGTTGGGGAGAAAATCGCGCCGGAAAGTCATGAAAAAGTCATGTTTTGGTGGCCTTAGGTCGCGAATGACACCTAACGCCACCTACCAGCTGACGGTGCGTGTGCGTCGAGCGAACGAAAGCCCCAAATCATTTCCCTAGCCGTGGCGCACCTCTGCAATGTCCTCACAATATACTCACATTTTATCCAACGAAACGTCCAAAAACCACAATAAAAGGTTAATTAGACACACAATGCACCATAATATGCGAAAAAGTTCAATATAAACACGCGATTAAACTTAGAAAACGATTTTTGAAAAGCCCAAATGTCTGCAGGCGTCCGCCATTATGTTTCCTTCGAAACGAATAATATAGTTCTTATTGCTCTTGTAGCAATTCGCTCTATTCGCTATTCAAAATGGCGGCGATGTGGCGTGCACAGTGCGCATTTGCGCGACTTTTTACCGGAAAAACTGGACCAATCTTGAACCACGCAGTAGATTTTGGTACAAAACTCGCCCCGGAATCACTATCGGTAATTATTTAATTATATTTTCACTCGCGTCGTCTTGTAATGTGGCTTTGACTGCAACATGTGACAGAACTATGGATGTACGGTGGCGCACGCAAGTCGTCCTCGCTCACGTTGTATTATTTTCAGAATGACGTTGATTGATGAGCGATGACAAGCGACGCCGCGTGTAGGTTTTATTGATATTGTTGCATTTTACTGCTAAGGTTTACTTGTTTCAACGATTATAATAACATATTGTGTTATATGTAATAGGATTATAAATACTTCTTTTTAAATAAGAAAATAACGCTTTTTTTCTTTGTTTCAGGTTTTAGTATCCAGAAATTATTCAAATTATAAAAATTCTCCATTAGTACATAAAATAACCGAACAATATGAATATGAAATAGTAAAAAATCCCGCTGAATGGACTTATGTAGAGAGACTATTACCGTTCGAAACCATTCCGGAAGTCCAACCCAAGGCTAAGTATCCATCGGGTTGGGTGCCTCCAAAAGAAGAAGCACTAGAACTACCCTATTTCATTTCAAGAACGAAGAATCATTCATTGCCAATATATTTACAGTTGAAATTTAAAGGTGGACGTAAAATAACTATGATTAGAAAGATAGATGGCGATATTTGGCAAATGAATGACGAAATTAAGGAATTTTTGAAAGAGAAAATGAAGAGATATGTTGAGACCAGGGTGCATGAGTTAGGTCGCTTTATCGAAGTTAAAGGTGATTACGTTAATGATCTACGTGATTGGGCGCATTCCAAGGGTTTCTAATTATACTATAATTGTTAGTTGTGAATAAAATGCCATAATGAGATAGTAATGTAATTTGTATATTTTACCCCATTTCCCGAAATCCATAAATAAAGGTGTCCTTACCTACTTAATATTTTTTTATAAAGGAAAGTTAGTATGCACTATATATACGTAAATATAGGCCTCTTTCATACAAAAAGTTGACTTATAGCTGGTTTAGACGAGCTGGCGCAAAATAACTTAAATGCATATGTAAATTATTACCAAAAAGGGCTTTAATAATATACATGTCATATTTACTATAACATATAAACTGAAATAAACAAAAAGAAAAACAAAATGCTGAAAAACATTGTTTGACATAATCCCTAACAAAATAAATGTCGCAATAAATAATATTATAAAAGCGCCCGCGGAAGCTGTGTCGCCGGGTGTACGCGGCATGAAGTTAGCTTCGTTCAGCCGCCGCCAGGGGCGCGCGCGTCGGCGGAAGGTTTACGTAGCCGTACAACATCCGGGCACATTGGGCATTGGGCCTCTCCACGCCATTTTACGATTCGACTCCACTCTTTGTTGAAGCAACTTTTCTGAGTCACTTTGCTTACGTTTTAACTTGCCTTTCAGACGCGCTTCATTATTATTATTGTTTTAACAATACTTTTAAGGTTATTTTAAGTTTATTTATAGTTGACATGACATATTTAGTAGCAGTACACTTGATTAATTAGTATTCGAAAGTTAGTCTCTTTATGGTTGTACGCTAATCAGGGATCGATGTAGGCCTACAGCGCGTTATATAATTTATATACTTAGTTTGTGTAGTTATGTACATTCGTTCTATACGTAAGTGTTTGATTTCAAGGTTAGGAGATTTCAGCAGGATATCGAGTATAAAATATCTTATTGGGCAATGTATGAATTCATACAAGTGAATATTGAGTTTTTAATCAAAACTTTAAACTAAAATGATATTATTACCGACGTGATTTACTAAGGTACAAGATTTCGTTTGATAAATGAAGTTTTCGTTTAAATTAGGTATTTAAGTAAGTCGGCTGCGTTATTTTAATGATATAATTAATTCAGTGAGTGGCTGACCGCTCGCCAGTCGGCACGAATGCCTTGCTTACTTTTAAGGTGACTTAAGTAGGTAGGTAGCTACGTACCTACCTAACTAACTCAGGTTTTACATATTCCTAGATAAGTATTTTTTTTCCCTTTTCGATTAAGTTTAGGTCCGGAAAATATGTCATCGAGTAAGGGTGAATGTTTAAGTATAAAAAAAATCCGTAATCGGTACGTAATTAACGAAAACAAAAAAATAATGGCAAAAAAGTAGGTACTAGATAGTTATGTTTATCTATTTAATAAATAACTCAAATTATTTATTTTCAGGGGAGAAACTTGTTTTTTAACTCCTCGTGCTAATATTGATACACGACGTTTGATAGTTGTATACTTCAAAATCAAAAATTCCTTGTAGCTTTTCACCTATTCGCGTTTCGCCGCAATCTCATAATTCCTGAACAGATTTTTTTTTGTATGATTTCTGGATTCTGGATTTTTGATTTCGAGGTATACGACTAACAAACGATACACGAGCATGCGAAATATTAAAAAATTGAATCAACTGCGTAGCGAGTTGTTTGAAAAGTGGAATCTTGAGCGTTGCGAGGGACTCAAGGCCCGAGGGTTAAACAAATTTTGCTACCAAGTTAAAAATAAGTAAAATCTACCAGCAGGAAACGACTCCAAATTGGCACTTTACCACTCTCGTGAATAAAATAAAACTTTTCATCAGTTTTTGAATTATATTAAGTATCCAAATTCTACTTTGTTACACATAACCTTATATCAGTTAATAAATGACATTTATCTGTAAATATTAGAATATCCTGCCATATTATGTCGTTTTAAAAAACGGCCAAGTGCGAGTCGGACTCGCACACGAAGGGTTCCGTACTTTTTAGTATTTGTTGTTATAGCGGCAACAGAAATACATCATCTGTGAGAATGTCAACTGTCTAACTACTACTATCTAATACTAACGATTCATTAGATACAGCCTGGTGACAGACGGATAGACAGACAGACGGATGGACGGCGGAGTCTTAGTAATTGGTGTCCCGTTTTGCCCTTTGGATACGGCACCCTAAAAACGGTAAAAAACTCACGTTTGTTTTATGGGAGCCCCCTTAAATATTTATTTTATTCTGTTTTTTAGTATTTGTTGTTATAGCGGCAATATAAATACATAATCTGTGAAAATTTTAACTGTCTAAGTGTCATGGTTCATGAGATACAGCCTTTTGACAGACGGACGGACAGCGGAGTCTTAGTAATAGGGTCCCGTTTTACCTTTTGGGTACGGAAGCCAAAAAAAACTAAATAGCATAGTTACTTAAAATTTTTGACATGAACACAACATTTCGCAGTCAAAATGGCATTTTTTTTGTTTTCCACACTTCAAGAAGGCTTCAACTGGAGCGTGACGTCACTGTCTAACTAACTATCGTTTAGTTAGGGGCGTTTCAACCGTAGAATACGATGTTAGACTTTGACTCTTATTTCCAACTTTTGAATTGCTTCAATTCTGTACAATGGGCCCCATATACTCGTAGACATAGCATTTTATCACTTGTCATTACCTATACCTGTCACGTTCTGACAAGTATGTAAGTGCGAAAGTGAGAGGCATAGTGACAAGTGATAAAAATGCGATCGTGCTACAGCCGCTGGTTCTAGAATTAAATGTAATTTTTTGTCGATTAATTTTTATTTATTTTTTAAATGGCGGAGCTATGGGGGTTTGTGAGGTCCACAGCTCACAGAGCCACTAGCAAAGAGTATATAGATTATATTTGTTCCTTGGCGACTAGTAAGATATAAATCAAAGTTGGTTTTCAGTTGCTGTGATGACTGACATGCGGGGTGCGGGTCTCCCTCTGTTCGCATAACAACTTTTGTCATATTTTTAATTGTCATAACACTTTATGCATAAAATTGTAAGTCGTAAAAATATGTTTTTGACATAAATGAGTTATGTCATAATTTTAATAGTCATAAAATAAATTCGCATAAAATTTTAGGTTACGTTCGTTAGGTATGCACAAAAAAATATATGACAACTGACATACATGGGTATGTCATTAAAATATTATGGCTAAAAATGTATGAGACAATATAATATGACTTTTAATTTTTATGCGCAATGTTGATTATGACACAAGTTGTTATGGGTATCAAAGATATGACTTAAACTTATATGCAACCCAATATGGTCCCGCAGGGTGCAGCATACACACAAACTGCTAAAATTATAAACCCGGTTTATAACACGAAAGGGGATCGCGTTACGTGACTGCTTCTATATGTTATAAACATAGGCCCCATTTTTGTCTATTGAAAAATTGTACGTATTATTTACGTCAGCTATTCCCCTTCGTTTTCTTGCTTCGATTTTTTGATTATTTATGTTTAATACACTTATTTTATAGTTAATCCACATCAATCTCATTTTAACTTTACTGTACCCCTAGTGTAAATTTATTCGATAGCGAAACGTGACGTACGGCGTTTGCGTTAAGTCTCATTTTGTATGGGATTTAGAAACAGCTCGTCAAACGGGACGTTATGGAATCGCTATCGAATAAATTTACAGTAGGGGCCTGATGTAGTTGAATTAACTAAGTAAAATACTATGGTGCACTTCCGTGTGGCCAAAATACTTTTCGCCAAATTTCACGTCCCAAATGTCCCAATAAACATATCGCAATAGTTTCATTTCCCAAATGAATCTTTGGCAAATTTACACTTCGACAAATAATTTGCTTGGTCAAATTATCATTTGGCATAATTTTACTTTGTCAAGACAAAAACTTATTAAGTAAATTTTTTTTAAAGGCAAAACCTATATTCCAAAAAGATTTTTGATCAAATGGTCACTTCGCGAATTTGGCAAATAGGCATCTATATTTAAATATGTATTATTATTTTTTGTGTTAGTTTTTATTTTTTATATAATTTCTACAGAGATTCGCTAGCTTTTTCCGTTTTCACCGAGAAAAACCGGTCCTCAATTATTTTGTGGATTCTTTTTGGGAAATAAAAGTTACACTTAACGATACATTTGACTAAATATATTTGGTAAAATGAAACTTGACCAAGTAGTTTTTTGCCAAACAATAACTCGCCAAAAAAGTGTTTTGCTAAATGTAAAATTGAGAATAGTTTGGGAAATGAGAATTTGGGTATAATAGTTTGGGAAGTGATGCTTTTGAAAAATTTTTTGACCATTCATTCGTAAACCAATACTATAGTGTGGTCAAGGACTGTCTCATTTCAACATAGACAGAGACAATTATACTGTCTTTGTCTTACGCTAGTACTAGCACCCAAAAGAAAGAGATGAGTACGTATAGTTTTCGTTGCTTTACTCGTACTTACAGACAAAATGTACCTACAGTTTTCTTCGTTTTACTTATTAACAAAATGTGTTTGCCAGGTAATAATAATAAACCTACACAAAAAAAGGTTAGGTACTGTACTTTGATTGAGAAATTAAGGATGTCTCCCGCTAGACCTGGCCAGGGCCGGGCCGGAACTTCAAGTGGTGTTCGTTTTCTATGGAAAACACCATGTGATCACTGATCAGCCGTCATAGAATTAGAAAATTACGTGTCGGACGCCTCGGCCCGGGCCCGGCGCAGTCTATCGTGAGTCATCCTTTTTAGGGTTCCGTAGCCAAATGGCAAAAAACCGCACCCTTATGGATTCGTCATGTCTGTCTGTCCGTCCGTATGTCACAGCCACTTTTTTCTGAAACTATAAGAACTATACTGTTGAAACTTGGTAAATAGATGTATTCTGTGAACCATATTAAAATTTTCACACAAAAATAGAAAAAAAAATTTTTTTTTCACCAAACCCATACGTGTGGGATAGGTCTTCAAAAATGATATTGAGGTTTCTATTATCATTAAACTGAATAGTTTGCGCGAAAGACACTTTCAAAGTGATAAAATGTGCCCCCCCCCTGTAACTTCTAAAATAACAGAATGATAAAACTAAAAAAAATATATGATGTACATTACCATGCAAACTTCCACCGAAAATTGCTTTGAACAAGATCTAGTAAGTAGTTTTTTTTAATACGTCATAAATGGTATGGTGGTGGTCATAAATTTGTTTTTAGCTGTGTAAAGCTACGAATAAAACAAATTGACTACAATTGTATTTTTATTTGATTGCAAGATTGAGAAAAGCACGATACGAATCTCGCCGAGAAACGGGGTTGCCGGCCGCGCATCCCGAGAGTAGCGTCTATCGGCCCGATTCGAAGAATGAAATACAATAACGATAAATTCTGGTTTAGATAAGTTCTCATTTAGATATCGTTTGTATGCGACAGAAGCAGTTCGATTCGGGCAACCAATGTCACTTTGTCGTTACAAATATCGTAGATGATCTTATTGGGTCTATTGGGATCACAGCGGAATCGAAATAAACGTCAATTTTGCTATCGATCTTTTAAAGGTCGTTGATCGGGGCGTCGTTGATCGGGTCACTTTCCCGAATGAAGGTTGAGGGAGGCGATGGCTGAGATACACGTCATACTCGCGAACGGGTGCTGTTTGTGGAGACTGGTCTGTACCCCTAGTGTAAATTTAGTCGATAGCGAAACGTGACGTACGTGTTTGCGTTAAGTCTCATTTTGTATGGGTTTTTGAACACCGCGCCAAGCGGGACGTTTTGGAAAGTCAAAAATCTCATACAAAATGACACTTAACGCAAACGCGTACGTCACGTTTCGCTGTCGAAAATATTTACACTAGGGGTACTGTTTAAGCTTACACGGGCTACATGTTATGTTATAAGTATGTAACTTTACTTTTGAGTGGCATTAACGTGAGACACTTCATTCGGTTCTTGTCTGATTTAATTTTCTGTCTTTTAATTATTTATATAAGAATAATTTAATATCTTTTTTATATTTCATCTCTGACACTTAGAGACTTATACATCTCTAAAGAATTTTAGTATTTGTTGGTTTTATTTTTTTATCAGTTTTTTTTTGTGTAATTTGACATTTAGAGACAGTATACATCTCTAATAAAGTATTTATTATTTCATCGATTCCATATTTGTAATTGTTTTTTTGTAATTTTTATTGTTTGTAAAAATGGACATGTAAAAGTGCCCCTGTGGCCTATTTACTGAATAAATGTTTGATATTTGATCTTTCCAACATCTTAAACGTGTCTTAATCATTCTTCGAATCGGGCCGTTAATCTACCTGGCCTGCAACCATTGACATAAATGTACTACGTGCTAGACACGCTATTGAGAACAACTTGTGTCTGTCATTTTCGGCGTTTGACGTATGTCACTAAGCTTAAGAATTATTTATTTATCGTATGGCGGTTACACACTGGTTAAAAAAAGTACAGTAAGTATTCAAAATGTACAATTATGCAGATATAAACTGGCATCCTTTCTTTAGGTTTTTGAAATCTTCAGCAGGTCCGTTGTATTTGGTGATGGGGTACTCGTACACCATGTGGTGTATAGTCTGTTCCGGATCCCCACACTCGCACGCCGCCGATTCGCTCCATCCCCACTTGTTCCAAAGGTACGAACAGTTACCCAATCCAGTCCTCAGGCGGTTCAGTTTGCATTTGCACCATATTTGCCGGCTTTCACTAAACCCTTTGGGCCGCTCATCTGTGCTAAATTCATAGAGGATGTTGTTTAATTTGTGTTGCTGGCCAGCCACAATGGTTAAAGTGTAATGATTTTTTATTTCTTTTGTGACACTGCCGATATTAAAATTTATACAAATAGTCTTAAAACCTTTTGTGTTTGACTGTCGTATGTACTCTTAGCAATTTTGATCAAATCTCACTTATAACATAATATATTCTTTAAATATAATAAAAACACTTCAAAAAATTACAAGTTAACAATTAATTTATCATTTTTGTGTATATTCTACAAACAATAAGGTAGATTATCATTAGTACCTCCATGTTACATCTTCGAAATGTAATCTATGCGCCAAAGAAAATGGCGTACCGCCGCGAGTGTTTAATTGACGTTTCAAAATAATCTAAATAAGCTTAAAACAAAACATTTTTCGCAGTGGATTGTTATTGTAATGCTTTTACTATATTTCTAGATATTAATAGAATACATTTTCATAACGCATAAAGGCATTTTTTTTTAATTATTTTTTAAATTTTCGTTACATGTGTGGCATCTCGCCAGTAGTCGGAGCAGAGATGGGCATTAATCGATTAACTTTTTAATCGACTAATTAATGGATTAAAAAAGTTAATCGTCAATATTTAATCGCGATTAATTTAGTCGATTTAAATTATGTTTGAAATTGAGTTAATCGCAATATTAATCGATAAAATTTTACGATTAAATCTCTATTGAAAATTGACAGGCGGTTATTTTTGCATGAAACAAAAATTCAAGATGTTATTGAAAAGTACAGGGCCCATTTTTCCACAGGCACTTTTTGTATGAAAATTTGAGCCCTCAGTGATTTTGTATGATGCTTTTTGGGTATCTTACCTATTGTCTCACGTATATTTGTGCATGTAGGATTTTATTTTCTTTGCTTATTTAGATACCTAAGGTTGTGTGAATCTGCAGACATGTGACATTTTTGTATGTTGTAACTTATTGTCACACATTAGCGATTTTAATTTGGAGAATTACTATTGAAAGACTTCTTTCCATATTATCATCCGTAAGATTAATAAAAAACAAAAAGAATTATAAAACCTACCACAACTAGACGCACAAGAACTGGGCTTATTTATAAGATAATAATCAAAGCCTGGATATAAACTTGTTGTCGACTGAGGGCACATTGAAAGTCGTATAAAATTCTAGCACGAAATATTATCCGAGATTTTATTTTTAAAACGGTCTACATACAGTTTTTACACTGCCAGCATTCCTAAAATACATATCACTCCCCAATAAATTGTATCTCAAAAAATCTGATAAAGAGGTATATTTTCAAACAATAAAGGTTTTATTTCACTATCCATCATCTTTAAGTGACTCATTATACGAACTTTCAGAATTGCTCACGTCAACTATATGTGCATTGAAAACAGTTGAAAATCATTCTAGTGTTATATAAATTTGCTTCAATAATACAAGATGGTGGTTGGTGGTGGTGGATGGTTGGTTGGAAGATAAGCTTAGCGCGGCATCTCTAGGTAAGGGTTTAGGGCTTGTAGCGCGGTTACAAAAATTTGAAAGAGAACGAAATTTGAGTATTTAAGAGCAAACAAATTACTTTCCTCTTATCAGTGGTTTTCTATACGGTTTGTCACTGAAGTAATTAGTTACTACTTGCATTGAACGCTACACTCCAAACATTTTGCGTTACGAACTTGAATTTTGTGAAAATGAGTGCCATCAGTGGCAATGAAGATTCTAGTTGGAATAGTTCATTAAAGTCATCTGATAAACGTAGTTGACGATATTGGATGGCAAATTTTTTCAACAAGAATCAGAGACAAAGTGACAAAAGTACTTTATTAACTGTGAAATGTGTAGTGTTTACCTAAACTCGTGAAGATTAAGGGAGTTGCATCGACAACCTCCAACTTTTTACTATGCATATATGGTAATTTGGCTCTTAAACACCTGGTAAGTTGAGAAACTATTAACACGTGGCATATATAATAGTATTAACAGTAAGCATACGTACTCTTTGTCGGTTAGTTGTTTTGTTTACATAGGACTAGAAATTGCAAAATAGATAACAATCCGTTAATATTGTCAAAATGTGTTGTACAAAAAGTTACGAAGTACATTGCAATAAAAATGAGAAAACTCGAACAATCTGATATTCCTCAATATTACTTCATTGTTATTATATAGTATTTTATCTACATATTACTGAAAAAAATAAACTGCTTCATAATTAGTAAAAAATATATATATATACTATGACTCACTGCCACTATTTTACTGAACCACTCCTTATGTACATATGGTGGTACTTTCCCGCACTAGTGAGGGAATTGTCACACCCACACTGAATCGCTTTCTTTATTCTTTAATATAATTCCTTTTTTACTTACCTGTTTTTTAACATAACTGTTGAAGATAGGGACTCCATTTTCTCTTAGGACGTATATTTAATTAAGCTTAACAAACCGATAATAGAAGTGTGATATTAAAGTTTAATAGTTGTAGAAAAAAGTAATATGTATTGACTACAGATTTTTTTAATGGAACCACCAAGAATTATTCCGGAATACTTGGCACTTGGTACTTATATTGTAGAAAAAAGTCAAATCATAATATTAAAGGGCATTTTTCCTTCCCTAACCTAACCTAATCCTGCTACGGCTTTTGTTTTTACACCATAGCTGGTATGATGGACTTTTAAGTGATTTAAAATGATAAGATATTTAATAGTTTTTATTTGAAATAGATTTGTAATTATTGTTTGTTACAACTAGTATTTTCCTGGTCAAAGTCTTCCACTTCTCGTTTCTTATAACGTAGGTAAGTACCTCGCAAGACTTTAAAATTGTAACTCTGCGTATAATGAAATGTTACACTATGAACTTTTCTATTATTTCTGGCACAACATGTATGTATTTTGATTACATGAGCCGGTGAGGTCCTTCCATGTGCCCCCTAACAAAAATCTTTCGCTTGCACGTGTCTTGATTTTAGCACGAGCGGTAAAAAACAACTTTGTTCCCTTGTTAAATAAATAAATATCCATTAGTTCCCTTAGTTACGTAAGTGTACTGTGGACGGCCAGTTTATTCATACAAACGTAGTTCTATTTCCTTTCCTGTAGACCATAGCTATGCCCATTCATTTGACTGGTTTTTTCTTATGTTATAGTATAGTCAGCAAACGAGCAGACGAGCCACCCGATGGGAAGTGGTCATCGTCGCCCATGGACAAGCAACATCATAGGAGCCACTTAAGCGTTGCCGACCCTTGAGAACCTTTTTTTGAGAAAATTTTAAACACTTTTAAAATCATATTTGTGAGCGAATAACAACGTAAGATCAGTCAATTTTTATTCAAGTTGGTAAGAGATTTTTCCTGTCTTATGACAGTTTTTTAAACTAAATGTTTGTAAAAGCGCCTGACGCATGGTTTTTTGATACTAAATTACAAAAGCCAAAATAATTACAGTAAAAATTGTAGTAGGTAAAGAATAGCGAATAACTTCGCCGGATAGCGGACTAAGAACTATCACTATTTTCTAAGATCTACCTACTCTTTTGAATTTTGAGTGAAAGAGCAAGGTTTATAAAAATGTATTTTCCTGTTAAAATGTCAGACAACATTTTTGTTAATTGTCTAACTTTTACATATATGACAACATGTCGTATATCTCGGAGAGATCTCTCGGAGATCCGAGATATTTTGCCCTGTGAGCCACTCCGCTAGATTCCAGCACCGCATGAGAGGCTGTCTCTTCTATCTCCATGCACTCTCGGCATAGGGGGTCACGTCAAGGTCTTACAGAAAACTAGTTTTAAATACGAAAACTAACAAATGATACACCTACTTATTTATTTATTGACTTATTGTCGTCAGCAAAATAAAATTACCTATAGGTTCCAGGCGGTAGTGAGGTTTTGAGTTATTATTATTAATTCCGATCGATTGAATCGATTATATCCCGAGGTCAGCCACTGGGCATCATAGCATGAACAGTATGAATACACATTTAACTTTCCTACTTAGCGACACGTAGTCAGTTGCCCCCCTGAGAAAAGTGACCCCCCTGCATAGAACTTTCCCATAGAAAAGGTCAAGGTCCGACAGCCAAAAGGTCGGGGTTGGTCCCAATGTGAAAGTTGGTCAGTATGACCTATATATTAACCCCGTAAATTATTGCAGGTGACTAAATAAACACCCTGTATGTCACGGAATTTGAAACTAACAGTAAGAAGCTTGGGCAATGAATCTACAGAAAAAAAACCGGACAAGAGCGAGTCAGACTCGCCCACCTAGCCGAGGGTTCCATACTTTTTAGTATTGGTTGTTATAGCGGCAACAGAAATACATAATCTGTGAAAATTGATTGATTTCAACTGCTATCACGGTTCATGAGATATAGCCTGGTGACAGACGGACGGACAGATGGACGGACGGATAGCGGAGTCTTAGTAATAGGGTCCCGTTTTACCCTTTGGGTACGGAACCCTTAAAAATACTGAGAATGAACTCTTTGCAAATTTTATAAATTCTCTTTGGCACATTGCTACTCATAACATAATTTCCCGTTTAATATGCAAAAAAGTTATGATTGGTCAACACTGTCAACAGGGTGGAGCGGCGTGGAGCGTCGGTGTATGGCGAAAAAATAGTTGTCTAATCGACCTAGAACCATTGAAATATGTTGCCTGTAGATTAGCTATTTATGAATATATAATATTTTTCGATACACGTTTTAGCCTTCTGCTTGAGCTTGAAGTTTTATTATTTACAAAAAAAATGGTGAATTTCGTTTTTGACAGTAATTAAAAAAAAATCGTTTATTTTCCTTGAAAAATAGTTTATTCACAAAAGCAACATGTAATTGTTCCAAAATATATATACAATCGAAATAAAAAAAATGTGTTTTAGGCCAGTTTTTAATATAGTTGCATTTTTATTTTATAGATATTTTTTATTTTCTCTCCTCTATTATGAGTTTAGAAAAATATAAATTGATTTTCATTTAAAAAACAAGATTATCATAACATGGACTCGATTTCATGTTTTTCTTCTTAATTTTCAAGCTGGCAGTAGAGGGCTAAAATATTCAATATTTTTATCATTATATTTCTCGTGCACCTGACAACATAATGCAGCGTTTATAGAACAGTTCTGAGTTCAATTTCCGACAAAAATCGGGCCGCTAGTCGCTATCAGATATATCGGAGCGGCTAAGGTTCTCACAAATATCTAAATACGCCTTATTATCAAACCGCTAGAGTGCGCTTCGATATATCTTACGGCGAATGAACTTAGTTCAAAAGCTCATAGTTATGGTCGAAAATGAACTTTGACATATAGCAAACACCCCTATAAGGACTGGCTCCAGTAATGGGATGGTATAGACAAATCCTGTAAAATAAGTATTTACTATCAGTATTTAAACGCTGGCAACATTTTACCATAAACAAGAGCCAAAGAGCTGCTTATGTTTATTTTTCATTGATATTTGTTAGTTTGAAAATTAATGGCGCCATTCATCCCAGGACTGGAGCAAAAAGAAAAACATAGTTTTAATTTGAAACCAATTGTAACAGCATTCATGAAATACATAGGAAACACCTCCAAATTTTCTATTAAATATCCCATGATAGGTGCCGTTCATAAGTACAATTTAAAGTTGTACACAACACTTTTTTCAGTTTTAGAACTTTTTTGTTATTTCTACTTAGTATCATGAGCTTTTTGTAATATGCAGTATCCTAATATGAGAAAGAAGTGTCCCATTTTCCTCTTTATTAATAGAAAATATTTGTACAGTACATATGGCGCTACTTAAATTTTACCGCACTAGTGCGATAATTAGCACATTATATAACTGTCCAAAATTTAAAGGGCCATATGTACTGTAAAACGCGTTGTATGATATATGTGCGAACAGGTAATACGCAAGTCGTGTCGATTTAAAACGCTCCCTTCGGTCGTGTTTTAATTTGTCGCCACTCGTTCCGAATTTCCTATCTATCGCACTTGTATCGTAATGTAGGGGAAGCTGTTCTACCTCGAACAGTTTTTTCTTCTCTGATTTTTAGAACAAAAAAACTAAAGGCTGCATAATTGTTGTTTATCCGAATATTATAAGGTACATCAATAAACTAGATATCAAATACGATATACAATTAAAGGATTGGGTTATTTATTATGATAGGACAGGTTGACGAAAAAAAAGGTGTCCAAGGAACAACACCCCTGATATACCTCGGACATATCCCGTTGTGCCTCGGATGATAATAATTTTAATTACTTAATTTATAATATAATCATATCATTATTGTGTTAATTTAAGTTAATTAGTTTAAGTTATTTTGTAATTTTTCAGCTATTTTCACAAATTGTAAATTTTGTTGTGTGGCAATAAAGTTTTTTTATTATTATTTTTTTTTATAGATATTTATTGTCATTATCTCTAAAATTAGATAGATTTCAGGAAACTTTGTATGACAAGTCTCTAAATGCGATCAAGAATACACCTTTAAAATCTGTCGGGTTTAATTGGCCCATGGTGTATAAGTATGTATACCTTTATTGATTAAAATCCGCCTAAGAATGCGTATTTTATTCGGGGCAGGAAATAATATATTATATTTTTAGCACATTTACGCCATTCAATGTATTTTTCTAGTACAAATTACCTTAGAAACATATACTTAGCAATGGTCATATTTTATTTAGGCCTAAAATATTTTAGGAATGTTTTCTAAGATCGATTACTTGGTAACTTAAAACGCAGATAACCAATAATTAGAAATACGGCAAGTAAACCTTAAGTTAAAAAATATATATTTACAGAGTAACAGGACCAGCTAGAACGGGCAAAGGTACAACATATTTTCGGTGTTCGAAGTACAACAAAGCAACTTTTTCGATAAGTAAACTTCGTAATAGCCCTTCCAATTGAGATTAGGCCGAAATGATCCTACGATCAAGTAGCTAATTAACTTAACTTTAACCTATTATCTATTAGTTTTATTATCTATTAGCAAAACAAAATAATCATCCGTGATGTAAAGTTCGAAATATTGACTTTTTATAACACATTTTTTTTTTCTGAGACACCTGAGGCCGCTCTCAAGTTTCGTTGATAGCTTAATTTTGATAGTTAAGTATTAAGTTTCAAATAATACAAATGAAATTTTTCAACAGCCGTGGCAATTTTGCCAACTGTCTAAGGTAAAACTAGGTCCAAAGTAAGGTTTTCCCTACTAGGCATGATGACTAAAGCTTATGCCCTTTCGTTAGATTTTTAAGACTTTAATTTATGTATTTATTGAGACTACGGGTGACCCTAGGGCTAGCTCACTCCTAGACCAAAGAATAGGCATAGCTATTCAGCGTGAGAATGTGGCCAGCTTTATTGGCACCCTTCCGCAGGGGACAGATCTAGGGGACCTAAAATAAGTTTCTTATTTAGTTAATACTTAATTTTAGTAAGTTTATAAGTTTTGTTTTTAAGAGTTCGGATCGGAAAACAAATTCCATTTTTTTTATTCATTTGTATGGAATTTGTTTTTCACCCCTGACTCTTATAGGTAGGTAATAATCTAATAATAAAAAAAACTGAAAGAATCAAACGAAGGGGCATTGTTATTATAGTCCATATTCAAAGAGGACATGGGGATTACTGGCGTTAATCATAAATGCATTACTGGCCTGAAATAGCAATGAATCGTTTGTCTTTATTTGTCATTTTGACTTATGTATTTGTCAGAAAGGTTTTATGAATAAGTGGTAAAGTTTGTATGAAAGAGTGGTCGTCTGTTTTCCTCTAAAGTTAATTGTGCTTAGTTGCGAGCTTTGGGGCATTTGGCAGCTTTTGTTTGCTCGCGCTCAGTAAGAAAAGTAACTTTCACACTTTATTTTTGTTTTTTCTTGTTGCCTATTCAATTGAATAAGTATTGCAATTTTTACCAAATCAACTTTGGTTTCCCATTTTTAGGGTTTCGTAGTCACGTAGAAACCCTTCTGTCTGTCCGTCCAAGGCTTTGCTCCGTGATCGTTAGAGCTAGAAAGCTGCAATTTGGCATTGATACATAAATCATGCATGGCGACAGAATGGTAAAATAAAAACTATAAAAAAATATTTTTTGGGTACCTTCCATACAAAATGTTATTTATTATTTTTTTCGATCCATTGGTGTGGGGTATTATTGGATAGGCCTTTCAAAACGAATAAGAGTCTCCAAAAACCATTTTCTTACAAAGTTATTATTTTCGGAAATAATCGCTCCGAATGAAAATATTTGTCTCCGCCCACCACCCCCTCTAACTTTTGAACCATGGGTCCAAAAATATGAAAAAAATCGTAAAACCAAACCTTAGTAAATAATTTCAATGAACACTATAGATAGCGAACATGATCGGTCCAGCCGTTTTTGAGTTACTGCAAAAAATCTTTTCTTCTTAGTAAAAAGACGTACAAAGGGCGCTCCCTTATGCTTGTAATGTACATACATGATTTATTAATTAATAGCCCCCGACATGCGCTTGGCCGATTTTTTATGATTCACTGTGCACGTTTCGGTTGCCGGATAAATCCATTCGACCTTAGGATATATCTACCCTATTACCTTTTCCTAATGCAGGAATCGCAAAATCTGACAGTTGAATTTATCCGAGTTTGATGTTCAACGACGCATTTAACGTAGGTCACTTCGAAACGGACGGTTTCTAAGTTACTGGAATATTTCCGGAATAAATTATATTTCTGGAACACTTCCTAATCCTATAACGATAACGGGAACGTATTCCGAATATTGGCTAGTTCAAACAATTCAGAGCTCCATATTGGAAAACTCATATTGTTATCTTATTTACCGTAATGTTTTTTTGCAAAAACGTTAACGCTATGAATTTTTGGTCTTGATGACGTTTGGGTCAATCGCATATTGGGTTTTCTGATATAGAGCTCCGAATTGTTTTAACTGGTCAATATTCAGAGTCTCGCTCCCGTTATTATTATAGAATTAGGAAGTGTTCCAGAAATATAATATGTTCCGGAAATATTCCAGTAACTTAGGGAATGTTCATTTAGAAGTAACCTACGTTAAATGAGTCGCTTAACTTGAAACTCGGATAAATTCAACAGTCAGATTTTGCGATACTCGCAATAGGATAAGGTAATAGGGTAGGCATCACGTGTTTTCATTTTAAATATTAACGAGATACCAGACACTGTTGAATTTTTTTTTCACCTCAGCAGCTCCAACAAGCCTACTTTCGTCACTCCGGGGAGTGACGAAAATGCGACTTTCCACACTCCAGTGAGTGACGAAAGAACGACTTTCCTCACTCTTGGGAGTGAGACAAGCTTTCGTCATAATGATGATGCTTTTTATTCATGAATGTAAATAAATGTGGTTAACTTTACTTGTTGTTGAATTTTTTTTACCTTTAATATGTTCTCACTACTGAGGTGAAAAGTTGTATGTGTCACACGAGAAGTTATTTTACACAACACACGCAAGAAAAACCAACTTTCCTCTCTTGTTACACAAATAACTATTACCAATGTGCATAACATAAAACTCATCTCACCGAACTCATATCTGAGGTCTTTGAAGAACACAAAGACATTCAAGCACTACGAAAGAAAAGAAGAAAAATTCTCCAACCACAATAGCCGCTGACCGCGTATTGAAGAGGCGAAAGCATTATTCACAGATAAAGCATTTTTATCCGACTGCTCTAGAATTGGGTTGACGTTTTTCGAGTGCAGTTGTGATTGAATCGATCGATCGAGGAGGTACAGTCAGCGTCAAATACTTCGTAGCAGTCAAAGTGGCCATTAGTTCGGTACACCATACTAAATATATGGTGTACCGAACTATTTGGCTACTTTGGTTGCTACAAAGTATTTGACGCTGACTGTACGAGTAATGCGAGTATAGAACATACAGTATGTGTGTATTTATAATCATTACAGTACATATGGTGCTACTTTACCGCACTAGTGGTATAATTAGCACATTACGTAACAATGTCGAAAATATAAAGAGCCATATGCCTATACAGTAAAAAGTTGTACGATACATGTGCGAATAGGTAATTCGTAACTCATGTCGATTATAACACTCACTTCGGTCGTGTTTTAATTTATGCCCACTCGTTGCGAATTTCCTATTTTTCGCACTTGTATCGTAATGTACTATTACAGTACATATGGTGCTACTTTACCGCACTAGTGCATATTACGTTACTGTGTCAAACATTTAAAGGGCCATATGTACTGTAAAACGTTGTACGATACGATACATGTGCGAATAGGTAATTCGCAGCTCGTGTCGATTCAAAACACTCCCTTCGGTCGTGTTTTAATTTATCGCCACTTGTTTTGAATTTCCTTTTTTTCGCACTTGTATCGTAATGTACTATTAGAGTTTCGTCATCCGTTTTTGCATTAGTACCAATACTTACACTTGTAATTTTAGCGCCTTAATTTTTCTACGATTTAATGTAGGTATAATCATCAAAAGTAGGGGACAGACTAACGCGGTAATAGTACATTACGATACATTCGCACATGTATAGTACAATTCAATGTTTTACAGAGAATATATCAAATTTAAATTTTAAATTTCGACATAGTTATGTGCTAATTATCGCACTAGTTCAGTAAAGTAGCACCATATGCCCTGTAAAAGTATTTTACCATTATTTATAATACCTATAGAACAATTAGGTAGACTGTGGC
Organism: Cydia pomonella; assembly: GCF_033807575.1. Taxonomy (NCBI): domain Eukaryota; kingdom Metazoa; phylum Arthropoda; class Insecta; order Lepidoptera; family Tortricidae; genus Cydia; species Cydia pomonella. The sequence continues at coordinate 18,204,167 of NC_084717.1, read as the reverse complement.
ATATGTTTGATCGCGAATTGTAGAGATATGTATATCTCTATTTGGATAAGTATTGTAAGATGGCAGATAGTATTAATTAGTGCCACGAATATTCGGCAAATATTCGGTATTCGGTCTATTCGGCCACTTTGCCGAATACCTAGGAACACCTATTTATTACGAAAAATTACTTAGTTAAAGTGCATCGCAAGCATATTTAATAGTGGGAAATATTTTTTGCTTGCAAATGATTATATTTACATCATAGGCTAGATTCACTTGACTCTTTAATCACATACACTACTAATAAGCAACGAAACTTACATTTTAACAAACATTTTCCTTTGAAGGTGACAATTTTTTATATAAATGTCACTCAAATAGTACATAATATGTGAATATTCGGCCGAGAATGTGGCCAAATATTCGGTATTCGGCCACATTCTCGGCCACATTAATTGCCCCAATTCATTGTAGCAGGGGCGTATATATATAAATTTGGCGGCCCGGGCCAATATGTTTCGCCGCCCCAGAAGTCAAGGTAAAACGATTTCAATAAAAAAATACAAAATTTGTCATTATTACGCAGCCCCGGCCCGTGGCCCGCATGACCTTAGGGTAAATACGCCCCTTGATCACAGGAAAATCTATAAGAAAGATCAAAAATGAGTACAAGTTGCAGAAGGAACATTTTCAAAAAATTCTGGAATATTCTCGAAAGTTTCTGGAATTATACACGAGAGTTTTCCATTCAGAAAGATTCATGTTGTGATTTTTCAAAAAAACATACATACATATAATTACGCCTATTTTCCGGAAGGGTAGGCAGAGACCACGGATTTCCACTTGCTACGATCCTGACATACCTCTTTCGCTTCCTTTACTTTCATAACATTTCTCGTACACGCTCGCCAGTTTAGAGTGCTCTTGACCTGGCCTTTCTTCAGGATAGGAATATCTAATAAATCCTGTATTGGCATAGTTTCATTGTTTGCTAAATTTAAAACCGAGACAAATTTTTGACACATATTAGAACAGGATAAATTAAAAATAGTAGGCGCGTATAAATTTTTTTAAAACCTGCTTACAAAATTTCACTAATATCGCTTGACAAATTCAACACAGTACAGTGTTCCGCGCATGATATAGACTTCATGTTTCTTATCGAACGAGCGAGCGAAGCGAAGTGAAGCGAAGTGGTTCTTACATTCAACTTGGAACACACGGCTGGCTAGAGGCACGTCCCGGCATTTGAATGTTTTTAAGATGAACTATCAGAGGTTAGTTTGATGAGCAATAACTTAAGTAAATTTGTTCTAATTCAAATGAAATTAGGTAAACGCGTAGTTGAGGGCACTATATTTTAGTCATTAAATTATGAGCAGGCTCGATCGCGGAGTCTTGGAGCTACAAGAGCCGAAAAGATCAAAAGGCTATTTGTGAGAGGTCTTGCTATTCTGGTCATCTTATTTGCACGAAAGTATGATCGAGTTTGTTATCAAATGAAAGTGCTCGGTTTACACATTTATAATATTGTTTTTTAATTTACGATTTTAAAATAATTGCCAAGATAAAAACGAAATAAAATAAACATAATGTAGCTATTTGACATTTGACAAGAAAGATTACGGCTTACCACAGATACAGTATATTTTAATCTCTATGGTGGCTTAAATCTATCAGTTAAGGGCTCCATAGACCTTGCCTATTAATATATTTGAACAGGGTGAATTATTTGCCAATATCGGTGTTGACTTTCACATGTGAGGAAGAGTGTTAAGTGTGTATGTATATATTTGTACTTGTGGAAGGATGTGGCTGGGAAAACCTGAAATCAAATAACTGTTAATACGGCAACAATATTAAATGTGGCGTTCCATGAAAGGGTACGTAAGGGCTGCACACACCGGCGGCGGAGCGCAGCACAGCCAGCCTAGCCAAGGTGACAATCGGTATCGCTTCGACAACGAATCGCTTCGTGTCTCTCTATCACTCGTCCATATTAGTGGGACAGTAACAGTTGCGTTTCGATCGCTACGGAGCGTAAGCGATTTGCACGTTGGCTACGCGGCTAGATCACTTTAAATTTATCAATGTATATTCTTTCTTATTTCAATTATATTAGGGTATAAATTTGAATGCTCTGAGGCCGACCTTGGAGCATCACGGAGGATTCTTACTCCGCGTCATCGAGAAGCACGTTAGACCTTCAGCACACGGAGTGTAAGCGTAAGAGACGCGTAAGCGTATCGTAATACGCACGTAGAACAGGGGCGCTACGAGCACAAACAAGTTCAAATAAGTCCGCACACGAAGCGTCGTTGTAGCGTAGCGTATGAGATTTCTGTAGGCATTACGACAGGCGTAGCTTAATACAGGCGTAAAAAACAAAACTTCTCACATAATCAAACAATAAAAAATCTTCTTCATCTGACGAGACAGTAAGATCGACGCCATGATTTCAACTAATGAGATTTCACTTATAAAACGATTACGCTTCCTCGACGCTAGGTGCCCAGAACTCTATGCGTCTCGTACTAGTAACGTTTTTACGTTACGCTTGCGCTTACGCTTCGTGTGCTGAGGGCCTTAGAGGGTACCGCCGCGCGCTGGCGGGCGCTCCCGGTATCGTGGGGGATTTTCCCTCGTCGGAGTACGGTGTAGAGAGAATTTCGCGGAGGAAAGCCTTCAAAGTTTTGTTATTATGTACTTACGAATAATTACCTACTTTTATCAAAGAAAATTGGTTGTAATAGAGAGGTAGAGTCTAAGAATAGAACGTGCCAATTAGACATCCAAAACAGATGGCGCTGTACTGTGTCATATGTTTTGCGGCCACAGAATTGTCAAACGTCAACTTTTGACAATCAGAATTACTTACCTCAAAATTTATGGAGCTGAACAGCGTCATCTCGTTTGCCTGCCAAATTCGAAGCACGAATTGTTTTAGATTTTACACATCTTAATCAATGTATCTTTGCTTTAATTACCTGTTATAGTTCATGTTATCCATGATAACGCGCAGATTTTAGACAGAATGCTAAGAGCGTACGCTAGCGGGCGCGGTTGCAGGCAGCGGGTTAACGAAAAATAGTGTGAGCAACGCTAAGGGGTCGAATAGGTGTCCTAATTGACAATCACACAACCAATTAGGACACCTATTCGAGTTCAATATGCTTGATCGCGCGTTCGCGCGAGTTAAATTCGCGCGAACTTGCGATAATCGCGTAGTCGCGTTGTATTAGGACGACGCTTAACTGGCGCGGACGCGTGCGACGGATTTCACCTACAATGGCACCTGCTAGCGGACGCCCTACATTAATAGCCACGTCTCTACTTACTGTGCGGTTTCAGAGCATTTTTTCCTTCCGTGTACTCACATACATAGTATTATATATGGTATAACATGATTATTTTATTTTATTTATTAGGAGAGCAAAGAGTAATATATACATAAGGTTCTATTAAAACTAACTTACACACTAAAACATGCATTTTCCTCCACGACAGTCCTCACCGAGATACACAGTCCAATTTAGTTTACTTATTCTAATTATGATATGAATATATATTTCCTATCGGCACAAACTATTGCATATTGGTAAACAAAAACAAACAATTTGTAGCATCTATCTAAAGCCTATACTTACAAATAACAATTATTGGATTTCTATTTTTGCAAGGAAAAGAAAAGGTGACTTATTAATCAGTCTTCTGGGATTATTCCAAGGATTTTTTTTATGGAGGATAGGAGGATGGAGGGTCGGCAAGCAGCATCTGCGCCTGATGTCAGCAGTTGACCACGACGCTCTGCAAAGAGTACAACGACAAAGAAGAAGAAGAGGCAGTAGTTTCGAAGTCAGCAAGATTCCGAGAAGCTCAAGATGGTCGGTTATCGTAAGGGATTGCTTACGGGATTTGCTTTTTAACTTGAATTTTGGTAGTGTTAAAGATGTCGACCGAGACGAGACTTATTGTATGTGTCGCAAATGTGACGCAGTGGCGCTCGGACCCCAGCGTTGGTGGCGCACGTGGGCACGGCGAACAGGGCCGGAACCCGGAACCGCATGAGTTGTAGCAGGTTGCTGCTGTTGTACTCATTCCTGTATACCCGCCGACCTAACCCGGAGCCGCTAACCACGTACCTATAGTACGATGAATTTTATCGACCTATCACCCCCAATACCTATGTTTTCTCTCGACCAATTTAAAAAACCGGACAAGTGCGAGTCGGACTCGCCCACCGAGGATTCCGTACTTTTTAGTATTTGTTGTTATAGCGGAAACAGAAATACATCATCTGTGAAAATTTCAACTGTCTAGCTATCACGGTTCATGATGGACCACTACCACTAGTTAACATCGTATTTCGTCGTTCTCGCTAATTTTCGCAACTTATTGAAAGCACTACTGCCAATCACGTCTCTAGTATTTAGACTCAGTGTTGTGTGGACGAAGGACACCAGGCACATCCGCAAAGTGGAAAATCCGAGGTCTAAGTTGGACGACTCAAGGTAACGGTTCTGAGCTTACTTCTAGCTGGCGACAAGGACAGCCAGAATCACCACCAGCGGTCTTCAACGGCGACCAACGATTCAGCCCCACAACTCCCGGACTGAAAGGTAAGGTAACGTCGCCCTACACTATTTCACATTTTAGTTTTAATTTAATATTCTAATTTTAATATTTCACAACTTTCTTGCTCAACCAGCCCCTAAATTTAAGTCCACTCTCTCGCTATTGAACATTTTGGTAAGTGCAGTAGTGTTTGGCACCATAAAACTTTGAAAGAGTGCATTTTTAGGGTTCCGTTATAAAAGCTTGTAAAAACTCAAGTATTAGAAAAACACATGTACAAAGAAACCACTTGATATACATAATAAATAGTTTGTATTCAAAATACTATGAACTCCTTATAAAGAAAAGTGTCGGAGAACTTTCCCGACAATTTTCTTGGGAGTAATGAGAAATTTGCTCTATTAAGTTTAAAATATTGTTTCGAGACCAGGTCGCTTTACTAATATCAATAAAACACACATACGAAATTAATTTGAGCAAAAAAAGGAACATTATCCCAATAAATTAGTATGTTTCCTCCAATAAACGGACAAAGAAAGTGCCGAGAAAGTGCTCGAGAAAGTTCTTGCGCGAACATTCCCGAGAATATGCTCGGAAATTTCCCGAGACTGTAGAGAGAGTCACCTTTATAATATAGTATTGCATTTGAATATTTGCAGATGTCTGTCAATTACTTACATAATGATAAACGGATACTAAAATTTGAACGTTTTTGCAAATTTTTATAACTTTCTCGGCAATTCTCATCCAAGAGAACATTCTCGAGAAAAGTGCGGAAATTTCCGAGAGCGAGAATGTTCTCGCTGGCACAACTCTAGATCCATGGATAATAGTGCTAAACAGTATCGCCCGAGACCAAAATTAATAAGTACTCATTTCGCCTACTTAGTACTTTTCCTACTAAGAGGTAAATCGCGACTTTTCAATAACTTCTCACATCACTAGATTATCGACATTAAATGTCACTCTTGCACATCACTTTTCTGTTGTGTACGTATTAAGAAACTTGACTCCGCCCCCAAAATTTGTGCGATAAAGACAACTGCAGCTTAGGCGAAAAATCCTGTGTAAAAATGTCAAAAATCGAGGTTTCGTACTCGACTGTTTACTCCTCCTAAACTTAACCAATGATAACGAAATTTGGAAATCTAAATAATAATAAAATTATCTGTGTCGGACTGTTTAGTTTTTTTTTGGTTAATTGATTGACAGTTTTGAATACCACGCCTCTTTTTGCGGCATACTCAATAAGGTTGTTTTAGCCTTAAATGAAGGGCTCTAGTATAGCGCCTTAAATTAAAAACCAAGATTATCAAAATGAAAACAGTCCGACAGAGATATTGATAATATTACTCCGTTATTTTATTTTAGGGGCCTGTTATTAAATGTTGCCCACGTAAATCCGATGTCTGTTGACGATATGATTGGTCGATATTGAAGGTGTGTATAAGATCGTAGGGCACTGTCTGATAAGAGCGAAATCGAAGGGCCTACCGCGATGATCGAAATTCGCAAAATGCATCTTTCTCTGTCACTCTAATTACGCCTTAATGGAGTAAAAGAAAAAGATGCCAGCAATTTGCGAGCTTCGGTGTTCGCGGTAGGTCCTCAGTCGTTGCGTATATCCTTGGGATGGCCCTCTAGGGTTAAGGGTATGTTCAATTTAATCAAACCAAAATTTAATTCAAATTGATTTATTCCGAATTAAATGCAAAACTCTTTCACATCTTAATTAAAATTACTAATTTTACAAAACACAGCAATTTCCTTCGAATTAAGCGTAACAATCATCATAGAAAACTTGATTTATTTTAAAAATTATTGGCCTATGTACTAACACTTGCAACCTCGTAAAATCTATTTACTTTCTAACTTTATCCGACTTTAAGACGACACGATATCGCATAACAAAATCTGTGCTTCCAATACAACACTAAACTTTACCCAACTACTGATGATGGAACATAGCATATGATTTAGCATAATTGATTGTACAGACGATGTCAAAGATATGTTTTACATATTTCGCCTTAGGAGTAAGTGTAAACATATACAGTATGTATCGGAACGTAAAGTAATTACTTAAACCCGTTAACGTTTAGGTCATAATGAACAACTTTTACTATGGGACCAACCCCGACATCGCGAAATAAAAATTCACTCTCCCATAGGACATTTCAACATCAGCCCAGCAAAATGTATGAAACAGACAATTTTTTTTCGAGATTTCAAGGATGGTTGGGTTCCTTTTCCAGGCATAGTACGATTTGTCGACCACATACGCGCCATTACAATTTCAACTTTAGCATTGCCATTTAAGTTTCAAATTAGATTGCAGTTTCTGGAAATGTGACTTGTCTTCAAATGAATCGTCAAAGCTGGATTAATTGGAATATATTTGGATTTTCTGGGAAAACCTTGTAGATTGGTGGGGCCTGGAAAAGGGTTAAGTTATTGTTTTACGTTCAGATATATACCGTATTTGACGTTGACTGACCTGGGTCAACGATTTTGCCAATGGGATGTCATGTCGCACTTTGGCGGCTTCTTATCTTATTGGTATACTATTTATAAAAATAAGTTATCATTTGTGGTTTGTGGTATACCAATTTATTCTACAAGGGCATATTGACACATATTGTCTAGTTACATAATGGAACAATTTTACAACGATTTAAGAATAATAAAATAATCGAGCGTGAATCCCAAAGAAAAATTGTGGGAAATATCAGAATAATACAACATTGACACAATACACAGAGTAAAAAACTGAAAATGTCTAATATAATTACATATCAATGGTTACTTATTGAACCAAGCTCCAGAAAATAAGAGGTTTCATAGAAAAGAAAATCTGCCATTTATGATACTAGGCGAATCACAAGGTAAAGATTAAATACCCATCAATTTGAGCAAGAAGGGTTTAAATTATATGTGTATTGTATACATTTACACTCCAGTAACAAACAAAAATGTTAGACACGTACGTACATGTTTACGTGTTACGTGTTCGAGAGCTTTAGGGTGTCTCGTTTATAGTCATAAAAGTGGATGAGTAATGGCTTGAATTGATTTTAGCTGCTTATAATTTTATCCAACTTCAAGAATACAGTGAAAAGTTAAATGCGATTGAAAGCCATTGACATTAACAAAAAAATCTGATTCCCGCATTAAAATCACTAAAATAAATACACATACAACAACTAACCTAATCATAATGAATCATTACACATTAAGAAGGATATATACCACGTGCTACTCCATACAAAAAGAGAAAACGTTTTTCCACTTCTAAATATTTTCCATTCTCTTAATTATATTAATATTTAGTTAATAGGTTTTCCTTCTTTACAAAAATTGCCAAACAATTTTTTTTTAAAGCGAAACCTATAAACAGGATATATTATGCTGAAGCGATCGACATCAAAATTAAAGTGATTTGTTAAGATTTTATTAGTGGAAACCGTTTTCTCCCATAATGGGATTTCATAGAAAAATTACCGTTATTTCGTTAGATTCGAAAAGCTATTCTTCCCTCTTAATGATAATAAGTATAAGTTACTTGTAATTATATCTTACACAAGTAAGAGCCCAAAAATTACCGACAAGCTCTTATGGCTATTTAATTTTAGCGCCATTCGTTGTGTTAGATATTATTGCAAATAAATGTATACAGACATGTTCTTACCGAAAAGTACCACATGAATACGAGGTCCATTCTTCGACGTTTCAACCATCGTCAATCTTGACTTCTGTAAACTTGGCCGGAGGTAAAACCATACTCCTACTTAATTACGAGTTCAATAATGTAATCAAGTATAGTCGTTAGATTTGTAGCTGGCCTCCAACGGCTTATCCTTTGTCTATTGTTAACTAAAACGGCGCGTGCCACTACCTGCAAAAAAAGGGTAGTATAATTCTAATTGGCACCTGAGCGCGGGCTAGTCCAACGCTCAAAAAACCAGTGTAGGTGTGCTCTCCGATAACGCGCCTTTGTTACGCATATCGAGGACACATTTTAGGCTGTTTCGGTAGCGTTCGACTCGCTGGCACTCAGTAACCGTATAGGGACCACACAAGACGTCGCAAATTATTTTTCCATTTGTTCATCTTATTTCAATTACCATAGGAGTTGTAATTAAATAACCGGTTAAAGTGACCGGGCCCTTTTTTGCAGGTAGTGGCACGCGCCGTTTTATTAAACAATAGACAAAGGATAAGCCGTTGGGACCCAGCTACAAATATAACAACTATAACGAAATTGAGCTAAATTATGGGAGCCATTAACACGATAATCAAATCTGGCTTGATGTGTCTTTTTCTGCCTTCTACCAAAGACAATTGTATACTTTCTAGCAAGCCAGCCCGCGTAGCCAATATGACAATCGTTAACGCTCCGTAGCGAACGAAACGCAACTGTCACTCTCGCACTAATATGGTAGAGTGATAAAGATGACTACACTACGCTACGGAGCGTTAACGATTGGCATGTTGGCTACGCGAGCAGCTTTGTCAGTAGAAAAAGGCGGCAAATTTGGAAAAAGTAGGCAAAGGATCGCTTTCCCAAACAAATTTTTAATTTCGTTCCTTTCTACTGAAGCATAAAGTGGTTTCTACTAAAGTTGGCTTGCAGAATATATTAGACAAATCGAAGTGACGGAATCCTCCACAAATCCAACAAGTTAAAATATGCTTGTTTCGTGAAAACTAAAAACGGATAAAAACTTGGAAAAGGTTAAGTTTTATGGATAACTTCAAACCTGTTACAATAATGTTAGAGACAGGGCTGGCATTCACAACATTTTCAAACAATATTTCGTATTACGAACACGGTCGCGTGAGTTATTGAAATTCTTTTGATCTCCCCTACAACAATTTCAAAAGTTCAAAAGTCGAAAAATGGCCCGCAAATCATGTTCATTTTATGGGCTTCAAAGTTGATTCTATTATCCTATATAAGGCTAGCACAACTAACCACGATCACTTCCTCTTCAGCGCGCGAAGAGCGTGGCGCGGTCGCGCGCGGGCAGGTGTGCTAGCCGCCTCATCCTAGTCTCTCTCGAGGAGCTTTCTAATTTGTCGCCAGTCTTCCATGATGTCAGCGTCAGGGAGCATGTAGACGACGTATGGGGGTGACACAGCGACCTGCCAAGGAGAAGGCCAACTGCTTATCTGCTGTTTGATGGATGAAGGAAAGTACACTACTAATCTAAAAAGGCGTACCTACATCTATTTATTTTCTTTTTCATTTTAGTTACACATCATTACCAAAGTACTGCGAAACAACAAAACAAATGAAAATACAAAGAAACCAAGAATACTTACAATACAAATAAAAACAAAATATGTAGGTACTAATTCAATTTGGGCAACGTAGTAGGATTCGGCAGGGAGGATCTATATGTCCCTTTTCATGCGTCCTCTAAATATAAAATACTTTATTAAATAACAATTTTTATCGTTATTATGGCCTTTTATGGGCGTATAGACCTTCTTGGCGATATACTTATACCTAGATATTTTATTTACTCGCATCTATCTATACTTTTTTTTACCCGCAGCCGTATTGAGTGACGTGATTAGCTAAGGTACAACTTTTGCTATAAGATCATCCCCGCCATTGCAAAAAAAATCTGGTTCTTATATTCGGGTAATTCTCCTCTTTGAGTCGAACATTTTTTTTTCAGCCTGTTATAGTGTCCACTGCTGGGCACAGGCCTCCCCTCTTTCTTGCCATTTGGTCGAACAACATATATATTGGTACAATCGCTACTAACTTTTGCCCGCGAATTTTTCTGTGTAGAATTAGTGTATCGATATATCACGTACCCGGGACTCAGATTTCTCCATACAAAATTTAATCTAAATTGGTTCGATTCAGCGGTTCAAGCGTAAAGAGGTCGAAAACAGTCAGACTGACAGACGGACGGACAAACAAAGTCGGGCCCCACGGTCAGACCTCACGGCCGGCCACTCGGGCCCAGTGGTCTACGGTGTGGCGTTTTTCCTCCAGTCAACGGATTTTCTCAAATAAATATAGCTAATATGGCTAAGTAATGATAAAACATACTGTTTAAACAATAAATTAAACTTACTTGACGCCGACGCCGCTTGCGACCCCACTCGGGCCCATTGGACCAGAGGTCTACGGTGTGACGCTCTTCCTCCAACCGACGGATTTTCTCGAGGATCTCCTCTTTTAGAGTCTCGTAGCTCAGCCATTTTTCACTCTGTTGACAAAAGAAAAGTCTGGGTAAATATGGGGACTATTTTTTCACCACAATAGGCCGCAGAGGCATTCTTTATTCTTCAAAAACTGATGAGGAAGTTGCATTTTATCCATAAGACATATAATGGTGTTTCAACAACAATAAAGAATAACAAAAATCAACATATAATTAAGTTTCCGTATACGAAAATAGAATACAAAAGAGATATATAGAAAATTTATTTTAACACTATGTACCTACTGCGCATTTAGGTCAGCTATCAACGAAGCGGCTAATTGAATTCTATACATAGTGCACAAAGTTAACTGTCAATTGGTGAACCTTACTGCATAGAAATAAAGCCCAACAGTGGTCAAAGAGTGTTGCTACGTATACGAATGCGATCGGAGGTGACAGGTCATCGCGCCTGATAATGACGTTCACAATACGGTTACAAAGGCGCTGTGCGCTATAAAAATATTGATATTGCGAGAACTACGGTTACTCGTGAGTATAGTCGCAATATCTCGGCGTTCACAGTCTTAAAAAACAGCTATTTAAATGGATTATATCGCGTATTATGATTTTGAATTACATCCCGATCTTTTTTCCAGCTAATAGTCATCAGTGTCATTACAGTCATTGAACACAAATATTTGTTATATTGCCACAAATGCCTTTACTAAAACTTTATGTTAGATTTTCACTAAACGTGAGTCTACATTGTATTTTAGCAGTTATATAACTTTATAACTAGGAAACAATTGTACAACAATAGTAGTAAACAAGAATTTACGAACAAGTGTTAATTTTAAGCCCGAATCCGAGGGCGAGCGACCACGTAACGTAAGTGGCCTTATCCACAGAGCTCATAAAATAAGTGTACTGAGGCTTTGATTGAGGCTGCATAAAACGACCGACCTCCTCTGCCTTAAATATTATAAGCTCAATGCGGCTTAGTTTGTCATAACAATACACAAAAACTTATCATCATCAACTTCATTATAAAGCGCAGTAAATCCATTGCCACCACAAACTGAATCCGACCACCGTTCACCGTGGCGGCACGGATCGGACACGCCTACAACCGATATTGCTTTCCGTGAAAAACACGTTCAAAAACGGCATTTCATCAACACTCCCGTCACTGTGCAAAAAGTCTTTACATCCAAAATATTAACAGACTTATACGACATTTTGCGTTTGAAGTGAAACAGCACACGGAGCAATAAATAGGGTCTAACCGGTCGACACATTTACCTGAACAGGTGTTGATCTAAAATGTAACTAACGCGGTTGGATCAAGGCTTAAATTAGTATGTGTGGAGTCGTGGTAATAAAATAAAGCCTTAACGCTGTCTGGTTTGAGCCTCCCGAGTAATCTGCTTATGAGCTGAGCATGGTTCATATGTTTATATAAACTGAGGAATAACAAGATAATTGGGATATGCGAATTTTGTGGTTGATAGGATGCCTGGGATGACGAAAATATTTAAGAAGACGATAACGCAATAGTGTTGTTTTATATTAAATTTGTACACCTTTTAATCAAGGGTGAATTTGCCCTGCAAAACACACGGAAAACAAGCTATATGTAAGGGCAGACTCCATCCAAAACTTTGTAGGGTTAGAGTTGGTTCGATAGGAAGAAAATACTAAAACATGTCTATTTTTCATTTATTTTCAGTTGTAGGCTAGGTAACACAAGTTAATTAAAATAAAAGTTTCAGTCATTTAATGCGAAAATACGTATACCTTATTCCCTTCGTTAACATATTTAGTGATAAACTTAATTAAATGGCTAACAAGTTAAAAAACTATTACCTACTTGAAGTTTTTCTACTTTGACAAGGTACCAGTATATTATGAACGACCTTTCTCTATCAGTCTACCATATTAGTGCGACAGTGACAGTTGCGTTTCGTTCGCTACGGAACGTTAACGACTGGCATGTTGGCTAAGCGGGCTGTTATCCACTTATAAGTTACGTTTGTAAGCAGGCAAAAGTTACATAGTCTGACAGCTGACACAACCCGATGTTTTTTTCTTTAGAAGAATTTCTTAACCACAATATATTTTGATTTGAGTGAGTTTTTGAAGGCAAAACAGAAACAAGGGTTTGTGTTTGCAATCTAAAGTTCATACGCAGTCAATACAAAAACTTTCCTATAAGGGTGGTTTCAGACTAGCGTTTTTTTCTGCGCGGTCGTTTCGGTATTTCGCGCTTACACGCGGGGGCGGCGCTACATTTCGCTACATGTAGCCTGTTCGCACCTACACGCGCTTCCAAAAACGTGCTTATACGCGCGTGTAAAACGTTGTCTTAACCGCTCTAAGGAACAATTTGCTGCCTGCGTTTGTTTAATTCTTAGTTTATAATTTACATGAAGATCACTCATTCCAATTGGAAAGAATTAGGGATATTTACTGTAAAGAATTCCTGATGCAGCGGCGATGATTCAACAAGCTGATGCTGTTATAGTTTAGTCGAAGGTTTTAATTTAAGAGCTATCTATACTGGCTAGATTGTCGCTTCGAGCATGCAACAAACGGAGGTCAATGAAAGGCTTAAGGGCTACCGATTTACTCCATGCATGTTCAGAGAGAATTAATAGTTTCGGAGAAATCATTGAGATTTGGCTCTATACGATGATAATCCCCAGAACGGCTTTCATTCAAATCCGGTAATATGTATAGTAGATTTAGGTCTTCTGACCACTATTATCGCCAGCGCGATGAGTTTTCCATATTCGACCCCAGCCGGATATTTTGCATAGGTATTTGCAGCCGATTTAACGGCGCCTCGCCGTTTTGTCGCATCAATAGTGTTGTTTTTCTTCTTCTTCCTCGCGTTGTCCCGGCGTATTCCCACGGCTCATGGGAGCCTGGGGTCCGCTTGACAACTAATCCTAAGATTTGGCGTAGGCACTTGGTTTTACGAAAGCGACTGCCATCTGACCTTCCAACCCAGAGGGTAAACTAGGCCTGGTTGGGATTAGTCCGGTTTCCTCACGATGTTTTCCTTCACCGAAAAGCGACTGGTAAATATCAAATGATATTTCGTACATAAGTTCCGAAAAACTCATTGGTACGAGCCCGGGTTTGAACCCGCGACCTCCGGATTGCAAGTCGCACGCTCTTACCGCTAAGCCATCAGTGTTAAGTTTTAATTTTATAAAATGTAAATATATTTATGTTAGTCTATAAGGTATATGTAATATGGGCCTTGTAATAAATATGTCATGTTAGTTCCTTTGTGGCAATTTAGAGACCAAACGCGTGGGCCGATGTTGATGCTTCTTACGTCAACCATAGATAGATATATAGATAGAATACTCTTTATTGGCACACCTCAGTAAAAGATACAGCTCAACCAACCAGTCAAGCATTTGTCTTAAATGTCAGACTGTCACTAAAGACATGACAATAACACTTTTTTTATGATATAGGAGGCAAACGAGTAGACGGATCGCCTAATGGTAAGCGATAATCATCGCCCATGGACACCCGCAACAAATAAATCAAAAATTGACGTAGGTAATGATCGTGTCATTCATGATGACGCACGAAGTTGACAAATTTAACCTTTAGAACTAGACTGGTAACAAATTTCTTTGGACAGAGAAGCATGGCGGTCTTTGGTGTCGGAGGCCGAGATCCACTTCGGGTCGCTATGCGATAGCAGTAAGTAATTTTTCATTTATTTTGAACTAAGCTTTTTGGCATTAAGTCCGCTTTTTGTATGATAAGTTTTTCTCGTGTACAATAAATATCAAACAAATAACGAAAAGTTGTTAGCAAACATTCGCACTTATGATTAAATAATTTGTTACGGTGTTGGGTCTTTATATTTTGAAATAATAAAGTTACCAAAGTTAGGTTAGCACGACTTTTTGGTAGCTGTTTCTGTGACTGGAGTTCACAGAAACCACCTCAGGTCTAAGAAGGTAAATCTATCATTGACTTTCATTTGATCCATATTGAACAAGTATGGCGGTTATCGTTCTCAAGCAACCGATAAGTACCTACTTATTTTAAAGATCATACTCATCCCTGTTTTATGTGTATCATTTGCTCCATTGCAGCTTACCTTACGAGAAGGAAACAACCCCTCAAGTAAAAAAGCCCGGTGTCCCGAGGGGACGGGACAGGTAAAATAATAAACAATGTAACTCCGGTACCTACCTACTTGCACTTCGTTCATGACTATTGTAAATAATAATATGAGATCTACTTATGACAATAACAGTACAAGTTGTTTGTTTGAAAAACGAAGGTGAACTTTTAATAATGTTAGGTGTTAGTTATTATTACATTATTTACAACGAACGTGTTAAACTTAGTATTGTAGACATATATTATCAAAAAATACTAAAAAAGTTGTAGCATTTTATTTGAAAATATTACCTAAGGTTGTACTTAGTGACTAAGTATAGTTAAACAAGGAGGACAGAATAAGAAAAAAAACGGACAAGTGCGAGTCTGACTCGCCCACCGAGGGTTCCGTACTTTTTTATATTTGTTGCTATAGCGGCGACAGAAATACATCTTCTGTGAAAATTTCAACTGTCTAGCTATCACGGTTCATGAGTGACTGGTGACAGACGGACGGACAGCGAAGTCTTAGTAATAGGGTCCCGTTTTACCCTTTGGGTACAGAACCCTAAAAATAGTTAAACAGCGCAGTAGTCGCTCGAGTCTAACAGTCTAAGGCTGCTTTTCCACCAAAGCTGTGCGAGGTACGTAGCTGAGCAGGGTGAGGGTGCGTAACGAGGATGTAGAACGATGTGAATGTTTCCACCGGAGAGATGTGGGAGGTAGCTGAGCGGTACGACGATGTGTAGCGACGGTGTAGCGGTTTTTTTTTCAAATAAACGAGCGGGGTGCGGGGTGATGCGGGAGCGTAGCTTTTTAATGTTTTTCGCTGGCGTCCGTACCCTGCAACCCGCAACACACATCCCTCGCAATATATTCCTCACTCACCACATCCTTCACTTCTTTTCTATGTACAAAAAACGCGCTCCATTGAGCTATTTCCAATTTTCCACTACTATGCACTACGAAAGTCGGTTGAATATTGCACGCTTTATTTATGGAATACGGGGTTTTATAGTAGATAGCTACGTGCGTGACATTTTGTTGACATTTAACAATATTTCAAACAAATATAATTATAATTTCTCAAATCGAGTCGTAGCCCTGATATTTTATTGTGTTATTAATTTAATAAAATGTATTTACAGTACATATGGTGCTACTTTCCCGCACGCGTGCCGGAATGAGCACTTTCCGTGCATATGTCGAAACTTAAAGGGCCATATGTACTGTAAAACGTTGTACGATACACGTGCGAATAGGTATCAATAATCCTTCGGTCGTGTTTTAATTTATCACCACTCGTTGCGAATTTCCCATTTTCATGCATCTGAATCGTAAATAACTATTTCTATTTTCTAAATGCTACATAACGTGCATATTACATACGTGTGTACGTCATGACGTATGCATACTCTACGTAACCCATGTATCTGTTGTTTTGCGGCTTGACTTTTTGACACAGATATCACCTCAGCTGTACAAGATAGAGCATACGAGTAATGAGGCAACTCGCGATCACCACATACATATAGGTATAGGCGATAAAATGACCGCTTTTCCATACAAACGTGGTCTCTATTTTCCTCTCTGGATATTAACAGTAGTAGTAACAGTAACAGATAATATTTGTGACGTTCTCAATTAAAAAGTACCACACTGTCGCTTATCATAATGAGATTTAACGCAAACGCGTACGTCACGTCACGCTATCGAATAAATGTACTCTAGGGGTACAGTTCGTTAGATATTCGCACTCAATCATACTGTAACTTAATCCGTATTCACGGAATCCGTATTCACAAGCTTTATTGATAGGGTTATAATAGAATGTGACATAGGTTCCAATTTATTCTTGTGAAATACCGCTATATTGTATTTTCCCTTCAATTTTTCAAAACATAATCCAATTATTGGCTTTGTATATACTGGCTTTAGAAATAGGATATTGACTTTTACCGCGACCTTTGGTAGAATTCATTAGTCGGTTTCGTTTATTTTATTACGTTTTTCATTTATTCCGAGAAACAATTGAAGCTCGGCGTATTTCCAAGAATTTACGATACAACGAATACAACAAATAATTCAACTAAGTCGGACATTTACTACTTAAAATGTTGGGACAATGCACGTTAGTTATCCCAATCTGAATTGTTGTTAAACCTTACTAACGGTGACCCATGTACTGGGCACGGACAGTGAACGATTAAGTACAGGGTAGGCCAATGCAAAATGCATTTTATTGAAATAATTAATAAAATGTTGTGTTCTTAAATAAAAGGTATATTTAGAATTCGAGATAATAAAATAAAATCTCGGTTAATTATTCTCAAGTACAAAGCCTGCATCTAAGAAACGACTCTTTTGACGCAGAGGTTGACTGGTAGAGAATACCTTCAGGCATTAAGTCCACCATTTGTACTTAATATTTTATAATGAGGGTTATATCTACCCACTGGAATTGGTTTCATGGTGGTATCAGATGAGTATATTTAGGGGTACTGGTTGTGACCTTGCATCCATAATCTTGTTTGCCAAGGTGTTCCGATGGTCACCTTTGAGACCGACTGCACTTCCGGCAAAAAAAAAACACTGACAGGATTTGCTTTTCTGTGTTTACCAGTAAATTTCTAACTGCTGCAATAACTATTATTTTGGTATAAGATGGGTTAAATCAGCCCTCCTTTTTCGCAGCGGAAGTGGCCTTCCTTTTTGTACTTTCGGCAAGTTCCGCCGTGGCAAACTATCAAATTCGGACTTAGCATCAAATTTTATGAGAAACCATTTGTTCATTTATTTCATCACGGTATAATAGCACAATCGAAATAGGACAAACTTCGAAATCTCTGGAACAGTTCTAAAATTTGGTAGGTAAACTAAAAGCCCCTTTTTCATGACCATTTCACATTTGGGAACCTCGAGAAATCGCAGCCATCTTGGAAAATGTGTACCGTCCTCAAGAAATTCGCGTTTTGATATAAATCTACGTTCTCTATGATAATATGGTGTAAAACAGGTAGAAATTAATAAACTTAATTTTTTTTTCAAAGTTTATTAAATTCTACACACAAAAGTCCTATATATCTTTGCGGAAAAAATACATCTTGGTTTAGAAAATACTTGCTGAATCTAGATATAGCGCTTATACACTCCCAAGGGACATTTTCTTAATAGGAAATTCAGAGGAATATGAATTCCACTTTTGTGTATACATTTGTACATGATCTACCCGAATATCAACATTTTACTTGATTGCGAGATCTCCAGAAAGTAGGGTTATGGGTTTAAGTACTGATGATTCAGTACACTCTCTAGCTTAGGATACTGGACGGTTTTTTTAAATGCCATATCGGTAGATTCCTCTTGTCCTTCAAAAGCTGTTTACATTTGTTTTTATTTATTTGTTTAACGCTTGTACTATTTTTTCTATAAACTTTTCGGTAAACGAATTTGATTATCTACAATCATGAACACCCTACAACACTTAATTAACAAAGATAAAACCTCTTTAACCGTTATGATATGGAAGGTGGAGGTAAGGAATTAAATCTCCATGTACTTACCAAAAAGTGTCATCAAAAAACCTTAAATAGGTGGCGCTATAATACCTAGAATCCGTAGCGCACCTCACCCCGTCAATAATGCCTAGGTTCTTAGCTACTCTAGCGATACTCTGGAGACATTTGGAACTATTATTTATAGCTGACAGCTGGACACTTTTGCAATAGTTCTACCATAAGATATTTCACTCGTTTTAAATTCACACTTCATACGTTATGACAGCATAAAATGTCACACCTGAGTGTGATAGGATTTTTCAAAAGTAACCGCACACCAAAGACATTCAATTTGTCACTTGTTATGGATAAAAGAAAGAGGGCGTTCATAAATGTCGTAAACAAATTAAAACTTTTTTTTGAACAATAAAAATAAATTTAACGTTAATCTCACAAATACTGCTACGAAATAAATGGTTATGACTTACTGAATGCGTAGGCTTGATCCTGCTCACATCTCCCAAATCACCTGTATATTATATTATGTAGGTATACACTTTAAGACGAAAGTACTTATTTGTTGACTTCTTTAGATCGTGTACCCGTGTCCTTGTATACTTACAATTAATGGATAAGACCTTACCCATTATAACGGGAGGAAGAACGTCTATAAGAGAAAACCGTCTACAATCTCCTTCGTCGCTTTTATCTCTTTTCTTCCTTTCTAGCTGTGTCTGAACGACGTTCTGCCCTATGACGGCCTTCCCAACAATACATTATGCCGGTCTTATCCACGTTGATATTGGGTATATAGCTTCAAACAATATTTCTAAGAAGGTTTATTAATCACCAGTTGGAAATGTAATAATTTCAAACTATTACTTATTATTACATAATTAAAGGTACTTCGAATTATAATAATATTTAGTACGAGGGCTGCTACTTATGTTATATGTATCCGGAAACACAAAAAATAACAAATAACTATAGCTATAAATGGTTTTATTGCCTGTATATTTGTTCACCAAGATGAATGATGCACTTTTGCATATGTTGAAACCACTTTTCAAAGCACTTTTTCCATTCTGATCTTTTGAACGTGCATTTCTAAGCAAAAACGGCTTTTTCGCAGGTTTTTTTTTAACCAAATGTGATATCCAGGGCCCGTACATGTCATGCCGTTGACGGAAATATGACGTCACGCTACATAGAGTAAGAGTACAAATAGTATTTTCGTAATAATTCATTTGTCAAATGTCAACCTCTTTAGTTAACTGATATAGATACTTGACAATCAGAATACAGAATGTCTGACTTTCATCTTATTGTCACTCAACTAAATAATAAATTGGTCGTTTATTAAATAATACATATTTCTGATTTTTTATAGTGTCTTTTACGTATCAAGCGCTAATTTTTATACGCGTCAATAGATTAGTTATCTCAATTTTGTAGTGTTATAAACCAACGCCCTGTATGTTACACTACGTAATTTTTGCGTGGCATGACATGTACGGGTCCTGGTGATATCTTACAAATGCTGGTCATATTAATGCTAAGAGATGCCTCTATCTTGCGATATGTACTATGACCATCTTACGTTATGAGTTCGCGCACAGAGTTTTGAGCTTTTTTTTATTTTTCCGTATAAGCATACGAAGACCACAATTTAACTCACTAAAACATTGATACACATAGACCTTCGATATGGGACTTACTCCCCAAAAGTCGGTAAAAAAAATCATCGCCATTGATATACCTATGAAACAAACTGTATTCTGCTTCCAAAGAGTTCCATTTATATATGTTGCATATATATACACATAAGTAGCAGCCCTCGGAGTTACAAGAAAATAACTAACTTTACATATCGTGTAACAAATCTATCTATGTATATGCAAACCTTCGAATAACTTCAAATAAACATGCAACTCTAAACCTTGGGCGCGGCCGTTTCAAGAGACTTATCAACGTACTCGTAATTGATTACAGCATGCCCCGCTGGCGGCCAGACATTCCCATCGGCGGGGTAAAGCAGGCTGCGCGGGCGCAAGACCAGTGTAACCGTAACGTTAACTTAAGGTCCGTTATTTTGAACTTTATATCTGGAGACCTTTTCAATGTAAAATTTAATGTACCGTTTTATTTATTTTAGTACCTATGTAGATAAAAAAATCAAGTCCTGTTTGTAATTATATCTATTTAACATTTGACTAGGAGCGGCATTTATAATTGAGAATTAAAAAAAAAAAATAACACTTCGAACTATTAATCTACATGACTATTAATAAAATGACAAGAAATGGTACATTAAAACTTATATTTAAATCAAATTAACTGTAAAACAACAAAGTATAAACTATAACGCACTATTTCACTGTCAAAGGGAATTCTCATATTCCTTCATATTATTTTCAAACATTCCATATGTCTTATGGCGTTTCTAGCGCGATGTATGTCGTAGAAACGTACGACTGCCTTTCAACTCGGTTTTGCATTACTTCGACGTTGTTCAAACAGTTGGATGGTCCCATAACAATAAAATTGAACTTCATAAATGTAGGATGGATTGATACCATACTTAAACGAAAACGCGCATATTTTTTGTTGACTTCGAGCTCGTTTCATCGACTCGTATTCGGTAAGCGATAACAATATTCACAATGACGCCTGTGCGCGCGCGCCGGACCCCAAGATGGCCGCCGCTCGGCTGCTTCCGGGAAACGAGCGGCCTCGCGCGCGCATCGCCATCTACCAGGCTTGCGTGTCAAACTATTAAGCTGCTGCCTCCTAGATTGATTATATTTTGCCAAATATGAATCATATTCAGTTGAATTATGACTGATGTAAACGGTTACTTTATATTTGAAGAATTTTAAACACAAATACAATTCTATATTTGGAATAAAAGCCACATGGTGATGAATGATTTAGAAGTTTCTTTGAAGACAACGTCGATAACGGGGCTTTAAATTTGGATTTCACTATAAAATTATAAATAGAGGTTATTAATAAAATCTTAATTAAAACAATATGATGATATAGGAGGTTTAAAAAGTAGCCGAATTAACCTCGCGTGATTTGTGTACAAACCCTTAGCTGAGACACTTTTTTTCTCGGGATTTCTTTCAGCGAGGGTTATTCCTGTGTGAAAGAAACCTAGAGAAGCAGTATATTATCACATAATGCTTGAATAGTACCTCTTTCCAAATTGGGTTTCAAACTCTGGACTAGGTCCTATATTATGTTGACTATGTTTAATTGAAGGCAACATTACTGGACACTGCCCACTTAGCAAACATTTATGTATATTCTATGCATGAGCGCCAGAGCCCGAATGCAGGGTACCCGGCCGCCAAATCCTCGATAAAGGGAGGTAATTTTTATTACACTTGTAGGTGTCATTATTACAATAATACTCATTACCGCTATATAAACCTCATTTCATAACATCTACACAAACGGAGAATTCTTCCTTTTACGATTTAATTGCTGCGTTAAAAAGAAATTTTTGGATTTCGAGCGCTAGATTTTGTCACTAAAAATCTGTGGAAAACGGCGTAATGCTATTTTTGAAATACAAGCGATAGAAATTGGGAATAAAGTGGTATTGGTTTCTCTTTATCAATTCAATTAGTCGAATTTAAATGCCTAGTAATGGAGATATTATTAAAGGGGGAACACGAAATCGAGCGATCGAAATTGAAAAATCGGCCCCCTGAGATCACTTTGTATGCCAACAAACCGATACTATTTTACTTTTTAATTTATATTATACTATTAGAAAATTGGTGGATGATGGAATCCTATTTGCGTTTTAGCGAAACTACGTCCTTAGTATTCTAGGTCCATAATCCTGAAAGTAACTCATTTGATTTGATAATCCGATCCCCTCTTGGGCTAATTTTTAGTGCTCCGTACAAAACTTTGTTCACGGAGCACATATGGGATCACTCATGTTTGACAAATCGGTTAAATGCGTTTTTTTAAACAGAGTAAACTTGAAAGTAATGCTCGACTCTTACCTACTTTTTAAAAGACTGAGCAGATGCTACCTTAAACCTGTTTGTGCTGTATGAAATAGAAAAATGTCTTCTTCTTCTTCCTCGCGTTGTCCCGGCATTTTGCCACGGCTCATGGGAGCCTGGGGTCCGCTTGACAACTAATCCCAAGATTTGGCGTAGGCACTAGTTTTTACGAAAGCGATTGCCATCTGACCTTCCAATCCAACCCAGAGGGTAAACTAGGCCTTGCTGAGATTAGTTCGGTTTCCTCACGATGTTTTCCTTCACCGAAAAGCGACTGGTAAATACCAAATGATATTTCGTACATAAGATCCGAAAAACTCATTGGTACGAGCCGAGGTTTGAACCCGCGACCTCCGTATTGCAAGTCGCACGGTCTTACCGCTAGGCCACCAGCGCTTCATGAAATAGAAAAATGTGTATTTGATAAAATCATGGAAAGAAATAACGCAACAGGATGGTAGGCGCGCCGCGCGGCGTTGCGTGCGTTGCGTAGTGGAAGGCGGCCATTTGCTAATTAGTCACGGGAAATACGTCGACGGCTTGACTTCAAATCGCCGGCTATAGCTCAGAAAATTTATACAGTGATTGAGAAATAACACTACATTTATCGTGTCGATGAATAAATTCTTAAATGCCAGAAGACAATAATTATTTCCCCAAGGGAAAGATCCCCTTCCCAGTAGTTCTTCTCATTCAACCTTTCTTTGAGGCAGTGGTGACTTTCCTATTAAGCTGTAAGGGATCAAGTATTGACTATTATAAGAAGAGCTCCACAGAGCGAAATATTTTTTTCGCCTCTTAGTAAAAAAAAAATACAATGAAGACGATGGTTCGAATAAATTTTGTTATCTAATTAACAATAACCAAACTTGTTGGCAACTTTAAGATGAATTTCTAACGGCAATAATTTCATGAAGTGTTTAAAATACTCTATAATTTTTTATTTTCCCATTTTTAAGTTAATATACGACATACTCGTTTTTGACGCCGCACGCGCAATCTGTAGATCGCACGCATAGGACTATTTTCAGCATATATAATTATAAATAATGGAAATAAAGTTCCGAAACCTCAGTTCTCCTTAAGAACCTTGATTTTTAATTAATTAAATGTCATTAATTTATGAGATATTCGCGAAGAACAAAATACTAAATAATAATAATAATAAACACCATTATCTTGAGAGACTCTCGCTAGGTGGTTGGATCAAGGGTCAGATGCAGAAGGCGGTGATCTTGGACACGACGCGGATAGTCCGGCGGTTCCTCTCTCTGCGGCCCTGACCACCGGCAGTTGAGCCCTGCCCCGCTGCTGGCGGCACCCTAGGTTAGGTTTTTCTATAATGTGTTTATATCTTTTGTATTGTTTTGTAAGTGTTTTTATATTTTACTTTTATATACATATTGTAAAAAGCCTAATCTGAGAGAAAAAGATAAATAAAGGAGATAATAATAATTTTTAAATGATTTATAGGTAACAATACAAATTTCTAGACATCATTCTGAATCCAATGAGGTATTATTACACGTATTTCTAGGAGCAGAATCTCTTTTTTTCACCATTTTGACCGTGTCGACTAGTCGTGTCATTCACGAAAACGTGTGCCTTGACTCGTAACGTCATGTCATTAAAGGTTAGATTTGACAAATCTGCGCGTCATCGTGGAAGGCACGAACTATACAGGTATCAGGTACAAGTATAAATAAAAAAAAGCACAATTCGGACTCCATATGTCCTATAAAAACGTCCTCTCGAGTTAGGAAAACGTATGACATTTTTGTAAATCAATGGAAAATGTCATTTTTTTTGGACAAGTTCTAATTTCGTATTTATCCCGCCCTGAAGGAGCACTTCAAACTAGCCAAATTTTATCCAAAATCAACGAATAAAACTCGGCTCAAGTCCTTTACATGGCAACGGGTTTTATACGCAAGCTATACAAAATACCTATACATACTCGTATTTATGTGTATTTATGAATATATACATATAAGCATTGTAAGTATTTACAGGATAATAACACTTTCAAGCGTTTTTACTTCATATTTTAAAACAAAAATGCAATATTACGTTGACTCACCAATGAGTTAATTTCTTGCGAGTATTGATATTGAGTCCCAAGTAAGCGAAAGATTCTAAGTTAGAATCTTGAGCGTAGCGAGACTCAAAAACACGAATGTAAAACAACTTTGCTCTCGTGTACATACAACTTTACACCTCAGTAGTGAGAATAAATTAAAGGTTAAAAAAATTCAACATCAAGTTAACCACATTATTTACATTAATGAATGAAAGGCACCATCATTATGACGAAAGCTTCTAGAAATATTCCTGTATTCATGGCCTCCACTAAATTAAAAAGCTAATTTGAGTGACGAAAGTAGGCTTGTTCGAGGTCTCTTATCTTAGGGATCTGTCTTAGGGTTTATTAGCATATTGATTCTTTTATACATTATTTTTAATGTAGGACAGTATGTCTTCGAGTTCCTTCCTTAATTTAATCCTTTTTCAATAAAATAGAGCGCTAGGAAGGGTATGCCAGCAACAATGCGGTCTGAATTGATTTTTCATACATAGTACATAATATTTAAGTAGGCTTCATTATCGATTCTGGTCTAACATGGTCAGCTCACATATATATTATGTGTTACAAGTTATCTTCAGCAGCCTTTGCACTATCGAGACTGGCCCCGACACTTTCAGACGAAAATATTAAAAAAAACATTACGGGTATTTTCACTCTATATTGATTTATGGTGTTGACCTCTGGGGAACAGCGGCAGATCGCAAGCGAGTGTTCAAGCTCCAAAAGCGAGCAATACGAATAACCGCGGGGAAACCTTACGACCACTCAGCACTTGCCTTATTCATTAAACATAAAATCCTAATATTACCTAGTGTCTACATCTTGGAAGCGTGTAAGTACGTTAGAAGTAATCTCAGCTCGTATAAGACCCGTGAACAACAGTCAGGCAGAAGCACGCGCGGTGGAAGTCTGCTGTTGGTCCCGCTCATACTACCGCTAAAGCCAAGAAATCGTCGGTGTGTTAGGGGTCAAACTATTCAACGCGTTACCTGCCGACATCCGAGGTGCCCCTAGTGACGTCACATTTACTAATAAAGTTTATTTATTTATTAGAGATGGCCTGCTACACTATCGATGAATTTTTCGACAGTGTCATCGATCCATCATACACACAATGTTGTATAAGGTCTATGTTTACCTGTGAATTTTATCTTTGACATTCTTAATATTAAATTATTTTTTATTGATTTTTTTTAATATCTTCATTTTACTTCGATTTTTGATTTATAATTACGATTGTCATTTTTATTTAATTGATATAATTAACTTCATTCCACTCACTCACCTATCATTTACTTCAAGCTTTATATATATTTATTTCGAGTAACATGACTAATTGATATAATTTACATTAAGTTAAATGTAATCCAATTTTATGTAGTTACCTAGCCTTGACGTGTTAATTAATTTTTATCAATAATAATATGAATATGAACATTGTAAACGTTAATGGAGTAATACAGAAGACAAGGGAAGAAAGAAAATTTAAACCAATTTCATACCATTATTATTGCTTTGTACAGTCAGCATCAATAGTGGCGGAAGAAACAAAGTACAATAGTACATTATTGTCGAGGCTCAGAAGTGGCTTCTTGCTGGCTGAGAATTTGTTTTAAACGGACGTCGTCGTTAAGAGTCCCTTTGATTGAATACGAAGCCCACAAGTGGCCTTCCAGTCGAGTCATATATATGTAGTACTTTTCTCAAAAATTGTGCAAGAAACATAAATATTTTACAGAAGGAACGTTCTTACGAATATGTTTTCACAGAAAAAAGCAAGAACAATTGATAAGTTTTGCTTTGCCCCAAACAAATATATCTCAACAGTTGGGATTTAAAAGTATCTGTCACATCATATATAGACATAGGTAAAGTCAGACCAAGATAAGTTGGCAGCAATTTCGATGGTCAAGCCTGTGCAAGTGTTAAGTAAACGTCATAATGTTATAGAAGTTTGACGTTTTGAATAATACTTGCACTGTCTGGGCTGCCAAAATCACTGCAAACTTATCTTGATCTGACTTTATCTTATTTTGTTAAGTTATTAGATAATGGTAGACTTTAGACGCCTTGTCTGATCTGTTACTTTTGATGCTGGCTGTACCTACTCGCATACACATTATTATACCGAAGTAATAAATACTTATTCATAACTTATGAATAAGTATTTATTACTTATGAATTATAAGCATTGATTCTTTTTATTACTTTTACTTAGACCCTCTATTTCACATCTGAGTAAAGTATCGGATAGCTAATTAACACATAAATTAACAAGACCCTTATAATAGGAATCAAGATTGCCGACTTTGTGATATGAACCACTCCATAGTTTTAAAATGTAAACAATAAACCTTCTTATAATATTAGAGTGTAAGAGCGATTACAGCGGCAGTTAAGCCCTAGGAGGCTTTGTTCGCTGGAATTATTTTGAAATTGTATGTATGTGTTAATAAACAAAAAAAAAAAGCTGTCAGATAAAACTTACTACGAAACTTAGCTCTTTATGCAGTTATAAGCTAATTCGAAGATTTTGAAACGCCAACGATGACAACGATAATAATTTATATATACCTACATATTACAACTATAAATCATGAGTCATGACCATTATTATTGATTAGGTGTAATAAATTCAATAAAATTTTATTGCAGTCAACTACTACTTTGTATAAATAGCGGACTCCGTTCCTTAGGAGTTTATAAGCCAGTCTCTAAATTCATGGAAAAACACACACAAAACTATAAGAGATCAAAACAAAGGCCAGTTTACGCGCGAAAACCACTTCATCGAATCGAATCAATTTCTCTTGCAGTATTTGAGGAAAAGACGAGATCGTAATAAACTTATGAGGTAACGAGTTTATCATTAAATAATTTAAAACAAATCACAATGAATCACAGGAATGTACAGTGAGTCAAAGGGATTGGGCAACCATTGTGCAAGATGCACGTGAGTCAGCAGGTATCGATACCAAGTAGGTTAGGTATAATTTGTAAGCCGTTAATGGATTAAGTACTCAATATGGTAAGACATATATTTTTAAGGGGGGCACTCCACACGTGGTTACTAATTGTCACAAAAAAAATCAGAAACCACCAACGTGTTGCACATTATTAAATGGGTGTTTAAAAAATAACTTGAACGTTTCGTTTGTTTTTATTCAAATAATGTTTATATTATAACTTTCGACCCAACATTAAAAAAAATTATGAAAAAATATCGGGACATTAGCCGTACAATAGAGTACTAAATTTTGAACATGATCGGTTTCGGTTCGGCATTTATGAGTTTTCTTTAAAAACGCTAAGGTCGTAAGTGCAGGGTAACACACACACTTTTGCGCACACGCGCGACATGCACTTATCTAGAACATCGATAGAACGTTTTTCAAACAAAATTGTTAACTACGCATTATCACATATTGCCTCTCACTGATGATTACTCTTTTTTCAAAAAAATTGCGTCCTACGTAATTATTGTTAATACACGTTAACACTCTTCAATAAAAAACAATGTAAGTAGTTCTTAAATCTCACATTTTAAATATTTTATAAGCAATAGTTTTTACCCACCTTAATGAGCAAATACGGGTATTCATCGGGTGCTTTGAGTAAACACTCAGTATCTACTCACCCCTCCCCATGTCTAAGCGAGGCGAGGCACGAGTGAAACACATTTTTTTTTCGTAAAATTAGGAGCGAAAAATGGATTTCATACAAATTTTTAAATGCTCCTAGCTCTTATAATAATTAAATATTCGAAAAAAATCAAACATAGGGGCATAGCTGTGGTTGATATACAACAAACTGTACCAAAATACTTTTAATAATGTTAATATCCAGAGAGGAAAATGAGGACTACGTTTCTATGAAGAACCGGACGTGGCCTCTTAAAATATATGTGTTGCCTGTGGACGCCAGTACCTAGCGGTGTGGGGCAGTACTTTTACAGGCTAGTGCAGGCTAGGCAGGCGATAATCGTTCGTAACATGCATGTGGCCGCTTTCTATGTTACTGGATACTTGACGTTTACGATTGTGACTCGATCGCAGTCCATCTCGCTCGCACTGGTGGATTGTCGTGATAAAGAGGGAATGCGATCGAGTTCACGCAGTCGCTAACGTAATTGTCAAATGTCAACCCGTGCAGTTTCTGTCATTTCATAATAGTAGGAGATACGTTATAAGGAATAAACCTTATATGTTATATATTAGTGATAAGAAATAAATGATAGATAATATTCACATTGACACAGTTGCAAGTACCAATTTTATTTGTTATTTCATCGCACGAGATTAACCTGTTTTGATATATAAAACCTAGGCAACAATGGACTGGACCAACGTTTTAATAAAACAACCTACAGTTAGATCATGTATAAAATAATCTTTCATTTTTATATAATATACGATTACCTAACAAACATTTAAGTTTGGTGGTTTAGGGCGGCCGCACATTCTAAGAATTTTTCTGTCAGAAAATTTAGGACGCCCGCCGGATGCACTCTGTTCATATATTTTGTTGTGGACCCCGCATATTATCAGAATTCTAACGTGTCTGACGTCCGCTTCTGATGAGTCCCGGATGCAAACGATTGGACGGCAGAATTTATCTGATCAGAAATTCGGAGGGCGCACTCTCTATACATTTTGTACTAGACCCCGCACTCCTATCAGAAATTCCCATCAGATGACGTTTTATTCTCCTTTTTTTTAAACTAAGTAGAATAATAATGCTAATAATAGCAACTGATCATCGTCCATTTTGTTTCTTTTTCTTACTTTTTGTAAACCCAAGACTATTCTAGCTATGCTGCAGGCCAGCCGCGAACTAAACTCGGACTCGCCGGAGGGAAGTTTCTGATTGGTGTGCGGTGTGGTATCGACGGGCGTCCGAAATTTTCTGACAAAATTGTTACAATGTGCGGCCGCCCTCAATGTTTTACCCAACTTTCAAAAAAACGAGAAGGTTCTTAATTCATCGGATTCTTTAGTAATTTAGGAGGCTACACTAGACGTTATTTCCAGCTACGAAAGTCATGAACTATTGGAAATAATAGTTCATACACAGATTTAGTGTTTTCATTTATTCTTCCTGTTCCCAAAAGTTGAACCACTCTAAAATTAGGCTGCAGTATCCTTAACTTTTGGGTACAAAATATTTTTTATTGGTTTTCTGTCTGTTGTGAATCTCTGATATATAATAAAAAAACTGGGGACAATCATACACAGATCAACCTAGCCCCAAATTAAGCAAATCTATAATATGGGTACGCGGCGACGATATACATATGTATTTATATAAATAAATACATACTTAGTTAACTTGGCGCGAGTCGGACAAACCTGACTTTGAAAAACTTGGTATATTGACTGTGATATCATTATTTATTATATAATTCTTTATTAGAAGTACATAAACAGACCGAATGACATCTTAAACTATCGGACACTGGTCAGACAAACAACTACAACCTGCGATATAAACACAGGCCGTTGTTACCAAAATCACGATTCAGGAAAACAAAAGCAGGAACCTTTCCTAAAAATTAAAATGTTTAATAAACTGCTTTTACAATTAAAAGATATTTCAGGAATCAAACTTTTTACTCATTCTCGGAATATCTGAACAGCAAGCTTGATATTCAAAATTTTAGATATATAGTCCTCGCATGTATTGTCCGACAACGGCGACATTTACAAATTACTTTTACTTAGACAGCCGGTCTGGCTTAGTGGGTGGTGACCCTGCCGGCCTATGAAGCCGATGTACCTGGGTTCAAATCCCGGTAAGGGCATTTATTTGTGTGATGAGCACAGATATTTGTTCCTGAGTCATGGATATTTTCTATGTATCTAAGTATTTGTATATTATATATATCGTTGTCTGAGTACCCACAACACAAGCCTTCTTGAGCTTACTATGGGACTTAGTTAATTTGTGTAAAAATGACCCTATAATATTTATATCCTCTGATGAGCGCGAATATGGCGCGCAAAATCGAACTTAGTCTTAAATATACAATAAGACATTTCAGATACTTAAACTTAAGCAATGTGTAATACTTATGCTCTTAAATATTTACTGTATATCAAATAATAATTCGTTTATTTTTTACTGACATACTATGTAATGCTAATGTTACTTTATGGCGAATAATGAAACTGAAACATAGATAACATCCATAACTCATGAACAAATATTCGTGATGAACACACAAATAAATACCCTGACCGGGATTCGAAACCGGGCCCTCCTTCTTCAGAGGCAGGGTCACTACCCACTAGGCTAGGTGGCCGTTCAAGGAGGCCGCTGTTTAAATAGATATGCGCAGAAAAGCTTGGCAGACAAGCGGTGTCTTGCTCGGAGGCTTATCAAAAGCGATAAAGATACGATATCGTATCAATCCTCACGTGCCGCTTATCTATTCAAGAACAATAAATTATTTATCGTACGGATTCCTTGCTTTGTATTATTTTAATTTGAAATGTCGGGCATGCTGTAGCGGGAAGATGCATTAAACACTACATGTTAATACAAACTTTTACTTTTACAAGAATGCTAATCCATCCACGATCACGAATATTTTGGACCCGGGTACGTCCTTAAACTACGTCCAAAAGAGAGGTATGGGCATCGTGAGTGTCATCTCGCTTTGTGTGGTAACACTCCGCACCCTCGTTGAGCAACCTTACTCACCGGCAGGAACACAACACTATGAGTAGGGTCTAGTGTTATTTGACTGCGGTTTTCTGTAAGGTGAAGGTACTTCCCCAGTTGGGCTCTGCTCTAGATCTGGAATGACATCCGCTGTGCTGTGCCCTACCACACAAAGCGAGATGACATTCACAGTGCCCATACCTCTCTTTTGGACGTAGTTTAAGGACGTACCCGGGTCCAACTCTCCGACTCCTTTGCGTAACTGGCGTTTTAAGTCTACGGTTGTGTTGCGGTCAGAGGACGTCAAAAATTTGAAGATAACCAACTCATAAGTACGTAAACCCCCGAGGATAAATATTGCATATCAGCCTGTTCAGCCTATGAAAGGGAATGCTCATATAAAATAAAAAAAACTCATGTGAACTGATGCCTTAACGTCTAGTATTTATTTGATATGAAACGACACTGAATAATAAATTGATGGACGGCCGCCAGAGTACGGCACTCATCGTAAACAGCCACTCGTCTCTTTCCAAAAACCGATGTGCAATATTTATTGCCAGGGAACTGTACTGTAGATATTAGTAATATTCTAACTGGATATTACAGTAGGGTTTCGAGTATGAGTAAATATCATGCAATTTTTAAATGTGCGTAGATTTCGTTTCAACGAGGGCCAAGAAAAATGATTCATCCCTGAAATATTTAACAATTATACATATTTTGTTGATATGACTGAAAAATCTAACAATTATACATAGAAGGTGTGGAATTAAAATAAATTTTATCGAGTTTAAATTCCTTCAATAACCATTGCTTTCGTTAGATTTGCATATGAAGTAAAGATTAAGAACGTAAAAAATTAGAAGTATGTTTATAAAAATTATTTTAAGTATGTAGCCATTTGGAAAAAGGTTCATCCAAAACTGTGTAGCATCGAGTGCAATAATATAATATATTGTCTTCCTTTTACTTATTAACTAGCCCTTTTTCGTATCCCCTTCCTGTCTCGCGAAACATGAAAATTAAAATTTCGTTATCTGCCTCTCTATTGCGCGAATATGCAAGAGTAATGGAGAGGTAGATAACGAAATTTCAATTTTTTGTTCGTGGTAGGCCCTCGGGTCGTAAGGTCGTAACCCTCATATCAAAAAGGTTGAAGACGCAGAGAGCAGAGGTGCCCTAGGAAGTCCTGGTATACAAAAACAAATAAATGTTTAGGTGGTTCATGTTCTAGTCTCGAGAAGGATAAATTAACGTCTTAATTAAGCCTATGTTTTTATTTTATTTTATCATGTTGAGCCAGAAAGTTAAAAAATAACTAGTGGCTCTATGAGCTAAGGACTTCACGATAAGCTTAGAAAATGTAAAAGTGAAAAACAACTCACAATAGACTTAAGCTTAAGCGCCATAGACGCTATTGGCCTTTATGCTTATTTCCGCATTTTGAATTTCCAAAATCTGGCCCGATAAAAAATCTATTTAATCTTGGAATCTCCTCACAGAATTTCACGAGAAACGGTTAAGAATTGCGACCTGTAGAGGAGGACATAAGGACATACGAAAGCATTTGGATTTGGCCCTAGTTAAAACGGAGAGGTTCTCTAACGTAACATAAAATATGCATTCGATTGCTTTCAACACGGATAAAGTTTAGAACCTAAGATAACTTAAGAGCAATTCCTAACTGAGCAACTTTTCAAATCTCGAATTTTTGAAGTTATGTTTCTGTCGCGCTGCGGTGGGCGGGAGTGCGTGTGTGGGATAAGGACAACTGCAGCTCGGACTAAAATTCCCATGCAAAAAACTCAAAAATCGAGGTTTCGCTCTCGACTGTTTCCTCCGCCAAAACGCAACCCGCTATGTTTTGATTTTTTGGATATTTGTTGTCATATTTGTAAGCCGTTTTTGCGATTTTCGAGGCGCCGTAAGTTCTTCAAAATAAAATAATTCAAAAAAGCAAAATATAGCGGCACAGATATTGATGATTTTGATCTTATTTGAAAAAATCATTGCTCTAGGTTAAAAATCCAGGGACGAAACAGTCGAGAGCGTTTGTATGGAAAAATCGCAACTAGGAAATCCTCTTAAGTATGTACTCGTACTATAAGAAGCTATTCGCGATAATGTTAGCAGAATGTAAACACCGAGGTTACGTTTACCGTCAGTCAATAGTGCAGCACTTATCTGGCGCGGCGCGACGCGCGACGTTGCCAAACTTACACTTTTCTACATTCATGAGTTCATGACGTAAACATATGCACACAAAGCTGACTGTAGAATGTTGTTGCCTTTTAATACTATTAAGATGTATTATTGACTATTATGGGGTAATCTTACACAAATAGTCCACTTATACATAGTCAGGTCATAAGGCCCGATTCGAACAATGCTGCTTCTAGTCACAGCGATACGATACCGATATATCAGTGTTAAAAGTGAGGTTTTTTGGTTAAATAAATGTAATGTGACACTGATTTTTACTCCCTTTTGTGACGTAATAGGTAACTATAATATCTAACAACCGTATCTTACGTACCGAAACAAGTAGTACATAAAGTCGCGATCTACTTAAACTAATGATACCTAAGCTATTACTTTTTAATTAGTACACAATAAACTTAAAAATCGAGGCTACATTTTTTTTGAAACTTTGTACCTATTACAATTTATCAGTCAAAACCTTTGTGACAGAACTTATGGACCGACTTAGTACAAAAATAAAGTTTAAAACTTTCGGGTTTTGTCCGGGTCGGGTCGATTTCCATGGAAGTAAACACTGGGCATGAGGTCTTTAAATTTAAAAAGAGGAAAGGGGACGCTTTTCCATACAAACGTAGTCCTCATTTTCCTCTCTGAATATTAATATTATGAAATATATTTTTTACACAATTTAACCATGTCTAACTCCATTCTTTTTCTTTCGTTATTAAAGTATGGAGCGAAAAACAATTTCCATACATTTCCTTATGCTCCTTACTTGTACATAATAATTGAAAAATACAAAAAATATAACGACGGGTCACAGCTATGGTAAATAAACTTACGTCAAACGGTGTCAAATAAATAACTATTAATTATGTCAATATCCAGAGAGGAAAATGGGGACTACGTTTGTATGGAGGGGCGGTTTCGGGGCGGTCATCCTCTTTCGTCTTAAGTAATGAATTCAGAAAAAGAAACAGGTTAAAATTTCTTTTTTTAAATATATAAAAAAAAAACTGACTACTTGAATGACCGGAAAGTTATGTCTACGTACAATAATAATATATGTAGAATTATCAACATAAAATAGTAATAACAGAATATGTACATTAATGTACATTGTACATGTATGTACCTGCTGCGTTCGTAGCACCGGGGGAGCTACGAGCGTGCTACGAACTACGTGGTCATCGACCTCTGACGTCGTCATGCCCCAAAAATATAATAATAACCCATTTCTATAGGTTCATAAATACTATAGTAAAAACCATTTAAAACAAAGTATATATAGCCCGATCATTATATCATCATTATATTATCATTATTATATGATCGATATATGATCATTGTCAAGGGCGCTGTTATTCTTATGTATAGGATGACAGTTCAGTTTCTTATAAAATAAAATAAACCGGCCAAGTGCGAGTCGGACTCGCGCACCGAGGGTTCCGTACAAACCTGTAGGTATATATTATTATATGATGTAACTAAAAATGTACGGTTTTCGCAATTTTTCCTTTACCTGCGCTATAAGCCATTGCTTCATACCAAATTTCAAGATTCTGAGTTCACGGGAAGTAGGTACCCTGGTTTTGATTCCCTTGCGAGTGTCGAAAATTTGCGGCATAAACGGCTGATCTTTTGATTGAGCTGGCTTAGAGGTTTGATTTTTTCACAGCTCCAAGGGACAGTAGACCTGAGTATTTGATATAAATTCCAGCTTGATACCTCCACGCGTTCCTGAGAAAAAGGATCTTGACAGACAGACGGACGAACGGACAACAAAGTGATCCTATATGGGTTGCGTTTCTTCCTTTCGAGGTACGGAACCCTAAAAATTGTTCAAGTGAAATTCCGCAACATGGCGCGTGATCATATATTACTGGTCATGCTTTACAATTATAGCTAAAAGGATTATAGTTAGTAAGTAGGCCGGGTGTAGAAAAAATTATGACGTTAAGGTTAAGCTTTAACACCAACGTAAACGGAGTAAGTAAGAGAAAGTTCTATTTTCGAAAGTACGCTATAACTATTCCAAAAAGCGCTGGTGGCCTAGCGGTAAGAGCGTGCGACTTGCAATCCGGAGGTCGCGGGATCAAATCTCGGCTCGTACCAGTGAGTTTTTCGGAACTTGTGTATGAAATATCATTTGATACCAGTAGCTTTTTGGTGAAGGAAAAACATCGTGAGGAAACCGCAATAATCCCAATATAGCAGCCCGCGGCGCTATATCTGCCGACGATAGCTCAATGGAGAAGGCACCGGGCTGTCGCCACCACTCCTACTGCCAAGACCGTGACCACGGCCCTCTACGTCGCCGCGTGAAGAGGAGCGAATACGATGCGCGAGGAGATAGCTAAATAAACTACTGTTACGCACAAAACTGACTTTTATTACACGCGATACAAAGGTATAAAAATACTCCTACAATCCCTACTACGCGATTGAACCGCTTCTGGTTCTCTTCCGGTTGGCTTCTTCTTGGTTTTCTTGAGGCTTCTTGTTGCTGGATCACTCGACGACTGACTACGATTTCTCTCCGTTCCTTCCTCGCTTATATACGAATTTCGTAGAAAAGGAACACCCTTACGATAAGGAGATAAGACGCGTTTCGATTCGTTCTGAATCAAGCCCTCTGATTGGTCGGTTACTTGATTCGGCTTTGTTCGGGTTAAATCGTGTTATCTCGTTATCGTTTACATAACTATAATTCTCACAAATATCTAATTATTGACTTAAATATTGCATAACACGCTAACTCGGTTACTAGGTCAGTGAAACAAAACAATAACACCTGTCCGACTCGCTTACTTTACGAATACAAAGCCTATTGTTCGCCCGCGCTCGGAACAATAGCCCGTTTCTCGACGGTTTACGGCATGCTATTATCTAATAGCTAGGATTACGATAATATGACCTATATTAGGGTGTTAAGCAATTCACGTTCTACGATTATACGTAACATTCATTAGTCTAATTAAAGTAATTACTGCGATAATAACCTAAATATGTGCGTCTCATAGTACAACTGAGCGTAATCGAATTCTGTACGGGAAATTGACTGACCAATCACGATCGAGATTTTCTGTCTCGCTGTTTTTTACCTTTCCTTGTCTTTATTTGCATGTGATTGGCTATAATTATGAACCAATGAATAAGTTTTCTTTATTTTCTTATTCCTTCGTTCATCTCGCTCTTCGAATAAGGAATTGGGATTTAGGGTTTGCGTGACCTAAATATCGAATAACACCTGATATAACTAACGATTACATACTCTTATGTCTAATAACAATCTAATTATATCTTTGCCCTACCTAACGGATAAAATCTTTATTTCGAATACAGCCTTAATCGTATTTCAACTTAACTAATCTTAGCGTCATCTAAGGTTTTTCAGTCGCGTCGCTAACATTTTGTCCCCGCAGTCGAAGACTCCTGTTGCATGGGTTGCGACGCGATGACCGCCAGTCTGCAGCTCGGCCTGCGTAGCGTCCCGTGCCTCGTCCTGACGTCTGCGGAGCGGACCCGTCCATCGGGGCCTGGATAGACGACCTCGACGACTCCTTTGGGCCATACACTGCGAGGTCCATTGGGTTCTGCGATGATGACCACGTCTCCCGGCTGGATCTGTCGTCCTCCCTCGTCGGACGATTTACGTGGTGCTAACAGTGGGAAGTACTCTTTCGTCCAGCGCCGCCAGAAGTGGTCTGCGAGCGCCTGTGCAGCCTTCCACTGCTTCTTGTCGTTTTCTTCGTAGACTCCGATCATAGGTAGGTTTGCGTTGTGCAGTAGTAGAAAGTGTGCCGGTGTAAGACTTTCCTCGGATTGCGGGTCGACGTTAACGTGTGTGAGAGGTCTTCTATTAACGATATTCTCGATCTCTGCTAATAGTGTTTCGAAGACTTCTGTTCGCGGTGCTCTTGTATGGAATGTGTACGCCATTGCCGTCTTCACGGTACGCACCATGCGTTCCCAAGCTCCGCCTGCAGAGGGATTACCAGGCGGGATGAACTTCCATTCCATCCGATGATGTAGACCGTAAGCACGTAGCTGTGGTAGCCACTGCTTATATGCTTCTCGTAGCTCCGTTGATGCCGCCTTGAAGCATGTCGCGTTGTCGCTGTACATCGTGTGTGGCCATCCTCGTCGCGCAGCGAATCGTCGTAGGGCGAGTAGCGCGCTGTCCGTCGACAAACTATGCACGCTCTCCAGATGGATGGCTCTGGTGACTAGGCATGTGTATAAACAGACCCAGCGTTTTTCTCTTCGCCGGCCTATTGTCACGTACATGGGGCCTAGATAGTCTTGCGCGGTGTAGGTAAACGGTCGTTGATAAGCCTGTAGTCGCTCGGGGGGTAGGTCTCCGAAGGGCTGCGCTCGCGGTGAAGCTCGACGTAGCTTGCAAAGTGCGCAGTCTCTCGCTACAGCTTTCACTATCGGTCGTAGATGCAAAATCCAATAATCTTGACGTAACTGATTTATCACGGCTTCATTATGTATGTGCGCTGATCGTCTGTGGGCTCTCTGAATCAGCAATCGAGTAAATGAGTCTCTGCCGTCCAGTATTATCGGATGTAGTGACGTGTAGAGTACTGGAGCGTTGCCCAATCTCGTTTTCATACGTAGCACGCCGTCGTCGCATAACTCTGGTGCTAGCGTATATAACTTCGATTTCCTGTCGATTTCGCGTCCGATGTGCAGAGTTCGTATTTCGTCTGGAAAGCTTCTCCGTTGACTATTCTGTATCCACATATGCTCTGCTCGCTTAATGTGTTGCACTTGTAGCTGTAGTCCCCTATTCTTGGATTTCAGCTTATCGATGAAAAGTAGCACGTAGGCTGTCGAATTAATCAATCGATCGTAATTACTGAAGCGACGTATATCGGGTAATACGCTTGATGGCTCCATTTTCGATGTCGTAGTCGATAAAACGATTCCTGACTTGACTTTCAGCTTCCTTTCAGGGAGATCTTCGGTGCGGTTTACTGTAACATCTCGGCTCGGCCACTCCACCTCGGCTAGGTAGAGAAACTGCGGTCCTCTGTACCAATCATCCTGTA
Organism: Cydia pomonella; assembly: GCF_033807575.1. Lineage (NCBI taxonomy): Eukaryota > Metazoa > Arthropoda > Insecta > Lepidoptera > Tortricidae > Cydia > Cydia pomonella. Next base: position 18,165,767 of record NC_084717.1, on the reverse strand, counting down.
TTTCTGCTACTACTGCGAAGCTCCATTCGCGAAACCTCAGTAGTATACCCAGCAGGCTTTTTAGCAGGTCTGGTCCCGCTAAAATATAGTCGTTCAGACTATTTCCTTGACTTTTCGCGGCACAATCGAATACGGCTCTTCCTTTGCCTTTATTCAAATTGAAGACATTAAAGTGCGGCAAAAACCAAGTCTTGTCGGTTTGCGGTGGTTCCATAATACGCTCGGCATATCCTTTTTTCAGCAACTTCTGAATCTGGGCTTCGTAGTCCTCTGCGAAGTCCTTGTCGCGACGCATTCTCGCTTCCAAGCTATGTAATCTTGAACGCGCCATAGCGTAGCTCGGTGGTAGCTTCACGTCGTCTGACGCCCATAGCTGGCCAACCTCGTAGCGATTTCCGACTTTTCTCACGGTTTTATTAAATATGTCGATGGCTCGTTGATCGCTCGGACTCACGTTCTCCTTTTGCGTTACGCCTAACGCCTCGATCGACCAATGTTTCTTCACTTGCTCGTTGAGATCTTCATCCCCCATACGGCAGTGTAGCACGGTTTGCTCGTTCGTACGAATGATGCGTGGCATTCTACCGAAAAACGCCCAACCTAGTGGTGTTTTCATAGCGCACGGCTCGTTCTCGCCGCCCTGCCTGATTTCCGTCGGTGTAATCAAGTGACTATAATCACCTCCGATTAACATCTGTGGTACGCCTGTTCCGACGTAGCATTCGTCGCCTAAGTCCGCCAGATGTTTATATTTGAGTAGTTGCTCCTTATTGAGCGACTGTGACCTGATTCCTAGGCCATCTACGGTCTTGACGGTAATCTCGTGTTCGGTACCTCCTTTCGCCGGTCTCACGGTGGCCTTAACAGTCTGTGTTATCGACGTGTGCTTGAGATTCCTTATTCCTCGAATACATAACGGCTCGTCTTGACCCACTGCACCTATCTCATCAGCAACGTCTTGATCGATCATCGACAATGTCGATCCGTCGTCGATAAAAGCGAAAATATGCGCTGTTCCTTGCGGGCCTGTTACCGTTACAGGCAACACTTTCAACAACACGTTGTAGTTCGGGGTCGATGACACGTAGACTCGTGGTTCGTTGTCCTCTCGTTGCGTAACTTGCGTAGATTGCGTCTCTTGTGCCGCCGTCGGCTCGATCGATGCCGTAGTAACTCGCGCTACGGCCGCTCGTTGCGTAGCATGAGTCATCGCCATCGCGGTATTATCACGGAGCTCCTGCGTCGTCTCCGCGTGGAGCAGACGATGATGCACGTGCGGACAGCCTGCCACACCGCACCCTTTCGCCTTGCACTGTATTTTGAGGTGCTTCGCGTCCATGCACCTATAGCATATTCGGTTGAGTTTTGCCCACTCCCATCTTGCGCCTATGCTTTGTGCGGCTAGCTTGCGACATTCCGGCGTTGAATGATTGCCGCCGCAATACAGGCACGTCGACTTCGATGTACTGGCTTGACGCGTCGCATACGTCACCTTCTGTGCTGTGGCGTATCGACCTCCGGTTGTGGTAGCGGGAATCGGATAACGCGGCGCGGATGTATTCGTACGAGTGCCGGTCGCGCGCGCGTTCGGTGCTGCTGACGGTACCTGCGCACGCCTCGGGGCTGCGCGGGCATGACAAAACGCCATTTCTTGTTCACTTTCCTCCATCAGAAAGTCAGCAAGTTGCAGGATCTCGGGTTCGTCGGTATCACGATGATTGCGTGCGTAGTCGCACCACCTGCTTCGAATATGGGGCGATAACCGGTCCGTTACTTCGCGAATCAGCAACGGGTTGTCGGCGTAGTGTCTCCGATCTATATCCATAATAGTGGACACTATGTTCATAATTTTGATTGCGAAGCTGTTGAGATCGTTCGCTGTAGGTCCCAACGCTGGCAGCTTGCGCAAATCTTCGATTGCTCTGTCTAGCAATACTTCACTCCGACCAAACTGCTTTTTCAGTATTCGTATAATCATATCTGGACGAGTTGCGGTCGATAGGACGTGTGACACACATGTCTTCGCGTCCCCGCGTAGCGCCATACGCAGTCTAGCGACGTTCTCGTAGTCGGTAAACATGTATCTTCTCGACGTCTCGGTGTACGTGTTGTAGAAACTTCGCCACTCACTCACATCTCCGTAGAAGTGAGGTAGTTCGAAGATATCCTTCGGTGCCGGACGAGCCGCCATTTGCATCTTCTCGAATAACTGCAACATAGACTCCGCTACGGTTCCTTCTTGAGTGAGCTGTGTACGCTCCGTGTGCGGCGTACGTGGCTCGATCGGTGGCGATAACGATCGCCGACGGTCCTCGCGGCTCGGTGAGCGACGTCGAATATGCCTCTCTTCCCGCGTGGAGCGCCTTGGAGTCTCGTAATCCGGTGGGGGCTCGTTGGCTAACCTCTTCTTGGACTTGACGGGCTCGGTTAGCGTCTTGTCCTGCGATTCGTCCATCCATGTCAGGATGCGCTGGTGTTGCGGTCCGATTTCGCTCCTATCGGATGCCGCGTCGGATTCACTGGCTTCTGCACGAATTTGCAGCTTCTGGGCTTCCAGCCTCTTCTTCACTAACTCGGCTTCTAACTGCAGCTCCTTCTTCTGTATCTCCGCTAGCCGCTCGCTCGCCTCCAGCTCGGCTTGCGAGAGTCTGGCCTCGATGACGGTACTCGCTTGTGAGCACACGGACTGCGCACGGGTGTGCACGTGCGGAGTGCTCGCCTCCTTTGGAGTATCCTTCGGTCGTTGCGATGTGGTAACGTCTTTAACCACTGTCTTCGGATGACGTAACGGGATCGGTGTAGGTCTCGCAAGACGTCGCAGGCGTTGGTTCAGGTCCCTCCGCCATAGCAACATCGTATCTTGCGAGGGAGACCTCGGTGGCCTCTGGTAGACGTCGTCGATCGATAATGTAGCCGCTGCGCCTAACGGTTCCGCACTAGCAGCTCGATGGGTGACCGCTGCCGCGTCGGCCGACTCGCCAGGGGGGAGGGGAGGGCGCTCCGCGTCGGCGTCCTCAGTCCTCTCAGCGTGTTCGCGGGCAACCTCACGATGTTGGGCCGCCGCCGCGCCTTCTTCTAGGAAACGCTGCCTGTCTTCGTCGCTCTGTACCGACGTAGCCTTCTTGGTCCGAATTATCGGCATCTTGACGATGTCGCACGATGGGGTTCTTCACGCAGAGTAGAAGCTGATCTCGACGGTCTTGATGGGCTGACAGTTAATCCGGTTCGAAGGACCAGGAAAATATAGCAGCCCGCGGCGCTATATCTGCCGACGATAGCTCAATGGAGAAGGCACCGGGCTGTCGCCACCACTCCTACTGCCAAGACCGTGACCACGGCCCTCTACGTCGCCGCGTGAAGAGGAGCGAATACGATGCGCGAGGAGATAGCTAAATAAACTACTGTTACGCACAAAACTGACTTTTATTACACGCGATACAAAGGTATAAAAATACTCCTACAATCCCTACTACGCGATTGAACCGCTTCTGGTTCTCTTCCGGTTGGCTTCTTCTTGGTTTTCTTGAGGCTTCTTGTTGCTGGATCACTCGACGACTGACTACGATTTCTCTCCGTTCCTTCCTCGCTTATATACGAATTTCGTAGAAAAGGAACACCCTTACGATAAGGAGATAAGACGCGTTTCGATTCGTTCTGAATCAAGCCCTCTGATTGGTCGGTTACTTGATTCGGCTTTGTTCGGGTTAAATCGTGTTATCTCGTTATCGTTTACATAACTATAATTCTCACAAATATCTAATTATTGACTTAAATATTGCATAACACGCTAACTCGGTTACTAGGTCAGTGAAACAAAACAATAACACCTGTCCGACTCGCTTACTTTACGAATACAAAGCCTATTGTTCGCCCGCGCTCGGAACAATAGCCCGTTTCTCGACGGTTTACGGCATGCTATTATCTAATAGCTAGGATTACGATAATATGACCTATATTAGGGTGTTAAGCAATTCACGTTCTACGATTATACGTAACATTCATTAGTCTAATTAAAGTAATTACTGCGATAATAACCTAAATATGTGCGTCTCATAGTACAACTGAGCGTAATCGAATTCTGTACGGGAAATTGACTGACCAATCACGATCGAGATTTTCTGTCTCGCTGTTTTTTACCTTTCCTTGTCTTTATTTGCATGTGATTGGCTATAATTATGAACCAATGAATAAGTTTTCTTTATTTTCTTATTCCTTCGTTCATCTCGCTCTTCGAATAAGGAATTGGGATTTAGGGTTTGCGTGACCTAAATATCGAATAACACCTGATATAACTAACGATTACATACTCTTATGTCTAATAACAATCTAATTATATCTTTGCCCTACCTAACGGATAAAATCTTTATTTCGAATACAGCCTTAATCGTATTTCAACTTAACTAATCTTAGCGTCATCTAAGGTTTTTCAGTCGCGTCGCTAACACCCAACAAGGCCTAGTTTACCCTCTGGGTTTGAGGGTCAGATGGCACTCGCTTTCGTGAAAACTAGCGCCTACACCAACTCTTGGGATTAGTTGTCAAGCGAACCCCAGGCTCCCAAGAGCCGTGGCAAAATGCCGTGACAACGCGAGGAAGAAGACCCTATAACAATTCATTTATTTCGCTAGCATTTAGAAAGAAGCGATCTTGTCGTCTTTTTACTGAAAAAATTTATGAAAAATAAACTGCAGCTTATATGTAACAATTATATAGCATACTCGTATATGATAATTTAAATTATTTTGATTTCATCCGTAATTACGTAAAATAATATTGTAACAATTTTTTAAATAGCGTTTTTAATAAAATATTGTATATCCTTTTTCCAATACACTCTATTATGAAAAAAAAAACTTAACTAACTTTAAATTAGGAATCAAGCAATAAACATTATTATTATGTGTGTTTCGAATATGAATTTGAAATGTTATATTAAGTAAGTCTAAGTGATAGAAATATTTGATTATTTAATATACCCGAATAATAAATCAAATAATGTAAATACTTTTTAAAATGCAAATTAAATAATAAAGATTATTTTTGTCAAACTGTTTAGGCATTTTTTTACGTCTATAGTTAATTTTTTAGCATTAAAAATAAGTTACATATTTATGGAACAATTACAAATCATACACGATTTTTAACATTCTTTTGCTTTCATAAGTAATATAACGACCGAGTAATATATGACGACCGGTTTGGCCTAGTGGGTAGTGACCATGCCTACGAAGCTGATGGTCCCGGGTACAAATCCTGGTAAGGGCATGTATTCGTGTGATGAGCATGGATATTTGTTCCTGAGCCGTGGGTGTTTTCTATGTATTTAAGTATTTATAAATATTTATATATTATACAGTGTGGAAAGATAAGTCGGGCCCTGGAAGAGAAGGGTTATCCTGAATAATAATACTATCGATTAGTATAATAAAATAGGGAGTGTTTGTTTTTTTAATTTTAGTTGGTTCGAGTCCCGGGCGAGGGAAGCGAGTTTTAGAAAATATTTGAATACAGTTTTGTTTCTTTTTAAAAATAAAGGAATGTCTCCTTTAAGTAAAATGAGCCAGCTTAAGGATTTAAGCTAGTTTCCCTCCAGGGCCCGACTTATCTTTCCACACTGTATAATATCGTTGTCTAAGTACCCTCAACACAAGCCTTATTGAGCTTACTGTGGGACTTAGTCAATTTGTGTAATAATGTCCTATTTTATATTATATATAAACTAATTTATGAAGAGCTTTTTTCTATAATTTTCAATAAAAAAACACTTCAAGATTGTTTTCTCATGCTAAAAAAACGAATTATAACGTTGCTCTTAAGCTTTATGTATTGAATAAACTGTTGTTTTTGATTATTTCTTTTTAATTTAAAGTTCTTTCTAAACGTACTATGACGTATAGTACTAGACTATGATGTATAATACGGTCACGTCTGAAAGTATTGATAATTATATATACACTACCCTAATATATAGGCAATAAGGTCATGTATACATATTTTTGGCACTTATTCCGTATCGATATTTTCAGACGTGACTGTACAGTCAAGGAATTACCTTGTCACAGTGACAATAGTGTGACACCCTAGCGACTTTCATATTGATTGTCAGTTTGACAAGGTACGAAACGGTACGGAAATTAAATTCTTCTGTACGAACAGGTGAATGAACTGTGAAAGAATGAAAGAATGGACTTTTGTTAAGGCTTCCGTCCAACTATAGCGAAGCCATGTAAGTAAGGTTGTTGCAGATATTTAAGTTTATAGCTAAATTTAGACGAAGCCAGTGCTGGCTGCCAGTGCCAGCGCTGCCTTGTTATTGGCTTCGTACCTATGAACAGTTTCTCAAGACAAGCCAGCACTGGCAGGAATAGAGCACTTGTCTGAAAGAATGAAAAATATACCGACAGCAGCGCCACCTACCGGGTCCAATAGTGTTTCCAAACCATCCAAGAACCCGTTGAAAAATACACACAAAATTTCATCTAAAACGGTTTGTGCAAATCAAATTCAACGATATACCGATAATAGCGCCACCGACCGGGTCCAATTGTTTTTTTTTTAAGGCGGTTAAAAAGAATACCCCTTCTAAAGCCTCCACCTGCGGCATAGATCCCATAACGCTGGCCGAGGTTACTTCTCTGTATTGCTTGCGATATACCTAGTTGGTTACTAAGTTCTGTTACTCGATTTGCAACCTCTTTATTTCCGTTACAACAAATGCTACCGAAAAAATAAAAAGTGACATAATGTGGTGGATTTGTGACCTATAATTATATACCACACATAACGCTTTACTCGGCGTATCTATAATGAATTGGGGCCTAAAAGAGAATCGTATTGCAGTAATTGCGTTGTACAAATGTGGGCACCCGCCAAACATGATTTTGTTGTTGCTTGAAAACCTATAAATTAATAGATACAATAGTACTCAGAGCTTCGATGACCGCAAGAGGTCTGGAAGACCACGCACCGTTCGGACCCCAGCTCTAATAAAGGCAGTGAAGGGGAGAATTGCAAGAAACCCCGTCCGGAAGCAAAAGTTGTTGACAATACAGATGTCTGTGAAGAGAAGCTCCCTAAAAAAAGTTATCAATGAAGACCTTGGACTACACGGTTACCGCAGACAAAAAGGTCATTTGCTTAATGGACGATTAAAGACTATGAGGCTAGAGAGAAGTCGCGTGCTATTGACCACCGAAAAATACCATTTACAGATGAACAAATTTTTACCATTGAAGAATGTTGTAACTGCCAGAATGACAGAGTGTAAGCAACAGTCAAGAAGCGATTGCAGCTGTTCCGAGAGTGCAACGAGGCCGTTTGCTACTGCTACTATTTGCTACGGGGGGAGGGGGGGGGGGGGGGGGGGGCATGCCGTTGCACACCCGCGCCTGCTGTAATAAGATTCATTAAAATTAAATACTTACCTTTTAAGACTGGATCCCTTTGTTTGACATAATTATTGAAAGTCATAATGTAATGATTGTCAGATTATCAGTCATTATTCTGAAACCAATTTCGTAAAGTTATCCTATAGATAGGTTAGGTTAGGTTTGTTTTATGGCAATCCTGAAAAGTTATGCGTTTCTGAGAGACACCTATTGGGTGAGTCTACTAAACAAATATCTTATAAAAGGCTATAAAAATATACAAGCGTCCATCCATCCGGAGCGGGTGGATTACCTGATAGCAAGTTATGGGGGTCTGAAAGGCACTTCGTAAATCTGTCGCCGAGCCGAATGCTTGGATATCATTCTGGTGGAAGTTTTCAGTATATAGTGTACAGTCAGCATCAAAAGTAGCGGATGAAACAACGCTCCAAAAGTATCTGATATTCCGGATAACTTTTCCAGTTTGGCGAGGAATATAGTGGTGTCACAATGTTATGTGCCTTTATGATAAATAAATTAAAAAATAAATTAATTTTTTTAATGTTTCAATATTTGCAAAATATATAAATATTTGTGTTAAATGTGTACCTGCCTTGTGGATATCTTTATGTGTGCATATTTTTGTTTGTATTATTAAAATTGTGTATTGCTATTGAGAATCTATAAAACCGTCATTCGGCCTATTCTCATGTACGGTTGTGAGGCCTGGTCACTAACTCAAAAAGAGGAAAGTCAGCTCCTGATAGCGAAAAGAAAAGTGCTCAGGAAGATCCTGGGCCCTGTCCGAAGTGACGACGGCTCCTGGGGGATCCGGAAAAATGCCGAGATCGAAGAGTTGGTGGCTGAGCCTAATATCATCGGCGTAACTAAATCCCACAGACTTCGCTGGCTCGGTCACCTACTCAGAATGGGGGAGGATCGCGTAGTCAAGGAAGCGTACTTGAGGCAACCAACCGGCCGTCGACCGATCGGGCGCTCCAGGTACCGCTGGTGTGATGTCGTGGAGGCGGACCTGCGTCGGCTGAATGCCAATTCATGGCAGGAAACCGCGCTGGATCGGGACAGGTGGCGTTCTCTCGTTTCGGAGGCCAAGATTCTTTTTGGATCGCTGAGCCAAAGCAGTTAGATTGCTATTGAGAAATAAATAAATCTGAATCTGAACATTTCTAAGTACTGAAAAAAAAACGATAAAAATAAACGAACAGTCACTACATTTTAGCAACTCAAGACAGTAAAATTTACTGTCTTTTCGGAACAGTAAAATTTACTGTTTTGTTCAAAAGTCTCATATGGAACTGTTTAAAGCATTAAACACTAATGCAATTTCAATTGTTTTAAATCAAATATCAAATATCAAACAAATATCAAACATTTATTCAGCAAATAGGCCACAGGGGCACTTTTACATGTCCATTTTTACAAACAATAAATAAAATAAAAAAAACAATTACAAATATCGAATCTATGAAATAATAATTACTTTATTAGAGATGTATACTGTCTCTAAATGTCAAATTACACAAAAAAAAACTATGATAAAAAAATAAAACCATAAAATACTAAAATTCTTTAGAGATGTATAAGTCTCTAAGTGTCAGAGATAAAATATAAAAAATATATTAAATTATCCTTAGAGATGTAGAGGGTCGCCAAGGCTTGAATTCTTATATAAATAATTAAAAGACAAAAAAAATAAAACAGACAAGAACCGAATGAAGTGTCTCACGTTAATGTCACTCAAAAGTAAAGTTATATACTTTAACATAACCTGTACCCCGTGTAAGCTTAAACAGACCGGTCTCCACAAACAGCACCCGTTCACGAGTATGACGTGTATCTCAGCCATCGCCTCCCTCAACCTTCATTCGGGAAAGTGGCGACCCGATGGCGGCGGCTCGACGGCGAAATGGTTTTTTTTATTCTTTCTCAGTGAAATTTCAATAAAAACTTTTGGTTTTCATTTCATAAACTATATAAGCGATATTACCTACAAATCCTACAATGTAAATAAGGCAAAAAGTTGATTCCCATAAAGATTTCATGCTTAATTGTCGTCACAAAACTGACAGCGATTAACTTTTCTTAACGTCTCACTCACGACTTTCACTTTATTTCGCATGCACGAATCAACGTTTGCGATTTTCAAGGTCGTATTAAATTACGAACAAAACCGTATTATTGCGAGCCTGTTGTGTTCCAAAGGCATCTTCTTCCACTCGTCCCGGTTTTGAACAACATCTGGACAGTATCTCAAAAAGGAGTCCAAGTTATCCCGCCATCGCCAACGAGGTCTGCCGGATCTCCTGTTTGACCCGGGGGGCACCCATTCCGTGGTTATCTTCTGGGCCCACAAATCATTTAGCATGCGGCAGACATGACCAGCCCAGTCAAAACAGTAACAAGTTGTTACCTTTAACGCCGTAATCTGATATATAAGACATACAATATCCAGCTCATTTCGCTGCAGTCTGATAAATAAAATAAAATAAATAAATATTATATGACATTATTTTTTTGGTGGTTGGATTTCCATTACGCTACGGACCCTAATTCCGAAAACGCCCCTGGAATTTTTTTATCAAAAGTAATTTTTTTCATAAATAAAAGCTATTATGGTTCCAATTACTGAGTTGTTGTTGTTGATTTGTGTAAAATTCATTAGAATAAACAAAAAAATTGTGTACAACTAGACGAACTGCACTGCATCGGGGCTCGCATGCTCCATATATTTTCGTAACGCGAAAGTTTTTAATGTTATATCCGGGGCTAAGTTATTCAATATTAAAATATTTGAGAAAGTAACATTCAACTAATACAGATTACTCTTGTACAGAACATTCTCCATTTAGCTCTTAAATAATGTATATAGCTTTCACTTTAAACACAAATATTAAAGTACAAAAGTCATTCGTTGGGCAATGCATTCATTTTTATAACAAGTTACCTGACGATGCTTTAAGATTACCCTTGCCAGCTCTTAAGAATTACTTAAAAAAGTCATTGATGTTGAAGGCTTATTACAGAGTCGAGGATTACTTGACAGACAAACATGCATGGTCCAAACCAGAAACTGTAAAAACAAGTAGCAATTAAAATCATTGTATTATGTTATGTGTATATGTAAAATCATTGCATAGGTGACACAACTCAGGTAAGAAAGCACATCAAATATTTTTTGTAGGTATAGCAATCTGTCAGATTTATATAATGTATATTCTCATTTCTGTATTAATTTTATTTTCCTTTAATTTTTGTAAGAATTCGATTTGTTTTCTGAAAGACTTAAGTTTGTATGATTTGATATGACATATATATTTTTCATGATTTCTATAGTAATCTAACTTGTATTTTATTTCTTATTTAATGCATTTTATATAATGTTTTGAAAAGATGTGTCCCGCCGTGTTTCTTGCCGGTCCATATTGGGATACCCTCCTCCAATTGGGGGAGGGGGGAAGGGGGATTCAGACATGCACGTGTGCGTTTCAATATACAGATCCTTATGAAAGACTGCACACTGCTTGCGTGACGTGTGTAAGCACGACTCTAACATTTTAGCGCACGCGCACATCTACGCACACGCAGCCGGTGTGCTCTGGCCCAAAGCCAAATTTGGAACCATCTTGCAAACGATACTAATGAATAATGGAGTAATTTGATAACGAGCCTATGCTCGCAAAGGCTCGTTGTCATCCGAGTAGAAGTTATTAGCATTCTCGTGACGTAGTGCCACCAGTGACCGACAGGGAACCAGTAACCGACACTCCTATTTTTTATCAAGAAAATAAGGGTAGAAATCCGATTTCTTAATGTGGCAACCAGTGTGCAGTAGCTGTATTGGGATCACAGATATAATATTCCTAAAGATAAATAAATAAATATTATACGACATTATTACACAAATTAACTAAGTCCCACAGTAAGCTCAATAAGGCTTGTGTTGAGGGTACTTAAGACAATGATATATATAATATATAAATATTATAAATACTTAAATACATAGAAAACACCCGTGACTCAGGAACAAATATCCATGCTCATCGCACGAATAAATGCCCTTACCAGGATTTGAACCCGGGACCATCAGCTTCGTAGGCAGGGTCACTACCCACTAGGTCAAACCGGTCGTCAATGAAAAATGATGGAGTCTAAGCCAGCTGTCATCGTAGTCACACAGACACAGCCACATTTTTATGTACAATTAACAATGAGTAACCAAATGTTGTGGCTATATCGATAAACTCGGCATTTACGATTACAATTTTAATTTTACTTGAAAGGATTTAAACTACCTAAAATGAACAGATAAACATTATAATGATTTACTTATCTACCAGTATGATTCTGCGAGTTCGGTATTACAATGATCAACGGCGGAAATCCATGGTACATAGGCCAAAACCAACTAAAATACTCGTATGTTTTCCGCTACAATTGACTTATTTTATTAAGTATATCGTAAAGTATTTATTTCTATGATGTTAATTTTTAGTGAAGATATCGAAGCTTCAATTAATCGCTACTCCGTTTCGCTATGTAGAGATTATCGATATAACATGATTAAAATCGACAAGTCGACATCCCTAAAAAAATGCTAAAAACCCACACATACACATTTTTACGTACACACACACAACTTGCCCACCACCTGAATGGTTACGGCTTGAGTATCAAATTTTTTACTGACAATTGACACCGGGGGTGGGGGCCTTGATGGTGACTGGTGCCACTACGTTACGAATTTAAAACTCATCCCCTTAGAGGATACATGACGAAATAAAATGTATCACAATATTCCTTTCCAGGTTACAAACTATCTGTATGTAAATTTTGTCTAAATTCGTTCAGCCGTTTCTGTATGATAGAGGAACAAACAGCCAAGCCTAAAAGTTTGTACCATTAATAGGATACTCGTGTGTACAGTGAACTGAGTAAAATCAATCGCGTTTTATAAACAAAGTAAAATGTATTGACGTATAATTTAATTTAACCGAAGGTCTGGACTAAAAGCGAAGTCTGCATGGCGGTCCGTAAATAATTTATTCCCTATTTATAACTTCAGCTATTTTTGTACACATTTATTATATAGCAGTAATTTGTATAAATATGGCAGGAGTGGGAGGAACGCCAACAGCGTACTAACTATTTTACATACAAATAGACTAATACGCCTACATCGTCTACAAAATGACAAGATTTGACCCTGACTTTACACATATACACCGTGGTTTTTTTTTCCGTTAATTTCAAGGGTGCATTCCTGAGCTTAAATTAACTTTCTCAAAGACACCGGTATTCTAATTAACTCCATTTCGGAAATAATCAATAATTTATTTTTATCTTATAAGGCCCTTACGAGCGTATACACTTGCCTTAGGTCCTGTTTATATATTGATTAGTGTTTCGTACGAGTGTACGAATTTGCTACTAAACGTAAGTACTATCTCGGACGATCGATGTTCGAAATGACATTGATATGCACAGTTTTCAATTGTTTGGTTGAATTAAATGTAATGCCCGTGTTACAACAACGCTATATGCAACTTTCAATTGCTTTTTATAAAAAAAAAAATCCAAAAAAATTTTTTTTTATTGAATTAACCATGCCATTTATTTTCCTAAAACATACTTACTTACTCATACCCCGGACTTAACGGAATTCAATAAAAACACGGTATATTTTAAACTTGTATGCCGGGTGGTGCCCTATAACACGAGCAAACAATCAAAACATAAATATTATATATATACTCCTCAAAGGAAAAACTTTTGTACTTATAACAGAACTTGGACTTCCTATTTCCTAACATTATTGTAATTGATCAAACTTTAAACATAATAAATTTTGCAATATATTGCGTGTAAGAATAAACTTTAAAGTGTACTAAACATCAAAACAAAAGTTATTATTAAAGGCCCCATCAAACTGTCGAGAGGATACGGAAGCTGAGGTTTAAATATTTTTGGTGAATATATCGCCAGGTAGGCGAAAAATTCCTGCGTGAAAAAACGAGGTTTCGTACTGGACTGTTTCCTCCATCAAACAACCAAATGTAACTAACTTTTGAAATCTAAATGGTAATGAAATTATCTGTGTCGGGCTGTTTTGCTTTTCAGGTTAATTGATGTCAGTTTTAAATACCATGCTTCTCTTTGCGGCCCAGTAAATTAAGCCGTTATTGAAAATATTTGTAGTGCACTACCACCTTAAGAAACAAAAATATCAAAAAAAGCAAAACAGTCCGACACAGATATTAATAATAATAATCTCTGTTGAAAAAACATTGCTCTAGCTGCAATAACCATGGAGGAAACAGTCGAGAACGTTTGTCTGGAGAAATGACCACTCCTGTTGGCTCTTAAACAATCCATTACGGACGTATATGTTTTACAGTTAAGCAACTGTTACTTTGTCTTCATTATTAAAACGAATAACTTTTAAAATAAACTGATAGAGTTAGACCAAGCTAAGTTGGCAGCGATTTCAATAGCCCAGACGGTGCAAGCGTGTAAACGTCACAATTTCATGTGGAGCAAGTGCCCTGAGGCTATCAAAATCACTGCCAATTTAGCTTGGTCTTCTTCAAATCTTACACATAATTACTAACGTAAATTTTACAACTGATGAACGAATATTTTTTTCTTTAATTTTAGGCAGAGTTCAATGTGTTTTTATAAATAAACACGTAGATGTGTTTTTTGTTATACTATATGTTGAACCTTAACTACAATGTAAAACGGAAAGAGGAAATGAATGTGTGCAGGATAAACCATCGAATATTCTATAAATTAAATTATGAAGTTCATAGATACATCAAAACCTATTTTCTTCGATTTTAGTCATATTTTAGTTTCAGTTTAATGTTGTTTTTAATCATAATGCTATTTTAATATATTTATTTTCGCTCCGCCTATTATTATGTAATAAATAATATTTCACAACCTCTGTTTTCTTCCATATTTCAATTTTTTCATAACATTTTGATTTGTAATTTTTTAATACTACCTAAACGTAGACAAAATGTCAAGCAAACCCGCGTGGTACAGTAATGTCTGTCCGGAGAATCGATCGGGTCAGCGCGCATGCCCGCTCCGTGACGCACGCAGCGCACATAGTCGGTATATAATGTACAATGCGCACTATGTACTTTGCGTACAGCTATAAACTTGTAAAGGACCTTTTACTACCTACTGTGTTATTTTGTCGTAACAATTATTTGGATGGGCTCATTCATGCAAAAGGACGAGTGTTAATATATATAAGTATTAGCTGTTTTAAACTGACCACGTTATTTTTTAAGCACATAACATAAGCAATTAGTGCTTATGAAATTTGGAAGCTACATGAATTAAACTTGTCTAAAGACATTTTTTCTACTACAGACTCTTATTCGTCGATTAAATGACTGCCAGTGAGATCGAAATCAACTTCATAAGAAGCGCGGTCTATAGGATGTTTATAGGATGCTAACAGCAGAGTTGCTAGGAATATTCATACTTATGCAACTGTTGTTTTTTTTTTTGACTTCTGGCTAAGATCTAGAAACCAATATTTATCTTAATTCATTGATAATTTTAGGTGTTTGCTGTTGTCTTCTAAAAAAATATTGTGTGCAACGGTACATAATTAGGTCTTAAAATTCTCGGGCCTGTCTTTACAAATCTCAACTTCGTTTTTAAGTACCCTTATTAGTTATTATGTACCTGTTGCACAATAGTTGTTTATGTGACTGCTACATAATAAAAGGCATTAAAATACACGAGTGTTTGGGTTAGTGAGTGGGTTTAAGAAACGAACAAAGTGAGTTTCTTAAAAGGATTACACGAGTGTTTTAATGCCTTATTATGTACAGTTACATACACTATTTTATCTACACTCATATTATAAACTTTATATGATGTCTTACTAACCCAAATTACAGCCAACGTTGGGGCATCGTTGCTCTCTTGGCGGAACTCGCGGATATGTGGTGGCGTCACCGAAATATTTTTATCGCTCATTTTACACGAAACTTTTGCTATAGTTACATTAAAAACAACGAAACATATTCATTTTATACTTAAAACGAATTTAAAGATAAACTGTACTGTGATAATGGCGGTAAATGAAAACTTTTTTCGAGCATGTCACGCATTCGTAGTTTTTTTTTATTAAGAAAGAAACTAGAGACGGGGACCTGTTTCCGTATCATTCGATATTGTATGCAATTGACATTCAATTTCGAACGAAAAGGCATCTCGACTGATATTAGAATAGAGGTCAAATCAGATTGCTTCTTTTTCATAGATGTTCCAAATTTGAGTGTCATAACCCAATATATTTTGATGTAGTTATGAAGCAATAATGTTGTATTATCACCAGACCTCGGACAGAGTGAGCCATTTTTACGTCATTAATGTCAAGTGTAGATGTTAATATAGATATGCCTCAAGATGAAATATTAAAAAGAATTCATGAATAATAATTAAACAAAAATGACAGTGCATTATGTACAAAACGAGTAAGTATTATTTATTTATTCAAATTTTTCTTTGTTATTGGTTATTGTAATAAAGAACTATAATTTTTTCTAGATTTTCAATTTTCAACGCACTTCTTCTTGAGTTTAATATCCACTTATAGATGGAAAAAGACCTTTCTACTTCCACTGAAGTGAGCGGAGTGAAGTTGTACATTAAAATACCGTCCACATCTGTTCCTTCCGAAATTTTTTCAGCATAGTCCCTAAACAGATCTAAGTCTGGGTTTCTAGCTATGACGTCTTCTAATTTCTGACTGACAGAAGCAGACGAAGACCAGCTTATAAAATAATATGCTTATCATTTAAAGAGGCTTGCTATACAATTAATTTGTTTTGCTAGTTATGTAAAGATCTAAATAGAATAATTTAATTCGTTATTCAATTACATCACATCTGCCATTGAATGACTACGTAGGTATGTCCATATTATGCAAACTCTTAAAACAGCTCACCCTGTCCGAGGTCTGATTATCACAGATAAGAAAAGAAATTTACGGATTTTAAAGGCATCATAGACGATTTATGATACATGTGTAGATAAAATACTATTATTTTAACCCCTAGCCGCATACAATGGAATGGGAGACCTTTTTATAGGTCTCTGGGCGGGTAGAAGGTATAATTTTACTGCAAACGTTTTTCCGTTTCATAAAGGAGCTCATATTACTAATCAAAGTTTCATGAAACAGGCCCGTTGTTTCAGTTGGTAAATAACATTTATAAAATGCATTTTTTTTTAAATTACACTTCAAGATTGCAAGTGCAGTTCTAGTCCCCTTTTTCTAGGAAAAAGTATTTATTTGCAATTATTGATTTCGTTATGGGAAGATTGGGAAGTATTTACTTAAGCCCAAATAAGTAAATGTTGTCTTAACGGGTGTAAGGTGATTAGTATTTACATCATTACCGTGGTTTCGACAGCGTTTGTTCTGCTCGGGTCACGGCCGCAGATGCTTGTCGTCCAAGATGTCAGCGCAGACGGTGGAATAGTATACGTTTTATTTAACGTTCAAACAATGTTCAGAAGCAGTACGTTTTAATAAGAGAGATAAAGAGGTTATAAATTTATGGTTTATTTAAGGTCAATCCTCCATACAGATGTGTACTGTTATTTAGTTGTTATGTTGTGTCTTTCAGGTTGCCCATACAGCCCGTGACGTAAAGCAGAAGACGCATAAGATACATACTTCTAATTTATTGGAGAATATTCTGTTTACGGAAAGTTCCTTTCTAACTTTAATCATTTTCCTACGTACGTAAGCTACATGCTTGCTAAGTTCCCTGTTTTTTTCGGGTGAGAATATAGGTTTTTTTGAAATTTGTTAGGGAAATGAGCCGGACTTAATTATTTCTGTTTTTTTACATATCAAATCGGACATTATTAAAATATTTGAAATAATTTTATTTCTTAGTAAATCGCGTTGTGTTGCCGGCTGTACACACTCGTCGAGAGCCTCTCGCCGAGTCTCTTTACCTCTCCAATCCAATGGGAGAAGCGCGAGACGAGACAAGGAAGAGGGAGACCAGAAGGGAGCAGTACACACTGGACTGTCTCGGGGTGTCTCGACTAGAACTATCGTTATTTAGATTATTGAAAAGGCAAGCAAAATGTCACGTCAGTAGTTTTGTCAGGCGTCGGTAAGCCTCTCCCTGTTAACTAAGAACCTCTTCCGAAAGTGTTTTTCTTTCGGTTCCTTGGTAAATGTTCTATTACATCATTATATATTTCCAGTGAACAAATCGTTGGACTTCACGCTGTTTACATTTTTTGGTGCTACAGTTCACAATTTGTAAATAAACTGATACCGTCACTCGTTTTTATTTTAAGTCCCACCGAGGTAGATAGGTCCCACCTATCTACCGCACAACGTTTCAGTGCAATTCTAGCTAAAAGGGGCCGTTCAACATTGAAATGGAATGAGATTGGAGGTGTATCGTGGTAGCCGACAAATTGTTGCCGTTGCGATATCGCAGTCGAGAGGTATCGACCATGTCCCGGACACATCTAGATAAAGGGGCGATATTCAGAGTTGCTTTGCCTTGAAATTACTAAAATAATTTGCTTATCGCTTTTTTTTATTTGTAAATTGTAAGCTCCATCTATCCCTATAAGAGAGGAAAAGTGTCCTTTTCACATAACGTAACCATTTGTCATAGTTTTTGTTATGACTATTAACTCGGGACCCTTTTATCCTATTGGGTTTAATTATGCTGTATTGTCAACATGGTAAAACCAAAAGCCTAGGCTATTCAAGCTATCCGTAAGTTTACAGGTTGTTTTAAATACGTCATCGTTACTTAACATGCTTTCACCAAAAATATATATGGACCAATTCGGGTAGCAAGACGGATCTTTTCATAAACATGAGTTATTTAATAAAATCTTCTTCTTCTTCCTCGCGTTGTCCCGGCATTTTGCCACGGCTCCTGGGAGCCTGGGGTCCGCTTGACAACTAATCCCAAGATTTGGCGTAGGCACTAATTTAACAGCCGTTTAAAATATTTTTACATAATTTTCAATCGTGGCTGAATGCCGAATAGGTATGTGCCTTCGATGCCTAACTTGTCAAGAATTTACAAAATGGCGGACGAATGTTTGATGTCACCGTATTTAAGAATGATTACGCTTAAACTTTAGTTTTTTCTTTGCAAGTGTGATGAAAAACATTGTGTGTAACTCCGGGGGTAAGAATATTGCAAACTCGGGTCTTTAATTCCCACCACCCTCGTATCCAAAATTTTACTTACCCCCCTCGTAGCACAATGTACTAATGTACCTATAAGACTGACTGACTGAGTCTGACTTTTTACTTGACTGGGTTACTGTGAGGGGGCATATGGAAGGGCCTCCTTCAACGGTGTTGTAAATGAAACTCTGGCAGGTCCCAGGACGACGATATGTATTTATTTATTGAAATAAAAAGGTACCTGTAACAATACAGGCACGAGGTTCGGTTAGCCCTCTCAGTTATACACATATATAGACACTTTCGCAGATTAGTTACTTAAACATTATGAAGCTCACAATATGTGCCTTAAGATGCAGGTAGTTTGGAGATGTGCTTGGTGACTAGGTGATCGTGTATTATTAAATAAATAAATAAATAATAAATATTATAGGACATTATTACACAAATTGACTAAGTCCCACAGATATCGGTATTAGTTATCGCACTGCCCTTTCTATCACAACGCAACAATATCACAATCACAATCAGCGGTGGCAGCATAGTTCCATTTTTATCACTTGTCACTATACCCGTCGCTTTCGCGCTTACATACTTGTTAGAACGTGACAGCCATGGTGACAAATGATAAAGAGCCGACCATCTTAGCCCTACTGGTTCGAGAATATAAAATATTTTTTTGATCAAAGTTTAAGATCGAACTGAGAATTCAAACCAGCGAAAGGCATTCCGAGAAAGATTCGAATTTGAAAAGGGAATTAAGAATTTGTATGTGCCAGAAACAGTAGAGAAGTTGATAGTGTAACGTTCCGTTAAATGCACCGTTACAGTTACTATATCAGAAGAGATAGCACTGCGGATAGTAGCCTGCGGATGATGCTACTTTACCACATTACGTAACTATGTTGAACATTTAAAGGACCATAATGTACTGTAATTGTTTTACGATACACGTGCGAATAGGTAATTAGCAACTCATGTCGATTTAAAACACTCCGGTCGTGTTTTAATTGCTCGCCACTCGTTTCGAGTTTTCTATTTTTCGCACTTGTATCGTAATGTTTTTACATCCTACGCGTGATTAGCGTATACTGTATCAAAGAGATGTGTCATTTTTCTGAATATGATTTGTGTCGGAAATAAGATTTTATTGAAAAAAATCCGTAGTCCGGTAAAACTTTTTATTGTGGCAAAATTAGGTGGTGCAATATAAAACTGCTATATTGAGTTAAGTGCCGTCATTGGAGCGTGATATATGGGGCTATGAAACACTGTATGATCCACGCCGAATGTTTTATGTTGGCCATTTAACTGCTGCTATAGTCATTATATCTAAGGAGGTAAGGAGGTCAGGTCACAGTTTCATACAAAAGTACCTATTCAATCATTGAAATGTTCAATTTTCAAAGTTCAAAGGTTCCGTAGCAAAAATGCCAAAAACGGAATCCTTATAGAGTTTCGTCATGTAGGTAGATGTTACGATATTTGGCCACTTTGGCAGTTACTATAAATAAATAATAATGTCTTTACACAGATTGACTAAGTCCCACGGTAAGCTCAAGAAGACTTGTGTTGTATGTAAACAAGCATTTACTATGACTACTATTAGAAATTATTTGATGCGGACTGTACAAGCTGCAGACGCTCGGGCTCGTGACGTCAAATGAATTAATATTATTATTATTATTTGTACGTTTTAATCGGCGATCAGGTGCCTAGGCCAGATGAAAACCATACATCGACAAACGCTATCGAAAAAAATATATTGGGTTGACAGATGATACGAAAAGTCACGTGACTAGATAGTATTTCCAAATATTATTTCACCCATTACCGCATACGTAGCCATCTTACTTACTTCCGATGGCGCTACAACCTAGTTTACCTAGTGGCCTTGTGGTGTCCACCTAGTCATAATTTTTGGAGCTCTCATGTCGAGTTTTCCAGGTGACCCGCCCATCGCATACGTAGCCTTATATGACGGTTATAATTTTCAACTCTATTGACAGCTATTATAGTTCAAATTTAATTTTTTTTTATGACTATGCAGTAAGGGGTTTAGTTCGATTGGTATTTTCCATCAACGTTTGTCACCTCGGCTGGGCGTGGGTTAACAGGAACAATCAATTCAACTGTAGGCTATAGTCCTCTAACTGACCAACATTTGTTCAGCTGCTAACTTAACTTTTAATGATTTTTAGTACACTTTAAAGTTTACTCTAAGACACAATTTATTACAAAATTTGTTAATTTTAAAACGTGACCAGCAACGTCAATTACAATGATGACAGCGCACATTGAAGATAATAATTAATTTGTATGAAAACTAAAGACTTCCTGTTTTTAATCAATAGTATTTTATACACTCGTGATATAATAGAGAGCTTTTCAGTCGAGTACCGTGTTTCGGCAACCTTGCTGAGTTGCCTAAGTAAGGTACGAGATTGAAAAGTTTAATTATATCACTATTGTATACAATACTTTAGAGATCGCTTTTTAGCGATAAGACCGCCTGTTGTTACCTGGTTCTATTTTCCTTTAAAATTCATTTGTAGTTTTACATGTATGTAAAATGTATAATTGTTGGTGCAATAAAGAATATTTACTTACTTACTTACTTACTTACTTACTTTTTCTACGAGTCATCTAAAATGATACATTTTTTAAACCTAAATAATTAATGAAAATTGGGTAATATTTTAGTACACAACAGATAAATGCTCGAAGTATTTTATTGGCTTGTGTTACACGGCCCACCCGGTATCAGGCGCTGGGAGAGTGGGAGCTGGGGGCAGTCGGGGCGGGCGTTGTCAACATTTAACGAACCGAGTCGATTATCTAACTAGCTCAGATATCGTTACGTACGTATTTGTTGTTCACCAATATTATCCCGTGAAAAAAGTTGTTCTTTTCTGATGAAAAGTCACGCTTCTAGAATAATTTTATTAGACGTCATTTAAATTTTACACATACGTACCATCAGCCGTACCGATTTGTTTTTAATTCTTATTAAAAATCAATATTTTTAATACAGTTGCTCAAAAAGTGCTACTTTACGTAGCTGTTTAGCGTGCGGAACGTTGGATTTCGCGAACTAGTGTTTTTCACTTTTTATTTTTGTTTTAATTTATACTTGTTCCAATTCATGACTACTTATTAATGAGTGTTAATATTAGTTTCCTTTAAAAGACTCAATGAACATAAAAACTAACTGTTAATGTAAGAATAATAAAAATAGACATATATCATATTTTTTTACTTACCTCTTCATCATTATAACACGTTTATTTTTTAATATTGAAAAACCGTTCTTAATAAGTTGTCTGAAGGGAACGGAATAGCTGCCGAAACGCCTGTCAAAGAAGAGGCGTTTTAGCTCACTGCAAGCATGTTTCAAGTTTCCAAAGACAACATTCGATATTGTTTTTAAATAATTTAAATAAACGATACGCAAATAATCGAAAATAACGATACTTAGGTAATAATAGTACAACGTTTTATATTAACAGTTGTTTCTGTCTTATAGAATATGCTTAAAAAAGTACCTACTGGTTGTTTTTCTTATTTTTTCGCAACTGTATTAAAAAACGTCATTCGATACACGTGCGGAAATGTCATTCTTAGGTAATGACATACTTTCCGCACTAGCATTGCAATGTACTATTATTTGTCTAACAAGGAGGCAAAGTTGTTGTACGCATTCACTGCCAAGGTTTTCGTAGCGCTACGCTCGTAGCCTATGGCAGCGTTTTCCCGCTTTGCAGAGGAACGCAATTACGTACCGAGAACCCGCCGAGAGGTTTCACGGCACTCACGGCCCGATTCGAACATTAAGATACGTGAAAAATTTCCTAAAGATACGATATGAATTAGGTACGCCAGTGTCGACGTCGACAGTGATGTTTCTTCAAACAAAAACGTCACTTTTGACATTGACATATCCAATCCATATCGTATATTTAGGAAATTTTTGACGTATCTTAAAGTTCGAATCGGGCCGTCAATGTGTTAATCTCTCGTGCTAATATTGCGAAAGATTACAAAAAAGCCAAGAGCATAGCGAGTGGTTCGAAATGTGGAGTCTTGAAAATTGCGAGGGTTTTAGCCTCAAAACCCTCGGCACGAGGGTTAAATAAAAGTTTACCGAGTGAAACACAAAAATGTCCACCCCACCAACGCGAGAAAAATGCTAACCGTAAAACATTACGAATCAAATCCCAAAATTAACTATAGTAAAATTTATAACTAACTTGAAAATCGATTTGGTAATGACATTTAAATTTCGAACATCTCTAAAAAAAAAGCAATTTGATTTGACCTCTATTCTACTATCAGTCGAGATGTCGTTGACGAAAATGAAATGTCAATTGCATACAATTTTGATACATATATCTCGCATGTTAGGTGTGTCGAACGATATGGCAATCGGCCCCCGACTCTTGTTTGTCTATGAATTAGAAAAAAACTTCGTATGCGTGACATGCGTGAAAAAAGTTGTCATTTACCGTCATTTGACAATTAGTTTGTAAATATAAAATTAATTATTTTTGTCATAAAGATATTTTGGAGACGCCACCTCATATCAACTGTGCCCTAATGTCAGCTGTAACATGAGGTTAGTGAATATTCTCGAAAATAATATATTTCACTTCTAAAAATTATTTGCTTTTCACCAAAATAACAAAAAAATTTGAAGCCGTGCCTCCGTCTGCCAACCGGTAGGCGACCCAACATTAAACAGTTCAGTGTAAAATATAACTTTACAAACTAAGGCAAGAAATATAGACGGACCAAGAAACTTGGGGCGAGTTTTACATAAGCAAATGATTTCGGAGTCGTGGTTTGAAACTTTGTAAAACATTGGACGACTACTAACAATTGTATTTTCACCACACAAGCTAGTAAAGGATCTCTTGTTTGTTCAAAGACTGATGAGAAAGTTGCATACCACATGTGAAACTAAGTAATCGATTCGGAATTCGGAGTTGGTCCCTTATGTTAGCTGGTAGAATTGACTTTTAAATGATGATTTTGAATAAAAAATGTTTATTACAGTTCATTTGGATTTGACGTTTAGTATTTACTTCGCATTGGTGTGGTGAAAAACTTTGTGTTTCACTGGGTGGCAAAATTTGTTTAACTCTCGTGCCCTGAAACCATTGCAAAGCTCAAGGTTCAATTCTGGAATCTTTCGCTTGCTCGGGTATCAATATTAGCTTCTTTGCCACCTTGTAAAACAAATAATTCTTTTCTCATTTACAGCTTAGTTTTCAGGCTAGTGTTCCTTTCGACATAATTATGTGTCTTACAGACACACAGATCTTTATTCTTGAATTTAGGCATATTAAAATGAGCGGAAATGTAAAAAACCGGACAAGCGCAAGTCGGATTCGCCCACCGAGGGTTCTATATTTTTATTTTTTACAAATTTATAGTTTTGAGAATTTTCCCTGTACTCGTAGTATAAGAAGATATTGCTTGCCAAATTTCATAGTTCTAGGTCAACGAGAAGTACCCTATAAATTTTGATTCCCTTTAGAGTGTCAAACTATACGGTTTTCCGGCATAAACGGCCGTATCTTTTTTTTTACGTTAACTTACGTAGAAGTTAGTTTTTTCACAGCTTCAAGGGATTGTAGAACTGAGTATAACGTTTTAATTTCAACTTGATACTCCACGCGCTCCCGAGATAAAGGGTCTTGACAGACAGACAACAAAGTGATCCTATAAGGTTTTCATTTTTTTCCTTTTGAGGTACGGAACCCTAAAAACTGCTACATATGTTTAAATTATTATGTTTATATTATATTGGTAAAGGACAAGACGCAAGATGCTCGGCGGGAGCAGCAGACTTTAGTGACATTTATAATAAAATGCTCTATAGATTTAAGACATTGACAACCACAGATAGGGCACCTAAGGCAGGTCCAGAAAATGAACTTATAGGTTTACTAAGAGTGTCGTGGTTTTCTATACACCGTGTTTTTTTTTCCGTTAATTCCAAGGGAGGATTCCTGAGCATAAATCAAGTAACTTTCTCAAAGACACTGGTATTCTAATTAACTCAATTTTGAAGATAATCGATGGTTTATTTTTATCTTGTAATGCCCTTACGAGCGTATACACTTGTCTTATGGCCTGTTCACATATTGATTAGTGTTTAGTACGAGTTTATAAATTGGCTACAAAACGTAAGGACTATCTTGGACGATCGATGTTCGTAATGACATTGATATGTGTCACAGTTTTCAATTGTTTGGTTGAATTAAATGTAATTGGCCGTCTTATAACAACGCTGTAAGCAACATTTAATTATTTTTATATAAAAAAACATAATATATAATATAATATAAATATATTTATTAATCAACTATGCCATTTAGTTTCCTTAAACGTACTTACGTTACGCATACCCCGGAATTAACGGAATTCAATAAAAACACGATGTATAATCGAACTTTTCTTTCTTTTTTAATAGCCAGCACCCTACTTCACTTTAATGACCATCTAGGCCAATGTTTTTGTTTCTAGAGATGAAGTAGATAATAGCATGTGTCAAACCATTTTAAAATCAATAAGTATTAGATAAACTAATTTTTTAGAGAGTTGGACACACTGGCACACCACAAGCAATTAAAAAGCCAAATTTTCTTGGCACTTTCTTTCGCTTTAATGATCGACTGCCGGCCACAAAGAGATTTCTCGTCCTGTGTGTTGATCACTTTTTTATAGACTTGTATTATTGCTTTAAGAGGCCAGACTGATGTTTTTAATAATTTTTTTCACATCTTTGATCGCATGTGGTGAATAAAAAATGTATGGGGAACAGTGAAACATGCTATTTACATTTTAACAAATATATATATGGTACATATGGTGATTAAAAAGTGAAGTAAGGTATAAAGTTCGATTATCTCGAACAACATGAAACTTTTACTAGACCTATAAGTCCATTTTCTGGACCTGACTAAGGGGGTCCCTAACGCCAATGATCTTCGATCTGTACCCCTAGTGTAAATTTTATCGACATCATAACGTGACGAACGCGTTTGCGTTAAGTCTCATTTTGTATAGGATTTTGAGTTTCCAAAACGTCCCGCTTGGCGCGCTCTTTCTAAATCCAATACAAAATGAGACTAAACGCAAACGCGTACGTCACGTTTCAAAATCGAATTTATTTACACTAGGGGTACTGAATCCCTTAGTTTTTGTAGCTTAACATATTAACAGAAACGGCTGTAAGCAATAAAGTATACCATATTTACTTCAAAGTTTGCTGTTTTCGAGATATTGGGCATCAAAGTTGAACCATTTTAGGCCAAAAAACTGGTTTACTGGCCATAACTATTGTGTTAATTAGTTTAAAATTAAAATCTCTGCTCACTTTTTAGAAACGTCAAAGACGAACCCAAATGTTCTTATAGACAATGTTTATAAAAAAAAATAAAAATAAGAGTTCATTTCTTTCAAAATCCGGCAGACCAGAATGAAGATAAAAGATTGAAAAACCGATAGCCGTTTGTCTTATACTTCTATCTATAGTGGAAATGTAGGAGTAACGACTCAAATCTAGTCAAAAGTCTGCGGGGGTTAGAAGGTTGTCCATTAATTACCGGACACCCTGAATGAACCAAAGGCTTAATTAAGAGAATACATGGACATTGCAACCACGTAAATTTGAATACCTGTATATTAATATTAATCCTTTCATTAATTTATTTTGATATTTCAGTACAATTTATATTATTAGAGAAAGTTATATATAAGCGTGTACAGGTACACGCTTTTATTTAACTTTATAGGTAGTGTTCAGTGGAACTAATTTGTAATGTGTAGGTAATTGTATCTACCAATGTTACCTGAAATATCAAATACCTATACAATAAATCATTCATTCATTCAGAAATGACGCAATTTCCTGGTTATAAACAATTTAAAAAAAGATCATAACCCAAAATAATCAACCGAATTCAGTTCTGCAGATATTGGTAAAGAATTTGGACAAAAAATTAATTTTAAAAGGTTTTTTTTAAAGTACAGCCACTAGAGCTACTTCAACCGATTGAGAAAATGGTATACAAGGTGTAATAAAAATATTGGGTATCCTATTAATTCGATATCGTGTTCTGACTAGAAAAAAGTAGCAATAATTATTTCCCATTTTGCGTCAAAAAAAAATCTTCTACTTTTTCCTAATGAGATGGATTGAGATTGAGATATTTATTAATACAATTATAAATAATTTTACATGTCACACAGTAATACATAAGTATCACAAAATATGTCTTTCCCATCATGGAACAATGGTGTTCCGGACCTTTGGGAGGCGTGCGCGGAGCCGAAGCCAACACGTCGCCCTTTTGACACTTTAATGAAATGTAAGGGGTACACCGAGCGGATGCTGCCCTTGCCCGTGTTATGGGACGCACGCAGAGGCAGCACCCGCCAGGTTGTAAGGACTATTTGCGAGTTGATGACTCTAACATGAACTAGGCTATTGGGTGAAAGCGATGGATTAAATACTGGGCTATAGGATAAAAAACAAAAAAAAAATGATTACAAACTTTTATCGTTAGTTACAATTTAGCAGATTTGGTAAGTTATACTTTTATATCTTAATTTTAGTAATCGAGTTAAATAGATCATTACATCATTTAGTTAGAGATATCAGTGGTCCTTAACATAAATTCACTTATTGTGTAAAACGCTAACCCAAGAATACAATACTGAATATGCCCTTAAACGAATCCCCGTGATTTCTGTTACACCTTGTATACCATTTTCTCAAGCGGTTGAATAAGTTGCGAAAGATGGCGTTGAACTCTTTTCTTCTTTTCATTTAACATTTCACTCAAATCGCTTCCATGTTTTATTCCACACATTTGTATATGAATCTTACGATGCAGGTTTGCATTAAATTATCAGTTTTAGGGTTTCTTAGTCACCTAGAAACCCTTATATATCTGATCGTCCGTCCTCGGCTTAGCTTCGTGATCATTAGTGCTAAAAAACTGCAATTTCGCATGAATATACAGGTTGACCTAAGCCATTGGACAAACCCTGAAATCCCACGTAGGGTAACTTCTCAGGAATGCTCTGACGTTAATATTTTTTTAATTAGAACAAAAGATAAAAAAAAAAATCGAACAAAAGTTATTTGCAATAATCGACAACAAAAAGAAACACTGTGTTAATCTTTGGCAGTGTTTTTGACAATTTGTTCGAAATATTTGATAATGATGACATTTATCAAAAGTCAGAAGCTTATTAGTGTCATAAATAAAAAAGATAATCAAAAAGGTCGAAGAAGGTTCCATACTATTCTTTGAGGATATTACATTAAAAGGTACTTAAAGTTTCTCATACAAAATGTTTTTTTTTTTTTGCATTGGGCTAATAGTGTGGGGTATCATTGCAAAGGTCTTGCAAAACGAATACGGGTTTCCAAAACCATTTTTTGATAAATTTAATATAATGAAAAAATAAATGTCCCCCTCTAACTTTTGTCCAAAATATATGAAAAAAATCGTGAAACAAAAGCTTTAACCACATCCGTAAACGATATACACAGCGCATGCCCGGTGGGTATATAACATGACAAACGTACATTCACGTGTCATGGGAGAGAAACACGAGGACACGACCATATCGAAACTGTATATACCCTAAAAACAACAACAACAACAACAAGGCAAGATTTTCTTTGGCCTTCGCCATGTTGCGGATTTTTCGTGGCACTAATTTATATAACTGGCCTCAAACTGCCAAAATAAGATTGTCAAAGTTCCAAAAAAATTTTTGAATACAATAAAACAGTGACACCAATAAGGGGATTGAACGATTGCGTAGCATTCAAATAAAAATGTTTTGAAATTAGTCGTAACATGATCGGTGCTGACATATAATTTGACTATACTCGTACAAGTGTACGGAGCGGCCTACGTTCTCAAAAATATCTGAACACGCACTCTAGTGCCTTAACAATAGAGGCGTGTTCAGATATTTGAGAGCGCCGTGGCCGCTCCTATATATCTGATGGCGACTGCATGTACATTTTCGACATATGTAAGCTGCTTGTAGATATAGCGACACTATCTCAGGACCAAAAACAATTGTAAAAATTTGACATAATGGGAAACTTAAGTAATTTTCCCAATTCCCACCCGTAAAGTGACGATCCGTTTCGAGGTTCATCAACTGGAGCAACACCTGCTAGCTTCAGGTGACTTGTCTGTTCCTTTGCTGATGTTAATTAAAAAATACTATATCCAGCTACAAATACTGTGACAAAGAAGCAGCATATTTGTACGGAAAGCAATTAGAGATGCAATTTGCTATGTCATGTTGAAAGTGGGGCAGGCATAAATAGACATGCTCGCTTTCGCATGCCTTCATTGTTCACATTCCGAAATCAACTCGATAACTACGATTAATTAGCTCGAGATAGGCTATATTTATACTCTTTGATATAAGATTCGCAAAATATGTATTTACTGTTTAATCAAAATTATCCTATTCTAATAATACAAATATATATATACTTCTAATCCATTGTCAACGTTAGAATAAATATGTTCAAAGTAAAAAAATACATTTCTATTTTTCAATGATACTTAGATATACACCGTTATTTTGAACTCCTTTAATTTTAAGATTGCTTTCCTGAGCATAAATTAAGTTACTTTTTCAAAGACACCGCTATTCTAATCAACTCCATTTTTTTATGTTAGTATAGTCAGCAAATGAGCAGACGAGGCGCCTGATGAGAAGCGGTCGTCGTCGCCCATGGACATAAGCAACATCATAGGAGCCACTTAAGCGTCCCCCCTCAATTGGATGAGGGTATCCCAATATGGACCGGCAAGAACAAATCTTCACACACTCGGTGGGACACATCTTTTCAAAACATTGCATCTTATAATTGACATGCATTAAATAAGAAAAAATACAATTTAGTTTACTAGTTTATGTTTCCGATTCAGGCCACAAGATGGCAGATCTTCCAACGCGCACGGCCCCTGTTGTCATGGGAAGCGGTCATCGTCGCCCTTGGACATAAGCAATCACAGGACCGCAGGAGCTATATTTAAGCGTTGCCGACCCTTGAGAACCCTAAATACCCGCTTCTTGAAGAATCCCATGTCGTAGCGCAAAGGAAATACCTCAGGAGCCAACTCATTCCACATTCTTCACGTTCTAGGAAAAAACGAGCGAGATGCCCGCTTATTCTTGGTGTGCCATGTATCTAAGATGTGAGGGTGAGCTTTGCTCCTTTAGCGGGAGGTGCGATGATAAGAACGTGACGATTTCCAAGATTATCAATAATTTATTTTTATCTAATAAGAACCCTATGAAAGTGTACACCTGCCTATGGCTTGTTAAATGTTAACATATTGATTAGTGTTAAGAATGAGTTCATGCATTTGGTACTAAACGCAGGTAGTATCTTGGATAATCGATGTTGGAAATTATATTGATAATGTCAAAGTTTTCAATTGTTTGGTTAAGTTAAATGGCCCGTTTTGGACCCGGGTATGTCCTTAAACTACGTCCACAAGAGAGGTATGGGCATTGTGAATGTCATCTCGCTCTGTGTGGTAGGGCACAGCACAGCGGATGTCATTCCAGATCTAGAGCAGAGCCCAACTGGGGAAGTACCTCCACCTTACAGAAAATCGCAGCCAAATAACACTAGACCCTACTCATAGTGTTGTGTTCCTGCCGGTGAGTAAGGTTGCCAGAGCTCAACGAGGGTGGGAGGGGGTTAGGGTCGGCAACGCGCATGTAACTCCTCTGGAGTTGCAGGCGTACATAGGCTACGGATACTGCTTACCATCAGGCAGGCCATATGCTTGTTTGCCACCGACGTAGTATAAAAAAAAATGGCATGCCCATATTACAACAACGTTGCAGCATTTTATTACTTTTTACGAAAAATTAAAAAAAATATTAAGTATTTCTTTTTGAACTATGCCATTCAGTTTCCTTAAATGTAATTAGCCATAGCCTGAAGTTAACCGAGTTAAAAAAAAACAACGTGTAGAAACAACACACAGCTACACCGTTGAATGTTTGCACCTTGAAAAATGAAACATGTATAACTGTATATTTCTCAAATGTTTTAGAGCTCCAGTAAGAGTTTTTTTTGTCAAATTAAACGACCCGTAATGGAACCCACAGGGGTTTACGATTTCTACGCAGACAAAATCGCAGGCTGGGCTAGTTTCCGTATAAACCTGGAGTACCTAATATACACCGTGGGCTGGAAAAACCCGACAGATTTTAACTACTCATTCCTGAGGTCATAAGGAGCAAGAAATGACAAACGAATTTTGGTCAAATTTCTTTTTGCCGAAAAAAAATTTTTGATTCCTTTAAAACTTTATTGTCTGTCAGTAGGTATGTCTAAACCAAGTCACATAGTGGCAGCATCGGAGCCAAAACGCGTTCTTCACTACGTTATTACAGAAACAAATTACAAGAATTGTCATCATCTCTAAAGCAAGAAGACCGATTTCAGAAAACTTTGTGTTAAATTTTAGTCTCTAAATGCGGTCGAGGTGTATTACCTTTAAAATCTGTGGCCTTTTACCAGCCCACGGTGTAGACTTTTCTATATTAAAAGATCCGTTTTTCTTGTGTGTTGTATCTCTATTTATTGCCCTCACTAGGTCCGGAGAATCAACTATACCTTGGGCAATTTTCATTAATAAACTTACGTCATTTACCGTTCGTCTTTTAAATAGAGGGGCAAGGTGGAGTTTTTGGCATGACATAAAATAGTTGTTCCTAGACATCTTAAATTTGAAAGAGAGGAATCTAACAAACTTTTTCTGGATTTTTTCAATATTATCACCATACACATTATGATGACGATGATGATGTCCTCCCAGACGCATCCGTCGACGGCGACACCCGGACAAATCAGGTATTCTGTAAATTATGACGTGCATGGGCTCGAACGTGACTTGCGAAACCGAGTTTTGTTTTAAACTTTCGGCCGCAAGTCGTGCAGTAAAGCTCGCCATTTGTCGTAAGTGTATGTTCCATATTTGAGAAGCATATTCAACTTGAGATCTTACATAGGCACAGTATATGATTTTAATTGTCTTCATTTTTAGGGTTCCGTAGCCAAATGGCAAAAAACGGAACCCTTATGGATTCGTCACGTCCGTCTGTCTGTCCGTTTATGTCACAGCCACTTTTTTCCGAAACTATAAGAACTATAATGTTCAAACTTGGTAAGTAGACGTATTCTATGAACCGCATTAAGATTTTCACATAAAAATAGAAAAAAAAAACAATAAATTTTGGGGGTTGCCCATACTTAGAACTGAAACTCAAAATTTTTTTTTCATCAATTCCATACGTGTGGGGTAAGGATAGGTCTTCAAAAATGATATTGAGGTTTCTAATATCATCTTTTTCTAAACTAAATATTTTGCGCGAGAGACACTTCCAAAGTGGTAAGATGTGTCCCCCCTCCCCCTATAACTTCTAAAATAAAAGAATGATAAAACTAAAAAAAATATATGATATACATTATCATGCAAACTTCCACCGAAAATTGGTTTGAACGAGATCTAGTAAGTAGTTTTTTTTAATACGTCATAAATGGTACGGAACCCTTCATGGGCGAGTCCGACTCTTTTTAAAGTCACCAGCCGAACGGATCAGAAAGCCAAGAGCTTTATAAGCTTTGTCAGTAATACTTTCTACGTGCTCATTAAAAGTACGTTTATCATCATAAATGACACCTAGATCCCGGCAGGACTTTCTAATTATAAGGAGACATTTCTTGGCCCCTGAAGATTACTATTCATTTTTTTTGGGAACCGTATAATGATGGCAGGCTGAACTAAGGTTCAAGTATAAGACGAAAGTCAATATTAAGACATTGGCTTTTGTTTTTTGTTGCTACTTAGTCAATGTATTATAAAGTACGTAGTTGAAAGAACGAAGTAGACTAATAAACCGTGATCCATTTCCTGAAAGTAGAGCACATACTAAAGCTATACAAATACTATGTAATCTGGTTCAGTGGTCCAGTGGAGCGTTGTAACGCGAATATAACTGTAGGTACAGATAAACGTTTAGGTACGTTATGTATTTATGCTCTGTCGGGTGTCCACTGTTTACTCCAATGGGATGGGATAGTGAGGGAAGATCGGAAACAAAAGAGGGAGTTAAGGAAAAAATGTAAAATCTTACGAAAATTAGACTATTTTTGCAAGGACAGATTCCAACCAAAACATTAAAAGGTTAGAATTGTCTTGATAGAATACAATCTAATTTTTATTTATTTTCAACATATCATAGCACTGTACTTTTAGTCTGAAATAGCTATTAGTGATATTGATGAGGGATCTGACACTGACAAGCAACATTTTAAACAGAAGTAGGTATATTTTCATAGTAACTGAGATAATAGATAAAAACTCGCGCAATGGCCATTTCTTCCATCGCAAGTTTCGCGTGGCGTGCTATATATTTTGGCCCCTTCTAATTTCCTGTATTTACACCCCTTCTTTAGCTATAGGCATATCTGTTCTTACTCATAAATATCATTATGTAAGCAAAGTCACTCACCCTACCTTACTCATAGTGTTGTGTTCCTGCCGGTGAGTAAGGTTGCCAGAGCTCAACGAGGGGGGGCGGGTTTAGGGTTGGCAACGCGCATGTAACTCATCTGGAGTTGCAGGCGTACATAGGCTACGGAGACTGCTTACCATCAGGCGGGCCGTATGCTTGTTTTCCACCGACGTAGTATAAAAATAAAGCATTATACACTGAATACATTTATAAACTAATGAGTTCAAAACCATTCTTACGGTCAATTGCAGAAGCTAAGGTGTTTAAAATAACCTTCATCTTCACTCGTAATTAATATGACTAATAATAAAGATGTATTAAGAAAATTTTTACCACGTGGCCCGCTTAGCGACTTATACTACTGACTGTACATGTAGATCTTTATCAGCATCATCAGGCATCACCCGTAACAGAGCCCGCAAATCTTTGGCAATGTACGTCAAGGTACATGGACAAATTAAAGGGCAAATAATATTTTCAAGCAATAAAAAATCCACATTGATATTTTAAAGAAATATAGAAAAAAACAAGATTTCATAAACAAAATAAGAGACACATTGAAACGCATTTATTTACCTTGTTCATTTATTTTCTTTGATAGGAAATTAAACCGGGTATAGCAGCCCGCGGCGCTATATCTGCCGACGATAGCTCAATGGAGAAGGCACCGGGCTGTCGCCACCACTCCTACTGCCAAGACCGTGACCACGGCCCTCTACGTCGCCGCGTGAAGAGGAGCGAATACGATACGCGAGGAGATAGCTAAATAAACTACTGTTACGCACAAACTCACTTTTATTAAACGCGATACAAAGGTATAAAAATACTCCTACAATCCCTACTACGCGATTGAACCGCTTCTGGTTCTCTTCCGGTTGGTTTCTTCTTGAGGCTTCTGGTTGCTGGATCACTCGACGACTGACTACGATTTCTCTCCGTTCCTTCCTCGCTTATATACGAATCTCGTAGAAAAGGAACACCCTTACGATAAGGAGATAAGACGCGTTTCGATTCGTTCTGAATCAAGCCCTCTGATTGGTCGGTTACTTGATTCGGCTTTGTTCGGGTTAAATCGTGTTATCTCGTTATCGCTTACATCACTATAATTCTCACAAATATCTAATTATTGACTTAAATATTGCATAACACGCTAACTCGGTTACTAGGTCAGTGAAACAAAACAATAACACCTGTCCGACTTGCTTACTTCACGAATACAAAGCCTATTGTTCGCCCGCGCTCGGAACAATAGCCCGTTTCTCGACGGTTTACGGTATGCTATTATCTAATAGCTAGGATTACGATAATATGACCTATATTAGGGTGTTAAGCAATTCACGTTCTACGATTATACGTAACATTCAGTAGTCTAATTGAAGTAATTACTGCGATAATAACCTAAATATGTGCGTCTCATAGTACAATTGAGCGTAATCGAATTCTGTACGGGAAATTGACTGACCAATCACGATCGAGATTTTCTGTCTCGCTGTTTTTTACCTTTCCTTGTCTTTATTTGCATGTGATTGGCTATAATTATGAACCAATGAATAAGTTTTCTTTATTTTCTTATTCCTTCGTTCATCTCGCTCTTCGAATAAGGAATTGGGATTTAGGGTTTGCGTGACCTAAATATCGAATAATACCTGATATAACGAACGATTACATAATTCTTATGTCTAATAACAATCTAATTTTCTGCTTGCCCTACCTAACGGATAAAATCTTTATTTCGAATACAGCCTTAATCGTATTTCAACTTAATTAATCTTAGCGTCATCTAAGTTTTCAGTCGCGTCGCTAACATTTTGTCCCCGCAGTCGAAGACTCCTGGTGCATGGGTTGCGACGCGATGACCGCCAGTCTGCAGCTCGGCCTGCGTAGCGTCCCGTGCCTCGTCCTGACGTCTGCGGAGCGGACCCGTCCATCGGGGCCTGGATAGACGACCTCGACGACTCCTTTGGGCCATACGCTGCGAGGTCCATTGGGTTCAGCGATGATGACCACGTCTCCCGGCTGGATCTGTCGTCCTCCCTCGTCGGACGATTTACGTGGTGCTAACAGTGGGAAGTACTCTTTCGTCCAGCGCCGCCAGAAGTGATCTGCGAGCGCCTGTGCAACCTTCCACTGCTTCTTGTCGTTTTCTTCGTAGACTCCGATCATAGGTAGGTTTGCGTTGTGCAATAGTAGAAAGTGTGCCGGTGTAAGACTTTCCTCGGATTGCGGGTCGACGTTAACGTGTGTGAGAGGTCTTCTATTAACGATATTCTCGATTTCTGCTAATAGTGTTTCGAAGACTTCTGTTCGCGGTGCTCTTGTATGGAATGTGTACGCCATTGCCGTCTTCACGGTACGCACCATGCGTTCCCAAGCTCCGCCTGCAGGGGGATTACCAGGCGGGATGAACTTCCATTCCATCCGATGATGTAGACCGTAAGCACGTAGCTGTGGTAGCCACTGCTTATATGCTTCTCGTAGCTCCGTTGATGCCGCCTTGAAGCATGTCGCGTTGTCGCTGTACATCGTGTGTGGCCATCCTCGTCGCGCAGCGAATCGTCGTAGGGCGAGTAGCGCGCTGTCCGTCGACAAACTATGCACGCTCTCCAGATGGATGGCTCTGGTGACTAGGCATGTGTATAAACAGACCCAGCGTTTTTCTCTTCGCCGGCCTATTGTCACGTACATGGGGCCTAGATAGTCTTGCGCGGTGTAGGTAAACGGTCGTTGATAAGCCTGTAGTCGCTCGGGGGGTAGGTCTCCGAAGGGCTGCGCTCGCGGTGAAGCTCGACGTAGCTTGCAAAGTGCGCAGTCTCTCGCTACGGCTTTCACTATCGGTCGTAGATGCAAAATCCAATAATCTTGACGTAACTGATTTATCACGGCTTCATTATGTATGTGCGCTGATCGTCTGTGGGCTCTCTGAATCAGCAATCGAGTGAATGAGTCTCTGCCGTCCAGTATTATCGGATGTAGTGACGTGTAGAGTACTGGAGCGTTGCCCAATCTCGTTTTCATACGTAGCACGCCGTCGTCGCATAACTCTGGTGCTAGCGTATATAACTTCGATTTCCTGTCGATTTCGCGTCCGATGTGCAGAGTACGTATTTCGTCTGGAAAGCTTCTCCGTTGACTATTCTGTATCCACATATGCTCTGCTCGCTTAATGTGTTGCACTTGTAGCTGTAGTCTCCTATTCTTGGATTTCAGCTTATCGATGAAAAGTAGCACGTAGGCTGTCGAATTAATCAATCGATCGTAATTACTGAAGCGACGTATATCGGGTAATACGCTTGATGGCTCCATTTTCGATGTCGTAGTCGATAAAACGATTCCTGACTTAACTTTCAGCTTCCTTTCAGGAAGATCTTCGGTGCGGTTTACTGTAATATCTCGGCTCGGCCACTCCGCCTCGGCTAGGTAGAGAAACTGCGGTCCTCTGTACCAATCGTCCTGTATGTCGATCCTCCTTGTAGGCTTGCCTCGTGTAGCATGGTCTGCTGGATTAAGATCGGTCGGTACATATCTCCATGCTTGACGATTCGATTTCTCGGTGATCTCGGCTAATCGATGTGATACGAATGGCTTATAATTTCGTGCGTCGTCTTTAATCCATCCTAGTAGGACTCTTGAATCCGTCCAATAAATCACTTCGTCGATGTCGTATCGTTGCTCGTTGCAGATCGTTTCTGCTAACCGTACTCCGATGACTGCCGCTGTTAGCTCCAATTTCGGTACGGATAGCACCTTCAGTGGACAAACTCTGCTTTTGCCCGCTGCTAAACTTACTCGAACCTCTCGCTCTGAGTTTTCTATGCGCCAATATGCTGCAGCGCAATATGCTTCCGTTGACGCGTCGGTGAAAATATGCAGAGTATATTTCGTAGCAGCTCTCGGTGTCTCGTACTGTCGCGGTATGCGTATGTGCGAATGTTTCAGTGCATTCAGCCACTGAAAAAAGTCTTCAGCTTCTTGGTATGGTAGCGGTGCGTCCCAATCCGTTCCTTTTGACCAAACTCGCTGAAATATTATCTTCGCGCTTATCACGAATTGAGCGATAAGTCCCATCGGGTCGTAGATTGACATTATCGCGCTGAGTAACTCTCGTTTCGTCGGTGATCGCTCGTGATTCTTTACTGCGTCCGGTACGCGCAGCATCTTCGTATTGTATCCTAGAGTATCGGTGCTAGGATCCCAAGTCATTCCTAGAACGGTCTGTTGCTTCTCGCCTAGATGCGTCGGTTCTTGTGCGTGAAGCTCTGGCTCGATGCTCGCTAACAGTCGCTCGCTGTTGCTCGCGTAGCCTCGTAGGTGAAAGTTTCCCTCGGCGTGAGAGTCTCGTACCTGCGATGACACTCTCAGTAGCTCGTCTTCAGTCTTGTAGGACGCCACATAATCATCCATGTAATGATTATTGTGTATATCGTAGACCGCCTCTGGATACTTGTCCTCGTTGTCGGTTGCGTTACGATTGCGCACTGAATGCGCGAGAAACAGTGACGATACGTTTCCGAAACAAACTCTGTTTAGTTTGTAGACTTGCGGCTCCATGTCTCTTCTCGTACCTCGCCACAAGAATAGCTGGCTCTGCTGGTCTTCGGCTCGAATCTGGATTTGCAGAAACATCTCCTGTATATCTGCTACTACTGCGAAGCTCCATTCGCGAAACCTCAGTAGTATACCCAGTAGGCTTTTTAGCAGGTCTGGTCCCGCTAAAATATAGTCGTTCAGACTATTTCCTTGACTTTTCGCGGCACAATCGAATACGGCTCTTCCTTTGCCTTTATTCAAATTAAAAACACTAAAGTGCGGCAAAAACCAAGTCTTATCGGTTTGCGGTGGTTCCATAATACGCTCGGCATATCCTTTTTTCAGCAACTTCTGAATCTGGGCTTCGTAGTCCTCCGCGAAGTCCTTGTCGCGACGCATTCTCGCTTCCAAACTATGTAATCTTGAACGCGCCATAGCGTAGCTCGGTGGTAGCTTCACGTCGTCTGACGCCCATAGCTGGCCAACCTCGTAGCGATTTCCAACTTTTCTCACGGTTTTATTAAATATATCGATGGCTCGTTGATCGCTCGGACTCACGTTCTCCTTTTGCGTTACGCCTAACGCCTCGATCGACCAATGTTTCTTCACTTGCTCGTTGAGATCTTCATCCCCCATACAGCAGTGTAGCACGGTTTGCTCGTTCGTACGAATGATGCGTGGCATTCTACCGAAAAACGCCCAACCTAGTGGTGTTTTCATAGCGCACGGCTCGTTCTCGCCGCCCTGCCTGATTTCCGTCGGTGTAATCAAGTGACTATAATCACCTCCGATTAACATCTGTGGTACGCCTGTTCCGACGTAGCATTCGTCGCCTAAGTCCGCCAGATGTTTATATTTGAGTAGTTGCTCCTTATTGAGCGACTGTGACCTGATTCCTAGGCCATCTACGGTCTTGACGGTAATCTCGTGTTCGGTACCTCCTTTCGCCGGTCTCACGGTGGCCTTAACAGTCTGTGTTATCGACGTGTGCTTGAGATTCCTTATTCCTCGAATACATAACGGCTCGTCTTGACCCACTGCACCTATCTCATCAGCAACGTCTTGATCGATCATCGACAATGTCGATCCGTCGTCGATAAAAGCGAAAATATGCGCTGTTCCTTGCGGGCCTGTTACCGTTACAGGCAACACTTTCAACAACACGTTGTAGTTCGGGGTCGATGACACGTAGACTCGTGGTTCGTTGTCCTCTCGTGGCGTAACTTGCGTAGATTGCGGCTCTTGTGCCGCCGTCGGCTCGATCGATGATGTAGTAACTCGCGCTACGGCCGCTCGTTGCGTAGCATGAGTCATCGCCATCGCGGTATTATCACGGAGCTCCTGCGTCGTCTCCGCGTGGAGCAGACGATGATGCACGTGCGGACAGCCTGCCACACCGCACCCTTTCGCCTTGCACTGTATTTTGAGGTGCTTCGCGTCCATGCACCTATAGCATATACGGTTGAGCTTTGCCCACTCCCATCTTGCGCCTATGCTTTGTGCGGCTAGCTTGCGACATTCCGGCGTTGAATGATTGCCGCCGCAATACAGGCACGTCGACTTCGATGTACTGGCTTGACGCGTCGCATACGTCACCTTCTGTGCTGTGGCGTATCGACCTCCGGGTGTGGTAGCGGGAATCGGATAACGCGGCGCGGATGTATTCGTACGAGTGCCGGTCGCGCGCGCGTTCGGTGCTGCTGACGGTACCTGCGCACGCCTCGGGGCTGCGCGGGCATGACAAAACGCCATTTCTTGTTCACTTTCTTCCATCAGAAAGTCAGCAAGTTGCAGGATCTCGGGTTCGTCGGTATCACGATGATTGCGTGCGTAGTCGCACCACCTGCTTCGAATATGGGGCGATAACCGGTCCGTTACTTCGCGAATCAGCAACGGGTTGTCGGCGTAGTGTCTCCGATCTATATCCATAATAGTGGACACTATGTTCATAATTTTGATTGCGAAGCTGTTGAGATCGTTCGCTGTAGGTCCCAACGCTGGCAGCTTGCGCAAATCTTCGATTGCTCTGTCTAGCAATACTTCACTCCGACCAAACTGCTTTTTCAGTATTCGAATAATCATATCTGGACGAGTTGCGGTCGATAGGACGTGTGACACACATGTCTTCGCGTCCCCGCGTAATGCCATACGCAGTCTAGCGACGTTCTCGTAGTCGGTAAACTTATATCTTCTCGATGTCTCGGTGTACGTGTTGTAGAAACTTCGCCACTCACTCACATCTCCGTAGAAGTGAGGAAGTTCGAAGATATCCTTCGGTGCCGGTCGAGCCGCCATTTGCATCTTCTCGAATAACTGCAACATAGACTCCGCTACGGTTCCTTCTTGAGTGAGCTGTGTACGCTCCGTGTGCGGCGTACGGGGCTCGATCGGTGGCGATAACGATCGCCGACGGTCCTCGCGGCTCGGTGAGCGACGTCGAATATGCCTCTCTTCCCGCGTGGAGCGCCTTGGAGTCTCGTAATCCGGTGGGGGCTCGTTGGCTAACCTCTTCTTGGACTTGACGGGCTCGGTTAGCGTCTTGTCCTGCGATTCGTCCATCCATGTCAGGATGCGCTGGTGTTGCGGTCCGATTTCGCTCCTATCGGATGCCGCGTCGGATTCACTGGCTTCTGCACGAATTTGCAGCTTCTGGGCTTCCAACCTCTTCTTCACTAACTCGGCTTCTAACTGCAGCTCCTTCTTCTGAATCTCCGCTAGCCGCTCGCTCGCCTCCAGCTCGGCTTGCGAGAGTCTGGCCTCGATGACGGTACTCGCTTGTGAGCACACGGACTGCGCACGGGTGTGCACGTGCGGAGTGCTCGCCTCCTTTGGAGTATCCTTCGGTCGTTGCGATGTGGTAACGTCTTTAACCACTGTCTTCGAATGACGTAACGGGATCGGTGTAGGTCTCGCAAGACGTCGCAGGCGTTGGTTCAGGTCCCTCCGCCATAGCAACATCGTATCTTGCGAGGGAGACCTCGGTGGCCTCTGGTAGACGTCGTCGATCGATAATGTAGCCGCTGCGCCTAACGGTTCCGCACTAGCAGCTCGATGGGTGACCGCTGCCGCGTCGGCCGACTCGCCAGGGGGGAGGGGAGGGCGCTCCGCGTCGGCGTCCTCAGTCCTCTCAGCGTGTTCGCGGGCAACCTCACGATGTTGGGCCGCCGCCGCGCCTTCTTCTAGGAAACGCTGCCTGTCTTCGTCGCTCTGTACCGACGTAGCCTTCTTGGTCCGAATTATCGGCATCTTGACGATGTCGCACGATGGGGTTCTTCACGCAGAGTAGAAGCTGATCTCGACGGTCTTGATGGGCTGACAGTTAATCCGGTGCTCGAAGGACCAGGAAAATATAGCAGCCCGCGGCGCTATATCTGCCGACGATAGCTCAATGGAGAAGGCACCGGGCTGTCGCCACCACTCCTACTGCCAAGACCGTGACCACGGCCCTCTACGTCGCCGCGTGAAGAGGAGCGAATACGATACGCGAGGAGATAGCTAAATAAACTACTGTTACGCACAAACTCACTTTTATTAAACGCGATACAAAGGTATAAAAATACTCCTACAATCCCTACTACGCGATTGAACCGCTTCTGGTTCTCTTCCGGTTGGTTTCTTCTTGAGGCTTCTGGTTGCTGGATCACTCGACGACTGACTACGATTTCTCTCCGTTCCTTCCTCGCTTATATACGAATCTCGTAGAAAAGGAACACCCTTACGATAAGGAGATAAGACGCGTTTCGATTCGTTCTGAATCAAGCCCTCTGATTGGTCGGTTACTTGATTCGGCTTTGTTCGGGTTAAATCGTGTTATCTCGTTATCGCTTACATCACTATAATTCTCACAAATATCTAATTATTGACTTAAATATTGCATAACACGCTAACTCGGTTACTAGGTCAGTGAAACAAAACAATAACACCTGTCCGACTTGCTTACTTCACGAATACAAAGCCTATTGTTCGCCCGCGCTCGGAACAATAGCCCGTTTCTCGACGGTTTACGGTATGCTATTATCTAATAGCTAGGATTACGATAATATGACCTATATTAGGGTGTTAAGCAATTCACGTTCTACGATTATACGTAACATTCAGTAGTCTAATTGAAGTAATTACTGCGATAATAACCTAAATATGTGCGTCTCATAGTACAATTGAGCGTAATCGAATTCTGTACGGGAAATTGACTGACCAATCACGATCGAGATTTTCTGTCTCGCTGTTTTTTACCTTTCCTTGTCTTTATTTGCATGTGATTGGCTATAATTATGAACCAATGAATAAGTTTTCTTTATTTTCTTATTCCTTCGTTCATCTCGCTCTTCGAATAAGGAATTGGGATTTAGGGTTTGCGTGACCTAAATATCGAATAATACCTGATATAACGAACGATTACATAATTCTTATGTCTAATAACAATCTAATTTTCTGCTTGCCCTACCTAACGGATAAAATCTTTATTTCGAATACAGCCTTAATCGTATTTCAACTTAATTAATCTTAGCGTCATCTAAGTTTTCAGTCGCGTCGCTAACACCGGGTTATATCGGAACTAAGACGGTCGATTTTATTAATCTTATACAATAAAGTTTAAGCAAAATGGTTCATCATAACCGCCAACCCTGACATAAAACTGTCATATTCATAGGCCACGGTTTCGCCAGCTCCGTTGCGGGGTTTGAATTCATCAGAAACGACATTTATAATCGATTTTGTCTCTCCCACAGTAATCAGTCTTGATGACAATTACTAAGAATTTTGAGTTCGAAATGATATTTTCGTAACTCACGAAAAAAAAATTCATACCCATTTTGAGTCAAGTTTTAATTTCACCCAGAATGAAGAGTTCTTCAAACCACCCAAAATGTATCGAATCAACGAAAAAAACACATTCGACACATAAAAAACCCATAAATAAAAAGAGTACATAACTCCTAGTTACCCGCCCGTTTCATTATTTGATTTGGGATCAGCCCGTGGGCACAGCAGCCCGTTCCATATAGTGTATGATGATAAATGTTTTGCAGACATGACATGGCAAACCCGTTTATCGAGAAAATGGAAAGATCTGAGGATTTTATTCAACGAATATAACGGTAATTGGCTATCACGTAACGGTTTCTTACTTGTATAGATACAAAAAAAGAGGCTTAAAAAAGATAAATTAAAGTTCATAAAATGAATTTTTGTCTCCTTCCTAACCAATTTCGACCAAGTTTTAAATTAGACAGTTTTATTCGTTATATACATATGTACCTATTACATTTTTCATTTGGACTTTACGTATTTTGAGCGCACATTTTAAACCGCATCGTATTAAAAATACATAATTTTGAAAGTTAGGGAAGTTAGGCAGTTATTATATAGACAATATGGCGGACGAATGTTTGAGAAAATCGGTTATATTTTAGTTTTTTCCTGACAAGTGTGACGAAAAACATTGTGTGTGACACGGGCGGTACAAGAATTACGAAATCGTGATAATGAAGCCCTAGCCTTCGGTTCGAAAATTCTTGTTTACCGCCCTTAATACACAATGTACTATAAGGTATACACGATCATCATTAAAAATGTTTCTGGACACAGCATAAAGATCGTTAGCTTCTTTATTATTGTGCAGCGTTTTCATCATTGAATTGCATCTCCTTTTTTGCAAGCTGTGTGAAATCTTGCAAGCTAAATTTGACCCACTTCCAGTTCAATTGATGATGATGGACACAGAAGGTGGCCATAGGAACTCTGACAAAACAACGCAACCTTTATTGGCAATTGTCTCGATGAGTATTAGTTGCCGTTGAAAGAAAATACAGTCAGCGATAAAAGCTTGTATCAAAAATGAAAGTTTTGACCAAACAAACTTATTATCAGACACAGGATTCTCGTAAAGGATGTTAAATTATCTATTTTATTCGCCATGAAAAATTTGTGAACAGTTATGCCGGGCGAAACATGAAGGTAACTTTTTATTATTGTGCATATCTTTGTGGAAAATGCGTCATCAGTTTTCCCAGCCTGCATGAAGGACGCCAGAGCGCTCCGAGCGAGCCTGCCCCCGTGCCCCAGTTTCGGCTAATTGCGATGAAGGTCAGGATCTGTTACACGGTACCTGGGGGATATTGGTACGATTATTCTAATCTTATTAACATTGTTGACACGCGAATCAGAACCAAGGCTATCTAACAAGTAAAAAATCGGACTTCATTAAAAATGTAATATTTAACTATCTGATCAATAGAACGCTGTTAGTGCTCCCATATTGTTATAGTGCATATTGGGATATGTTTCTACCACAGGATACATTAATTGATATAGCCAGAGAGATCGTTTCTATAACTTTGCTACGATATCGATACGTCCACTCTTAGGTATCTCCATAGGACCACTAATTTTAAATTGTACACTTTATGATCATTACTATATTTTCTTTGGAACTACCTACAGCTTTATCAATCCTTTCCCGTAAAGTTAGGTTTCACGTTAGCTTTAGTAAACATAGGATGTGTAAAAACATCCAGTAGCAAGGTGGGATCATCGTGGAGAATAAGTTTAGCGAGTACGTGCACGTTTCCCGGCTAAGGCTTTCCCACGCCAATATAACTTAGGTCGCTTCAACCTGTTTTTGTTACACTTACCGACGCCCTTTTTAGAATTATTAAATAGCTTGAGCAAATGTCAGATAACATTCTTGTTTAAATTGTTATAAATCTACGTAGGTAGTTAATCTATTATTCTGTAAGATTCGGAGTCAGAAACGGACGAAAGGTCAACCCAAATTATTTAGGCATTATTGAGTGGATCAAAAGAAGGGTATTTCAGGGCTGAAGTTGAAAGAAGTGACCCATATCGTAAAACCTTTGCAGGAAGGAAATGTTCTATAACCAAACCGCGGGCAAAATGCGTAAAAATGTTACCCTTAAAAATTATGTAAAAATGAAAAAGAAATGATATTATTATT
Organism: Cydia pomonella; assembly: GCF_033807575.1. Lineage (NCBI taxonomy): Eukaryota > Metazoa > Arthropoda > Insecta > Lepidoptera > Tortricidae > Cydia > Cydia pomonella. The sequence continues at coordinate 18,121,093 of NC_084717.1, read as the reverse complement.
AAAATAATAATCTATATTTTAAGTGCAAACGCAGAAAACGGGGCAGTTCGTATAATAAGCTTTATAACGCTTGAAATGATATCCATACATTGGTTATTATATTAAAACCCGTTTGTTTCCTTTAATACGTTTTTATACATACAAGATTGGAGTCCACCAACTGACTCCAAATAAACGAAAAATCTTTTATGTATAAAATCGTCCCGTTACTCCCTATTCATATATGTATGTAGATACTGACATACAAGGTGCAGTCTTAAATATTCAAGATAGTGATACCTTCCAATTCGAAATATTGCATAGCCCCGATAGGGTAGGATTTTAGAAAACTAAACCCCTAATGGGGCGAAGATTACTTATGACGATTTCTATGCCGATGGATTTTCGGTCCTATTATACATATAACCTTACATTACGAGTACACCTATCTGGTACCTACTAAGGGTATTTGGTCCGGATGAAGCATCAAGTTATCATCAGTGCGAATGTTAGTTACACACTTCTGTGTCCCGTTTTCAAAGAGGAACATACATAAAGAATGTTATTTTTCCCTCCTTCTAACGTTTTTCCTTGCCTCCCTATCACTAGCTTATGTGGATAAGCGTTCAGTGAGAAAGTTTATTAGATGGAGTTCCCGGCAAGCTCGGCTGAATTTCCCATACAAACGGAGTATGGTTCCGATTTTAAAACTACGAGTTGAATTGTAATGAAACTTTGCATAAATAATGACATGAGGTATATCTAGTCTTGTGCCTTTATATAGCTCCAGTTTATAAAAGAAACGATATAGATCAAAAACAAGTTTTGAATGAAAATTTTTAATTCTCTGTATTTTTACCTATTCTATCTGAAGCTACATAAACTAATTATAGGACTAGATATATTGTAACCCCTTATTCATAAACGTCTACTAAAGTTGACAAGCCGCTAATAAAAAATAAATAAATAAAATGTGCAATACTTGCTATGCTATGTTTTCATACATTTGAAACGCAGCTCCAGCTGCAGCTACGTTTCGGATGTATGATTGAAAACATAGCATAGCACATCTCTCGTCGAAAGGCACTCTAATAATAAAAATAATAAAGACGTTTATTCAAAAAGTTTAAACATAGGTACATAATAAAAGTACACAATAATGCTTACAAACTAATTGAAAGGGAAAGTGGCTCAGCTAATGTCTACGCCAAATGGCCAAAATTGTTGAAAGTTTTCAACTAATTTGTTAGAGCAAGTATTGAAAAAGTTACAGTATGTTATATATTTGTTATCTAATCACATAGCCCTGTTATTTGGTACCTCACATGGTATGCTTAAAGGAAAATAAAAATAAAAAAAATAAAAATAATCGTTTGTCCCTTTCCGACGTATTGGTACGATGGAAAGAGACAAACGATTATTAGCGGCTTATCAACTTTAGTAGACGTTTATGAATAAGGGGGTTAATATTATCGTCAAATATAACGGTTGAGTGTTCTGTGACGGCTAAAAATGAACATTCATCTAAATGCAACACGAGAGCCAGCGCAGCGCTCCAAACATCATATTCGTAATTTCCCAACAAAATGGCGGCTCGGCCGGGCATGCGCCGAGCGAGCTGCGCGCGCGCGGAATGTTAACGACTGCGTTCCACTCCGACTCCCCTCGCTTAGCCTTATTCAAGTATTTCGATTGCTGGCGTTTAGTTTCAACATTTACAAATGAAACGGTTTATGGTGTCATTCTGTACAAATTTGAAACAGAAAGATTTACTGCAAAATCTAGGATTATTTACGTTTGATGACCAAACCTTTGGTTCAGATGAGTCATGTTAAAAAAGAACTTGGTAAATTATACTTCATTTCACAAGATGAGAGACAATTACCGCAGAGGATAACATTTTTGCCTAAAATATAAGGTAATTGCTACTTGTTGACATTAATATATACCTCCCTGTCAGATAAAAATAACGTAAAATTAGCTCAGTTTTGTTTTGTATTTAGTTTTGTGATATTATATATGTATTTACTTAATTTAGGCTCAGGTTTTGATTAAACATTTTTACAATAAAAAGTTGTACAAGTATAATAACTAGGTACATAATAAACAAAAAATGTCTCAGAACTCCATACTATTAGAAAAATACTTTGAGCTCAGCTAATATATCTAACCTTAAGTCTTATTAAACCCACGCGCAACGGCGAACCAACTTCCTGTGTAGAGCGCGTATATGGCTCGCAAAGCCAGAAGTAACGTAGTTATAAAATAAGGTATACGCGTAGGACGGCTTAGTAAAGGGACGTATAATTTATAAACAAGTTGGAAAACAACTTTCAAGACAAAACTCGAATAAAATGTCAAACTTAAATTATCTAATGGTCAAAACCTTGCAATTTTTCCTGAATTTCAGGATAACGTATTCTCTGTGTTGATTCAGGTCAAACGATTGTACCTAAGCATAAAACACGTTTACTTGAAGAAGACCCGCCCGACGTACAATAAAAAAAGCGGCCAAGTGCGAGTCGGACTCGCCCAAGAAGGGTTCCTTTATGACGTATTAAAAAAAACTACTTAAACTACTAGATCTCGTTCAACATTTTACCACTTTGGACACACATTTTACCACTTTGGTAGTGTCTCTCGCGCAAACTATTCACTTTAGAAAAAAATTATATTAGGAACCTAAATATCATTTTTGAAGACCTATCCATAGATACCCCACACGAATGGGTTTGACGAAAAAAATTTTTTTTTTAATTTTATGACGTATTAAAAAAAACTACTCACTAGATCTCGTTCAAACCAATTTTCGTTAAAAGTTTGCATCGTAATGTATATCATATATTTTTTTTAGATTTTTCATTCTGTTATTTTAGAAGTTACAGGGGGGGGACACACTTTTTTTCACTTTGGGAGGTTCTCTCGCGTAAACTATTCAGTTTAGAAAAAAATGATATTAGAAACCTTAATATCATTTTTGAAGACCTATCCATAGATACCCCACATGTATGGGTATGTTGAAAAAAAAAAAAATTTTTAATTTCATGACGTATTAAAAAAAAACTACTCACTAGATCTCGTTCAAACCAATTTTCGGTGGAAGTTTACATGGCAATGTATATCATATATTTTTTTTAGATTATTCATTCTGTTATTTTAGAAGTTACGGGGGGGGGGACACACTTTTTTTCACTTTGGAAGGTTCTCTCGCGCAAACTATTCAGTTTAGAAAAAAATGATATTAGAAACCTTAATATCATTTTTGAAGACCTATCCATAGATACCCCACATGTATGGGTATGTTGAAAAAAAAAAAAATTTTTTAATTTCATGACGTATTAAAAAAAAACTACTCACTAGATCTCGTTCAAACCAATTTTCGGTGGAAGTTTACATGGGAATGTATATCATATATTTTTTTTAGATTTTTCATTCTGTTATTTTAGAAATTACAGGGGGGGGGACACACATTTTACCACTTTGGAAGTGTCTCTCGCGCAAACTATTTATTTTAGAAAAAAATGATATTTGAAACCTCAATATCATTTTTGAAGACCTATCTGGGGTATCTATATACCCCACACGTATGGGTTTGATGAAAAAAGATTTTTTGAGTTTCAGTTCTAAGTATGGGGAACCCCCAAAATTTATTGTTTTTTTTTCTATTTTTGTGTGAAAATCTTAATGCGGTTCATAGAATACATCCACTTACTAAGTTTGAACAGTACAGCTCTTATAGTTTCGGAAAAAAGTGGCTGTGACAGAATCGGACAGACAGACGGACATGACGAATCTATAAGGGTTCCGTTTTTTGCCATTTGGCTACGGAACCCTAAAAAGGGCCTTCAAATCAAAACACTCACTCCAAATTTTTCGTTTGATTGTTGCAACAAAACACTGTAACTGTAGATGCTGAAGAAAAGGCGAGTTTTGTTATGGGGATAGTGTTTAGTCGAATCAGGTTCAATCAGCCTAGGTTTTGAAAGTTACAGTGTAAATTGCAATGAAATTTTTCAATTATATTGGTAGAAAATCAGTATACTCTAAGCATGTATATTTAGATTAGGGCCTGATAAGCTAATTTCAGGGTGTTACCACAAAGCACTGCAAGTGAGTTCAGTGTTTTGTCATAGCACGGCAATACTGCCGCTGTTTTCTTTAACTAAGGTCAATGCGGAGAAGACCGGTATATAAAATTCATCGCAGGTAAGACTGTTATAGTGCAAGTACTCTTGTATTTGTGTACGTAGCATCGCAGCCATCGTTTACTCAGTATCATAGCAGTCTTGAAACAGAGACGTTTACGGTGGTTGGGGCACGTGCACAACATGGCACCCTCTTGTTTGTCACGAAATACTCTCCTCAGCGAAATAGGGCATGCGAAACGACCGGTCGGGTGACCAATGCTTCGTTTTAAGGATAGCGCAAACCGAGATATGTTTTCCTTCCGGATCGATCCCACTGACTGGAAAAGGGAGGCTGAAGACCGCGACCAATCGAGGGAGACCCTGGGAGATGGAGTAGTTGCACACAATGACGCATGGCTTAACCTCCTTCACAATAGGCGAGAACTGAGACACCAGCGTGCAGCGCGCTAATTCCCCCCCTCCCCCCTCCCCCCCTTTGTCACTGAGCATGTCTCCTGCCCGTTATGTTCTCCCGTTCTGATCTCGCATTGGACTTACTAGTCATTTACATGAGTCACAATGTTATGGGCACTGTTGAAACTTTAAACCATCATTTAATTGATGTTAAAGGCCAATGACTATAATGATTATAAAGGATAGGGCGTCCTAGCAGGGAACAGTATGTCGCTCAGATACAGTCAGAAGGGAAGACCTTTTCTGCTTTATCGATTTTCTCTAAGCGAAGTATGTGTACAAACGTAGGAGTCAACATTTTTTTTTCTTCCCTACGTCTGTAAATACGGTCTTCTCTAAATTTGACCTTAGGTCAAAGTATTTTTTTATGTGTATGAATATAAAATATTACGTTATTGTTTCATCAACGGATCAAAATATATTGTAACCGACGTTTTAACTTAAACAATGAGTTAATAAATGTCCTTCTGGTTTGCTTGAATGTGTGTATTAGATAATTAAGCTTTTCAACGTATTCCATTCGGTGATCCAAGACGTTCTGGGTATCCTGCAAGCCTGCAATTAGGCAATAGCGCCATCTAGTTCATGATTTTAAAATATTTTCTAAGTCCTTAAGATTATTTATTTTTTGCTTCAAATATACTTTTGTCACTCTCGTTAATCTTATTTATTTAATAGACTTTGACAAAACCAAAATTATTTTAATTAATTTGTTTCAAAGACTTGGATACAGGGCAAAATCAAATGTTTCAATATAAATGTACCCCATCAATACTTTATAATTCTGAAGGATTATAAACCTGATACTTTTGAGTTCTCCTGTAACGCAAACTCAAAAGTTTCAGTATCTATTTCAGAAACTGACACGGACGCAGAGTAGTAGCAATCCTAGACGACACTTCCTATCTAACCGCTTAGTAAAAAGCGTGGAACAGTTTGCCCGAATCAGTGATGAGTGCACCCTTAGTAAACTCTTTAAAAACAACTCGATAAATACTTCGAAAAAGGACAAAACACAGGTGGACATCGATGTGCACGCATCAGCTATAAGCTGCCTGTGCATTCAAATATATAAACCGTTTTTTTATTGAATTCCGTTAACTTCGGGGTATGGGTAAGTACGTTTAAGGAAACTAAATGGCATAGTTAAATTTCCAAAATTTTTATTTCCATTTTATTTTATTTTTCTAAAAAGTAATTAAATGTTGCATACAGTATTGTATACATACAGCGTCATTACATTAAACTCAAACAAACAATTGAAAACTGTGACATAACAATGTCATTTCGAACATCGAACGTCCGAGATAGTACATAAGTGCCAATTTTATATCCACAGTCCACACTTCTCGAAATCGGTCCCAAAATCAGTCCAGATTTCGATTGTAATTAAAGCGTTTTCAAATGATTTATTAAGCTTTATTAGAATGTTACAGATGCACCGAATAATTTGGCCAAATCTTCGGTTCGGTAAGATCTGAACTGAACATTCGGCCGAATATTCATATTCGGCCCATCTCTATCTATAATCATTGCATTTCACAGTGTTCCCTATTTCGTTATTTACAACAAACAAGACTGGCCTAGGCGAAATTAGTTCAGTTATGCCCTGTGCATTGCCTAGTAGTAGTAGGTTTGGCCTAGAGGTAAGTACATACAGGATAATCAAAGCAGTCTATGTAACATTTCCTGAGTGATTTCAAGTGTTTTGCCATTGAGTAAAGAAGGCAGACAGAAGTGGGCAGTCAAGACGCACTCAACCCTGACTATTATATCAACTCGGACAAAAGATATATAGTATATATCTATATTATATACGATACGATATTGCTTTAAATATGTTACAGAAGTCAGATTAGGTACTGATAAATGCCTGAAAAAATACAGTCATTCATTGGAGTCGTGGAAAAACCATCCATAAGCAGAGGTTCACAAAATGTGCTGTTTTATTTTATGTCATCACTGTTACTTACCATTACTTTGATATCCAGACGTTATAATAATAATAATATAATAATAATAATTCAGCCTATATACGTCCCACTGCTGGGCACAGGCCTCCTCTCATGAGCGAGAGGGCACACACACACGTTATAATATTACATATTTATATTATAGTAGTTTATGACTTATGTGACTGCTACATAATGGAAGGCATTAAAATACTTCAAATTTTATATTAAAGGAATAAAATGGAAAAAGTTATTCTTCCGGCAGGAAGACGAGGGAGACGTATCTGCTTGTTAAAAGATAACTTTAAAAACTTTTTTCGAACAAAGTGAGTTTTTGAAAAGGTGTCTTAATGCCTAATTATGTACAGTTACGCATATATGCATATATATGCATTTATCTACACACATATAATAAAGTTCTATTATATTTTTACTAGCCTCACATTACAACCCACATCGGGGTGTCGTTGCTCTCTGGTGGAACTCAGGATTCATATCCATGGCGGCGTCTTCGATATATCTTTATCGGTAATTTTCAACCACATTTTTGCTTTACTTACATCAACACATCTGTACATCAAATGCGACCGATACTTTAATTGCATTCAAATTTAGAACATCTCTGAGAAACAAAGTTAAGTTACTTATTCTAAAGTTAGTCGAGATGACGTTTTATTCGAAATGATGTGTCAATTTTATTGCAAACAATTTTTATAATTCTCGCATGTTACTTGATGTCGAACGACATGGCAGTCATCCACGACTCTAGTTTGTCTCTGAATTTAAAAAAGAAAGCGTGAAAAAGTTTTCAATTATCGCCATTTGACGTTCAGTTTGTCTTTTAATAAGTTTGTAAATGTAAAATTAGTTTGTTTTATTGTTTATAAACTAACTAAAGCCAAATAATCCCGTAAAATGGGCGAAGATACATATCTTAGAGGCTCCCTATAATATCCACAAGTTCCACGAGAGAGCAACGATGCCAAAACGCCAGAACATGTGGTTACTGAATATATATGGTAGATATATTAGGCATTCAAACAGTCGTGTGATCCTTTTATGAAACTCATTTAATTCGTTTCATAAGCCCACACTCGTATTTCAATGCCTTTTATTATGTAGCAGTCACATAAATTGCAATTTGCGCGATTTTTTTTAAATTCAATGGCTGTTATGCGTCATTAATGAAAGTAGGTACCTAAGTAACATATTGATTTGTTAGCCGTTCGTCCAAATCGTATTTCTTTTACTCGTCTACTATTACGCAGTACGTATAGTACAGTCATTATATCCAAAAAACCGACCCTACCCGTGAACAATCAGTTCTTGGATTTTTTTTCGTAGGTCCCTCGGGGAGGGGTCACTGGGAGTGTAAATTCAAAAAGTAGACTGAATCAGGCTCCTGTGTATAATCGAAAAAAGGTTTTTTTTTTATTAACTCGGCCATTTTTTATTTTACAGTAAAACCGTGAGGACAGAAATTGTAGGAAATTTGATTCTGTACAAGTTTGGTCCTCACAATTTTTCTTCTAGGATCGATAGAATCGCGATTCATCCTTTCGCGATTTGTCACTACGCACTTGTCCCCTATACGTAAGTTTGTTCATAAATGGGCTAGTAATTAAACTAATCATACCGCAGGTGCAAAATAAAACCGTTAGAATGACGGACAATATATGTATATAACGCGATAAATCTACAACCTACTTGGCGAGTTCCTAATGTTAACAATATCGGTGTCAAGTGCTAATTTTTAATATTTTATAAAGTCTCCACAGCCTCCTGAGCGTGGTAGCGGGGAGGTGGGACAGTTGCCTAATCAGGCACTGGTCCTCGCTTCACTTAATTTAGGAACTAATATAGTTTTTTAAGTATTTTCTTATTACTAACAAATTATGGACACTTATTTGTCTGATATAAATGCATTTTTTAAAGTACAGTCAGCATCAATAGTAGTCGGTGAAATAACGCGTCAAAAGTATCTGTCGCCCTGGATAACTTTTCTAACTAGATCAAATCTCCACAGTTCGTGTTGACATAAATTATAAATCAAGACAGACACTTTGAGGCGTGGTGGTATATAAAATACAATAGAAACAATGCATGTAGTCTGCTATTAGTGTTATAAATAAAATCAGTGACAAATATCAAAATATATGATTGTCCAAATATTACAAACCATGAATTTATAAGATCTTAGAAATGCACATGATTTTCTCACCCTCTACCTATCGAAACCATCATTCAGGCTCAACGAAATTAGGTAGTAAACTGTACGAAACGCATATCGGAATTGGTTTACCCAATGTCCCGGTAGATGGCGCTGTTACATCGGTCAACTAGCGAACGTTAGTTCAACGTAGTTTTATAAGGTGTTAAACTTTTTTTGTATTTTTCTGAGGATTTGTGTGGAGATTTTTACTAGTAGGATAAATATACGTCAGTTTATTATTAAACTCGGTATTTATTCTTGCTTCCCCTTCGAGACCCTAAGTGCAAAATTGTACATGGTCCCTCGAATCGGATAGCCTTGGAAGCCAATTTGGAGTGGCGTTTTTGGTAGTCTGTGCGGACTACACTTCGTGTCCCGTGCTTAGCAGTGGTTCGCTGCTTCAAAGGCCGGGAAAGTTGCAGCTAACTGAGGTTGTCAACGCCATCTAGCGTTGGATAGCTGGCGGTTTCCTGTAAAATCAATTCAAGAATTGGAGTATCAGAAGGCGCGAGTGGCGCCATCTAGCGACGAGTAGCTGGAAGCATCCAAAGTAGCAGATACAGGAGACGAGATTAGCAGACGGCAGTAAGGAAGTTCAACGAAGTGTGACGTCACGTATCAGAGTGAGTGAGAAGTGCGAAATCGTGAGTACTTTTTAATTCATATTTCACGCGAGTTTCAACTTTATAAACAACGAACAAATTAGTGAATTTATTGCGGAAGTTTGAACTTTATTTGCAAGCGCATATTCAATCAGAAGAATCGGTTTGTTTACATCGACTTAGAAAATTTCATCAAGGATTTATATGGACTTTCAACTTAGAATAATTGCATTAGTGTTTTGTATTGAATATTAACATAGAATAATTTGTAGTTAGCATTAACTTAGAATTATAAGCGAAATCCTATTGGAACGGGGAACCTATGCCCGATTTTTTCGAAGTCTTACTAAGTCCCAAACACTTGTAAAATTTTACGGATTTGGCTTGTAATTTATTCTAAGTGTTTTTTCGTATCACAATTGCTAAGTCTTTAAAATTTGTATGTGACATTGCTCGTTTGTTTACACTATGGACGCGTTACTTAACTATCAAGATGATCTGTGTACTCGTATTTTTAAAGCAAGAGTTAACTTTAAAAAGTCGCCCAAGGAACGCATAACACAAAATTACTTGGAGAGTAGATTAGAAACTTTAGAACAACTTTGGTCTGAGTTTAGAAAAGGACACAAGGATTTAATGCGATCGCAAGACCTTACAGCTTTAAAAGCAAAGTCTTATGTTACGGGAGATACATATGATAAAACAGAGGAAGAGTATACTGATTACAAATGCGAATTAAAAGATGGATTAGCGCAGTGTACTCGTTCTTTACCTAATCAGTCAAGGGGTAATGACAGTCAAGATAACGCTTCCTTTAGGCCAAATGTAGTGAAACTTCCTAAGTTGTGTATTCCTAGCTTCTCGGGGAAATATCATGAGTGGACGACGTTCAGAGATTTATTTGTGTCAATGATACACAACAATGAGTCGTTAGACAGTGTTCAAAAATTGCAGTATTTAAAAAGTTATCTAACCGGGGAGGCGGAGCAGTTGCTTCGTAACATACCTGTTTCGGACACTAATTATACTAGGTGCTGGACACAGTTAGAGCAGCGATATAATAATAAAAAATACTTATCGCATTGTATACTTAAACGATTGTTAAGTCAAAAGAGTGCAACGACGGAGTCCCCAGTATTCCTTAAGGATCTGATGGACACATCGACCGATTGTTTAAGTGCGTTGTCGAATCTAGGCATCGATGTTTCTACGTGGGACATTATTGTCATTCATTTGCTGTCGTTAAAACTAGACCCCGAATCGCGCAGGCAATGGGAACTTAACGTGGCGACTAACTCGGCTTCAGACGCTTTACCTACTTTTAGCCAATTTAAAGAGTTCTTAACAAGTCGATACAGAGCACTGGAATTTCTTGAACCGAGAAGCGCCAGTAAAACCCCAAGTGCTTATGGGAAGTCGTTCAATAGTAGTAATAGTAGTCACAACAAACCAAATGTACTCCATGTCGCAACCGCACCTTCACTCGCGTGTGAATATTGTACCGAGCCTCACAAGCTTTGTTATTGTAAAAAGTTTGCTGGTGAGGACTATGCCAAAAGGCACGAGTTTGTTACCAAAAATAAGATTTGTTTCAATTGTCTAGGTGGTAACCATAATGTAAGATTTTGCCAAAAAGCCACTAGTTGTAGAATTTGTAAGAGAAAGCATCACTCCTTGCTTCACCCTAAGGATGTATCCACTTCAACTGCCAATCCTAAGAGCGTAGTTCAGGCAGCTGAAACTGGGTCGGGGGAAGCCACACATATCGCAACAGAGAAGAAAGAGGTCACGCCGATAGTCAGCTGTTTTACGAAAGGGGTAGATCAAGGTGAGGTATTGTTACCCACCGCGCTTATTAAGGCTGAGTCTAAAACAGGAGACTATCAGGTTATTCGAGCATTTATAGATCAAGGCTCACAGGCTTCATTTGTGACAGAAGCTGTTGTACAAGCCTTAGGGATAAAGAAAATTCCCATGAAAAAGTCACTTTCCGGATTAGGTGGATGTCAATTACCGGTGTCGCCTAAGTATCAAGTTCAAATAAAGATCCAATCGATAACCGATTCAAATTTCAGCCTCGTATTGAAAGCTTATGTCTGGAACAAGATCACAACTGAGCTTCCTGGAAAAAAGGTAGTAATTCCAGAGTGGTTGCAGCTTCAGCAGCTGACGTTAGCAGATCCAACCTATAGTACACCCAACAAAATAGACATACTACTAGGCGGTGAAGTGTACAGCCAGATTGTAAGAGATGGAGTGCTCAATGGCCCAGAAGGAGCGCCATTAGCACAGTGCACCACCCTCGGGTGGATTCTATCTGGTTCAGTAGGCTCCGCGAGCGTAAATGAGAACGTAACCGTTTTACACGTACACGTTAATGAAGATGACATGCTAAAACGTTTCTGGGAAATAGAAGCCGAGCCATCAGGTCACACTAAGTTGTTAACAGACGAAGAACAAAAGTGTGAAGATCTTTTCGCATCCACGACTGCGAGAGACGCAGAGGGCAGGTACGTGGTAAAGTTGCCGTTTCGGGACAATCCAACCTGCAAAGGAAAGTCACGTGAGATAGCAGTCAAAAGGTTACACACATTAGAAAGAAAATTTGACAGAGACTCAACCCTAAAAGCACGATACTCTGAAGTAATAAAAGAGTATGAACAGCTCGGTCACATGGTTCCCGTGACAGAACCTGATCATAAAAAGAAAGAAGCGATCTACTTACCTCACCATGCTGTGATTCGCGAGGACAAAAGCACCACCAAGGTCAGAGTCGTGTTTGACGCTTCCTGTAAATATGATGACGGGATATCACTAAACGATCAGCTCATGACAGGACCTACCTTGCAACCAGAACTTCGTCACCTCATTATGCGTTGGAGACAGTACCCCGTCTGTCTAGTGGCGGATATAGTAAAAATGTACAGGATGGTAAGAGTAGCCAACGAGGACACCGACTTTCAGCGCATAGTGTGGCGCGAACATGCTGGAAGTGAAATCAAGGATTACAAGTTGCTGACCGTCACTTTCGGAACTGCTTCAGCGCCCTACTTGGCAGTAAAGGCACTCAATCAGGTAGCATGTGACCACAGAGAGCAGTATCCTATAGCTGCGTCACGGGTCCACCAAGAGTTCTACATGGACGATTTAATGACCGGGTGTCAGACAGAAGAAGAAGGTCTACAGCTGTATCATGAAATGAAAGGCTTATTGAATGAGGGAGGGTTCGTGCTACAGAAATGGGCTAGTAACAAGAAAGAATTGTCAAAGGAGATCAATAGAAGAGAAAGAGAGAACCTAGGAAACGAAGAAGAAAAGAGCAATCTGGAAATTAAGACAGATAACATAACTAAAATACTGGGACTTACCTGGAACCGGGATGACGATGAATTTCAGTACTCGGTGAAACTGCCGCCGCTATCGCCACCTGCAACAAAAAGAAAAATAATTTCTGATGTTTCACGTTTGTTCGACCCATTAGGATGGTTAGCGCCATGTGTCATTGCAGCAAAAATGTTTATCCAGCGTCTATGGCTAGCAGGAATCGGATGGGATGAAGAACCACCATCGGATATACTGCAGGATTGGCTAACTTACCGTGAGCAGCTAGCTCACCTTGTAGACTTCAGGATTCCAAGATGGCTTCACACGCACGTGGATGACACACTTCATGAACTGCACGGCTTTTGCGACGCATCCAACGCCGCTTACGCTGCTGTCGTTTATCTTCGAGTAGTTGACTCAACTGGAAACATACATGTGGCTTTAGTGACAGCCAAAACAAGAGTATCACCTGTCAAGCAGGTCAGCATACCCAGATTGGAACTTTGCGGAGCCGTACTTGTGGCTAAACTGCTGGCTGAAGTTGCAGAAGTAATGAAAATACCCAGATCAAACATAAGAGCGTGGACGGATTCCACAGTGGTTCTTGCGTGGCTCAACAAGCACCCAAGCAGCTGGAAAACCTTTGTAGCTAACAGGGTATCCGAGATATTAACCACTATGGATTCAGCGCAATGGTCTCACGTATGTACAAAGGAAAATCCGGCAGATTGTGCTTCACGTGGTATGCAACCAGAAGAGTTAAAAGAACACGACCTGTGGAAGTTTGGACCTAAACTTCTGCACGATAAGACCATTCATTACTCAAAGCCTAAAAACAATGACACAAACCTTGAACAGTCGGCAAGAGTCCATGTAGGAATAGTAGAAGAAACGTTCTGGGACAAATACTCATCTCTTAACAGACTTATACGTGTTGTTGCCTATTGCCGACGTTTTATAAGAAAGCGTGATAAAGTACAGAACAAGCAGGTTCACGCACGATATCTGCAAAAGTGGGAGTTGGATGAAGCAACCATGACCTGCATTAAAATGTGTCAAAACGCAGAGTTCAAGAACGAAATTGAGGAAATCAACAAAAGCGGGTACATTAGTTCAAAAACCTCTAAGATTCGTTCTTTAACGCCGTTTCTTGAAAAAGGTATTTTGCGAGTGGGCGGCCGATTGGAGAACGCTCCAGAGTTAGAAATAGCCAAGCATCCTATTATCTTGCCGCATGACTCGCATCTGACTAAGTTGATTGTGGCAGATGCCCATGAACGTACTCTTCATGGCGACCAGCGAGCTATGCTGAACTACTTAAAGTCAGCTTATTGGATAGTACGAGCGAAGGACTTAGTAAAACACCACATTCACAAATGTGTGCGCTGCATTCGTCACAAAGCTAAGATCCAAACTCAATTGATGGGCGCCTTACCTTCTGCTAGAGTTACACCAGGTAGAGCGTTTATCCGCAGCGGAGTTGATTATGCTGGACCCATCAATTTAAGAACTTCAAAAGGCCGAGGACATCACTCATACAAGGGCTATGTGTGCTTGTTCATCTGTATGGTAACCAAAGCCATACACCTAGAGGTAGTGAGCGAACTTACCTCACGTGGATTTCTTGAGGCTTTCAAGAGATTCACCTCCAGACGTGGCCGTTGCTTAGAGATTTACAGCGACAACGGCACCAATTTCGTTGGAGCTGCTAAAGAATTAAAGGACCTTTTTAACGCAGAGAAGTCAACTATGGTCCAAGAAGTAGCGGAAAGTCTGGCGTTAAATGGTACCACGTGGCACTTCATCCCTCCTAAAAGCCCGAACTTCGGTGGATTATGGGAAGCAGGGATTAAGTCCACCAAATACCACATCAAAAGGGTTATTGGAGAGTCGACACTTACCTATGAGGAAATGGCGACTCTACTCAGCCAGATCGAGGCCTGCCTAAATTCACGGCCTATCTCCGTTGTACCCAACGACCCTAATGAGCTTAACCCTCTAACTCCGGGTCACTTTCTGATAGGAGAGCCTCTAGTTACGATTCCGGAAATGAACTATGAATGCTCGAATATCAGCACTCTTAAGCGATGGCAACTGACCCAGCGTATGCTACAAAACTTTTGGCGTCGTTGGTCAAACGAATATTTGACCCATTACTTACAGCGGTACAAGTGGGCACATCAAGTTCCTGAACCTAACGTTGGGGACGTTGTTTTGGTCAAGGAGGATGATCTCCCTCCTTCTAAGTGGCTTTTCGGCAGAATCATGCAGAAGCACCCTGGTTCGGATCAACTGACCAGAGTGGTAACCATCAAATGTAAAAATACTTTGATAAAGCGACCAACGTCAAAACTTTGTATACTGCCGGTTGCTAACTAGTTTTTAAGTTTACAGTTTTCTTTAAGATTATTGTATCATAGTAGAAGACATGTTCCCCCACCTTTTATTATTATTGTTTTAGAAACTAGAGCAGTTTTCTATACAGTTAACCTCTAACCGTTCAGACACTTCACGGTGGGCGGTCATGATGAAGGACATGTTGTCCTTGGTGGGCGGCATGTACGAAACGCATATCGGAATTGGTTTACCCAATGTCCCGGTAGATGGCGCTGTTACATCGGTCAACTAGCGAACGTTAGTTCAACGTAGTTTTATAAGGTGTTAAACTTTTTTTGTATTTTTCTGAGGATTTGTGTGGAGATTTTTACTAGTAGGATAAATATACGTCAGTTTATTATTAAACTCGGTATTTATTCTTGCTTCCCCTTCGAGACCCTAAGTGCAAAATTGTAATTGTTGTTGTAATTGTAATTGTAATTGTATTGTGTTTTATTGTAATTGTATTGTATTTTGTTTATTTCCAAAGTTAAAGAAATTACTAGATTTAATCGATATAACTCCCACAACATCACGAGCAAAGGACAGAAACGTTCATATAATCAAGTCCTTTTCCTAAATTCCATAACATAATAGCCCATCAAAAGCAAACGAGCTACAATATCATTCATAACGATACAGCGGGCGAAGCGAAGCCAAGTATAAGTGGCTGCATACATAGCTGTACGTATGTAGTGTAGCAGACGCGGCGAGCCAAGTTAATAATAATAAAGAGAGAAAAAACGCTCCACAGCCGAGGGGTTAGCGTCTTCCGTCCGTAATTGTAAATAGACCGGCTAAAGCAAAAACGCCGATGTGCGACGCAGGTGCGAGCAGCTAAAACACCGGAAAACACCGACTAAAACCGCTTCAATTCAGTACTTCTCGCCATATTGAGATACAACAGCGTCGACGCCAGCGGAAAATGATAAAAAAACTGCTCGCAAATTCAATTTTCAAGTATAATTGACGGATATTACGCTTGGTACGTGAGCGCATGAGTGTTTTTGAGCGCGCAGTCGGGCCGCGTTCGGGCGCGCTCGGCCGTTTCCGTGGCCGCTCGGCTAACGGCTCTTTTCCCCGTCGACGCGAGCGCAGACTTTCGCTACAAAAATAAATGCTCCTTGGCAGAATATCAAGGCGAGCCTTCGGGTTTTAACGATATTCGATGATTTTTATGGGCGGCTCGCGCATTTTGATGGGTTTGACGTTATCTCTTGTTGTTGACACTAGCTGCGGCCGTGGGCCGATAATATATGTACAAACATGTACGAATAAGACGGTGCTCAAAGGTCAGCAGTTTTAAATAGAAACTGAGTCTAATGAAAGGTTACTGGTTAATTAAAGTTACGCGGAAATATTTAATAGCGTCATTAGGTTGCCGGTTACTACCAACTGACACTCAACCAACTTTATACTTTTATGGTTGCGTAATTTATTATTTTATGTATGTACTTATACTCCTTCATATTCAATTGTTAAGGTTATGCAGTATCGAAGATACCTATACATAGTATCACATGTTATTATGTTAGTTTTACTTTAGACTTCACATAATAATGATTACTTGGTACCATAACATACACCCTTTATAGTTTTTCAATTAAAATCCAGCCTTTTATTTCAATTGCACATACATGTAGACTGAATGGAAATTAATAAAAATGATACCTAAAATATTTCGTAAATTTAAATGAAAACAAACACCAATACTTTTGTACAATAATATTTGTGTTACTAAGTAGATCTGCAATACATGCCATTTATTTACTTACGTCTTCTGTTCTCTCGCAATATTTTTTTGAATACCTAGTTACTATAAAATTTTAGATCAGAGAGGTGTTTACGTGAAATCAACTACCTACATACTATTGACAGTTTATACACACATGCAGATATAGCTGTAGGTTGATGTTGCTGTATGTTGGTCAAATATACAAAATGGTTTCATATATCGGTAACTCGATTACTTACTACTTTAAAACTGAGGTCGTTTGTAATTGATGTCATCGGGCGTAAACTTTGGTATATTCACGTGAACGAATATAGAACAATTCTTTGCAACTGTGAATGTCGCTACATGCCGGTTTGCCGGTTCGATACTTGTATTTAACATGAAACAGTAAGGTATTACTTTTAACTAAAAAAATAATATAAGCTAAATATGTAATTCAATCACTCTGCATGAATGCACGCTTGATGTTAATGTTACAGACCAATAACTCTAGATGCAAAACATAAGTTTACAAGAAAAGTACCTTAAAATGTCCTAAAGCTTTTCAAGTGGCTTTTTCATTAACAAATTATACATAAAATTGTTACACATCAGTAAATAACCATACCAGTTAATAATTATAAGCAGATCTATATGCTTATATATAACAGTTACCTATAAATATTAGCCAGATTATGTAGAAGCATGTGAAAGTACAGTTTATATAAGTGTCATAGCTTTACGCAACTAATCAGCAGACGTAACGCGACGTAGTCTGGGTAAATAGCGCCCTCGCCATCGACGCACGCGCAATGCACGGGCAGCGCACAACTCACACAAGATGGCGTGTTCATGGAGATTATTAAGACGAAAGTAGACGTCCGCACGTAATCGCCTTTTCATACAATCGTAGTCCTCATTTTCCTCGCTGAATATTACTTACTTGGCTGGCGCGATGACCCAAAATGAGTCTTGGCCTCCAACACAAGAGCACGCCACTTTGCTCGGTCTAGAGCGGACTCGCGCCAGCTTTCGCTGACGCCGAGCTCACGGAGATCTGCCTCCACTCTATCCGCCCAACGATATTTAGGATGACCAACAGGACGGCGTCCAGTTAGTCGTGCGGCGCCCATTTTTTCGAGGTGGCCAAGCCAGCGGAGACGATGTGCTTTATATTAACATTATTGAAAATATTTTGACAATATTAGATGTACATCAACCACAGCTATGCCCCATCGTTAGATTTTTTCAAATTTTTAATTATTATAAGAGATAGGAGCAGTTAAATTTTGTATGGAAATTGTGTTTCGCTCCTAATTCTTATGATAATAAAAAAATCGAAATAAGTCAAACGAAAGCTTTAAATACATCAAATTATGTAAAAAAAATATTCATAATTTCAATATCCATTATCTGTTGTTTACCTCTATCTTCATGTATAATATGTGTTTCCATGTACATTTATTCTGAGGTTGTGCAATAAAGAGGATTTATACTGTATTGTGAAGGTTTGGACCTTCGCAGTCTTTTTGTAGATAACTGGCCTCAGTTATAGATTTGAATTCAGAATTATCGCCCTGCTAAGTGAATAAAGATCTGGAGACGGCCATTCGGGGGGTGGCAAGCATTACGGGTAGTTGATTTATAATCTGGCAAAAATAAGGAGAAATATATAATATCAGTAAACTACGTCTGCGTTTATATTCGCCACTACGGTTAGACCGTATCCCTCGTTACGGTATCCGAAGAGAAAAATGGGGACTACGTTTGTATGGAGAAGCGGCCGTCCCCTATACTGAAGAAACGGAGGATGTTACTTCACCAAAGAAATAAACCTGTATACTCCTCCAAGTACTTACGGACGGTGGATACTGCAACTCCATGTAATATCACTACGTACCTGTAATAAAAAAAAGAGCCAGTTAGGGTAAAAAATACAAAATTAATATTTATTTATTTTAAAATTAGAGTCAGGCATCAAGGGCCATATTACATATACCTTATAGACTAACATACATAAATAATTCGTGAACTTAAAATCTAAACACTATTTTGGCGACCGAACGGCGTGGCTCCGTTGAATCGTCTTCTCTTGTGTCGGATTCGGCAGTTTGCCCCGGAACCTCCGAAACACAGGACCAGCCCAGAATAAAATGTAAATTATTAGATATTCCCTTAGCAAACGTTGTTGGCTTATTGTCAAAATTATATATATACGCCGCCATATTATATATATAGATAATGGCGGCGTATAGTCACTTCAACGTTCTCATTACATTAGATTTTGGTCATAATCATAATTTTATCATTCACTTATTTTGAGCACCTACACGACAACCAAAACCAAACACTAATAATAGCAAATAAGCCTGACATTGTAATAATATATCGACCGCAACGCTGGCCCGTACTCGTCGACATCACCATCCCCAATGATGACAATCTCGTGAAAGCCGAGAAGGACAAGTCCAGTGAGTGCCTAGACTTGGCTCACGAGATGTGGGATGTTGATTCAACGATCATTGTCCCGATAGTCTTGTCAGCGAACGGTTTGATAGCGAAGAGTCTCGACCAACATCTTGAGACTCTTGCTAGGTGGTTGGATCAAGAGTCAGATGCAGAAGGCGGTAGTCTTGGACGCAGCTTGGATTGTCGGGCAGTTTTTAACTCGGCAGTTGGCTTTTTTGAACGCACTCGCTCGTAACGTGGAACTTATTGAACCGCTTTTACGCTCATAACCCTAGATAATACACACGCGTGCTTTTTATCATATTATCGAACTTGTGCGGTAATGCATGATAATCCGGTCGAGTTAAGATTGTAACTAATCGCTAATAATATGTATGGAGACCGAGCCTTCTTAAATTGGTCGAGTAGATTTTTCAACATGGACTGGGGGGCGCCGGCGCCCCGGTGGCTGCTGGCGGGGGCCGGCTGGCAGTATGATAGATTTTTTCAAACTTGCAAAATAATCGGTAATAACCATTGAGGTATTATTACTATAATCTAGAGTCGGCATCCGTAACAAAATGTTTCCGCACCGCAATGAAGTGCCGGCACTTCATTGCGTTTAGTACATATGTTCTGTAGGCGTACCGGATGCATATGTTTACATAAATACTCATTAGGAGATGACAATGTCTACGGATTATAATTTATTCCAATTCATATGTAGATGCGGTAAAAGGCGAGTATTGTGATGACCCTCATGACTGTACATGATTAAGTTATAGTAATATCTTTGGATAAGGGGGTATACTTGTACTTATTGATTTATGTCTTCTTCTTCTCCTTTCCATCCTGTTACCCCCTGCTGGGGTGTAGGGCTCGAACCA
This sequence comes from Cydia pomonella, assembly GCF_033807575.1. NCBI lineage: Eukaryota > Metazoa > Arthropoda > Insecta > Lepidoptera > Tortricidae > Cydia > Cydia pomonella. The sequence continues at coordinate 18,100,998 of NC_084717.1, read as the reverse complement.
TTTTCTTACACTGACTCCGGTCCTGGGCAGCTTGGGTAACCTCCTCCCACCCCATCCCCAGTACACCCAACTCTTGCTCCACGGAACGGCGCCAAGTAAATTTAGGGCGACCATGTTTCCGTTTTCCGGGCATCTTTCAGGTTTCCTGAGGATATGCCCAATCCAATGCCATTTGCGCGTTTGGATCTCTTTGTGTACGGGTGCTTGTCCGGTAATTCTCCATAAGTGAGCGTTTGTGACCAGTTTGGCCAAAAGATGCGTAGCATTTGATCACAAACACTTGGAGTTTCGTTGTTAGATCTTTGCGGACAAACCAGGTTTCGCACTCTTACAGTAACACGGCTTTTACATTTGAATTGAAGATCCTTACTTTAGTTCTTCTAGTCAGGGTAGAGGAGTTCCACACTGGTTTAAGCTGGCTGAATGATGCTCGGGCTTTGTTTATCCGAGTTTCAATGTCGGCTTCCGTTCCTCCGCTCTGGTCGACAATACTGCCCAGATAGCAAAAGCCACCTGGTCAATCTGTTTCCTTGGTCAATTTCCTTTGTTTTCTTGTAGTTAATGCGCAATCCTTCCTTTTCAGCCTCTTCTGCTAGATCTTCTGCCTTACCTTGGAGTTGGTCACGCGTGGTTGGTATAAGGCAGAGATCATCTGCAAAGTCGACATCCTCGAGGTCTTTTTCAGATGTCCAAGGCAGCCTCTTCGACCTCTGCTGGTAATCCTCATCACGTCATCGAGCACCATCAGAAACAACAGTGGGAAAAGCAAACAGCTGTAACTTTTTTGTCCGTTTTTTTTTTGTCGGATCTTGATAAAATTGATAGATAGATAATCCATATATTTGTTTGCCACAATACACACAGAAAATACAAATAATAAAATGACAATACAAACAGATAATACAAAATCAAACAACACAAAGAGATTTTTACAAAATAAAGAAAAAAAACATTGAAATACTGTTCCATACATATCGAAAATGTTGTGTGCGTCGCACAGCTGACATAAAATCTAAAATACTAGTCTAGGTCTTAGGTGATTGGTAAAGACGATAACTAAGATCCAGGCCTTGTTAGATATTTATTTATTTCTTAGATACTTACATAATACATCAGCGCTGGTGGACTAGCGGTAAGAGCGTGTGACTTGCAATCCGGAGGTCGCGGGTTCAAGTCTAGGGCTCGCGGTCGTGTCCGTGATTCGTGAACCCGTAGCCGTGCGCCCGGTTTCGTGTTTCACGGCAACGGTTTTCTGGTCCGTTCCCCACGTGACATTCGGCTACGTGAAATTAGGGTACGTGAATCCGTGTAGATCCGTGTAGGCGTGATCACGGCTTCACGTATCTTAAGAACACGCCGGTTCGGTCCGCCCGCGACGTTGAGTGAAGATACGATGCGGTCTCTAAGAGCTACGAATAAAAATGTATCGTGAGTTTTTTATTCATAGCTCTAATTCCGTTTCATTACTTTTGAATTTAAATTTATTTCCAATAGTAAGTCCTTTTAAATATTAATGAGTAATAAATGAATAGAATAAAACATTAATTACAATGAATAGCTACTTTAATAAACGGGTTGCTAAAATAATACCACAACACTGTGTGTCAGGAGACCAACTGTGATGTCAGGAGTAACTAATGACAATGAATGTGAGTTCAAAATTCTAAACTGCCCCCTCGGGATTAAATAAAAAATACCACGAATTGTAAAACAAAACATCGCGGTCACTTCTTTCAACTTCACGAACAAAAGGTAAAGCCCACAGCTACTTATGTATATTGTTTGTTTCATTTTGTCTGCACGTGCAACTGCACTTCTTATCTACAAAAAAAACCCGGTATGTTGGCTTAGCTTGTTAGTCATACAATAAAACACTCTAACAATAATATGTCATTATTACCTTCAATCTAGAAATAAACAGTACTCATTAATGTGCCGAAAGTCCGAAACGGATAAGAACTGCAGCTGCGTACTTTTTTTTCCGTGGCCCCGTACATGTGTTTTTGTTGAATTTGTTTACCTGTATTACCTTTATCATATCTACCGAAGATTTGCAGAAATTTACCCTTTTGTTTCTTTGAATTAGGATTGCCTTGTTTATATTAAGGCTACGTTATATTCTTTGATAGTAGCAAGCTTTTACAAGTATGTTTCATTCATTTCATTAATACTTAACAGAATAAAATGTCTTCTTTTGATTTAATAATGACAACCAGTAGCACAGCGTTGCTTAAGTTCATAATTATAATGATACTTACTACGAAGCTGATGGTCCCGGGTTCAAATCCTGGTAAGGGCATGTACCTATTTGTGTGATGAGCATGGATATTTGTTCCTGAGTCATGGGTGTTTTCTATGTATTTAAGTATTTATAAATATTTATATATTATATATATCGTTGTATAAGTACCCTCAACACAAGCCTTATTGAGCTTACTGTGGGACTTAGTCAATTTGTGTAATAATGTCCTATAATATTTATTTATTATTATATTAGTGCAATGCAACGAGGAGGTCGCTAGTTTTGACTAAAATCAATAGCTGGTTATACAAAAAACAGAACAACCCCAAATTATTTAGATATAACCATTATATTCAAATCGATGCAAAAAATACAATTTAAGTTTAATTCACACGTAAATGTTTGTCCGACGAACGTCCCGTATTCAATATACTAAGTGGTAACTCAATTCAATAATACCTAGTCCTTATTTATTTTTCTCCCGGGCGTGTCGAACCTACGAGACGTGCGATAAGTACCTATCCAACGGAACCGAGCCCGAAGCTCCGCACACGAACGCAGGTACGGGCTACGTATCATGGCGTGTCACGGTCACGGCGTGTCACGTGAATCCGGACGCGAACGCAGGTACGAGGTACGTACCTTGCCGTGTTCGTGAAATTCGTGATCTTAGTACCGCCGGGCTTAAGAACCCGTAGCTACGGATCGGCGTGTATCACGGATATCAGGAGCCCTTTCAAACCCCGACTCGTACCAATGAGTTTTTCGGAACTTATGTATGAAATATCATTTGATATTTACCAGTCACTTTTCACATCCCATGATCAACAATTATATACAATTATCTGAAAATATTAACGCAAACTACTCGTAAAGTATTATTATTACTTAGAGATGTATGAAGTCTCTAAATGTTGAATTACAAAAAATTCTAAAATAAGAATTTAGAGGTGTAGGTGTCTGTAAGTGTCAGAAAAAAATATTATATAGTTTATCAAATTATTCTTAGAGACGTACGTATAGGGTATTCAAGAGTTAAAATTCTGTATAAATTAAAACATTCATTAAGATAAAAGAAGCATACGAGAACCAAATGAGGTGTCTCACTGTAATTATACTCAAAAATAAAGTTAGCTTAAACAGACCAGTCTCCACAAACAGCACCCGTTCACGAGTATGACGCGTATCTCAGCCATCGACTCCCTCAACCCTCAACCTTCATTCGGGACAGTGGCGACCCGATCTACGACGCCACCGTAAGCAAAGACTTTTAAGCGAGCATGACATGTTCAAGCTAGCTAACGGGTTATATTGATATTTAAATAGTAATAACATGTAGCTGTGAGACAACATTTTGTGCTTGTTTGTTATATGAAAGACGGTATAGCTACACAAAATAACAAGCTTAAATTTACTTAGAGATGTAAAGGTGTTGGAATCATTAATAAAAATATAGGCGTGTACAATCAAATTAAACACAAAATAAAAAAACACAATAAGGCCTAGTTTATCCTGTGGGTTGGAAGACTTAGAAGGTCAGATGGCAGTCGCTTTCGTAAGAATCTACGCCAATTCTTGGGATTAGTTTCCAAGCGGACTCCAGGCTCCCATGAGCCGTGACGAAATGCCGGGCCAACGCGAGGAAGATGATGACGAGATGCAAATCAGTTGTGCACTGCACTGCCAAGTCTCCACCAGCAACAGAGTGAGCCTTCTTCAAAAAATTCTCAATCGCTTCTGATGAGTAGGCTAGCTAGAAATAGTTTAGCGGGAGGGAATTTATTTACTTGCGACGATCCTACGAATTACGAGTAACTTAAATTATAGTTTTTACATTGAATTTAAGGGCAAATGCCGTGACAATATTTCCAAAATGATTTCAACCAAAACTTTCAAATATTAAAGGCTCTATAGAAAAAAAATCACGAAAACATGTCTAAGTATTTTTTTATTTATTTTCAGTTGTATCGTCGTTACCCCGCAATCTCTGCATACAATATCATTATCAGTATAATTTTAGTACAACATTTGTACTGATATAACAGAGGCATCTGAGTAGCAATTTATTAAGCAGAAGTAATTATATTTTTAAAGTAATTAATAATAAATATTTTTTTTTATTGGCAAAAATCAAGTACATGTGTTGAAGTCCCTGACTTCTGAGCTAGGTAAAAACCTGTGCTACAGAAGTCAGCGTCTTCTCCCAGACAATAGAAACTAAGTATATAAAAAACAGGAAATATTATGGCTTAATAACGACATTTACAAATAATATTTATGGCTTTTTTAATGCTAAAAAACAATGCCATTTTAATAAGAAAAAAAATACACCATCCAGTTTATAAGTATTCTGATAGCGATATATATAAAAACTATAATAGAATGTGTTCGATAAGATAAGTCTTGTAGGTAAACACAGTCGGTAATACGACATAACCCTCAACTTTCGATAGACAGACTTAATATCCCCTCGATTTGAACGATACTTAATTAACACACTCAAAAGCAAACGGTTCGAATGAACATTTAATACCAAGCGACCCGTTTTGATTGTCCTTGAATGTTAATTATGTACTCAGTTAATAGCTAAACCAATTAAGCACAATTTGTTTAGCTTTAGGGTCAGTTCGACGTCAGATAAAGTTACCTCGGCGGCGGGAGAGGGCTCAAACATTTACTTTAGACTTAAGTAATATAACATCGTGTTTATATTTAAAGGAACTTTTAGTAACACAAACAAAATTGGACAAATTTATTTACAGTACATATATGGTACATACTTTACCGCACTAGTACGAAAATTAGCATATTACGTTACTGTATCGAACATTTAAAGGGCCATATGTACTGTAAAACGTTGTACAATTCATGTGCGAATAGGTGATTCGCAACTCGTGTCGATTTAAAACACTCCCTTCGGTCGTGTTTAAAGTTATCGCCACTCGTTTCGAATTTCCTATTTTTTGCACTTGTATCTTAATCGGCAGTGCCTATCTAACACAACTTACTGACTAGTTTTATATAGGAATAGTTAGTAGTAGGTTTAGGTTTTAGGTAGTATATCTACGAATCAACTTAAATGGACATGGTTTCAAAAAGGAAAAATCATTTGTTCATTATATATAAATAAATAATAAATATTATAGGAACATTCTTACACAAATTGACTAAGTCCCACGGTAAGCTCAAGAAAGCTTAGAAAACATCGTGACTCAGGAACAAATATTTGTGCTCATCACACAAATAAATACTCTTACCGGGATTCGAACTCAGGACCATCGGCTTCATAGGCAGGGTCACTACCCACTAGGCCAGACCGGTCGTCTTAATTAGCCTTTAGTATTAAATTCCATTGACTTATTACAATTAAACATTTTCTATTAAAGTTGTTTTAGTGTATTGGTGGCTATACACAAAATATGCGTGTATTAATTAAGTAGGCACAACAAACAATTTACATGGTTAACTTCCGTAACACAATTAACTTACGATTAAATTACTTGCTCTTAACTACAATTAACTACATTAGTCTAATTCGTTCTTAATTTCTTAAAAATGTTGATTGGTCATACAATTGTCAATTTTTTTTTGTACTTATCCCTTTTTTACCTGTGCAAAAAGAAAAGGCAGATCGCCAATAGTTTTTCGGAACTTATGTAAGAAATACTAACTAACTATTGTGGCGCAGTGATCCAAAGAAGGTCTTGGCCTCCAAAACGAGAGAACGCCACCTGTCCCGATCCTGTGCCACTTCCTGCTAGTTATCGGCTTTGAGTTGGCACGGGTCCGCCTGTACACTGTCGCTCCAGCGGTTTCTGGGCCGACCCACTGGATGTAAAAAATATCTTTTGATATTTACCAGTCGCTTTTCAGTGAAGGAAAAAATCCTGTGGAAATCGGACTAATCCCAATAAGGCTTAGTTTACCTTCTGGGTTGAAAGGTCAGATGGCAGTCGCTTTCTTAAAAACTAGTGCCTACAAAAATTCTCGGGATTAGTTGCCAAGCGGATCCCAGGCTCCCATGAGCCGTGGAAAAAATGCCGGGACAACGCGAGGAAGACGATTTTTGTCCGCAACTTTGCCGACTTGGAATGTTGATTGAAGTCCTTACCCGGGCCTCAACTATTCTGCATACCAAATTTCATCTAAATCGGTTACAGTAAGCTACTAAAGAGGTCACAGATAGACAGACAGAGTTATTTTCTCATTTATTATATTAGTAGTTTACCACAATAACACAATAAGACGTGGCATAGCAAACGACGTAACTATTACGGTATATGTAATTATGGACAACAAGGGGATTCCAGGGACAGAATGGGGCCCATTGTTCAAGGGCTATGTTTATTGTGGTTTAATTACTATGTACTTAAATAATATACTTGTACAAATACCGTGAGAAACTTAAGTATCTGCCATTTAACCTGTTTCGATTCCACTCAATTCATTGTTCATGAAATATTTATTTATCTCCAATTACTAGCATTTTGGAATAATACAAATAAAGTAAGTAAGTAAGTAAATATTCTTTATTGCACCAACAATTATACATAAAGCTCAATATTTATTATTTTTTTTTTTTATTAAACTAAAGTGGTATTCTTAAATATAGTCCTAACTCAATAATGGATTTGACTGTGGGGTCCTCAGTCTCTATGTAACTAAAATAACTTATAGTAGGTAATTAATTACTACAATGTATGATAACAACATAAATGGGACTTTATGACAATGTTTATGTTTATAATAGGGACCTGTGACTCGTCTTTTAAAAATAGACGTTTATTATATATCAAGTTACAAATATTTGCGTACTCCAAAAAAAGCTATGTCTGAGATTTGGACTCTGGACTACGGATGATAGTGTCGACTTGATAAGGGAGGATCTTTTCATTCAATTAATGATAACTATCATAATGGACCCACGGAAAACCATAGATCAGGGGTGGCCGCCAACTTGATTAGACCCAAGATCTCCTGTATACTAACGAAACCCTGTGCGATCTACCAATTACATACTTCTTGAAACCTTAAATGAAACTGTTCTACGTATTTATATTTTTTGCCTTGCCACGATCGACTGGACTAACAGTCGCGATTGACCGGTCGATCGTGATCGACCTGTTGGCCACCCCTGCCATAGATGGTGCAGGACGGGGTGCAGGCAGACCGAAAACGAGATGGCGGGACGACTTGGACGCATACTATCCAAAATGGTGGGAAAATGCTAATGACAGGGTCGAGTGGAGGAAACGAGGGAAGAAGCCTTTGCCCGGCAATGGGACAATAAAGTAGGCTAATAAAAAAAAAAACTATCATCATAATATATCTGCCTAACTAGATAGCTCAACGGACGTCTTTTGTCTTATCTAGTAGATCCCTATATCTTATCTAGCAAAATTTCTCAATGCATACGCAATCTTTTATTCCTTTTCTTGATTAACATGTCCTGAATGGGTACATATGAGTGGCCTTAACAATTTGTATTAGTTAACCTAATATGCATTATGCAAATAATATATAAGTATCTTGCGAAGAATTCTGATGAAGGCCGAAACTGCAATGCGCTATACAAAGTTGAATAAGCGTAAACATGTTCTAAAGAACTGAAAACAATGAGAACTTTTACACAAACACGTTCAGCTACATAATTAACGTACACGTCATCTGTTTGCACATCGCCTTCTGTACATAACAAATTATATAAGACAATACGCTATAATAAAACATTCACAACAAGAAAGAATCGAGTCTATATCACAATGAAACAATTTTAAACTCAATTAACTTATACTTACAGTTCAAATTGCAGTGGTAGCATTAACACAAACTGCAATTTGGTTTTGGTTCGAGCTATTTACCAAGGAGCTGGGTTGTTACCCGTAGCGCCATCTGTCGGTATGAAATGGAGTCGCGAGTCGCTTCAAGTTGTAAGGGATGACTGGCATGATAACGATAGACGCTACGCAAACAATCGTACTAATTACGCACAAGTTGATGTAAATAATACGCTGTTTATATTGAAGAGTTACCGTATATGAGGGAAAAATATTTTTAACATTATGCCATAGATATGCCTTACAAGAGAAGATATAGGTGGAGAATATTAGATATCGAATTGGCTTGGTTTCTACTGGTAAATTTGTTATTTTACCAGGAAACTAAACTTTAGTTATAAATAGTATACTAGTAAATAGTGTAGTTAGTTTAGTTATACATACTCGTTATGTATCTACTTCCATAGGTATACTATGTATAATACCGTAAAAACAGGCATTTCGGCATATTTTTTCTTAAAAAATGAAATTGGTACAGAAAATTGTAAATAGCCATTTAAAATTACGATTATGATTCTCAATAAAGCACTCAAAACAACATAAATAAGTATATATTGTGATTATATGTATGTATGTATGCTTAGTCCGCACCGAGTCAACGTGAGGACTATAACCCGAGTGAAGGGAGACTTGAGGCCGTACCGCGAAAAACGAAAATCTAAATTTCTTTTTCGTTTTTCATTTTTCGCGGTATTCGCGTTGCGCAATGTGCCTACTCCTACTACTCTAATAGACAGGATGGCTCAAGATCGTTATTTTCCGCGTATTAGAAATTCGAACCCGATACCGGAGGGCCTACCGCGAACCACGTTCGACGTGTTGCCTCCCTGTCACACTTACGTACGAATTCACAAGTGCGACAGAGAGGCAACACGTCGAACGTGGTTCGCGGTAGGCCCTCAGGATCGTAATATCTATGGATAAATTTAGTCGCAACAAAGACAGAAATGTAAATCGCAAGGTAACATGAGTCAGTGGGCAATGTTAACTACTTATGTAATACAAACTTTGTATGGCTATGAGGCCGTTGTGGATGTAACACGACACGTGGCAGTTATTTAAAGAAAAGTAATGAATAAGTTTACCACATTTTTTTTCCTACTATTACTATAGAGGCCGGGAAACGAAGGGTTGCAGGCCAAGTAGATGGAGACTCCAAGAAGATAGGGATACGCGGCCGGCAACCCTGTTTCTCGCCGAGATTAGTATAGTGCTTGTCTCAAAATTGTAATGAAAAAAAAATGACAATTTGTTTTATTCATAGGTTTACACAGCTAAATATAAATTAATACTAGTATTTGATGGTCGAATGCCAAGACGAGAAAAAAAAATGTCCACCAATAAATAAAATAATACTAGCAGGCAGCATACCCGTGCTTGTTTGCCACCGACGTAGTATGAAAAAAAAAACGTATTTTTTTGGGTAGGAATATAAAAAATATAGAAAGGGCTACCAAGGAAAGCAACAAGGCTCTGGCAATGTTCTAACAATTTTGCTTTGAGCCCATGCATACACAAGAAGCAGAGGAGAGGACAACATGATTTGGACGTTTTTTAAGTTATTTTTTCTATAATAAATGTCTCATGCAATTTTATTATACGATAAAAATAAACTAGATTAAATATTACAACATGTGTAAATTAGAATAGACAAAATATTTGTGTAGAACTAGACGAACTCTAATACCGCATCGGCGCTCGTGTAGGTATAAAGTAGGTATCATATAACCTCTAGCAACCCATACCTTGTCATATAATTGAATTTGTTTATTTTAAAAAAATCTAACAAGTCAAAGAAAAGAAACTCCGTTTCATTTAATAATGATTTAAATGTAATTGGAGGTAATTTGTACTATTATTGAACCGTGGGACGCTAGAGGATAAGATATAAGTACCTAATACTAGCTGTTGTATCCACGTGATTCCATTCGGGTGAAACGTAATTTTCCGCCTGGAATTTCCCTCGTGTTCGATTAGCCACGGCTTGCTATGGTCGCCATTTTCACATTATTAGGAATTAGACATAATATAAATAGATATAGATCAACAAAACGTATTCTTCTGGACTGCATGCAGGTGGGAGTATAAAGGAACAGGTTCTGCGGGTATCCAGGTACAGAAAAAGAAGGCAGCAGGCAAAAGGCACCTGAAAACCTTGCTGAGGAGGTACTTCGATTTTCACGCAAAATAGGCACACAATGGTTGTCAATTTGTAGGAAATGTCCCGTAAAACTAATAAAATCTGTGGCCTTTACAGAAAGGGTTCATATGCTCCATGTGCATCCTTCTCTGATGAAAAGCTGTATATAATAGTAGACCACTATTTGGTAGATATAAAAAGTATCTTATTTTATTTTGTATCTTTTTTCGATCGGATAAGGAACACAGAGCTGCGCTCCAAAACTGGTATCGCAGATGTGGGTGTGCAGGCCGCCAAGCTCAAATGGGGTTGGGCGGGACACATCTGTAGGATACACCCGGACAGATGGGCCAAAATAGCGACCGAATGGGCACCACAGATCACCCGAGGCAGAGGCAGACCAAAAACGAGATGGCGAGACGACCTGGACTCATTTTGTGGCGACTGGCGGGAGCATGCACAAAGCCATGACGAGTGGCGGAAGACAGGGGAGGCCTTTGCCCAGCAGTGGGACACAATGTAGGCTAATAAAAAAAAATTATATCAGATGACGCAACACATGAATCCGATCCGAGATAACTTGCCCCGGACGTTTAATAGATGATAACGTGAATCCATCCATCATCATCCAAAGAGATCATTGCTTTAAAGCCTTATTTCCCCTGCTTTCACTCATAGTCAGCCGAATATTTTGCTTAAAACTCGGCTTTGATTTTCCATAATAAAACGTTGTATAATACTTTCCATAAATTGAACGTGTGCTAAAACACGTCTACCACTGGTTCGTGAAAGTTGGCTGTAGGTACGTTACCTACACTTTCACATTTAGTACAATAAACATGCCAATATGGTTGCAATAATGTTAACCAAGAGTCCTCAAACAAAAAATATTTAAAAAAACTTACATAATCGATGATTTCGTCAACTTGGAGTTATCGCTATTTCCTAGAGTGAGAACTCCAAATATTAAATATATTAAAAACGGGTCCCTCATGCATCTCACGTTTAAGTCGAAAAACGCTCGACATGTTTCACTCCGTACCGAGGCGTATCGAGAGGAGCTTGCGATGACGGACCGGCGCAGATATTTATTATATCTGTGACTGACGGAAGTTTTCTGTCTAATCTAATCTAATCTCCAAATATTAACATCAGGCATACAATTATAATATCGTAAAGTTCCTTGCAACAAAGTTAGTAAGTAGGTATACTCTGTATTTATATAGGATTACAAATAACTCCAAGAAAGCATAAGGTTCTATAATATTATCAGGGGAACTAGCGAAGATGACATATCGTTTGCAGAACGTTACTTAACGAACGTTAATCTTAGCGTTTAGATTCGCTTTCTGCAAACAATTCTCATCTTGGCTAGGTCCCCTGATAATATATGATAAATATGCTTTCTTTCTTGGAGTTATTTGTAGTTGCAGACATTATCCGGCACTGCACAAGTGCACAAACTAGACGCCGTTATCCTAAATATCGATGGGCGGGTAGAGTGGAGGTAGGTCTCCATGAGCTCGGCGTCAGCGAAAGCTGGCCTGAATCCGCGCAGGACAGAGCATAATCGCGTGCTCTCTCTCGTGCTGTGTTGGAGGATAACATTAATTTTTTTTTTTTTTTTTTTTTTCAGTTGCGGTACGGCATTCGTACGAAACAGTCGTGCTTGGTTAATTACTTTGTTTACCTGTATCGTATTGTTATTATCGCAGCGGCGTCTTATCTATTAAGCGGCCGGCCGGCCACTACGTGTGGCTGGTTGCTTTGCTAAGCAAAAATGGCCGGTAATGACCAGGAAAACACAGATGCCTTATCGGTAGATGGATCGTTAAATAGTTCGCCAGAGAATGATGGGTATTTAAGAGGACACCAAAACTCGGAGGAAGAAGAAATGGAAGTAGGAGATGAATCAAACCTTAGAGCGGATAAGAGGGAAAGGGATGACGATAATGGAGAGGAGGAGTGGATAACAGTGAAAAGCAATAAAGAGAAGAAGATGAAGACCGCTGAGTCAGAACTTTACATTTCGAGTGTAAATAAACTGCCAAAACAGTTTGCATTTGCAAAAATATTAAAAGAATTAGGATTAACAGATATTAAAAGAGTAAAATACCTTAACCCTTATAAAATCAATATATCTTGTTCTACAAAATGCGCAGAAAGTATCGAGAAGTGTCAAGCGCTTATTGACAAAGGGTGGAGAATTCAAAAAGTGTGGGAAAACAATGTGTCATACGGTATTATAAGGGATGTCGACCTTGAGCTGTCGGACGAAGAAATATTAAAAAGTATTGAGTGTAGGCATCAGTCAAAATTGGTTTCAGTAAAACGCCTTAATAAACGCAGTACAGAAGGTATGGGATGGGCTGCAAGTGAGTGTGTACGTCTTTGTTTTGAGGGTCCATGGTTGCCGCCTCACGTTTTCGTGGATAACTTGCAGATCCAAGTTGAGCCGTTTGTTTTCCCGGTAACACAGTGTGCGCGTTGTTGGAAAATAGGTCACACTACGAAAAGATGTCCATCGAAAGAAAACATATGCCCAAAGTGTGGTGACAAGCATGAAAATTGTATGGCAACAACATTTAAATGTGTGAATTGTGGAGGTAACCATATGGCTTTACAGAGAATATGCCCTGTATTTCGCAAAGAGAGGAGACTGAGAGAAATTATGGCGGAATTTAATTGTACCTATAGAAAAGCCTTGCAGGTATATGTTGAACCTGAACATGCCATACAGAAGCCAAACGAGATGGATCTAAGTAATAAAGTATTCCCTCGGTTAAAAACTCAAACTGAAATCACCACGGTGAAAACCTCTGACTGTACGCCATTATTCACAACAGTTCTGACAAAAGCACAAATTCATGAAGAGTCTAAACCGAAGCAGTCAGCGAGCCCTAGACAGCGAGTACCAAAACAAGTGAGACGTCACATATTAGAAGAGAAGTTTACAATCGACAGAGATGAATGTTTAGATCAATCAGGTTCGCGCGAAGCGGAGGCAGATAAAGAAAAGAAAATAGACAAAAATTTTCTTAGTGAGCTTTTAGGCAAATTAAAAGACATAATATTTGTTAAAAAAATAAGTTTTAAGGACAAAGTGTTCCAAGTTATTAAGTGTTGCATCGAGTGGTTTATTTTGCTGTGCGTGGAAAATATTTCAGACTGGCCGGTTGTTAAAAACTTAATAGATATCTTAAATGGGAAGTTCACGTAAACAAGTTAAGTTAAACCTATTGCAGTGGAATGCTCAAAGTCTTCGACCGAAAGTGTTGCTTTTAGAAAATATTTTAATAATGGATAAAATCCATATTGCAGCCGTGAGTGAGACGTGGTTAGAACCTAACAGCTACTTAAAGGTAAACAATTTCAATATTTTCCGACACGACAGAGACGACTCATACGGTGGTGTGGCCCTTTTAGTTCATAAATCTATAAAATGTAAGGCTATAGATATAGAAAATAATAATCCGGGCATACAGATAGTCTGCTTAAAATTATTTAATTGCGACCGATTAGAAAATATTTTATCAGTGTACTGCCCTTCTTCGGTCAAAACTAGTCTTAGCGATTGGGAGGTCCTATTCTCAAGATTTAATAGAAAAACATTAATTATGGGTGATTTTAATGGTCACCACACTAACTGGTCGTATAAAATTGACCAGAGAGGATCCCAGTTACTAGATAGTTCAATTGGTAATGAGTTTGTGTCTCTTAATAATGGGGAGAGGACTCGTATACGGTTAGCTAACAATCATTTACAACAGTCGTCGCCAGATGTGACTTTCGCATCGTCAGATATCGCACTGTGCTTCGATTGGAAGATTTTAAATGAAAGTTTGGGAAGCGATCATTTTATGATTAAAATTTCTGCCAGTTGTTGGGACAACTCCACAGGTGACGCAAGTTTGAGTCGTAGAAATTTAAAGGCAGCTGATTGGGATTCATATAAAAACCTGCTAACTAATCTGTTTGTCAATTTTAAAGTGACGAATAATTTGCAATCTTCATATGACAGTTTTATAGAATATATTTTTATGGCAGCTGACTTACATATTCCATCTATTAAAATTTGTTGCAAGCCTAACAGTAATTTTTCACCAAAACCTTATTGGAATCCAGCCCTGTCGAAATCGGTAGCAATGCGGCGGTTAGCACTTTCACAATTTAGGAAAAACCCAACTCCTAACAATTTAGAGCATCTTCAACTCAGAGTACAGGAATCCCAGAGATTAATTCGGAAAGCGAGAGATACATCATGGCAAAATTTTTGTTCATCGCTAAATGAAAATGTTACACAAGCTGATATGTGGCGAAAAATGAGGTGGTTTAAAGGGTATAACAATAGGGGACCCCATGTGGACCAAGAACGGGCGCAACAACTCTTATACAGTTTAACGCCGGATTACGTCAGCAGAGAAGACTTACTTTTCAGCTCTAGTAATTCACTAGTAGAACGTCCTATTACAAAACAGGAATTAGAACGAAATATCCGCCATAAGGACACCTCACCCGGGCTTGATAATATCTCCTATTCCATGATAAAAAACTTACCTGATAACGCAAAATGCATCCTTTTAAATTTGTTTAATCATTTTCTAAGTACCGGTTTTGTACCAATACAATGGCGAGATATTAATGTTATTCCTATACCTAAACCCCATTCGGAATCTTTACGACCCATATCGATGATGTCCTGCTTATGTAAATTGTTTCATATTATCATTACAAATCGCATGGAATGGTATGTGGAAAGAAAAAACATTCTATCGCAATACACCACTGGTTTTAGGAAATGTAGATCGACCTTGGATAATTTAACTTATTTAGTATCGAAAATTCAAACCGGTTTTGGGGATAATCAGCACACAATAGCATGTTTTGTAGATGTGAATAGCGCATATAACAATGTAGATGTTTGTTTCTTGTTAGGCATACTGGATAAAATTGGAGTTGGGTCAAAAATATGTCGTTATATTTGGAATTTTTTGAAACACAGGAATTTAAGTATATTGATAGATGACAAATCTATTATCTGTAGAAGTACTAGTCAGGGCCTAGCACAAGGGGATCCTATGTCTCCTTTTCTTTTTAATTTAGCAACCTTAAATATATGTAACACCGTTAAAAAATACGAGGATATACACGTCTCACAGTACGCAGATGATTTTGTTATGTTTGTTACGGGTCAGAAACTAGGCGAGAGTGTACAAAAACTGCAAGCTGCGCTTAATATATTTTCAGTGTTATTGTCATATATCGGGTTGGACATTTCGACATCTAAAAGCAAAGTTTGCGTATTTAAAAGAGGTTTTTTGAGGGACTCTGTTTGTCTTCAAATAAATGATATTCCCTTAGAAACAGTAGAGGACATAAAATATTTGGGCCTTTGGCTGGACAGACATTTAAAATGGAACAAACATATAAAGGTTATTGTAGAAAATTCTTACCGATTTTTAAACGTTTTTAAAATTTTAGCTGGCCCTGGGTGGGGTATGCACCAAACATATTTAAGGAGACTATATATAGCATCTATTCGTAGCAGATTGGACTATGCCAGTTTTCTATATGACACTAGTACCAAAAAAAGTTTGAGTAGGTTAGATAAACTTCAGAATCAGTGCATGCGTACAATAGGAGGATTCATAAAAAGTACGGCAATACATGTTATGGAATATGAACTGCACCTCCCACCGCTTTATATCCGTAGATTATATCTGGCGAGTAAATACTGGCTCAAGTCGAAGTCTTTCGTTCGTGCTGATAATATTGATATTGTAGACAACCTAACCATAAACACTCAAAACCGGTTTTGGAGACGAAAAAAGAAGCCATTGTTAGTAGAAACACATGAGTATTTCAAATCGAAGGTAATGTACTCAACTAACCAATTAGAGATGTTTTCCTTAAATACGTGGGTCAGTGATATAGATTTAACTGAGGTTTTAAAGTTTAATATTAGTAATATAAATATACCTAAACGTCAATGTGACCCAGTCAGTTTAAGAAAAACATGTACGGACTTTATTACATCAACTTACTCAAATTATTATCACATTTATACAGACGGTTCTAGGGATACCAGTGATTCCGGTCTGGCTGTACTTGACCCTCAGATAAATAGTAGTATTAAGTTGCAGTTGAAGGTCAAGACATCCTCTATGAATGTTGAATTGCTGGCAATTGCAGAAGCCCTCTCCTACATTGAGTCGCTCGATACGGGTAGCTTCGTGGTATTTACAGACTCAAGAAGCGGTTTACAGCACTTGGCTCGATGCACCTCGAACTATCGAGGCGCACCGATAGCCTATAGCATATTAAGGTCGATTCGCAACTTGCAGGCAAATAAAGCAGTCATAGTTTTGCAATGGGTACCGTCACATATTGGGATACCGGGCAACGAGGCGGCAGACCGACTCGCTAAAGAGGCGTCCACGGACGGACTTGTGACTAGGTGGTTACCATGTCATAGTGATCTTTTGTATGCAGTAAAACAGAAGTGCTGTGATATGTGGAAACAATATTTTAATGAAAGATCACTAAGCAAAGGTATCTGGTATAGGACTATACAACCCAATCTGCTACGGATTCCTTGGTTTGCAGGGTTAAATATGGCCAGATCAGATGTTGTTACTGCTCTCAGGCTGCGTTCCGGACACATTCCACTTAATAGTTTTGGATTTATAATGGGTAAGAACCAGTCACCAAACTGTACCGAATGTGGAGTGAAAGAAGATGTGTTCCATATCTTGGTGGAATGTGTTCGAAACGAGGCTGAGAGGATAAACTTCATGCAAAAATACAATTGTGATTTATATGATATAGGTGAAGTTAATTTAATTTTGGCCTACCCGCAATCAAAACAGGCGAAGAAGCTATATGAGATTGTTAACCTAGGTATTAAGCGTAGATAATTATTAATAAGAGTTGATTTGTTTTGCTATGTCACAATAAGGGTGACATTTTCAATTGTGAAAAAACCCTTTTTTCAATAAAGATTTAAAAAAAAAAACATTAATTTTGGGGCATCGCGGTAACCAAGTATTATCAAGCACTGAACGGCGTAAAATGTTGAAGTGAATTATGAGTAGTTTGGTTATTATATCATTAAAACTGTTGTTTATGTCTGAATAAATGAAGAAAATTTCTAATGAGAAAATTAATGAGTTTTTGGCAAAAATTTCATTCTTGGTACAAGCTGACTGTAATTTTCTTTCCACGGGCGACTAATACTCATCGAGAGAATTCTAACACAACCCAATTAAGTTTCGTTCATCATAGAGATCCTGGCTCCATCATCAGATCAGCTTGATGGTACCATAATATTGCACTGTCACCCGATTTACAAATGTAGGTATGCAAACATCGGAAATCAAGAAGTACTTAGGTTAAATGCTATAAATGCTAAATAAATGCTAAATGCTAAAAAATTTAACTTGCAAGATTTGAACCGTACAGACATATACGAGTATATGTACATATATTGCAAGTTAAATAAAAGCTTGTAATAAGTCAGTAAATAGATAATAATCTTAGTTTTCTCCACTTAATCCAAAAAGTAAATAGGGTGTAATTAAAGTACTACAAAGATTTTCAAACATTTTTACGTCATCAGCGCCGTAGCATCAACGTCCAAGACGTCCAGTAATGTGGTGACGTCATTATCCTTAATGAACCATTAGCCCAATGTTAAGTACCCAAACATCTCTGCTCGCTGTGAATGCGTCATCCAAATGTCACGTTTTAGGGTTCCCTACACCTCTGACCCGAGAAGATTTAAATCCCCCCTCAATTGGAGGAGGGTATCCCAATATGGACCGGCAAGAACACATCTTCACACACTCGGCGGGACACATCTTTTCAAAACATTACATCTTATAATTGACATGCATTAAATAACAAACAATACAATTTAGTTTACTAGTTTATGTTTCCGATTCAGGCCACAAGATGGAAGATCCTCCAACGCGCACGGCCCCTATTGTCAGCTACGGAATAGTACATTACGATACAAGTGCGAAAAATAGGAAATTCGAAACGAGTGGCGAATTACCTATTCGCACATGTATCGTACAACGTTTTACAGTACATATGGCCCTTTAAATGTTCGACACAGTAACGTAATATGCTACTTCTCGCATTAGTGCTATAAAGTAGCCCCATATGTACTGTAAAAGTATTTTTAATGTGATAGTCCGCAAACGCGCAGATGAGCCGTCTGATGGGAAGCGGTCATCGTCGCCCATGGAAATAAGCAATATCACAGGACCACAGGAGCTATTTAAGCGTTGCCGACCCTTGAGAACTC
This sequence comes from Cydia pomonella, assembly GCF_033807575.1. Taxonomy (NCBI): domain Eukaryota; kingdom Metazoa; phylum Arthropoda; class Insecta; order Lepidoptera; family Tortricidae; genus Cydia; species Cydia pomonella. The sequence continues at coordinate 18,082,468 of NC_084717.1, read as the reverse complement.
TAAACACCCGCTTCTTGAAGAATCCCATGTCGTAGGGCAAAGGAAATACCTCAGGAGGCAACTCATTCCACATTCTGCAAGTTCTAGGAAGAAACGAGCGAGATGCCCGCTTATTCTTGGTGTGCCATGTATCTAAGGAGTGAGGATGAGCTTTGCTGCCTTGGCGGGAGATGGTATGGGGATGGTTGAAGGCTTGTCTGCATATTTTATTAAGTAAGTAAATCTGTAATATATAAACTAGTTCGCAGTTCCTAAATTCAGCTACCTTTTTTACCCAACCGCCTGAGACAGGCTTAAGCGCTGTTTGTCAGTCTGGCGTGTCTTTCAACGAGGTTTATTTCAAGTACCGGTTCTATGTGCCTGTTGTCTGCCTCTAAATTTAATCAATGGTTTATATTTCTTGTATAATATTTTTACTGAGGTGTGCCAATAAAGAGTATTCTATCTATCTATCTATCTATCTATGTAATCGGTTAAAACTTTCTCAGTGTGTTATTCGGACAGTATGGTTCATTGTACTGGTCCTGAGAACTAAAAATACCTAGCCGGTACTTTCAAAATCATTATCGGAAAATAATAACATAACAAAGACACAAAGCGTTCGAGTAAAATCTTTTAAGGCCCCGGGGGTTCAGCTGTGCGTGCCCGGGATCGGGGATATCATGTTTCTGAATTTTAATTTTTTGCTAGTTTTAACAATTTTAAGGTGCACCTATGTTCGTGATTTTTTTTCTATCGATCGAATCGAATCGATGAAAATGACCCATCTTCGGTTTCGGCTATAGGGAAACGGTACTGGAGAAATTACATACATTTTTGCCACGATGTTCGTCTTGAATGACCATAATTTCAAGAGAAAGAATCCAAAACTCATCAGATTAATTGACATATATATAGACTTGAAATTGGCAGTTAGATATTATTTCAATTTCTTTTAAAGTTTCTAACTATATCCGGATTTCACTCCGCATACATTAATTACATTTTTGGCAACAATATTGTGATTTAAAAAAAAATACGACAGTTTTTCAAAAACTCTGCTGTCTGAACCTACTGCACCTTAAATAATTAGATGATGATGTTACTTCCTAGACGGCGACATCCTGAGCGACATTAAGGAAAGTTGATTCCCATTTTTCTCCCTGGATATTATAGAATTATGTATATTTACCACAGCTATGCCCCTTCATTTGTTCATTTGAGTTACGAGCGAAAATTGTTATTTACGATACAAGTGCGGAAAGTAGGAAATTCGAATCGACACAGGACTAAAACTCTTAGAATGACTTTTTTTATGATAGACAAACGAGCAGACGGATCACCTGATGGTAAGCGATTACCGCCGCCCATGGACACCTGCAACACCAGAGGGGTTGTTAGTGCGTTGCCGGCCTTTAAGATGGGAGTACGCTCTTTTCTTGAAGGTCGTATCGGCATATGGCTATTTGACCCATGTTATTCTTTCATTGATACGTGTTAAATATCAAACGGTGACGCCATCTACTCGAGTACAGGCCAAAGGTACATCGTTATCTATTCGAGCATAAATTTTCTTGATTTTTCGAGGGACATATTTTTCTTAGACTTTATTTATCTTATACAGAGTTATATATGTATATCTTTCTTATATGTATGGAGAATCGTTCTCGCGCGGTCGTCAACTATACTCCTAATTGCATACAGTACCCCTAGTGTAAATATTTTCGACAGCGAAACGTGACGTACGCGTTTGCGTTAAGTGTCATTTTGTATGAGATTTTTGACTTTCCAAAACGTCCCGCTTGGCGCGCTGTTCAAAAACCCGTACAAAATGAGACTTAACGCAAACGCGTACGTCAAGTTTCGCTATCGACTAAATTTACACTAGGGGTACAGTTAGGAAGATGGACTAAACGATAACTTTTTTCATATACATACTGGAAATAAACACACTATTTTCGGAAATGATAAATATAAACACAAAGCTTCATACAATCAGATTAAATAGGATTTACAGCGTTATACTGTACGCCATTTTGGACTGGCTTGATTTCGTGTAGTTTTTCACGGTTAATTCTTTTCTCCAATTAGTTAAGACACGTTTACTGTATTAGGATAGTAAATAAGCGGGTTTTACGTGCAAGTGCGATACACTTTGGGACATATCATTGAGTCAGAGAGTTATTTATTCACCATTGACATATCTAATGGACGTGCCTTACGGGCAATAAGAATGGGGCCAATGCAGCGGTGTCACACACACGAATTTGATCCAATCGTGCAGTTTAACGCTACACCGCGATTGGTTGATGAGATGAGTTCGCATCACGCGCGCGATTGGTGCCACCCCACCTAGTTGCGTTAGCACCATTAAGTGTGCATGAAACATAAATATACAAATAAATCAATTAATCAGTTAATCAATATTCACATTACTTAACATTACAAAAAAAGCTTAAAAACAGAAAAAAAACATTTTATATAAAATATTTGTTGAAATTCTTTAACATTTCATATAGGGTACCAGGCCCATATTATTTATGTTTTGACACAAAAATAAAACTATGAATTTTAAGATGAAACAACAAAATTGTAGAAATTATTTATTGAACCATCGACGTATTTAATAGTAGGCTTTACGTATACAACGCATCTGTTTTTGTAAACGGGATCAGTTATTTCAAAAGTTGGCTTTGTTAGGGACTGGGCCTGACATGGGTCACCTTACATTTGGGTGGTAAAAAATTGTGGCTTCAAATCTCAGTTGGGCTGTAAGTATATATGTATAGAGCAGATAAATGAAATTGTAGGGACGATAAAGGCACTAACATATATCGAATTTAAAAACAAACTGCATAAATCATTGTGTGATTGCTGTTTTTATAATATACACGAATTTATTAGCTTTAAGTTTTAATGTAATATTCGTGAAATTTATTGTAATAATGTATATGTGAATATTTATATTGCGTTTGTTTAAAAAGAATAGTTAGGGTATTTTGTTTTACATAAATACCAATTATTAAGTTTCACATGCCAAATGGCAGAAACAGAATTTAGTATATATAAGTGCACAAGCTGTATCTGTATATCTTGCATATATGTTCATGTGAATCATTTATTCATACATTCAAAAACGTTTCGGAATGGTAGCTAAAACCTCGGTTGGTGTCCTTATTATACACAGACAAGAGGTAAATAAAACAGCTTCTGCGTAACTAGCTAGAGACTGTTTCATCACAGAATAGTTCAAACGTCTCAAGACTACGCGATGACGTCACGCCCGTCTGCATTTTCTGAGCGTTCACGTCATCGAAAACTACGTATGAGGTCATTTACGCTACGCCTTATCTTTTACAGATAGTAAAGAAAAATGCACTATAAATAAAATGTTTGAAAAACTTTGACCAACGGTTTTCTTCGTAAAAAATCTCCCGCTGTTTCAAAGTCTGTTAATCTGTAGCCATTCTTCAAAATCTGTCCATTTTATACAAGGTATTTAAGTACAAACATAGACAGATAAACAGTACCCGTAAACTATTTAATTTAATTGAAGAGAGTTGGAGACACTGGAACCTTTGACAATACTTGAACTTTTAACACAAACGTTTGGTCCAACCTGGATAAAATATAAAAATAATATATTCCCTAAAAGCTAAAAGCAAAACGATGAAAACTTGCGAATAGGCATACTTTCTACCATGACATAACCTGCACGTGCACTTATCAATTCTTCAATCTTTTGAACGTTATCGTCGTTATCTTTATCTAGCTTTTTTAATTGAGCCGGCTGGAAATCCCAAGTTGTTGACGTAGCTCCTATTTTTCCCGGATCGATTAGAATCTAATCTTTCATTCGTAATGAAACGTGTTTGCTGTCGGAGTTTTGTGACTTAGTGAAAATAACACTGATACAGTAATTTTATTTATTAAACTACATAGAGAGATCAAAGCTACACGACTGCTGGCTCGGTCAGCTGGAGAGGATGGTAGAGGATCGAGGTGTGAGAAGAGCGTATATGTGGCTCCTGCGGCGTAAGCAAGGTCGCGATATTATCGCCTGTCGTGTCATGCGTCACTTTCGCACTTGCATACTTGTTAGAACGTGACAGATATGGTGACAGGCGATAAAAACACGATGATGCTACCGCCATTACTCTTCCACATTAGTGCGAGTGACAGTTGCGTTTGGTTCGCTACGCCGGAGCGTTAACGATTGGCACGTTGGCTACGCACCCAGAGATAACCCAGAGGTTGTGGTTGCTTCGCTAATGCAGCGCGTCTGAGATATTCGCGCATGCGCGCGTGGACTAGGATATCTAGAATTGTGTCGTATGCGTAACTATTAGACCACAGTTTCACTTGTGGTCCTTGTAGCTTCTCCTAGGCTTCAAGAAACCAGGCTGAAAAGTGATGCGTTAATCAGCCTTTCATCCTTATTGAACTTTTTCACTAAGGGTGTTTCACAATGTCCAAGTAAACTATTGGATGGCTAATTAACAAATAATTTAACTGCCAGATAAAACTTCCTGCGAAACTTAGCACTTTATCTACCAGATAAGCTTATTTGAAGATTGTGAAACGCCAGCGATGACTATTCGTCAGATAAGTGACAAGTAGCTTATTCAGGACTTTACTTCGCGATTGTGAAACAGGCCTTTAATTAGTAAATTTAATAATTGTGTGGACCGAAGTCTGAAATAAACTCGTTTTATTTTTATTTTATATTATATTCCAGGGTGGCAGGTAATTTTGGCGCGCTGTTTCATCCAATACTATTGATTCTGTCTGTACCTATGGGATGCGGTAGTGTCTATTTTAAACAATTTAAACCTTACAAAAATATAGTTTTGGATTATTTTATTTGTGTGTTTTTCGATTGGTTACCCTGAAAACGAGCGCCATCTTTAAAGATAATAGTCATCGGCATATACTGACTTACTGAGTGGCATCCATTTTGGTGTCTTGTATTAGAATAAGATAGATGTAGGTACATATTATAGGAGAGGCGTTTAATTGGTATCGAACACAACACACCAATTAAACGACTTCTATTTCTATTCTGAAGCGGTGGTGGCCGAGTGGATATGACGTCCGACTTTCAATCCGGAGGTCGCGGGTTCAAATCCTGCCTCGTACCAATGAGTTTTTCGGAACTTATGTACGAAATATCATTTGATATTTACCACTAGCTTTTCGGTGAAGGAAAACATCGTGAGGAAACCTGCATACATCTGCGAAGAAATTCAAAGGTGTATGTTAAGTCCCCAATCCGCATTGGGCTAGCGTGGGGACTATAGCCCGAGCCCTCTCGCACATGAGAGGAGGCCTGTGCCCAGCAGTGGGACGTATATAGGCTGAATTATTATTATTTTTATTATTATTTCTATTCTAGTTTCTGATGTTCCTTCACTGCCGCATTAGGATTAAACTCAAGTCAACACTTTCAGCAAGATAATACACGGGACGGTAGGACAGTGCAAAATTATGTACCTTTTTATAAGTATAACGAGCGAGCTCATCGCCAACAAACTGTCTCGCAGTTTGGCGAATATTTTGTTTTGTGGTACACATATTTTATATTTTAATGTTGTAATAAATAAAAAAAAAAAAAAAAAAAAAAACATGACCTACGTAAATCATGCCTATATCGGGTGTTGATATAAGTAAAAGGCGGTTGTCGAATTTTCCCGGCGGGAAGGCAGCTTCCGCTCCGCTGACTCACGCTCGGGAGAAACATTTCGGTGACGCATCACATTCGCCCCGTGGTCGGTGCGTAATCATACGAGGATATTGTAATATTGAGTAACTTTGAATGAGCATAAATCTTTTTTTATTATTATTGTACTTAGCAACTATCCTTACAGGTACCTTAATACAATAGTGCCTTATTAACTATATAGTTTATATTCAATCTAATAACAACATAAAACATTTAAACAAATTCTTATAAATTACATGAAAACTAGTCAGTTTGATCAGCCACTCAATTTAGTGTACGAACAGTGCGAGTGAGAGGCGCCTTGCGAAGCAGATTGGTTCTGCCGATCGGCTCCACCAGCAGCCGCGGTCGCCGCCTCCGCTACACGTACCCGTCGGGCACACATAGTTTAATATGTGGTAGGTTCCCCGGGATGTAAATGCTTCCGTGAAGGATCTGCACTAAGTGGCATGCGAGTGCGAGATCCCTACGTGTTTTTGATTTATTATAAATTTATACCATGCCTAGTACGAACAGTTTGGGATACATCAGCGGATAGCAAGGATAAACTCCGTACAGTTTCCAATAGATATATAGATAGTCTTCAATAGTTTCCTTGTAAACTTATTTTGTATCCTTTCTATCATGACGTTGTACTTCGACTCATGTGGAGCCCATATTGCATTGCATTCCAGTTGGCTCCGTACTAGGGCATTTTACAAGGCCGAAATGGCCATCAAGTTCGTAAAGCCTACTGCTCGCCGAAGTACAAAGCCCAGGATTCGAAACGCCTTTTTGCACGTGCTTACAATATGGTCCCTAAAAGTCAGGTCCGCATTCAAACCTACCCCTAGATCTCTTGCCGATTTCACTCGCTTCCATTGCGATAATAATCAAATTAATCATATATGCTATTAGAGCGGGACAGAGCGAGGAACGAGACTATTTTATTTTATCTATGAACTACCTGAAAATGCTACCTTAAGACTGGTAAATACTGCTTCTGCAATCAACCATATCATATAATTGGGGAATAATTACATTGACCTTCCTGTCTCCATTGGTAACCCACTTGACGGTACGAGTACTGGCATCTAGTTGCTAATACCTGCCTACATAATAAATTTATCTTACATCATACTTCATAATCGCAAATCATCTTTTATGCTCTATCCAGCAGCCTAGTTTTCTGCGGTTAGGTGTAGGTATTTTAAGTTAAGCTGGGATAGGAACCACTCTCTCCTAAGTGCCAATAGATCATAATTTTAAATTTGCTAAATATATCTTACAACACTTTTGGTACAATTTGTTAATATAATACTCAATATATTGCAATTTAAGTGCTCATATTTACTGCTTATAACAGAAGCAAGAACTAATTCATAAACACATAAATGATATTGTAAGGAGAGCACTTTTGTCAGCAAATGTACCGTGCTTGATGGAGCCTCCAGGACTGAGCCGGTCCGATGGCAAAAGACCTGACGGGCTGACTCTTGTACCATGGGAAAGGGGTAAGTGTCTTCTCTGGGATGCCACTTGTGTCAGCACTTTTGCCGCCTCGCACATTGGCCGGACTGTCCGGACGGCAGGAGCGGCGGCTGAATTTGCGGCACTCCGAAAGCGCGATAAGTACTCGGCGCTGCTGTCGAGATATATGTTTGTCCCGTTAGCGGTAGAGACGTCCGGGTGTTGGTGTGCCGAGGCCAAAATTTTCTTGGGCGAATTGGGGCGGCGGTTGAGGGAGAGGGGTCATGATCCTCGTTCCAGGTCATTCCTGATGCAGAGGCTGTCTATCGCGATTCAGCGTGGCAACGCGGCGAGCGTGATGGGCACCTTTGCGTCTGGGAGGGCTCGGGACGGGTTGTTTGATTAATTTTTGTATTTGTGTCTTTCTTTTTGTTTACTTTTACTCCTGTTTAGTTTATAGTCAATTTTAATGTTTTATTCATAAACTACTTAGATTAAGATTTATGTAAGCAATTACTTTCATATGCATGTTGTTTGCCTGTTATTGGGTGAATACTCGAGCAATTTGTTTTGTGTTCAATAAGTTTTAATATATATGACACCTGTTGGCAAACCTTTATAATCAGGCATATCATTTCCGGTTCATCTTGCTAACGGCGAGTACTTGCACAGACATAACCTCGTAGCCAGGATTATTCACCAGCAACTTGCTCTTCTATACGGCCTTGTGGACCGCGAAGTACCGTACTACAAGTACTCACTTGCGCCAGTTCTCGAAAATGGTCGTGCAACGCTCTATTGGGATCGATCTATTACCACTGACAGGACTATTGTAGCCAATAAGCCTGACATCGTGATAATAGATCGATCGCAACGCCGGGCCGTGCTCGTCGAAATCACCATCCCCCATGATGAGAATCTCGTGAAAGCCGAGAAGGACAAGTCCAGTACGTCCTAGACTTGGCTCACGAGATAACCGCTATGTGGGATGTTGATTCGACGATCATTGTCCCGATAGTAGTTTCACCGAACGGTCTCATAGCGAAGAGTCTCGACCAACAACACCTTGAGAGACTCTCGCTAAGTGGTTGGATCAAGGGTCAGATGCAGAAGGCGGTGATCTTGGACACGGCGCGGATAGTTCGGCGGTTCCTCTCTCTGCGGCCCTGACCACCGGCAGCTTGGGCCCTGCCCCGGTGCTGGCGGCACCCTAGGTTAGGTTTTTCTATAATGTGTTTATATCTTTTGTATTGTTTTGTAAGTGTTTTTATATTTTACTTTTATATACATATTGTAAAAAGCCTAACGTAAGAAAAAATAAATAAATAAAGGGAATAAATAAATAAATAAAATAGTACACTGCTTGCTGATGAAGTTCGGAATTTGAGCTGGGCTATAATACATGCCTGAAAATATTTTATAATGTTTGGTCAATACGTTCAACAAGACGAAACTAATGCAATAATGTGAATCCGCAATTTTTGGGAACATTTCTGTAAACATATTCAAGTTTGAAAACGTATTGACATATATTTTGACCAAATGTAAGAATATTAAACAATGTTTTTATATTCCTTGTGTTATAATGATAAATGTATGGCAAGACGCGTGCTTTTTGTATGAGGCGTTTTTTCTCGCCGTCCTCGCGCCACATTAATTTTCTCATTTGGAAGTTTCTAGGGTACAATATAGCAGGTTTATTCGAAACATTTTAATCTCACGGGAAGTAGAACCGATTGAATATTGGAAGTTAAAATATAACTTTTTCATCAAACTGAAGTTTAGGCCCACAACGTATACATTAAATGCGTCACGTAGGTACAAAGAATTTGCATAGCAAAATTAATGCGTCACTATCTAGAGTTCTCATACTCTATATTTTCACGACCATTAAGTTTAAAAACCGACATTTCGAGTGTTTATTTCCTAGCAGCAATCTTGAAAAGTTATTAAGCGGCTATCTTTAGCCGTTTAATTAATCCGCTTCCGATTATCGATGATTGGAATAATTTTGCTTAATTTAAAGCTCAAGAACTCGTGTTAAAGGGTTAACGTTAATAAATAATCCAATAGTAACCCTACTCGGACCAAATTAAACTAATTAATCGATGATCCGATAACGAGCTGTCTTTTAGACATATTTGAATAAACAACGCCCATTCTAGTGGAAATAACTTAGACGTAATCCTTAGAGAAGTCAAAAATCAGGTATATCGAAGTCCAATAGAAAAAGCAAATAAAGTAAACAAATATGACAGCGTTTGTTGGCATTTGAAATCTAACTTAAAATTACTATGAAGGTTGATTTCACTGAAGTAAAATAAAGTTATGACATGGTTGTCGTCAAACAGTGCGTGATTACACTGATTACGAAGTATTGAAGGTAAATTGGTTTCTTGACATTATTATCAATTTCTATTGGACCCCACTTAATTTTATACCTATAGTATATATTTATATACTAAAGAGTAAATTTAACTGTCACACGAACATAGTCGCCACCATACAATCGAAATTCACTCACTCATTGGCCTTTGCGTCTATAACAGACGATTTATGGTGTAACGCCAGAGAGCGGCGGCTTTTGGTGGCTGAATAGACCGACGCGAGACTGGCAATTGACATGGTCTACCACAGGCCTGACAAGGGAAATTTGCGGAAAACGGCAATGAGACGCCTTGTCGTCGTTTTTGTCTCTTTTCAGCGAGTGCAGCGAACCAGGTCTCATCACAACACTTGCGACCTTCCACAACGCGTTTGCGCCACTTCGTCCGCTGTTCTGCACCCTCTCCCAGTCTTGGTGGTCGATATGGAAGGCAATCATGCCCCTCTTTGCGCAATATTTAATGGCTTCTCTACACGATGGCCCAGCGTAGGCCAGTCCTAGGGACGCATTTATGCGTTAGAGGGAGCAAGTGATATTACTATCTCATTTCATCGCATAGCTGCGTCCCTTAGACTGGCCTACGCTGGGCCATCGTGTAGAGGAGCCCTAAAGCGAAGCAATGGCATCCCAACGTTTCGTTTTGCATTCGCAACCGCACCAAGAAGAACACGACGAGGAAGCAGAGAGGGTTCCATCCTGTGCACATGCGCTAGCCAACGCAGACGTCTCTGAGAAACCCGGTTAAGCTAGGCAGCTGTGCAATTTCTAGAACCCTTTCGTTTGTGACCTGTCTTGCCATGATATTCCTAAGCTCTCACGAAGGCAACGCATGTAAAGAGTTTATAAGACGTTCTATTTTTGCATACGTTGTCCAGGTTTCAGTTCCGTAGGTTTGCTTAATATAGAAGCTTGAAAGATCAATATCTTCAATCATTAACAATCGAAATTACGCTCTTATTTTATAACGCATTCTGGAATAACATGAAATTTGACATGAACATTCAAGTAACTATAGATTGCAATACAAAGAAATTAGAGCGCGTAGAAGTTTTTATGTGCAAAATATATTATGTATCTTCAACAAGTATGTCTTTGCCAATCACGGAACAAGGTGTTTCGGACATTTGGGAGGCGTGCGCGTAGCCGAAGCCAACACGCAGAGTCCCTATTGACACTTTAATAAGATGTAAGGGGTACAAAAGTATTATTATTAATTTCTTTATTCCTTGAATAATCATTTAAACTTCGAACATCTTTGACTCACGAGGGAAATTGATTTGACCTCATTTCTAGTATCAGTCGAAGTGAAGCTATATTCGGAATTAAATGTCAATAACAGAGTATGCTCAAATGCCGCAGTAGCGGTCGTAACACGCGGTTCCTGAATGCATCACATATAGCTTGTAATATATACATATGGAGATAAAGCAGTGTATGTAACTGTACATAGGTATAAAAACACTCGTGTGATGTTATTTTATAAAACTATCTTTCAGCTCGTTTCATAAACCCGAACTTGTATTTTAATGCCTTTCATTATGTAGCAGACACATAATAGATACTTGGAATCAAAAATACTAATAGAAAAAGTAGAGGTTAGATGCCGCAATTTACACAATATTGTCGTATTTTAATGCCTTTCATTATGTAGCAGTCATATAAACAGGGGTCGGACAAAAAGTGCGAATGACGTCAAACCACTTATAGGATGATTTCAAATAGTATTTTTGATTTTCATAAACAATTATCACTTATCATTTATCAACCTCTTTATTAAACGATATCGCCACTTGAAATGAGTAAGTACGTTTTTGACTGACACATTGTCAATCAGATGAACAATAAATTGACTTCGTTATTGTTTAGCTATTGTATCTTCACGATTATATTTAGCTAAAATTTATATTTACTTATGTATAAGAAAACGCTCTAAAATGTCATCTTTACTCGAATATTGTGTCAATCCCACAGACTTGTTCTAACTAATTTCAAATAATTATACCTTATGGTAACAAGTTTCGTGAAATTTATTTTATTCACTACATCACCCTACCACCTGTATTATTAATTCCATGGATTTATTTACGATTATTTTGTTACTTCATTAATACTACTTTGTTACTACATGTCACACGGAAGTTTAAATACAATCTCAAACATCATCCTGTGTGCAAGATTACGTCATTTTTACGTCACACAGTGATCCGTGTAGAACAAGCTAGCTGGACAAAATTATTTTATTGTATGTCGTAGTTCCTACGTCTTTTTTATGTTTGTATTTATGCCGAATTAAAGTTTTTTGTAAATAGTTTTTATTATAAGTTGGTATTTTCATTAAAAAAAAGATACTCAAGTCATAAAGTATTTATTTCGTAAATTAAATTAATACTATAAAAGGATAATCATACACAAAGTGTTAACTCAGTCATTTACAAATTATTATTAGCTTAAAGTTAATTATTCTACACCTTTTTATGTTTTTTTTATTGCCGAGTTCATCACATAATCGAATGGGAACGAATGAAAATACAAACAAATATTCATCTGCGTCATTAGCATCAGTGAATTTTTGTTTGTATGTAATATGACCTGAACTTCCGTTGGAACCCCACTTGCTGATGAGTTTAAATGAAGAGCGAGGCAAAAGATCGTTAAGAACTTCTTGAACTAAAACCAAATGTTCAGCAGTTTTATCTAAAACTGCTTGAACTTTGATCTCAGCCCGAGTTTCAGTAACAACAATATGTTCCTCCGGAGGAAAACAAGCAATCTAAGACTTTCTAAGGCTATACAGAGATGGAAATACCTTCGATCCTTTCTGCATGCATATCTTGCGAGTTATCTTGTACGTCTGCGTGGTCGATTTGGAGTCGATGTAATAGGCCAAAGCTTCGTCGCCGCTCAATTTGTCGTTGATTTCTTCGGTCGCCTTTTGTGGATTTGGACTCAGTAACATTTTTGATAGCTTGAGCTACGTTCCTCCTGCCTGAAGCTCGAGCAGATACTTCAGCAGCGAACAAAAGCACGTTGGTGGTTCTCGACTGGACCGAGTCATAAACTCATCTCCGCTTTGTTTTTAGGCTTGACTCTGAAAAGTCCTTCTGCGGTCTACCAGGTCCGTGTTCTTGTGGGCTTTTTGTCGATGACGAAGGAACAGATTGTTCAATCAACACGTTGAACATGAATTCAGGACCTTGCAGCCACTCGGAATTCCTTTTGATGAAGTTTTCTTTTTTGCATCCTGCGGCTTTCCATCTCTATTCAAGTTTTGATACTCTTGAAATGTTGGCCTTCAAATCCTTCAGAGAGTTTTCTGTTGCACCACTCAAGTCACGTTTTGACAATATAAATTGAAACAGTTGCTCATTCTTGGTTGGTTTTGGAAACTTAAGCCATTCTTCAAAATAATTGGTTCTCAATACGCCAATCTGAACAAATGGAAAAAAATAAAAAATAAAATTAGCGAGGGTTTGCGAGGCTTAGGACAATTTTTTTCTGAAAGTATATTAATGAGAGCTTATTATACAAAAAAACTGTACTGGAGAAACTTGGAGAAATATGTTTGCAAGTCTGTTAAAGTTTGGAAATAGGCCAAAAAGGTTACATTTTTAGAAACAAAGCCGATTTTAAATATTACTAATCCAGATTAATCTCATGATAGTAATAAAAATAAATAGCTCTTACCTTCTTGTTTTAAAGCCATCAGTTGAATAAAAATATTTCTTTACCACACACACACAGGACGTTAACAGCGAGAACGCAATTTTGCTAATAATTGCATAAAATTTTTGCATTGTCTTATATTCCGATGTTAATTACTCAGTATTAGTAAGTCCCAGTGGAACCTAATTATATTTTTCCTTAATCATCACTTATTGTTTATACCATGTGATAAGAATTTCACAGAAATGTGACATACCTTTTTGTCCTGCTAGCTTGTTCTACACGGATCACTGTGCGTCATCCGCACTTTTTGTCCGACCCCTGCATATAAACTAGTATTTGACACCTGGGTCCATTTCTCGAACGGTAATACGGCTTATAGATTATTAGCCCGCAAACTGTCAAATAGTATGGGTTTCCATGACCTAACACTAATAATATTAATCTAATATGGTTGGAGGAGGTGGTGGTTGGTTGGTGGGATCAAAAAGTTTAGAAACATGGGTTAAATGCCGCAATCTACACACTATTCTTACTTTATTTATTTTAATATTTATTTCTTAAATGTGTATGTTTATTCACTGTAATTGTGTATGTGAATGTAGGCTTCATAACGTTTTAGCAACACCTACTTTTTCGATTAACTTCTCTGTTTCCGCTACCCAAAGGTTGTCTGGAAGAGATCGTTCTTTAGCGATAATACCGCCTGTTGTCTGCCTCTACATTTAATCAATTGTTTCTTTTCCTGTATCTTTTTACTAAGGTGTGCCAATAAAGAGTATTCTATCTATCTATTCTCATTAGTTATTGAACAATCCGGCTCGTGTGCTGATAATGAAAGTCCAAGGTTCGCGTTGCGTCACTGTCGCTCCGGATCTACAACTACATATGCCAATTGCATATAATAGTGTTTGCTACACTAGGAATAGAAGTCTCGAGACTTAGTAAGCGGCATCGCCTGAGACCCAAGTGCATACTGCACTTACTTAACCTATGAATTCAAGTTCGAAAAAAATATGAATTTTGAAAGGTTTTATCTCGGAAACTATAACATCTACAGAGATCATTTTAGTTTCGTACTGTAGCAAATTTAGTCTACTTTAAAAACGCCCTGAGAAGGTACTATCAAAAACTAGTCCTTTAGGGTTATAATCGCCCAAATCTAAAAAAAAGGAAATTCTCGCTGTTTTCTCGATTTTTGACAAAGTTGCATTCGGCGCTCAAGGTCAGAAACTGGATTATTCATTGGGCCAACATACATCAAAAACAAGTCCGCTAGAAATCAGTACCTCTAGTGTAAATATTTTCGACAGCGAAACGTGACGTACGCGTTTGCGTTAAGTGTCATTTTTTATGAGATAAATGACTTTCCAAAACGTCCCGCTTGGCGCGCTGTTTAAAAATAAAAACCCATACAAAATGAGACTTAACGCAAACGCGTACGTCACGTTTCGCTATCGATTAAATTTACACTAGGGATACAGAACTATCGGAGTTGATGCAAACGCTAAATGTGTAAAGTTACATTTTTCTGATAATTATACCACGAAGCCATTTTGTTTGTATTATGCTATTCTTAGAAGTAAATAATTATGCATCTAGGTTAATTTTTCTTACACTATCGCTTTGGACAACTGTAATGATATAGTGTACCGTTATAAAAAAAAAACTTAAATTAATTTTCTCATTGGCATTGTGAACGATAGGGGTGGTAATGATACTACAATGGGACGCACAAAAGGCAAGGAAATATTATTCATGTAATTCGTATGATGCAATATCATATAGTCGTATGAATAAGGCTGTAAGTATGTAGAAGGCTGATGACAGTAGCACAGAATGATATTTTCGTAAGTAACTTTTAAATCTCTTCCATGACCAAATACAGGGCACATAAAATCACTATAACTAATAACTGATGTAACTTCTCTTTTATAAAAAAAAAAAACTCCGTAGAGTAGACAAAGTTTTTAACGTTTATCTTCTTAAGTTAATCTATGTTTACTTACTGATAACAATCTCATATAACTTGTCACTTTTCGTGACAATGTAGGGTACTCTAGGCTAATACTGCAGTTAAAACTACCCTCATATGGATCATTAAGAAAAAAAGAATGTTGGTAAGCCAAAATACATTCATAAGTTGCTTAGTTTAAAATTTTCAAAACTTTAATTTAGTTGGGGCAGTACTTGCCATTGTCCAATTTAAAAAATATTTCATAATCTGAACTTTATGCATGTGTGCAACTTTTGATTATATGGCTATTTCAATACACAAGAAAAATAAAATTTTCATACTACACCGATCCACCCTACTATTGAACTCCCTTCTGTCATGAGCACCAGATTGTGATATGTTTGCAAGTCGATGGATGGTTGTGTATCAGTACCCGTACCATGAGTCACTGACAGTGTCAAAACTGACATATACGCTATCGAGAACGTAATTTACTTTCTATACATCTCGCTCGCACTTATATGCGAGTACGAGCGAGATGCATAGTAAGTAAGTTACGTTCTCGATAGCGTTTATGTCAGTGCCGAACTAGTGGTAGTCACATAGATGTGTCTGCGGTATTCTGAGGTGATGGACGAAAGTTGATTGTGATCTGTTTTTCCTATGTTTAATCCTATTTTATAATCTGAATTGTACAGTGCTTTGGATTCGACTGTAATGTTGTATATTATGTTTCAAATAAATAAATAAAATAAATAAATGACCATCGCTGATTTGTTTGAAACGAACTCTGAACATATAAGTCCATTGATCGTATGAACAAAACTTCGATGAAAGTTCAACACTTGCATTGAGTAAATATTGTACCGGATCCACGACACAATATGATTATATAACCTAATGTATCGATATACTCGTACAAAAAAAAACGCTGGTGGCCTAGCGGTAAGAGCGTGCGACTTGCAATCCGGAGGTCGCGGGTTCAAACCCCGGCTAGTATCAATGAGTTTTTCGGAACTTATATAGGGATACGAAATATCATTTGATATTTACCAGTCGCTTTTCGGTGAAGGAAAACATCGCGAGGAAACCGGACTAATCCCAACAAGGCCTAGTTTACCCTCTGGGTTGGAAGGTCAGATGGCAGTCGCTTTCGTAAAAACTAAAGCCTACGCCAAATCTTGGGATTAGTTGTCAAGCTGACCCGAGGCTCCCATGAGCCGTGGCAAAATGTCGGGACAACGTGAGGAAGAAGAATGTACCGACATGGCCTACTGACAAACAAACATTTGCTTCCTCGAGTCTCATTCATACTTTATTATACTTTATTGCACATAAAACATTAAGTAAGTGGCCTTAATGCCTTAACGCATTCTCTACCAGTCAACCGCTGCCGCTGGGTCAAAAAGAGACGTTTGTTAGGCTTTGTACTTCAGAATAACCTCCTAAGACCCTGAGTACAAATTTTTGTACATATTCCAAAATCTATTTTGAACTTTTCTTATGTAACAAAGGGTTCCAAATTCAAAAACAAAACAATTGCTTCTGGGTCTTAGGATATCACTACCTACTATTTACAAATTAAACACTAATTAATATAGTATAATGAAATCATAAACTATATACTCGTACATATAATTTGATGGCATTCTAGCGAAATCACACAAATATTAATACAACAATTTGCAAAAGCTTTTAAAAATGGATATAAATAATAAGTTTTTGGCAAAAATTTCATTTTTGGTACAAGCTATTATCGATCACTGTACTTTTCTTTCCACAGGCAACTAATACTCATCGAGCGAATTATAAAAACCCCTAACACAATTAGATTGGTTTATTTCATCACAGAGGCTTGTTCAGATATTTGTGAGCGCCTTTGGCTGCTCCGATATATCCGATACTTACTGTACCTATTGCAAACTGTATACGAACCACACGATTCGGTAGATTTGGTACTGTAATTACGACTATCGGCCCGATTCGCAGATAACGATAAGTTCAAATAAGTTCTCAGTTAGATATCATTTATATGTCGTATAATTGACAGATTCAGGCAACCAATGTCACTTTGATGTTAGAAATATCGTAGATAGATCTTATTGTGATCATAGCGGAATCGAAATAAACGTCAATTACGACATGTCGTTTAGTTATTGATCTCTTAAAGATCTTTCCACGATCTTAAACGTGTCTTAATCATTCTTCGAATCGGGCCATATAGCGGTGCGTGTTACAACTATAGCAAATGAAAACCTCTTTTCAAAGCCGACCGCAGTCGGGCTTCCCCGAGCTTATATACTAGAAAAAAAAAGAAA
This sequence comes from Cydia pomonella, assembly GCF_033807575.1. Classification (NCBI taxonomy): domain Eukaryota; kingdom Metazoa; phylum Arthropoda; class Insecta; order Lepidoptera; family Tortricidae; genus Cydia; species Cydia pomonella. Next base: position 18,064,994 of record NC_084717.1, on the reverse strand, counting down.
TAAGCAGCTTTTACTTATTTACAATATTAGTGGCGGTAATTACTATAACTGTTCCACATTTTTAGTTAGTTTTTAGCAGGGATCGGAAACCGGTATTTTTTGTATGGGAACGAAAACGGTATTTTTTCGTTCTTTGTTAATTACTTCATTTCTAATTAGGCAATCTAATAATACGAAGTCGTTATCTGAAAACACAACTGAGTCCTACATTTAGAGTATAAAATAAACCGAAATATATGGGTATATCGATGTTTTTGCAAAAAACCGGTTCCGATCCCCGGTTTTTAGTTAGTTACAAAAAACGAGAACCAAAATGAACAGAATACATTACATTGCATTAAGTAATTAAATTATAATTAGGTACAATCATTTTAAATACAATTTACAGTACATATGGGGCTACTTTATAGCACTAGTGCGAGAAGTAGCATATTACGTTACTGTGTCGAACATTTAAAGGGCCATATGTACTGTAAAACGTTGTACGATACATGTGCGAATAGTTAATTCGCAACTCGTGTCGATTTAAAACACTCCCTTCGGTCGTGTTTTAATTTATCGCCACTCGTTTCGAATTTCCTATTTTTCGCACTTGTATCGTAATGTACTATTACAGCCATTTGCAAAAACTGTTATAATCCATATCATAGATATAAAAGGTAATCACGATTTATATCCTGGTCGATTTAAGTCTAGTGAAACTAACCGTGAATCATCTAAACTGTTAAAACAATTAAAACACGACTAAAGGGACCTATTTTATGTGTTTTAAATCGACACGAGTTGCGAATTACTTATTCGCACATGTACCGTACAACGTTTTACAGTACATATGACCCTTTAAATTTTCGACTTAGTTACGTAATTTGCTAATTATCACACTAGTGCGGTAAAGTAGCACCATATGTACTGTAAACTTTATTGGCAATCGAAAATAAGTATCATTTTGCCTTAAAATGTCAGATACCTATATTAATATTATAATGTGACTTGACAGATTAGTACATGACGAAAGGATAGTAAATTAACCTTTTCAAAATGTCAATGCCATTTGTGTTTAAAGCTTATGAGTCGGCAATTAAATTTGATCTAACGTTTAAATTAGGTAGTCTATTGATCTTGTCTGTACTTGGAACTGAAGTTATTTAAATATAACTTTAAAATAATAAACATTTATCATACTATAATGAATCACTAAAAAATACTTAAGAACGAAAAAATAATTCAGCAATAACCGTAGAACTTAATTTTAGAGTTAGTACTCTGACGTTATTATTGACTTTGTGAGTCTCAAGGCTTTCACAACTTATAATATAAAAAGAAATGCACATAAATTACAACAGTTTATCTCTCATTTTGCTGCTGTTTTATTTTATTGATGTGCAATACAATACAATACAAATATACTTTATTGCACACCTCAATACAGAAACAGTACAAATAATACAACACATAAAGAAGAGGTAAACAACAGGCGGTCTTATCGCTAAAAAGCGATCTCTTCCAGACAACCTTTAGGTAGCGGAATTAAAAAAAAAAAAAAATGTTATGTCAGTAGGTGTTCCAGATGCAATAAAAGAAGTCTAGCACAGAAATGCAATCATTGTATTGTAATGTATTGTAATCTCATTTCATGTACATACAGTTGTATCGGGGTTGCTCCAATTGAGTGCTAGCAGGCCTCCGTCACTCGCTCAAGGCCACGCGCTATATGCCTACCGCTCGGCGTATCGTCGACGATACAACCGACAGAGGGCCGCCGAACGCCCGCCTGAGCGCTCGCACCGCACTGCGCCGCACGTTTCCCGCGCTTACGCTTCGAAATGCCGAAACCACGTAATTATTGCGCCGTAGATGGGTGTAAAAGTCAAAAAACAAAGGAAGATTTGTCGTTTTTTTCATTGCCGAGAGACGAAGAAAGGTGAGTAGTATTTTAAATCTTATCTGTTTGAATTTTGTCACCATTTATTTCTTTGAACGTAAGTAGGTAAATTAAGTAGCTTTTTGAGTCAGGTATTATAAAAGTTTTGTTTTTATAGGTCATTCCTACTGTAGATACCTTACCTAGTTCTTGCGGCCCGATTCGAAGAATGATTAAGGCACGTTTAAGATCTTGGAAAGATCTTTAAAAGATCTACTTAAACCCCATGTCAAAATTGACGTTTATTTCGATTTCGCTGTGATCCCAACAAGATCTTTCTATGATATTTCTAACGTCAAAGTGACATTGGTTGCCCGAATCGAGCTCCTTCTGTCAATTATACGACATACAAACGATATCTAAATGAGAACTTATCTAAGCCAGAACTTATCGTTATCGTATCTCATTCTTCGAATCGGGCCGTTATGCAATGGATAATGTCCGATAATTTTAGATTTCTTTGATATTTTTACTATGGGTAGGAATAAGCGTCTGTCGGCGCAGGCCGACGTTTGTCTGGGTCTCGTTACGTGTAGATAATCAATAAAAGAAGGTATAGGTTTGAATCGACGTATATTCACTTTTCACAAGGATAAATAGCAAGAAATCAATAGATATGACGTTTTCGGACCGATTCGCAGAAGGAAGTGTCGTTATCACGTGGTCCCGGGAAACGCATGTCTATACTTACTTACTCCGTTGGCTCAGCGACCCAAAATGAGACTTGGCCTCCGACACAAGACAGCGCCACTTTTCTCGGTCCTGTGCGACCTCTCGCCAATTGTCGACTCGAAGCTCGCGCAGATCCGCCTCCACCATGTCGCTCCAGCGATACCTAGGGCGTCCGATAGGACGTCCTCCTGCTAGGCGACCCAGGTACGCTCTTTTTACGTTCCGATCTTCGTCCATTCTCTCAAGGTGGCCTAACCAACGGAGTCTGTGGGCTTTACTTTCTCCCATGATGTTAGGTTCAGCCACTAGGTAGCCGGATGGAAGTTGGACAGTCCTTAAGAACCGTGAGATTGAAGACCTAGTGGCATGTCTATATTTACTGTAAATTGTTCCAGAATTTTATACCTACAACTTAATTTTGACTTTTTTATTTCGTTCGATAAATTAAAATTCTACTCGGAGCTCTCTTGTGGAAAACGGAAGCAGGGGGGCCAATACCTGCGACATAAAGACGTTCTCAAACGCCACCTCGTCGCTTGCGGGATACCGACTGACTGCTGGGAGGGCATTGCATTGCAAAGATCGGAATGGCGTTCTAGTGTTCAAAAGAAAGTAGCTCAATTTGAGCAGCAGCGTCTGGAATACCTAGATGCTAAGCGTCATATCCGCAAGACGCGACCTAAGCCCTCCTACACATACACCCGCAACTCGACTGGACAACTCCATTGCGCATCGTGTGACCGCATCTTCAAAACAAAGTTTGGTTTTGCGAGCCACATAAGGGCATTTCATAATCCGGACAAGAATTGTTGATGGAGTCGCCATTGCCGGATATGGCAAGGAAGGACTACTATAGCCAAATAACACTAGACCCAACTCATAGTGTTGTGTTCCTGCCGGTGAGTAAGGTTGCCAGAGCTCAATGAGGGGAGGGAGGGGGTTAGGGTCGGCAACGCGCATGTAACTCGTCTAGGCTACGGATACTGCTTACCATCAGGCGGGCCGTATGCTTGTTTGCCACCGACGTAGTATAAAAAAAAATTATACTTTGTATTTTGTTGGTTAATATGTTTATGTTTATATATAATATTATATGTAGATATTTATAGTGTTTACAAATTTTTGGGTACGTCTATTGTCATGTTTTAATAGGTACTTAAGTTTAGTTCTATCGTAGGTTTAGAAAATAGTATTTTAAGGTTCCGCGGAAGTAGTCCTCCAAGGCACATCGCTAAGCGGGTTCCTTGTTCGCATATCAAATCCCTATATATTTTATCAGATTACATCTATCAGAACACCGAAAATCGATTTACCTAATGTGGATGTGGAATCACCTATGCTCGTTTCACTAACACCTAATAAACGAATTACCTAATGCACGTTTCACGTATAATTGTTTAACCTAAGCTCTGTACCCCTAGTGTAAATTTATTCGATGGCGTAACGTGACGTACGCGTTTGCGATAAGTCTAATTTTGTACGGGATTTTGAGTTTCCAAAACGTTCCGCTTGGCGCGCTGTTTTTAATTCCCATACTAATTGAGACTTGACGCAAACGCGTACGTCACGATACGAAATCGAATAAATTTACACTTGGGGCTCAGAATACCTATGATCAATTTACCTAAAGTTGACACACCTAATGCTCGAAATACCTAAACCCGATTTACCTAATACACAAAATGCCTAAAGCTAATATACCTAATACACCAAACACCTAATACGATATACCTAATGCACGAATTACCTAATGATCGAATTACCTAAAGTTAATATACCTAATGGATGAAATACCTAAACTCCATTCACAATGAACGAAATATGTGCATAGATTTATACGATGACATACAATAATTGGAATACATTTCGTTCGCCAAATCATTCAATTGGCTAAATATTTTTTTAATATAATATAAGGTCTAATGTCATTTGATAGTCAATCTCAATATAGATGCAACGACGAGCGAAGCAAGGAGGATCGTGTTAGGTTAACTGAAACCAAACAGCGCCAGAACTAACTTTTATTTCATCTGTTATATTTTTATGATGTTAACTGAAAAAAAAAAAGTTTTTGTGTTTTGTACTAGCCTTACGAAATCATTCTGTTTAGGTAGCAGCGTAGCGCGTAGCGTACCTACCGTTTAAAAAGGTATATCGACTATTCTGTGCATTTAGTGTATCGAATTTAGGTATTTCGTTCAGTAGGTATATCAACTTTAGGTTTTTCGTTCATTAGGTTTAACAGTTTTAGGTATTTCGTCCATTAGGTAAATCAACTTTAGGTATATTGTCCATTAGGTATATTAGCTGTAGGTGCTTCGTGTATTAGGTATAATATCTTTAGGTGAAAAGTGGCTTAAGTATATCAGCTTTAGGTGAAACGGGCATTAAGTAAAACGTGCATTAGGTATAGCGTGCATAAGTTATAGCGTGCATTAGGTGTTTCGTACATTAGCTTAGGTATTATAAACTTAGGTCAGTCAATCTTTAGGTAAAATTAACGTTAGGTAATTTAAAAATAGGTAAATCGAGCATAGGTGATTCAACATTAGGTAAATCGATTTTCGGTATTCTGATATGTAACCGCTTATTCCTACTCACAATTCATTTATTTCATAAACAGTTAAAAAAGTTTTTATAAACGTCTTTTTTTTCAGGCGCCGGACATGGCTTGAAATAATAGGGAGGCCTGATTTATTAACAACTGAAACAAAGTCCGCTTGTCATTTTGTTTGTTCGCTACATTTTGACAAATCTATGATAAAGTACGTACCACAGCTGAAATCTGATGCAGTACCCACAAAATCATTACTAAATCAACCAAGTACTTCCAACCTCAATACAAACGAAGACTGTAAAAATGCGTCGACTCAAACGAAAAAATCATTTATCAACGTTCCATCAGCAGTTACCATTAAGGGTCCTGATAAGAAGTCATCATGTGTACAAGCTACGTCAGACAACGCTAGCGATAATACTACACAAACAACACAAGAGCTTTCGTCTGATACACCCAGGAAACGTAAACTTCGAGTAACAAGGAGACAGAAAAAAAAGAAGGAAGCTTCAGCATGAATTGAGTAGAATTAAAAAAGAAATCCAATCAAAAGAGTCTGAATGCTACGAAAATTTCAGTTACAATTGTGAAGATTAAATTATTAAAAGAGTCCCTCTGGTCGCATAACAACTTTTATCATGTTTTTAATTGTCATAACACTTTATGCATAAAATTGTAAGTCATAAAAATATTTAGTCAGAATTTATTCCTGAGCACAACTGGGTTTTTGTCATAAATGAGTTGTCATATTGTTATAGTCATTAATTTAATTCGCATAAAATTTTATGCTAACTGCTTGATATCCTTAATTGTTATTCGTTCGAAGTATTGCAGTGTATAGTATTAATATAGACATAAAAAATTAAGTCATATGTTTAGTGGTCATAATATGTTTTTTTTTCCAGAGGAGCCCCCTCCAGTAGGAGAAACGGTTTTATAAAAGAAACTAATCATAGATATAGATTTATTCAAATAGTAGATAGGTTAGGTTCGTTAGGTTTCTTTAGATGCACGAAGGGCAAACTACGCAGAAACGGGGCTCCTTCGAATTAAGTGTATGGACGGATATTAGCGAAAAGGTTTTTAGGAGGGTGTATATATAATAACATTATAAGAATCGATAAATATGCTTTTAGCTGGTATGACATTTCATTCATTATAATTAAAACATATATGCAGAAAATTGTGAACTGGTTCTCAAGAGCGTTTTCTAAATTATTACTCAGAAATATGTTGCAAAATTCACGTACTAGTAACTGCCAACAAGATATTTGTGACTTGCTTCAGAGGTCTGATACCACCTCGATTCATGAACGGCCCAAATCAGCCCAGCGCAGAAGGCCAGAACATCTTCAGCGATTGTCTTAAACGGCAAAACCGAATACCGATGTGATTTACCTGCTAAAAATGCATTGACTTATTAACAGGGTATTTATTATATAATTGTAGTAAAAAAATATAACTGCACTAGCTTTAATGCTTTGTTACTGGAGAAACCTAATGTTGATAAAAGTCCCACCTGAAACGTTGCAATGTTTTTCATCACACTTGCGAAGAAAAACCTAAATTTTAAACGAAATAATGCTTAAATACGGTGACATATCAAACATCGTCCGCTATTTTGTAATTTCTTGACAGGTTAGCATCGAGGGCACAGACCTATTCGGCATTCCTTCCGCGGGTCGGAGCTGGCCCGCGGGCCGTACTTTGCCCACCACTGTTCTAAAGAAAAGTAGAACGGTTTTACTATAACAAATTTTCCATTCGCACAGGTCTTGTTTTAGGGACAAAATCATACTGCGAAGTTTTGATAATCGTGTAACAAACAGTCATGGTGCAGCCACATTGGCTGTTATAAAATGTTATTGGTGTAACCTCGTATGACAGGGACAACATAATAAAGCACTATCAATACTATCATGCTGTCCCTGTCACACGATGTTATATAACATTTTATAACAACCAATGTGAAAGAAACATAATGGATGGTGGAAGCAATAACACAGAAGCAAACGGAAACAAGGTCGCCCTAAATTGACTTGGCGCCGTTCCGTGGAGCAAGTTGGGTGTATTGGGGATGAGGTAGGAGGAGGTTACCCAAGCTGCCCAGGACCAGAATCAGTGGAAGAAAATGGTTCGAGCCCTATACCCCAGCAGGGGGTAACAGGATGGAAAGAAGAAGAAGAATGTGGCAGCACCATTAAGCAGTTCCGCTGAGTTCGGAATTTCAATTTGCTAGAATCCCTAAGCTATCTGTGCACTGCTTTGAAGAGAACAAAGGTAGGAGTGTCATAATAAGTAAACGTCACATTTTCATACAAATTCGATATTTATGTGAAATGTGACTTTCCACGGGTAAAAGGTACCCTATGGTAATCAGAAGTTTCTTACGACGCGTATAACCTTTTTAATAGCGACGTTTTTAATAGCGTAAGCGCCACCCACCATATGGTACCTTTATCCGTCAAACGTCACAAATATCTACAAAATTTACTCAAAATTCACTTTATGAAATTTGGTGCGTAAAGCAACACCAATCGAACGTATACCTAACATATCTCGTCTCAAGTTACACGGAAAATCTTATTTATCAGGACCAACCAGATGTCTCAACTGATATAATATGATGAACAATGTTAAATTCTTATAATTCAAGATTTAAAGTTTTATTTCTTGGACGAATTTTTAAGTTTATATGGAAATTCGTAAAGATTTGGCAAATAATATAGCCTTTATTTCTTCATTTACACAGTTACATTTATTGAAAAGAGGATAGATTAAATGAATAAAATTAAATTGTGACTACTTATAAAATAAAACGACTAAAACTAAACCTACTTAGAAAAAATAAAAATACCTAAAACAGACCCTGGCCTCTTGGCAGGGTGCCCATCACGCAGGCAGCATTCCCGCGCTGTATCGCGACGGCAAGCCTTTGCGCGAGAAAGCTGCCTGCGCGAGGGTCTCCCGTTGCCTCCCTCAATCGCTTTCCAAGCTCTCGTGGAGCCCACGCGCAATTACAAATAATTGTTTTCCTTGCAATTCCTTGGTTGACCAAGACCTTTTTCTTTGTGTAAGCATTTTATCGCATATTAAAAAGATTTTCCACTCCCGTAATTTTATTTGTCATTTAAAGGGTCGTGCACACACCTTTAAAACCCTACCTTATAGTTGTCAAGACAAGTTCTTTAGTCTATTCCCCAAAAACGCATTTGTGCATACACGCAGTATCTTTTTGGCACTTTTCCATACTTCGTGTAATGACCACTTAAAGAATATTGTATGAAATACATTCTTGCCAACCTTATTTTAAATGTCACCTTTGACAAATAAGTGAACCATAGACAAGTTTTTTCAATTTCATTCATTCATTTTCCCGCCCGTACCCTACATTCTTTGTTACTTCTTGAATGAGGTTATTGTGGTTGTCGAATAAAAACTTAACTTTTGTGTTAAATAACAGTATGTCTTTCAAGTTAAAATGGATGAAGACGAAAACTTAGTGTCTACGCCTGAAGAAATATCAGTGATGGCCCAAGAAGTCGCTAAAAATTTACTGCCTTCAAAATCGCGATAGATGAAATGAAAAATATTTGTTAAATTTCCAATTTTATTTCAAAGTGGTCGTAGAAAAAGTATTATATGCAACGTTGTTTAACCGAGTCAAAAAATACTCGTGGCGTCTTTATTAACAATTTTCGGCTTCGCCTCAAATTGTTACTCACGCCACTCGCCTTTTTTGACCTCTCTTAAACAACGGTTGCATAAAATTCTATGTTGATTCAAGCATAAATTCAAAAATCACCGAGGTTTGTGAGGTTATTTCACTGTTTTAAACTCAAAGACGTCATCTAGCTTTTAAAAGCTCTCGTAAAAGCTTACAGTTTGTGTTGTTGAATAAATAGTCGTGCATATTTTCAAGTCAAGAGCGCGGCCACAGTTTCGGTGGAAACTTACACGAACACGAATGCAATTTTAATTTCGAATGAAATTCACGAATGTTTAACCCCTTATTCATGAAAATATCTGTTATTTATTGTCTCTTTTCTAAGAAAGAAAAATGTCAAAGTAACGAATACATGCAAACGATTATTACCGTTATGTTAAAATAGATTAACTTATGTTGTATCCCTTTCTATGTAATACATATACTTAAGTCAAATGACAGACTAACACAAACGATTAAGAGCTAATTGAGGCATGTAGCGTTAGAGTCACAAGGCTTGACTTGAGTCTTAATTCGTCCACATTGTAAATATTGTAATTGACTCCATTGTGTATTACCAAATTATACCCAAATAAATGGATGTCTGATATTGGTGAAATTGTGAAATCAATTAAAATAAGCTTAATTAAAAGTTCTTGACTATCACGCAATTTTTAGAAATTACAATGTATTAACCCTTTTCCAGGCCGCACCAATCTACAAGGCTATCCCAAAAAAAGCGGCCAAGTGCGAGTTGGACTCGCGCATGAAGGGTTCCGTACCATTTATGACGTATTAAAAAAAACTACTTACTAGATCTCGTTCAAACCAATTTTCGGTGAAAGTTTTCATGACAATGTATATCATATATTTTTTTTAGTTTTTTCATTCTGTTATTTTAGAAGTTACGGGGGGGGGGGGGGGGACACATTTTACCACTTTGGAAGTGTCTCTCGCGCAAACTATTCATTTTAGAAAAAAATGATATCAGAAACCTCAATATCATTTTTGAAGACCTATCCATAGATACCCCACACGTATGGGTTTGATGAAAAAAGATTTTTTGAGTTTCAGTTCTAAGTATGGGGAACCCCCAAAATTTATTGTTTTTTTTTTTTCTATTTTTGTGTGAACATCTTAATGCGGTTCATAGAATACATCTACTTACCAAGTTTGAACAGTATAGCTCTTATAGTTTCGGAAAAAAGTAGCTGTGACATAATCGGACAGACAGACGGACATGACGAATCTATAAGGGTTCCGTTTTTTGCCATTTGGCTAAGACAGAGTACATAAGACAAGTAACATTTCCTGAAAGTGTAATCTAATTTGAACCTTAAATCGGAATGCTAAAGTTGAAATTCTAATGGCGCGTATGTGGTCGATAAATCGTACTATGCCTGGAAAAGGGTTAACGCTACATACGTAACCATCAATAATTTAACCTTCTATCGTATTAGGGTGAAAATAATGACCGTTTTTTAGTGCATACGTTTTATTGGCAATAGGTACTTAATGTATGTTTTTTTTTTGCTCACGTATTTTTTAATATAACTTCGGTAGCAAACAAGTATACGGCCGGTCTGATGGTAAGCTAAGCAGTCACCGTTGGCTATGGAAGCCTGCAATTACAGGAATGTTACATGCGCGTTGCCGACCCCTTAAAAACCTGTACACTCCTTTTTTGAAGCACCTCATACAGCACCTAGGCAAAACCTCGGTCTGCCCATTCCACAGCCGGAGCGTCCGCGGGAGCAAATTCCGCTTAAACAGCACAGTGCGCGACCATTTCAATAAATGAGGTAAATGTAATATTTTTTTGACAATATAGTGACGCACTTGCAACTACGAGAAAGACTTAATAGATGTAACTTACCTGATTATTGTGGAACGTATCACTTTCTAATTCAATATTTTCTCTAACGTGACGCTTGACGCTTGCTTTATATTGCATGCCTTTCAAATTTGTAACGTCGTACGTACGTTAATAAAAAATGCTTAGAAATATAAATATATTTATTGCAAGAACATAGTGTTTTGATACAATCGGTGGTCTTAAAAAAAAGTCCTTATTTTCTACCCTAAAACCCTACCCCTACCCTACCCTTTTTTTCTAGATTAAAAGAGCTCAGCAAATAAAATATATTTAAATTTAGAAATTCAGATTAATGGTAACGAGTGTTTTTTTTTTTTTAAATAAAATGTACTAAGTGCTTTTTAAGAATGAGTTTAATTTATTTCTTTACTGTGATTTTTTTAACCTATTACGGTGTCCCACAAAGGCCTCTCCCCCGTGTCCAGCCACCGTCCTCAAGATGTTGTTATTACTGTCTCGCACTCGTCTCAGCAAAGAGGCTACCCTCCTGCGTTTGATGGCATGGAAGGGAAGCCATCAGTGTGCGCCTCGGCAATGACGAGAAAGCTTAGCAGCCTAACCACACCCTGAAGATATAATTAGTCTGGTTATAGAGAAGGCGTCTTGATTTCATGCATTTTTCTCAGAATAATCTTATTAATAATAACTCCACGGCCGATTCGGCCACGGCGACTGCTATCAACTCCGTTGCTGTCTCTGGTTTGCTCGCACATGACTGACGTTACTAAACGTAGTCCCCAATTTCCTCCCTGGATATTGATATTATGGAAAATATTTTTACACAATCCATTGCATATACCTACCCTTTGATTTTTTTTTTTAAGTTTATGAGCAAGCTCATAGTAGCGGAGAGGAAAATCTGGCGCAAGATGCTGGCATCTATCAGACATGAAGATGGAACTTGAAGGCGTAGGAAGAATAGGGAGCTAGAGGAGCTGGTTGCGATGCCCAATATAATTGGCGTGATCAAAGCCACACGACTTCGCTGGCTCGGTCACCTAGAGATGATGGGAGAGGATCGTGCTGTGAGAAGAGCGTATGTGAAAAACGTCCGTCTGGGACGCCCGTCCCAGATACCGCTGGAATGACGAAGTCCTAAAAGGCCTGTTCGGCCTCGGAATACCCAACTGGCGCGAAGTGGCGCAGGATAGGGCAGACTGGCCCTCTCTTGTGTCAGAGGCCAAAATCCTGTTTGGGTCACTGAGCCAGTGAAGTAAGTAAGTATGTTTATTATACCTACGTGTTAGGAGCAAGAAACATATTCCATACAAATCTTTAAAAGCGTCAAACTTTTATAATAATTAATAAAATCAAACGCAGGGGCATCGGTGTTTCTAAAATGCTAAAAATCAAAGAGGAAAATGGGAACTACGTATGTTTGGAGAAGCGGTCGCGTGACTTCCCCTTTCGTTTTAAGTTTTTTTTACCTATACATTACTTTATACTTAACCAGTCCAAGATTTTGCTTGTCTTCACTCGAGTGTCTTACCTGAAAAGATGAAGAAAACTGTTAGGACGATAGTATTTATACAATATTTGTATCAAATCAAATTAAAACGTTTATTGAGATGAGATACTTAAAATTTGGTCCGGAAACACTACGTAGGTATCCGATGCGATGAGTGAAGATGATATGTAAAAGAATTTCGTACAGCCTTACACACCTAGGACCTAGGCCTGTAAAGCAATCTTCTTTGTTTATAAACGTTAAATTGTGACACAACGTTTTGGCATTCAACCATCAAACAGTAGTAGATTCGTAATTTGTTTTTAGGTGTGTAAACCTGCGAATAAAACAAACCGACTACAATTTTATTTTTATTTCATTGCATTTGAGAGAAGCACTCAAATCTCGGCGAGACACGGGGTTACCGGCCGCGTATCCCTATCCGGCCGAGCGTAGCGTCTATACCTACTTGGCCTGCAACCATTCGTTTCCCGGCCTCTGTAGTATGCAGGGGTACTAAGCCAATAGTTTTGTTGAATCTACGTATATAATGAATATACACACACTAGAAAGGTGAAATTAATCCCACGGATAGTAGCAAAAATTTACTTTGTTTATGGCTACTAATAGTAATATGCACTATTAGCAATTTAAGTTGTAACCATATTAGCGGCAAGTCGCAACACGGATACAGCCGTGTAAACAATCATTGTTGCATTTATTGGGCACGTGTACCGATTAGTTGTATGCACGCTGTGGACAAACACATTGTTTACTGCGGTCGCCTGCATTTGCGATAACGGCACGAGTTTCCTAAATAGAGATGGTAACTTTATTCAATCACAATATTTCTTATGACAGGAGGCAAACGAGCAGCTATAAGCATTTTTTAATACCACGTCGGTGGCAAATTGCTTGATGGTAAGCAGGCACTGTAGCTTATCAACTCCAGGGGTATTGACTGCGTGTTGCCGACCCTTTAAAAATCTGTACACTCCTTTTTTGAAGACTGTAGCCCCTCGAGAAAACCACGGCAGGAAGCTCATTCCACCGCGAGAGAAAACTTCTCTTATCTTAAACTGCACAGTGCGCAACATTTAGAACCAATAAAATTACCGTGGCCCGTGGACACCTGCAACACCAAACCCTCTGATTAACAAGTATAACCCGTAATTAATGCACTTGCATTGCCGGCCTTTTAGATGGGAGTACTCGCTTTTTTTGAACGTCTGAGGGCCGTATCGGTCCGGAAATATTGCGGGCCAGGAAGTTTCTGGAGAAACGCACAGTTGAGGACTTACAACCAACCATCTATATGTGAAGATGGAAATGTTGTCACGTAGAGCGATGGCGGAAAGAAGCGGCAGGGATTAATCAGAATATTCCTCGAAGTATCGGTACTTATAATAGGTTCTTTGTCATAAAGATAACTGTAATAAAATTGACTCGGACCCTAGACCCTTACCATCTTATTACTATTGGTATGGTGCTCATACCAAAGTAATATTTGGGTTGTTTTTATGCTAACAATGACACGGTATGATGCTATCGTAAGAGAGGAAAGACGAGAACTTAAATCTCTCTACTACCCGTTTTTTTTTACAGAAATGTGAAAAAGCCACTTAGATATATTTTACCTAACCTATATTTTAAATTGTGATTGAAATTGAGTTAAATTGGAATTGACTCGGGCGCGCCCGAATGCAGTCCTCATTTGTTTGCGATAACGCAACCTCCTTTTCTACTTCCCCAATTAAGGATATCTGCAGAACCGAGTTACAAATAACAATGCCGACTGTGTAACATATGCAAAAACACCATGGTGCAAATAGCACTTCAGGCGTATTCAGAAAAGGAAATCAGTATACTAATTTGTGTGCAATATCAGTGGTATGCGCTCGCGCACTTTTGTACGCATTACAGTGTACGCATGTCGCAAGAGGCTGGGCAGATGGACTAAAGCTTATTTTACTGATGTCATTGTAGCAACACAACATACAGTTAACAACAATACTACCGTGCTAAGTCTAGAGGGAAATTAGTATTAAATTAATATTGGTATTGAAATTTGATTGACATGATACAAACTAGTTAAAATTTTACATAATCTTTAAGAGGGGATAGCTTTTTGAATGTAACGAAATATCGGTAAATTTTCTATGAAATTCTATTTCAGGAGGAAACGGTTTCCACTAACTACATGTTAAAAACAAAACACTTTTTATTTTGATGTCGATCGCTTCAGCATAACATATTCTAGGTTTATAGGTTTCGCTTTTTTGATAAAAAAAAGTTTTTTTTTGTTTTGCACATTTTGAAAAAAAGGAAAACCTACAAACCTTGTTTTTCATTGTGTCAATAACATACCACAAAATCATGGAGAATGGAAAATATTTAGAAGTGGATAAACTTTCTTTTTTTATATGGACGATCACGTGGTATACTTCCCTTTTTAATACTTTTCATTAATATCTTAATTTTGGGATCACTCATTAACCTTTAATTTCATCAATGTAATGTAATGTTTTATTTTTAACCAATGTACAACATTATTGCAGAGGCCGGGAAATGGCAATTCGTGGATGAATTACGATTTTGTCGGACGCCGCGTAGCGGAGTTTTGATTAGTAGGTATTGATTTCCGCGAAGTAACGCCTGATTCTATTCATTACTTAAAATCTTATAAAACAGAACGAAGGAGAACAAAGAGAAAAGTACAATCGTAAAATAAATTCAACAGACCATCCATTGTAACTTATATCCCTCACCGTTGAAACCCAACGCTCCTTGTTAAAACTATTCTACCTCTACATACAAGTTATCATCACGTATGAGAGTTCCGAGACATGTGAGCGCTGCATCCGCTAACGCACGCATTCCGACACGGACGCGGAGGTCGATTCTGATTTAACTATTTTTTATAGTTTATAAAAACAACCGCCGAATATGAAGGCCGCCAACCTAAAGTGGGACTGGGCAAGGCACGTCTGCCGAATGCACCCGGAGCGCTGGACCAAACTAGCCACAGACTGGATCTGGGTCTCGGTGGATCTCGGGGCAGTAGAATATCAAACAAGAAGATGGCGGGACGACCTTGATACATATTGTAAAGAGTGGAGCTCTAAGGTTCATACACACTAGCGGCGGCAACTCGGCATTTTCGTGGCGGTACCATACTAATAAGCAAAACTCCGCGGCGTGCAATTTTCTATGGCAACGCCGAGAAAACGCGGGGCAGAAACGCCAGTGTTTACAGGCCCTTATTTATTACCAACAAGATTACATAGAACTTAACAAATTTTGAATGCAGAATCGTGCTCATGGGCGTGTGAGCGAACAGTACCCGAAACTGCCGTGAAGACAAGTGGCTGAACTGAACGAGGCAAATGGAAAATACCACAGATCAAAGATGGCTTGACAACGATTAAAAGGAACGAAAAACGTAATGTCAAATGTTATTTGAAGTCGGGAATTGTTCTCTTAATTTTTTGATCCCGATAACGTTAACTGTTAACTATAAACTATCACCTTTTGTTGCTCTCTTGGCGGAACTCGCGGATATGTGGTGGCGTCACCGAAATATTTTTATCACTCATTTTACACGAAACTTTTGCTATGGTTACTTTAAAAACAACAAAACGTATTCATTTTATACATAAAACTAATTCAAAGAAAAACTGTACGTCAAATGGCGGCAAATGAAAACTTTTTTCGACCATGTCACGCATTCGTAGTTTTTTTAATTTATTCAGAGGCTAACTAGAGTCGGGGGCCTATTTCCGTATCATTCGATACAAACTAACATGCGAGATATGTCAAAATTGTATGCAATTGACATTTCATTACGAACAAAAAGGCATCTCGACTGATATTAGAACAGAGGTCAAATGAAATTGCTTTTTTTTAGAGTTGTTCCAAATTTAAGTCATAACCAAATCGATTTTGATGTAGTTATGAAGCAATAACAACATTATCACAGAAAAGAAATTTGTGTAACAAAACAGTTTATCGTAATGTTGGCCATTATTTACGGATTTTGAAGGCATCATACAGGGTTTATGATATGTACTTTACTTACTGCTGTGGCGCAGCGACCCGAAGTGGATCTTTGCCTCCGACACCAAAGACCGCCATGCTTCTCTGTCCAAAGCCATTTCTGTCCAGTCCACGGCGCCGAGTTCGCTAAGGTTTTTTGCACATGATATGTGTGTAGAAAAAAATATTTTTTAGGATTTTAAGATTTATATAATTTTCCTGATAATAGATATTTTTTATAACAAATTGTTCAATTCGAATCAACCTATAGTTCACGTCAAATTACGTACATGGGTGTGTAATATATCATATAATAATAATAAAACTATCATACACTTGCCTATAATGCCATATGCCATTTCATATACCATTACTTGTTATAATGTAATTATTATTATACATTGATTTTGTTATAGTATGATTTAAAACGTAATGCCTATTTTAAAATATTGTTTTACTAGTATAAAGACATATTGTATAATGGCTTTTCTTGCATTATATTTCAATAAAACGTTTACTCGTATACAATCAAAAACATTATTTTTAACGCGGGGTCGTAGTTCTAACCTAACCCACTTTTTGCTAGATATTCGTTTGTCCACACAGACTTAACCTAAATAATTTTCCTGGGAACCTTTTATGTCTATTGAGTCCTACCTACATATAATTATATAATGTCACTAATTAGAACAAATATGTTTTAGTGTATGTAATAATTATTGCAGTGTATATTAGACGAAGTGTAAATATGCCCTATAATCATTATACCAAGAATAACATTATGTATGTTGTTGATAAGGTAAAATAGTAGTATGCCTTGTGTTACGTTATTCAAAATGACGATATATCAAACTATAAAATATGAAAAGTATTATAAAAAATGTAGTGCACTCTACGTATACATATATTCTTTTCTAGTCTAGTGTAAACCTGACGTTTATTGTAGCTCGCAACGAACGTTCTTTTTCTTTCGAACGTTTATTAAAATCAAATATTTATTCTGCAAACAGTTCGCAGAGGCACTTACACGTCTGACGTAACTTAGAAAAACTTAAAAGCAATGAAAACCGGTAAATTTGCAAAGATATTTTTAAAAGTGAGAACATGGCACATTTTCATTGTCTTCTGGTATAAGCCATCTGAAGAGAATAAACGTCATCTTTTTTTCCTCGCGTTGTCCCGGCATTTTGCCATGGCTCATTGGAGCCTGGGGTCCGCTTTGCAACTGATCCCTAGAATTGGCGTAGGCCCTAGTTTTTACGAAAGCGACTGCCATCTGATCTGACCTTCCAACCCCGAGGGTAAACTAGGCCTTATTGGGATTAGTCCGGTTTCCTCTCGATGTTTTTCTTCACCGAAAACCGACGTTACCTTCACGGTTATTATTTCCAACAGTCTCCTTGCCAAAGTTGGACAGGGTAGATAGCGCTTTCTGGCAGTACTGGAGTAGCCTACATGCTTACTAGTATAATAGTCAATGTACACATAATATACGTTATTAACATAGGTTTAGTATATTAATAAGTTACTAATATAATATGGAAATTTAATTCTGCAAAAAATGATTAAGTAGTTATTTATTTTATTGTAAATTTATTTATTATTCATTTATTTTATTAAGTTTTCTAGGTTACATTTAAATCACTTGGCTGAGTAAACCAGTCGTTTTGAAAGAGCTGAATTTCAATACACCAAGTAGTTAAACATTGAATGATTTTCTATAGGGCTAGGCGACTAATTAGCTGGCTCACTTAACCAGATGGCTGCGACATATACAACAAAAGAAAGGGTGTACTGTACCCAGTAGTTAGACTAATACCGGCCGACGATGGTTATGATTTATGAAGGCTAATTCGTAATAACAGCCACCCGTTGGATCCCACAAATTATAAGGCGTCATGGTAGACCTTGAGACGGCGGGATGAGCTTGACGCCTTGACGAAAATTAAGAGGGAGGCCTTTTCCCAGCAGTAGAGTGGAGCAGGACAATATGGTAAAAAGCCTATGCTGAGATTTAAAATAAATATGCGAATAAAAAAAAACTTGATATTGGAGTCATAACAGACGTGTAAAGTTAAGGCTTTAGCAACATAAAATGAAGTAAAATGTGTTTGATTTCTATTTTTCTACAAAAACTGCCTCGTCCCTATCAGTAGGATTACACTAGTATCACAGATATATTAAATGAGTAGACCACACGAACGCTAAGTGTGCTCATATGCCAAGGCAGGTTGTAAACAAATTTAGTAGTGAGCGTATGAAGTTAATTTTGAACTTGAGTGTAACTAATAGACTAAGACTCTGCTTTGAATTAACTTAATTTGAATTTTAGTTTTAGACATACAACGATGTTTGGTATAAGGTATAATATTATTTATTACTACACCCTTGACCATACGTCATGGCTACGATGTAGTTACAGTTCCCTGTTCCTTATACAAAAACCGTATTTAAACATACAATATATTCGTACTAAGTACTCTTGTGACCTGAGCGGACTGTGTTTGGGAGACTGGTTTTACTTTTACCTCATATTCAAATTTGCACAGTCTCGTAATCGATGTTTTTTAGAAACACAGTACATGCGTAATAATTTTAACTATAAAACTTTCTTGAGACTCAAGCATCCCATCAGCAATCTAACATTAGATGAACCTCGAAACGGATTGAAGCATGTCGGCAGTAATCAAATAAAGTTACATGAATTACCCGTTTCAAATTATTTCACAGTATATTTATGGTGATACTTTACCGCACTAGTAGGTACTGTAAAATGTTGTACGATACATGTTCGAGTAGGCAATTCGCAACTCGTGTCGATTTAACTCCCTTCGGTCGTGTTTTAATGTATCCCCACTCCTTGCGAATTTTCTATTTTTCGCCCTTGTATCGTAATGTACTATTATTACATTCGTTGTCTATTCGGCTACATGTCTGAGAGTAGTATTAATGCATAGGTGTTCGTAGCGTGACAAATTGACGGCAACAGGTGGCGAGCTGCCGGCGCGTTGAAAAGTGGGCGTATGCACATAAGTGGAAGTGGAGTCCGGCTACCGGCTACGCACGCGATGGAAACGGATTTTACAACAAATTCAATAGGGGCCTTTTCAGCAAAAATAGTCACCCGTTGCCTGAGGTCTTCACAATTATTTAAACACCACTTTCCCGTGCACGGTACTATATTTAATGTTTTCGGGCATTATGGATTCGTCCGCGCACCAACACTTTAAATAATGAATGGAAAGGTACGCCGAGCGGATGCTGCACTTGCCCGTGACGCATGCATAGGATGCAATGCAACCCGCCAGTGCATAAGGACTATCAAGAGTTAATGAAATCTAAAATGTCAATAGGGGCCTTTTCAGCAAAAATAGTCACCCGTTGCCTGAGGTCTTCACAATTATTTAAACACCACTTTCCCGTGCACGGTACTATATTTAATGTTTTCGGGCATTATGGATTCGTCCGCGCACCAACACTTTAAATAATGAATGGAAAGGTACGCCGAGCGGATGCTGCACTTGCCCGTGACGCATGCATAGGATGCAATGCAACCCGCCAGTGCATAAGGACTATCAAGAGTTAATGAAATCTAAAATGCACTAGGCTATTTCCAACTCACAGTGATATTGCGCACTTCATATTTACATAAAATATTTATTTCAGTCTAAAATTCGAAACCATCCATCAAAGGTTCTAAGAGCTAAGAAACATTAGTCTAATATGTTGATATTTTATGTATTACTGAACATTGGTTAACAAATAATGAATTAATACATGAATTATAAATAATTACAACATAATATTGTACAAAAACAGTAGATTAAAATAAAATGAATACAGAAATAAAATAAAAATACCCCAGAAACTATTAGCCCCGTCAAAAATTAACTTTTAAGCCCCGAACTGTTCCCTACCTGGCCCTAGTCTAATTGAAGAGGTAATATAGAGTTCGTATAAGAGTGAGATTACCATTTTCTATGCGGACAAAGCAAGTTTTATGTCACTTTGACAAACCCCTCAAAGCAGAAATGTGCCCTCAAACCTATTGGTTAGGTAACGAATATATTCATATTCCTTTATTGATAAAATTAAAAAATTTACATTTCAAAAGGGTAATTAGGTCGTGTAATACATCCCAAGCAGCACATTAGTGAATTTTGCAGCTTATCTTATAGCTTTATGTTCTAAATGAGTGGTTTAACAGTGTTTGATAAAACTTATACCTTTAAACACAGCTCAAAATTGTATATGAGTTCATCCTGTCACTTGTAGTTGCTTAGGAACGTTTATTATTTCTACTTTATTACTTATGGTTGGGTAAAGTCGATTTTGCTACTTTAAGTTGCATGCAGGTTTTAATTGTCACTGAATAAGAAGCAATAGTGCTATATAAGGCCCTAAAGTCACTTATACGCAACTTCTACATATAAGTGGGAACATACCCTTATTTGGAACTTTTAATTACAAATGACTAGTATAATAGAGTAGTATATCACCAATAGTGGCTAAAGAGATAATTTTACGGCCCTTTTGGAACCTAAAGTGATTGCAACTTTAAAGGATAGAAATACTCTTATTGCCACTCCAACGCCTAATTAAGTCCCAATAGGAGGTTCTTGAAAACCAAAAGCAGTTATTTTCACTTATTTCAAACCACTAACGATCTAACAGTTCCAAAATTAGGTCATATACATAATATCCTATCAAAAATATTTTCATGAAAATGTTGCCAAGACGAAACCATAAGGCTCGCACTGTCAAAATGTTATCAGATTTCTCATAGAGACAAGCTTCTAACTCTACAAGCCCTAACTTCAGAAACTCTACAACAAGAGTCAAAATATGTGGCATGGCCGTTTCGCTACTGTCACATGGGCGTAAGGTGCAAAATTTATTCACTAAGTATACTTGTAGTAACGAAACGGCCAAGCCACATATTTTGACTAAGGTGTAGAGTTTGTGAAGTAAGGACTTGTAGAGTTAGAAGCGTGGCTCTACAAGAAATCTGATAACTTTTTGACAGTGCGAGCCTTATGGTTTCGTCTAGGCAACATTTTCCATGAAAATGTTTTTGATAAGATTTCACTTCTTTTTGTAAGTTGCTTATGACAATATTCCATCCCCTAATATAAATGGTAAAGTAAGTAAAGTAAATACACCTTATTAGACCACAGAAAAAAAATTCAGTAACAGATTTACAATGTAAATAAAGGTAGCAACAGGCGTTCTTATCGCTGTGAGCGATCTCTTTCAGACAACCTTAGGGTAGCAGGATATAAAGAACAAAAAGCTTTAGTGACAGGTACTGCACGAATACATTACAGGAATAAGAAAATTACACATTACAATGAAATACATACCAATGGGTACATACAACCAAATAGTTAAATATTTATCAGATACATATATAATGGTTGGGGGAAATTTACTATTAAAAATCCCGAAATACGTATCTGGGGGCATCTTTTATACAATCTTCTTTTTTTACTGATCCCCCTACAAACTTTCCTCTATTCCCCCTAATGCCCTTTTCCTTCCCTTTTCACCTTTACGGGTGATTTTGGGGTTGATAACTATTCTATATCCTTCCCCATAGGAAAAACTATCTACACACTTTATTTCATCTAAATCGGTTCAGCGGTTATTGATTCCCCATACAAAGTTCCACCCCCCTTTTCACCCCCTTAAGGGCTATAAATTTCCAATTTTTTTATTTCTTTTGTTGTTTGTATACTAATACTATGCTACATACCAAATTTTTGCTTCCTAGGACTTCAGGAAGTACCCCAAGGGCATGATCATCAGTGAGTGAGTGAAGTTAGTCAGTGACGAAAACAGGGTTTTTCCGATACGAACAAAATCTTAAGTATGAGAGCTATGCATCTGAATTTTTTTATGCCTAATAAGTCTACTATTGACATTATATTCAGAGAATTTTGTTTATCTGTTATAATCCAAACCCAAGTTATGAGGGTTCAAAAAAACGACGAAGCGCTTTTAGAAAAGGTAGGCCATGCGCTTCGCTTTACTCGTCTTGGCGGGGGCACTACCCTGCCCCCAGATTTATTTTTCCTATTGCGGCGCCTCCTCTGTCAATAGCATTTACTGCTTTGCCACTTGCAAGATACAAATAAGTGATTTTCTGACCTGATAGTTCTAAATAGAGCACAAATAAGTGAAAATAAACACTGTAAAATATTTTTTGTTCCGCCATGTTTACAAATGGAGTCCTTGAAAATGAATTATTTTAAACAGAATTTTATCACACTGACGCATAATCACAGACCTTTGATAGTTGTGACGATGTTACTTTAACATTGTACGTAACCTACAATCATTAGGTCAGGTTTTTAACAGTTTTATTTCTTATCAGTATCAATTCCTCATTTGATTTAGCACTCTCCTTTTAAATATTCCTGGATCAAATCAAAGGCGCATCAAAATTTACAAAGAAACCATACTAGTTTCACAGTAAAAAATAATTCGCAAGGATTTCGTGCTTATTTCAATTCTATGTATAACGTGAAGTTTTCATCACTTTACCAAACAGATATGTACATCCAAAATTAAAATGGCAGATCACATTCACTTTTAAAAAACACAACTTATTGTCTTAATTGTTGCCACGCAACTCAAAGGAAATTAGGCGTCTCATTTATCACTCCTTGACCGAACTGAAATTGTAATACATTCATTCGTTCAATATAAATCGTTCACTGCGCATAACTGTCACCCATAGTTCTAATTGCCACTTAAGGTAATCGAGAGATCTCTTATGGATTCAATTTAGAACCAAAAATAGGCTGCAATTTTTCTCCTTTTTGGTCTATATTGGGTCTATATGGGTTCTTTCCACCTATATAGAACTTAGTCATGGCTATATATTTCACTTAAGTATCTAAATAGATATGATATACGAGCTATTTCCCACCCCGTGTGCTACTTGGGATATAATTAGGTCGGTGTCAATTGAAGTACAATTCATTAAGAAAATAATACCTAGATGTATTCTGGTTTGGACCTTGTACATCTTTCCGCTTGCTTGCCCTTATCTATATTAGATATCTATCAGTTTGACATATATGTCTGATTGTCTATTTCTGATATTCTGATGTTCTGTTTAACCACGATTTGGTTTGGTATAATAAAATTAAGGTCAACGGTGGTAAATCCAACTGTGAGGTTATTGCATCTATTCCTTATACTCGAATACGATTGGTCGGAACGCCGTTATGTTCTATTCTCCAAGTACAACAACAACAAGAGCTCTCGTCATCTAGTGATGAAAGCAGGAGCTGTCTACTAAAAGATGTGAAAAATAGAGACACTACTCCTAAAAATACGTGTGATACCTCATAGGATTTGGGATCATGTAAAGAAAAAGCGGCCAAGTGCGAGTCGGACTCGCCCATGAAGGGTTCCGTACCATTTATGACTTATTAAAAAAAACTACTTACTAGATCTCGTTCAAACCAATTTTCGGTGGAAGTTTGCATGGCAATGTATATCATATATTTTTTTTTAGATTTTTCATTCTATTATTTTCGAAGTTACGGGGGGGGGGGGGGGGACACATTTTACCACTTTGGAAGTGTCTCTCGCGCAAACTATTCAGTTTAGAAAAAATATATTAGAAACCTCAATATTATTTTTAAAGACCTATCCATAGATATGCCACACGTATGGGTTTGATGAAAAAAATATTTTTTGAGTTTCAGTTCGAAGTATGGGGAACCCCCAAAATTTATTGTTTTTTTTTCTATTTTTGTGTAAAAATCTTAATGCGGTTCATAGAATACATCTACTTACAAAGTTTGAATAGTATAGCTCTTATAGTTTCGGAAAAAAGTGGCTGTGACATAATCGGACAGACACACGGACATGACGAATCTATAAGGGTTCCGTTTTTTGCCATTTGGCTACGGAACCCTAAAAAAATGTATACGAAGCGTTTATTAGCACACAAAAAATTACAAAAGTTGTACACAAAAATAGCGAAAAAAAGATGATCTTTTTACCAATATCTCAATAAGTAGTTATTAATATTTAAGAAATCTATTCAAATTTCTACTTATTAATACTTTTTTAGATATTGGCAATAAAAATCTTTTTTTTTTTTGCCAATATCTAAAATTTCTCTATTTGTCACCATTTTGAACTTGTCGAGTAGACTAGTAGCTCAGGCGTTATCACTAGATGACGGGAGCTCTTGTTGCCTAAAAAAGAACTCAAATGGACGCAATAATCACATAGTTGCATTTAACCCCAGTTAACCTTATTGCTATAAAAGCACGCAAGTCCAATAAAGTGTTTTATTTTATTATTTGACTATTATGTGTTATTGCCAATAATAAAACTACAATAGCTAATACATTAGCTTCCTTATTTACCTAACAGGTTAAATAATTGCTAGGTTGTGTGACGTCAAGCCCTGTGGTTTTCATTGTATTCACTGAGCAATAACCTATTTTCGACTCTGAGTCTCGACAAGCTAACTATTAAATTCGGATGTAGGTAATTGAGATTTCCACAGGCAAGTATTAAATTTTTTTGTTACTTACATATTTACTTTTTAATATAATGGGTACATTCAACACCAATAAACAACGCGCCAAAAGTATCTGCCACCCTGAAATACTTTTTCAAAAAGACAATTGTTTTGTGCCCCCAAAAAATTTGACGGAGTGTAGCTTTTAGTATGAGATAAAATTTATTATTTAAATTTTCTCATGTAAATTATAATCTACAGCTAGAAAAGCATGCAATGAATAGCACTTGACTTTTCATTTTATTTTATAGAATAGACAAATACAGTGTGACAGAGTGGTCAGAAACAAGACAGCAAAAATAATTTTGACTCATCTCTACATTTCGCGTTCAAAAGTTATTGCTACAGTTTCATTGTTGTGCACATAAGTAGAGACATATCTCTTATTGTTTAAGTGGAAAAGGGACAGCCGCTTCTCCATTCAAACGCAGGCCCCATTTTCCTCTCTGGATATTGACATAACGGAAAATATTTTTACATAGGTACCTAATTACGTATAACGTTTGACTTTTTTTCGATTTTTGATTATTGTAAAAATTAGGAGCAATAATAATAATAAATTCGAAAAAAACTAACGTATGGGCATAGCTGTGGTTGATATACAACAAATTGTATCAAAATATTTTCAATTATGTTAATATCCAGAGAGGAAAATAAGGACTACGTTTGTATGAAAATTTCGCACGGGTCCTCCACTTTCCTCTTAGAGCTATTAGAGAATTGTAGATACTTTCGACGCGTAGCCTGTAGGGCCAAGATGGTCGGCTCTTTATCATTTGTCACCATGCCTGTCACGTTCTAACAAGTGGGTAAGCGCGAAAGTAACGGGCATAGTGACAGATGATAAAAATGGAACCATGCTGCCACTGCTGATCCGTTAATCGCGTTTTATAATTTGCCGTATTAACGGTGATACTCAGTGCAGTTGTAATGCTCGTTTTCTATGAGAAATTTAGTACCAAGAGTTAAAGTTACAATAGTGATTGATATATTACAAGTCGTGACTCAGTGCAAACTTGCGCAATATTTAGAACAAAGCTGTATCTAGGCAGTACTTAGCTAGGAAACATCCTAGAGCGAGAGTCACCAAACGGGGACCGCCGACCATTATACTTGGTTAGGTATTTCATAAACTCAAGTAGAAACGGACCGCGATGGTCATTTCATATTTAGCGTTATTTTTTCACATGTCGATAGAGTTCAACCAAGATAAGTTAGCAGCGATTTTGATAGCCCAGCCTGCCATTTCATTGATGTTTGACGTTTAAAATAATGCATTATCTGGGCTGCCAAAATCGCTGCCAATCTTATCTTGGTTGAAGATTCAAAGATTCAAAGAATTTAGTTGCGCAGAATACACGTATATACATGCAGATCATATTGGTACAAAAAAAAAACAAAGTTCCAGTGTATTCAGTCTGCGTGCAGACATGCAAAGATTATAGATTATAGAGGAGCACATTCTAACATCAAATCATAAATAGAATAATATAATAATTAGTAAAAAATATGAAAATGTCAATGTCAATGAACTCTATGGACATGTGGAAAAATAGCGCTAAATGACGATAAAATTATCGGCTCTAACGATCAATAACTGTACTTTAATTAGACCAAAATAACTGACGCTTAAATATAATAAAGGTGTTATCCCAAACCACCACCTGACACTATCCAAGGTGGCCCTGACCTGGAAGATGCCCGGAAAACGGAAACATGGTCGCCCTAAATCTACTTGGCGCCGTTCCGTGGAACAAGAGTTGGGTGTATTAGATGGGGTGGGAGGAGGTTACCCAAGCTGCCCAGGACCGGAGTCAGTGGAAGAAAATAGTTCGAGCCCTACACCCCAGCAGGGGGAACAGGATGAAAAGAAGAAGAAGAAAGGTGTTATCATATTTAAACGTCAAATGTGTATGAAATTATGACGTTTAATACAACACTTCCACTTTAGTGCTAGAAATTCGCTATAAAGTTATCTTGGTCTAACCCTAAAACAAAAGAGCGTTAAACATTGTCAAACTATGAGGCCCTAAGTAAGAGACTCGTAAGAGCTCGAGAATGACACGCAACGCGTCAGGGTAGACAATTCTGCTACACCGCTCTTAGTAACTTTCACATCGGCAAAACAGTCATTCAACACCCAGCATTATATGTTTAAGTAATTATTAGTTCAAACCTTATTATTAAATAACAATAACAATCCATTTATAAAAATCTCCATAACCATTTCCTTACATATAAAGCATTAATTTCACATCGCGGTTTGCACTTTACAGCATCGCTTTCGAAAATCTATGTACGCTTACATAGAGGCAAAATGGCGTCGGCCGCCCAATGCACTCGTTTATCGCCGGGCATCGGCGAGCTGGCAGCGGCGCGCCGCAGGCGCATTCCTCGCGCCGGCAACGTCGCGCTACCCGCGCGCGCGCCTTTGTTCGGTGGCGTCGCCAAAAGATAAATAAAATGATCGCAATGACAATTTTTATGGTGCAGTTTTAAAATGGCGTTAGGTTTGAGTTATTTTAGAAATTATGTTTTAACGTTATTGAGGGTGGCTAGCAGCCACTCTACGATTGAAATTAATTGTATTGACTATTTTATCCATGCAAATTCCGATGACGATAGGATTCGAAGTGTAAAACAAGCATTACCCACTTGAAGTTTGAAATTTAAAAATTATACACTCATACTTTAATAACTTAAAAAAGAACATCCTTGTCTAACTAGGTTTTCATAATATATAAAAGAAATATGCATAGGTATCTGCAGTACAAAGAACGTTTTATACTTTCATTTTATCATTACCTAATGAATTAATGATATAACTTTGCAATACGAGCTAGTAAATTTTACCTACATAGTTAATGTAAGTACATGGAATGTACATTTTAGTACATGTAACGGACAAATTGAACGCAAAAAGTCTATAAGTAATAAACATGCCTACCTAAATTAATATGTAAACAAAGATAAGCTTCTTTGTTTTTAAAATGCTTATTTTCTACCCACACGTGGACTGATAAGGAACCACTTAACTTTCTAGTAAGTACATATTTGTTATAAATGTCGTACAAATAATATAATTTTAATACTGCGGTAGGTAAGTGATGTTTTACGTAAATTACGTGATTATGGCCATGTTTTGGAATAGGCACTTATCCTATATGTAAAAGAAACTTGCCTACACATGACGATAACAAAAATAATAATCTCCCAGCTATTTATATGCTGTTAAATACGTGACAAACGTAGCCATTTCTACTCGTGGATGCGACCAGTGGCACCCTCTCTTGGTCGGGCGGTTGCACGCTGTTCGGACTGGCGTGGCGCAGTCAGACTTTTAATATAATATGATATTGTTTAAGACATTCTTGTTAGTATTGATCTAATTATTGAGACTTACATAAAAGTAATGAGGTTTTAAAATAATTACACAATTAAAATAATTAATATTCGTTTATTTAGGTAGTTGGAAATCCTAGAATGATAAAGAAGCCATAATTGTAGTGGGTATTCAATTTAGGTATAAATATGTTCGTGATCGGTTTATCAAAATAAGTTTAACGATTTTGATGAATTTTCAGAGCGAAAACCTAATATACAAGATGTAACAAATATATTGGGGATACGATTAAGACATTCGGCACCATGTTCTAGTTAGAAAAATGTAGAAGAAAAAAATTTCACGCGAAACATGGATTTACTTTTCATGGCTGGCCTCTTTTTATGGAGGGTTGGCCGACTCGGTAGACCTGCCCCATAGAAACAAAAATCGCGCTAATCAATTTTTCTTCTACTTTTTCCTAATCAGAACACGATAAGTACCGAATATGCCCTTAACCGGTCCCCACTTTTTCTGTTACACCTTCTAGATCTCGTGTTAAGAAAATAACTATTTCTGTCCCAATAACACTAAATTATGTACAAGTACTTATCCTTGTGGTAATTGTCACGCGAAAATTCAATAGTAGTACCTAAGTCGGTATTTTGTCTAGAAGTCTTCTAGAAATTTATTTTCGCTCATGTCATCTCGGATATAGGTGAATATAGTATCAATGCATTCAATCTGATGTCCTGAACACGAATATATGGAGGAGACGAAAATGGTGGAGGGAGTTACTGTGACGTCATAAAGTCGGCAGAACGAAGTTTTTTAATTTTTTATCTTAAACATACCATGTGGGGTGCCAAGTGAAAGAGGTTTATGAGCAGATTACAAATATGTAACAGACTAAACATTTTCACTACTTGGTCTAACAAATTATTAGAAAACGTTCAAAAATATCACAATCCGGAGTTGATTTTGAACTGCTCTAGATTGAAAACTACTAAAATAAATAATAAATAAATATTATACGACATTATTACACAAATTGACTAAATCCCACAATAAGCTCAATAAGGCTTGTGTTGAGGGTACTTAGACAACGATATATATATATATATATATATCATATATAAATATTTATAAATACTTAAATACATAGAAAACACCCATGACTCAGGAACAAATATCCATGCTCATCACACGAATAAATACCCTTACCAGGATTTGAACCCGGGACCATCAGCTTCGTAGGCAGGGTCACTACCCACTAGGCCAAACCGGTCGTCAACTACTGAATCGATTATTCGAAAATTTATACCAAGTGACTGTGAATATTCTCTTTATAATGTTCAAAAATAATTAACCAGAAATATAAAAAAAATAGAGAAGTACATTAATTTGAACACCAGTATAATTTTGTTATAGGATATTTTACATTTATATTGTATTGTATTTTCATCTCCTTCGTATTTTCGTTTTTAATGATATGTTAATTTGTCACTTTCTGTCGCAAAATGCAGATTAATTAATTCAATTAACATAATTTCCTGCTAAGTATTCTTTTGAAGTTTTTTACATTTTAGTTAAATTTTATTTATTAATAGCTTAAGTCTAAATGTCTTACTGTACTTATATTGTTTATCCTAAGATACTGGAATAAGCTGTGGTTACCTATAATTGGACAAACATCTACCCTTAATGTTATGTAAGTTACAGATTATTTTCTCTCTGATGAATTTTCTGTTGGTGATCCTAAATAAATAAATAAAAATATATAGGAAACTACTAAAATATTATTTTTTCAGTAAAAACATACCATGTCAGGTATTCAATGAAAGCGCTTTGTGAGTACATAACAAACATATCACATACTATAAGACTTCCACTACTTGTGCTTTTTCAAAAAATAAAACGCGGTTTTTAAAAATTGGTTGGACCAAGTATTGTAAATGTTAATAGTGTTATATATTTGTTATCTACTGACAAAGCCATTTCTTTTCATACCCCACATGGTATTTTTTCAGTAAAAAAAATAGTATTTCCGTAATATACTGTAAAAAAATGACATGTAAAAGCGCCCCTGTGGCCTATTTGCTGAATAAATGTTTGTTTGTAACAGAAAATTATACTTTTTTTTTATACTACGTCGGTGGCAAACAAGCATACGGCCTGCCTGATGGTAAGCAGTCTCCGTAGCCTATGTACACCTGCAACTCCAGAGAAGTTACATGCGCGTTGCCGACCCTAACCCCACCCCCCCTCGTTGAGCTCTGGCAACCTTACTCACCGGCAGGAACACAACACTTCCCCAGTTGGGCTCTGCTCTAGATCTGGAATGACATCTGCTGTTATTCAACTGGATGTGCTTTTCGTATTTTTAAAAATAACA
The DNA here is from genome assembly GCF_033807575.1 of Cydia pomonella. Classification (NCBI taxonomy): domain Eukaryota; kingdom Metazoa; phylum Arthropoda; class Insecta; order Lepidoptera; family Tortricidae; genus Cydia; species Cydia pomonella. Next base: position 18,034,512 of record NC_084717.1, on the reverse strand, counting down.
TCTGGGAGACCGAGCTTTGCTCGAAAAACATATTCAAACTCAAAAATGCGCGTTTTCCCAGAGATAAGACCTAGCTAGAATGATTTTTCGCCCGCGAAAACCCCCATATAGCAAATTTCATCGAAATCGTTAGAGCCGTTTCCGACATGCCCGAAATATATATATACAAGAATTGCTCGTTTAAAGGTATAAGATATGGTTAATATATTATTAGACATATTGTTAATATTTTTAGACATTATGTAGAGGATATTCACAGTCACTTGTTATACAATTTGGAATAATGCATTACTTAAGCCATTTTCAATTTAGAACACTACAAAGTCAACTCAGGATTGTGTAATTTTGAACGTTTTCTAATAATTTGTTAGACCCATCCCATCTTAAAGGCCGGCAACGCACTTACAACCCCTCTGGTGTTGCAGGTGTCCATGGGCGACGGTAATCGCTTACCATCAGGTGATCCGTCTGCTCGTTTGCCTCCTCTACCATAAAAAAAAAACCAAGTTAGTGAAAATGTTATAGTATGCTATATATTTATAATCTACTCTCAAAGTCCTTTAATTTGGTACCCCAATGTGTGTGGTACCCCCATGGTATGTTTGAAAGAAAAAAAGTGAAAAACTTTGTACTTAGTGCCGAGGCCGACTTTATGATGTCACAAACTACCTCCACCATTTTCGCGCTTGTCATATCATATATTTATGTTCAGGACATCAAACTGAATGCATCGATACTATATTCACTCATATCCGAGATGACATGAACGGAAATAAATAAGCTAAATCCTGATTTGCCAGCCTACTGGCTTATTATGAAAATGACAATTAAAGATACCTATATTAAAATTCTGTCGATTTACGAACGATGTGTACCTAAATATAATATTACAAACGGGAGTAAAGTAGCTTCGCCGCGACCGTCAATGACATCAGAGGGCTTACCGGGAACCACGTTCGACGTGGTTCTCTGGCGACGACTCCCTGTCACACTTATGTACGAATTTACAAGTGCGACAGAGAGGTAACACGTCGAACGTGGTTCGCGATAGACCCTCTGAGGCCTTTTTTTTACTGGCCGAGGTGTGTATAGTTTCACAACAGACAAAAGGATTAGTCGCTCTGAGCCAGCTACAAATCTAACGACTATACACTACTATCATTTCTGCTGAACGGAGCCGGAAAGCGGCAACTTCGTTTAGCGCAGCGGGCCAAACGTTGATGCTTCCCGGCAGGAAGGCAGAAATAGTCATAATCGATGGCTCCTTTAGATTTTGCATTTTTGAACGATAGGCACCGCCATTTGCATTAATCTTATTTTATTTTATTTATTTAGGATTACCAACAGATAATACATCTTACATGCTCTTAAATCTATATGACAATCAGTACCCCTAGTGTAAATAAATTCGATTTCGAAACGTGACGTACGCGTTTGCGTTTAGTCTCATTTTGTATGTGATTTAGAAAGAGCGCGCCAAGCGGGACGTTTTGGAAACTCAAAATCCTATACAAAATGACACTTAACGCAAACGCGTTCGTCACGTTATGATGTCGATTAAATTTACACTAGGGGTACAGGACTGATGCTTATCTAATTATAGGTAACCACATCTTATATAAGTGTCTTCTACCAGTGAACATGCAGTAATCTTACGGTTAAATTAATTAGTACCAGTACATTACATTAACTATTTTATTAAGTATTTTTAAGGCATCTGTGAATCTGTGGCGAATTACTTTGTGCTATCCAGTGAGCCAACATATTTCATCACCTTTTTTTTAAACTGTTCTGGTCTATCGTTGAATATGTCAACTCCCGCAGAGCCAGGGACATATCCCTGGCTATCATAATCTTATACGCATTTATCTTAATTACGCATTAGAATTATATTTCACTATATGACTGTAATGGGATATAGTTCGTGTCATCCACGATGACGCGCAGATTTGTCAAATCTAACCTTTAATAACATGACAATAGCAAGGCAAGCGTCGTCGTGAATGGCACGATATTTATCCAGCATGAATAGAAGGTCTTTGGACTTAGTACTCATAGACATACGTGCGTGTCGATACTATTAACAAAATTTGTACGGTCACGTCTGAAAAAAGTGCCAAAAATAACGACTTTATTGCCGATATATTAAGGTAGTGTATACATATTTTTGGCACATTTTTCGGTGAAGGAAAACATCGTGAGGAAACCGGACTAATCCCAATAAGGCCTAGTTTACCCTCTGGGTTGGAAGGTCAGATGGCAGTCGCTTTCGTAAATACTAGTGCCTACGCCAATTCTCGGGATTAGTTGCTAAGCGGACCCCAGGCTCCCATGAGCCGTGGCAAAATGCCGGGACAACGCAAGGAAGAAGAAGAAGGAATACGTGTAGCTATCTTCACGAAAATATTTGGTTACCTAATATGAAATGCTTGACAAGTGATAGGATGACACATGTTGAATTTTATAACAAATTCTATTGAAATAGATAGAAAATGAGCAATAGGGAATATTACGCGAAACTCTGCGTAGGGGGCGCCACTACCACAATCGGAGGGTCTACCGCGAAATAAGAAAATCAAAATTTCGTTATCTAACGTCGCTTGCATATTATTCGAGCGGTGAAGAGGCATATAACACTACATTTCGATTTTCGCGTTTCCAGGTAGGTCCTTTGTAAACAAACCGCCTTGAGAATAATAAAATAAAAGTAAGACAGAAACAATTGTAAATATGAAATATTGTAAATATTGATGCATCAATGTTATATTTTATTATCTGTGAAAACTTGTCAAAAAGCAGTTTAAGGCACAGTATGTATAAGTTACTCTATGGTTTACAAAAGGCGCTAGTGCTGCACTCTAGTGGGAAAATATTGCAGCAATACTCCCTATTTATCACAATACATTGAACACAAAAAAACATATAGCAATTATAAATACACAATATAAGTATTCTGCCATCATATACTCGTAGACGGTCCGCGAAATGACGACAGTCGATATTTAAAATTAAAAATATTTTTTTAAATTCCAAAATGAAATGAAAATTATTTATTTTGAACTCCTTTTATTAGAAGGAAACCTCCGCTTTTAATGTAATAATAGTGAGGAAAGTGAACTAGGCCCAATCCCAATAAGGCCTATTTTCCCCTCAGGATTGTGATGTCAGATGCCTTTGTTAAAAAAAATTACCCCATTATTAGTGGACCCTAGTTTCTGAAGTAAGTATAATTAGTAGAATACGAGTATTTGTTCCATAAGGAAAACCTTAAAGAAAAAAGCGTACTGCCCTCTTATAGAATAAGATCTTAAGAGTCCCCGGCAAACTCGGCCGAACTTCACCTTCCCATACAAACGGAGTTACGTTCTCATTTTAAAACTACTTGTTGGATTTAAAGCTTAGCAGATACAATGACATGAGGATCTAGTTTAATAAAACAAACGAAATAGTGCCAAAACAAGTTTTGTATGAAAATCATATAAGGTAGAAGTACTAGTGCTCGACGCTGCACTAGTCACCGACATAGGCACTTTATTTCATGGAAATATAGGTTAAATTTGAACAACGAAGATTTTTCTGTATTCGAACTTAATCCTTGTCACTTTGACATAAAGTGCCCATGTCGAGTACTAGTGCAGCGTCGAGCACTAGTACTTCTACGTTATTCGCTGTATTGTTTTAACTATGGTATCTGAAGCTACATAAACTAATTACAGGATTAGATATACCTTATCCTATTGTAATTACAAATTTTCAGAGCAATCTAGCCAGTCGTTTTAAAATGAGAGCGTAACTACGGTTGTATGAAGAACCGAGCTTGCTGGGGACCCTTAAAAGCCGGCATCGCACTTGCAAGTCTTGCAACCCTTCTGGTATTTCAGGTGTCCATGGGCAACGGTTATAGCTTACCATCCGGTGAGTCATCTGCTCTTTTGTCTCCTATATCATAAAAAGAACTGTCTCCTAATATGGCTACACCTGAAATACCCATTCACCTGACGTCACACCCGCTGACGTCATCGACCTTACCGGTAAGTTTATTTGACAATGCAAGCGGTAAGTGATGTTAATGCCAGGCTGCCTGGGAACCCTGACATTATAATATCGTAAACATATGCTAATACGGTCACGTTTAGCTTTTAGTGCTATAATAGCCACGGGCTAGAACGGCCCGGGTCCGGCGTCAGACACCTTCGTCAAAGGATATGACGCGCAGCGTGAAATTTGCGACGAAATATATGGCCATTCTACAAATTTTGTCGTTTTACTTCAATAACTCTGAAAATATAATTGAACAAAATAAAGCATTTTTTTTTAAATTTGCGTTATTTCAAGTAGAAACACTACTATATGTATTATAAACCGAAATATTTAAATATCAAATACTACGGAAAAGGCCCCTTTTACACTGATAGATCAGTATCAGATCAATATCATGTCAGTATCATATTGGAATGAGATAACTAAAACTCGAATTGGCGTGTATGTCATATATTTGTAATGCAGTCATTATTTATGCGTAGATGCGCAATTTCGATATAATCGATACATAAACAACGCTGTTAATAAATACCGTAGAAGTACAAGATTTTATCGATGACCCAAGGTTCACAAAACCATTAAAAGCTCGAACTGCCCATTATAATATTTCATCGCTTTCTGATACGTAAAAGGCACTTACCAATTTATCAGGTTTTAAAAATGTGTACAAAACTAAGTATTAAGTTTACCTCTATTAGATTTAGTTAGGTCTTGAAGCAATTACATAAAAAAAAAACTATTATACTACCTCCATAATCAACGAGGGTTTAAAATATTACCTTATTTTTAGTCGTAACTACTTATGTAATTAAAAAAAAAAAAAAAAAAAATATATATATATATATATATATTACCTAAATAAGTAATAATTGGAGCAGTCACAGGGTCGGACATGTCTTATTTTTTTCTTACAAGCGTGGGAGGGGTTTTCGAAATCTGCATAAAAACGTAATAAATTAATGACGCCTTAGAGAATGGTAGATACTTTTGGCGCGTATTTTAGTCTGATCCGGTATTTTTGATACTGCATACTGTACCATCATTATTACCAACATTAGTGGATTATACACATGCAGCTACTCAATTCAATCCCCGTCCTATACGTAAATTGGAGTTAATTCTCAGCGTCTCCGCGCGTGACTAGCATGCTAAAACACCGCAGACTGAATTAAATCTAACCACATTCAAATTAAACCACGTCTATCAATGTCATTTAGCGTTCTGTCATCTTCACACCGTAGCCGCAGAAGGCATGAGCGACTGAAACGGCATGTCGACTTATTCTTGTATGTAGGGAATTGTCGGAAATCAAAGTACGAGATAAGATAGTACCACACACACGTATGGTAATATAAAGTGTAGGTAGGAACTCGACTTTTGAGTCTAAATTTGAAGAAATTGATTCGTATTTATAAGACTGAGCTAAAAGCACGCGAGTCTTTTAAGTCCCGAGTCGAATCCCTTTTTTGAATCGTTTTTAAAGGCAACTCAAATCATTTTGTCGGCTATATCTAAATACTAGTAGCAGTAAAGAAAAATAAGAAAATGAGCGCTACCGTACAATCAATAAACTACCGCAAAATCAATAAAATTAAATATTTAATATCAGTGACAACCCAATAAACATATTAACATTTTCAATTGACCCGTGTCCTGTCATTCAAAGGACACTTGCTAGGGTTGAAACATACAGATTTTTGCACTAATGTTTAACAAACTGTATCTCAAAAACCGTTACAAATATTAACGTGATTAATAAGTGCAAAATAAAGTACGTAGCCTAAATAATTTCCCGTTTGCATAAAAGTCCCTCATTCTATTCCACCCGATACGTTCCACCAGTTCTTCCCAGTAGCAAAAATACCCACAAACTGAAACTTACGACTAAAGTCAGAATTCCAATGCCATCACCTAAATTAAAAATGCACGCCTCTAGTCCACACGCAATGTGTACAAAAGTCTATAATAAACTTCCAAAGAATATCAGAGATGAAAAAACAAATGCTCTATTTAATAGGAAAAATTCTAAATAATTATTAGATAACTGTTTTTATACATTGCAAGTTTTTTGATAGTAATGTATAGTTATAGTACCTATTTAACTTAGTAGAGTTTAGATATAGCAAATAACATTTTTGTTACCATTTACAAGATAGGTATATAAAAAATTAAAAAAAATAATAATTAAAAAGTGTTTATTTCGGACCATTAAAAAAAATCCATAGCGATATTAGTAAAAAATCTAAGCTATCTTATTATCTATGCTTATTATATATTATGCATGATCCTTATAAGAGATAAAGGCTATCTCTTACAAGGATCATGCATAGTAAAGTTAAATTAAGTTGTATTGCAATGCAATTGACGACCGGTTTGGCCTAGTGGGTAGTGACCCTGCCTACGAAGCTGATGGTCCCGGGTTCAAATCCTGGTAAGGGCATTTATTCGTGTGATGAGCATGGATATTTGTTCCTGAGTCATGGGTGTTTTCTATCTATTTAAGTATTTATAAATATTTATATATTATATATATCGTTGTCTAAGTACCCTCAACACAAGCCTTATTGAGCTTACTGTGGGACTTAGTCAATTTGTGTAATAATGTCCTATAATATTTATTTAAAAAAAAAATGCCCTACAGGGTTTAATAGCTGAACAAAATAAAATGTGACATCTCTATTACCTATGAAAGCAATTAAGATACTGATTACTGATATAATGAAGTTGCAACTCGAATTCTTTTTAATTTGTTAGAGACCCCCGTCATTTGGAGAGGGTTGAGTTTTTTTGGAGCAGTATATTTTTTTGTCCAATTCCTAATGCATTTAAAATTTCAAATTCTTCGTTTAAAGTTCATGCATTCGCCGTACAATAACGCTTAATGGTTAAACACGCTGTAGCTCCGTAAGTATTGATCGTGGGGTAAAAATAAACATACTTAACCAAATTTGTAGTACATTTTATGGTAAAACTTTTGTCTGAAGTAATTAGAATGCTATTTGTACAGATATTCCAGATATGAACAAAAATCTGAAATAAGGTGCCTTCACTTTCAGTATGTTTATCTACACACATCATAAACCCTCTATGATGCCTTCAAAATCCGTAAATAATGGCCAACATTACGATAAACTGTTTTGTTACAATAAATTTCTTATTTTGGTTATGACTTCGAATTTGGACATCTCTGAAAATAAAGCAATTCCATTTGACCTCTATTCTAATATCAGTCAAGATGCCTTTCTGTTCTAAATGAAATGTCAGTTGCATACAATTTTGATATATATCGCATGTTAGTTTGTATTGAATGATACGGAAATAGGCCCCCGACTCTAGTTTGTCTCTGAATTTAAAAAAAAAAACCCCGAATGCGTGACATGCGTGAATAAAGTTTTCATTTGCCGCCATTTGACGTACAGTTTATCTTTTAATTAGTTTTAAGTCTAAAATGAATATGTTTTGTTGTTTTTAAAGTAACTATAGCAAAAGTTTCGTCTAAAATGAACGATAAAAATTATTCGGTGACGCCACCACATATCCGCGAGTTCCGCCAAGAAAGCAACAATGCCCTGTAATTTGGGTTAGTGAATAAATAATAAATAAATAAATAATAATAAATATTATAGGACTTTATTACACAAGTTGACTAAGTCCCACAGTAAGCTCAATAAGGCTTGTGTTGAGGGTACTTAGACAACGATATATATAATATATAAATATTTATAAATACTTAAATACATAGAAAACACCCATGACTCAGGAACAAATATCCATGCTCATCACACGGATACATGCCCTTACCAGGATTTGAACCCGGGACCAGCAGCTTCGTAGGCAGGGTCACTACCCACTAGGCCAGACCGGTCGTCCGGTCGGAATATATCATAGAAAGTTTATAGTATGTGTGTAGATAAAATAGTGTATGTAACTGTACATAATTAGATTAATTAGGCATTAAAACACTCGTGTGATCCTATTAAGAAATTCCCTTCGTTTGTTTCTTAAACCCACACTCGTGTATGAAGTAAATTAATTCTGTGCATAAAGGTGTCAATTGCCCAAGTAATTTTTTTATCCTCATGTTTTCGCTTAAGAATCCGAAATTCCATTGCTTCGAAACTTGTTTTCGAAATAGTCATAAGATTATTGAAGACTATGGAGACTTGAAGTAGGTATAAACCTATTTCAAGTTCAATAAACAAATACTGTACTGGACAATAAACTCATCTCATTACTGACACGTTTTACTCCTATCTTCTTCTTCCTCGCGTTGTCCCGGCATATTGCCACGGCTCATGGGAGCCTGGGGTCCGCTTGACAACTAATTTCAAGATTTGGCGTAGGCACTAGTTTTTACGAAAGCGACTGCCATCTGACCTTCCAACCCAGAGGGTGAACTAGGCTTAGTTGGGATTAGTCCGGTTTCCTCACGATGTTTTCCTTCACCGAAAAGCGACTGGTAAATATCAAATGATATTTCGTACATAAGTTCCGAAAAACTCATTGGTACGAGCCGGAGTTTGAACGCGCGACCTCCGGATTGCAAGTCGCACGCTCTTACCGCTAGGCCACCAGCGCCTTTACTCTTATATTATGTGAAATTAAATACACCTCGACATGGATGAAGATGCTATGATTCAAATACAAACATGACACGTTCTTCCATGTCAACGGAGTAAAATTGGGAGAACATGCTAAGTTGCGCACTTTGCACATTCATTCACGGAGACTTTAACTTTTTTTTATACCTAACACGTTCGTAAATTGGATTTAAGGCTTGTATAGCCTAAAGACATGAAATCTGAAATTATGAAGCTTACTTATATTTATTGCATAAAAACAAAATCTGAAAAAATGCGACATAGGCACGTTCATCCACTCACGTCTTCAATTTACAAAACTACATGAATTCTTTATCCTGATTTTATCAATTCTCTTGAGTTACAAGCACATTTCACATTGATTAATTTGGACAAATTTTTGACAGAAAACTTTGACTTAGCATAGGAATAAATATGTATTTATTATATGCAATGAGCGGAATTCTTCATAGCAAAAATCAAACTGTCAGAGGGATTGACCTAACTGTTTTATCGACTTATCGATGTTACGGAATAATATCGCATTAGGTATCCATAATCAACTTAAAAGATTATTCTGTAACATTTGACCTTTTTGATAAGCAACTTGCATCTCCGTATTAAGTAAATCGTCACATATGTCACTTGAGTTTTCATGAGTGATTTCCGTGCCGTGTTACTAAAATGGTTAATCCTAAAAGAAAACAATAAAAAAATGGATACAGAAAGATTCTTATTTCAGTTTCAAAGAAGATTCTTCCACAATATATTGCTCTAAATGTTACGTTCATTTACATCATAAAAGTATTTTCTGTTTTATTCTTTACTATTATACCAAAATACAGTGGCGGTCAGCTAATTAGGGACACCGTTAATTTGTTTGTATGTATATCCAAAAGCCTAATTTCATTACTTTAACTTTGTTTCGTTAAGTGACAAATATTTATCGATAAGTCGATAAAACAGTTAGGTCAATCCCTCTGACAGTTTGATTTTTGCTATGAAGAATTCCGCTCATTGATTATATGTACCTTATAGGTACCTATTTTTTTTATTTATAAGCTGCTAAGCTGTTTTATCACGACACGAAATTGGGAGTCGTGGAAATTAACGGGAGACGCCTTCGCCCAGCAGTGGGACACTGAAATCGGCTATGAAGAATAAGCTGATCCATTCGATGTAATTTTGATAGATACAATTTCTAAGACATTTTCGCCAATAGATTAATTAGTAAAAATAAATAATATTAATATTATAGTAATAAGTGATCAAATCGGGTAAATTCAGAAGAAAGGCCAGGTCAAGAGCACCCCAAACCGGCGAGATGAAAGTGAAGGACGCGAAAGAGGTATATCAGGAACGTAGCAAGGGGAAATCCGTAGTCTCTGCCTACGCCTCCGGGAAAGAGGTGTGATTATATATGTATGTATAGATTAATAAGTACACCATTTTAAACCTGTAGGTGTAGGTATTTGATGTAAATGGAGATAGGTACGTAATAAAGTTTGCGCATATTCACAACAGGAAAGTTTCCAATATTCCCGCATTAAAATTAACGCAGTAAGAGGAAGGAAATCTCATTTTCCTGATAGCTTTATAAATATTCATGGCGCTTCGTATGCCATCCTGCGTTACATGGAAGGATACTAATATAATTAAAGAACATGCTGCTGGCCACAACATCTTATACTTACTGCAAAAAATTGCGGCCGAAGATTACACAACCACGGCGAAAAACTTTTGATTTCTAATGCCAAAATATTCTGTAATGTTATATGATTCAAGTTACCCGAAAGTTATTAATTTCGTAACTCAATTAGCAAATCTTTTGAGTTTTATTACGACGCTTACATTAAGGACGAGATTTGCTTGTATCTTTATATGAATAACCTGGCAAAGCTTCCTTATTGTAAGCGACAAAGTGGGACTTTTTGCTTGAAAACAACAAATATTACTTATCCTACTTAAATAAATAAAAAGTCAAAAGTCAAAATATTCTTTATTCAAATAGGCCTAGCAACAAGCACTTTTAAATCGTCAAATTTTACAAATATCATCTTAATCTAAATATCAGAGCAATTTATTGATGCAGTTATTATTGTTCTAAAAAAAACATTGAACTATTATAGATATGGTAAACTTAATAATAAGAATTTCACAAAAAGATCGTCAAACATCAAAATTGTATAAAAATACTAGTCTAGAACCTTTCTAGAATAAAATCTAAATGTCAAAAAATACGGTATATAATATATAATATATACATTGAATTATCAATTTCATCATTAATAACATAACAATAAATAATTCATTCTTTACAATCACACTTAATCCCACGGTGTTTCATCATTCATGTAGTCTTGTGTGCTATAATAGGCTTTAGAGATAAGCTTACGTTTTACATAATTTTTAAATTTACTAACAGACAATTCAGTTATAATATTAGGAAGTTTATTGTAAAATCTTACACAATTACCCATGAATGATTTCTTAATTTTATGGAGCCTAGTGAAGGGCACTGCGAGCTTATGCTTATTTCTAGTATTAATATTATGTATTTCACAGTTTTTCTTAAAACTGGCAATGTTTTTATGTACATACAGAATATTCTCATAAATATATTGACAGTGCACTGTCATTATGTTAATGTCCTTAAACTTATCTCTAAGTGTGTCTCTATGGTACATTTTATATATTGCACGAATAGCCCTCTTCTGCAGAACAAAAATGGTATTTATCTCTGAAGCACTACCCCATAGTAAAATACCATATGACATAATGCTATGAAAGTAACTAAAGTAAACTAATCGAGCTGTTTTCACGTCTGTTAACTGACGGATCTTGCTCACTGCAAAAGCTGCAGAACTCAGTCTATTCGAGAGATTAGCAATATGGGGACCCCATTGTAGTTTAGAATCTAAAGTTATACCAAGAAAAACTGTGCTATCTACTAGTTCCAATTCCTCATCCTTGATAATGACACCTGTTTGCTCATTCCTTATGTGACTTGTAACAAACTTAATGCACTTAGTCTTTTTCTCATTTAACAATAAATTATTAACATTAAACCAATTTAATACTTTAGAAATAGCATTGTTTACATCACTGCAAGCTTGTTGCTGTCGTTTGACTTTGAAAATAAGTGAGGTATCGTCTGCAAACAATACTATGTCATGGTGGGTATTTACAAGGTAAGGCAGGTCGTTAATGTAGATAAGGAACAGGAACGGCCCCAATATTGATCCCTGCGGTACACCCATAGAGACCAATGACCCCGGTGATCGCTGTCCACTCACATCAACCCTTTGTATTCTACCGTGTAAGTAAGACTTTATTAAATTCAGTGCCGAGCCTCTTACTCCATAATAGTGCAGTTTCCTGATCAATGTTTCATGACAGACGCAATCGAAGGCCTTAGATAAGTCACAGAAGATACCTAAAGCATCCTGTGACTCCTCCCAGGCATCGAAGATCTGTTTAATTAGCTCAACACCAGCGTCGGTTGTTGAGCGACCCCGTGTAAAACCAAATTGTTTGTTGTGCATTAGATTATTAATGTTAAAATGTTTCAATAACTGACTCAAAACTATTTTTTCAAAAATTTTGCTGAATGTTGGTAACACTGATATCGGTCTAAAGTTAGTGGGGTCGGATGTGCTACCTGATTTAAATAAAGGAGTGACTTTACTATGTTTCATTAGATCAGGAAACTCACCGCAGTCAACACTGTTATTAAATATAACTACCAGGTCAGGCGCTACAACTTCTATTAAGGATTTGACAGTATGAACGGAGACTCCCCAAAGGTCACTAGTTTTTTTTACATTAATTGATTTAAACGCCTTTAATATATCTGAGGCACTCACATGTTCAAAATTAAGGTTTCTAGTACATTCTGGGACATTCTCTTCTAACAGTGTAACGGCAGACGAGGGTGATGAATTTAAGTTCTTAGTTGTGGAAGCTGGTACCTCGGTGAAGAATTTTTCAAATTCTGTTGCTACATCTAAACTGGAATCTACGATTTTGTCATCAATTTTTAGTTTAAGATCTTTCATCCTTTGCTTTGATCTACCAGTCTCCACATTAATTACTTTCCACGTTGTTTTAATTATATCAGAGCTAGTTTTTATTGTTTGACTTAAATAATTACGCTTAGCGATATGGCAATCTATTTTAAACTTCTTCGAATATTGTTTAACATATTCCTTAAATTCATCACTCGTATTGAACCGCCGTTCCTCATACAAGGCATACAATGCACGTCTTCGTTGATGTAACTCTGCAGTAGCCCACTCACTAAAAACTGATGCATCACTAACCATGACCGATTTTGTAGTAAATATCGCATTATAATTTTCCATAAAAGTGTGAAAGAATGAATTATACATATCATTAGGACTCATGTTGGAAGACAGAAAGGGTAGCGCCTGAATTAAACTTTGTTTCATTCGTTCCACGCGGTCAGAGGTTACTGGTACAAAAGTTATTTGTTTTCGCAAGGTATTTTTCTAAATATTGGTATTCTAAATATTCTAAATATTTCAAGGTAAATATTGTAAAAGTAAATTGGTGAATACTAGTATTAGGCTGTAATTCAGTCTATGATTATTTTGACTTTCTTTTTTTTCTGTCTGATTATACGGACTATCGTAGTGCAAAACTCAAAATGCACATTTTGTTCAAATAAGTATACATTTTTGAAGACAACAAAATAAGCAAAAATTTGAACCGTATTTTTTCCGCCACGTACCAATAGTAGATGTGTACAATGTCAACTATGACCACGTAAAAACCTCAACGACCAAAAAAAACTGATACAGAAATTATGAACATTCATGAAATGTCATCTGCCATCCGTTTTTATAAAAATGTACCTTACACATATTTCCCATACGAACGGAGTTACGTCTGATTTTAAAACTAAGGATTGTAATTAAATTTTGCACATACAATGTCATGAGGTGTATATACGAGTATGCATGTAATTACTTTATATAGCTGCAGTTTATAAAACAAACAAAAGACAGCAAAAACAAGTTTTATATGAAAAACTTATATTCGCTGTATTTTTTAACTATGGCAGCTAAAGCTACATAAGCTAATTACAGGCATAGATATACCTTATTCAAGTACAAAGTTTCAGAGCAATCTACATATCTAGTCGTTTTAAAATGGGAGCGTAAGTACGTTTGTATGGAGAACCGAGCTTGCTGCGGACTTTTAACCTTTTGACCGCCAAACACGTCATATGACGCGCGCGGCTACAGCCCAATATCAACCTTCATGCGTACCGACAAGGTTCACAATTACGCGCCGCGTGCGATAGGCGTGGCGTTCAAAAGGTTAAAACAAACTAGCTGGATGACAGTGCTACTGCTCCTTCACTAGTTAGGAAATTTGCAGCCAGTTTCCATAATATACTCTATTTTTAACGTTGACCGTTTATAGTTCATAATAATAGAAAAATGGCCAAGATGAAAAAGATATCGTACGTTAATGAAAGTTTTATAATTTGATATTAATCTAAACATTGGCCTTTATCTTTGACAGAGCGAAACAAATTAAAATATCATTACGATAGCTACATGTTTATGTGATGGTTAATCACACCTTTTCAATTCTGCATAAGTCAATTCATATTAAATCATTTCTTAAGTGCCTCGTACACATTTATTTACACGTGCACGGAAGAGATATGTCGTACTGTACCCAATACAATTAGGTATTATTTACGATTTAAGTGATGCATGAATACAGTCCTTTTATTTTACGCAATATCTGTTATAATTTAATCAAAAAACAATCGTACCCTTCATTTATGTACTTGTGTATTATGGTGAAGAAAATGGAGATTTTCTTTTATGATCAAGCTATTCCGCACCCATATGCCACTGTTGACACTTTACTAAACACAAATTATGACTATTGCTTGAAAGTCTAACTCTCACATGGTTTCATATACTCGTATATTGAGAATTCTAGACGCATACCCACCTAACGATTTTCATCAATTATGTAATAAGTATGCCTGCAGCACGTAATGATTGGAGAGCTAATTCAAATTAATAAATTGAAGGAATGACCCCTTCAATTTATAAAAGCATCTTAAACAGCTCTAACTTTAATCAATGCCGAAGATACAAGGAAAGTCAAATACTTAAACTTTTCACGAGTAATATTAAGTAATAAATTTCGATTGTAATTTGAACAGTATTTGGCCTCTTTAATCTACCAAATGGCTTGTAATCAGAGTAATAACTTAACCATATCCGCGCAAGATAGTCATGAAAGTCGATTAATAAATCGAATTAGCCCGAAAGCGGCCGAGCGCGTCGCAAATAAAACGATTCGCAAATTGGAACAACCTCGTGCGCGAGCGCACCTCGCTGATGTGTGTGTGAGAGGGTACGTCACCTTGACACGAGGCCCCACGGGGTACTTGTCCATCCCTCTCACTATACGGCGTAGCGCGGCAGTGCAAGCGAGACGGTCGTGCCCGTAGACGGATGCTTTCAGAGCTACGCGGCAGCCATTTTGTTATTCTTTTTAATGGATTTAGAAACCTCTTTTTAAAGCCAGCCGTGAATGATGATTGAATGCTCAGATTATTTTAAGCCGTTTTAAAATGGGTTTGTATTTTTTATACCTTAATGTTAATGTTTAGAGCATCTATAGGTGACGGGCGACATTGAAAAGATAACCTTTGGCAATAGAAGTCGATTGAAGGTTATCATTCACTGTTCAATAATCAACGCAAAATCTGTTGCTACGTTTTATGTGTTACATACGTACGTTAGCCATATAATTATGTAATCAGTGTTAACAAAGAACTACGCAATACCGTCGTTAATACGATGCATGTACGAATAAAAACGTGATATATAGTAAATTATCTACACACAGAATATTACGATAAGATAAGTTTACGTTTTAAAACTACAAATATGTACATAGACGTAGTATAAAATCTATACAACATATTCTAATTATAGAAATATGTATATAAAACATGTTCTATTGCGAATATACTTGACTCACGTTACAAAAATAAATACAACATAAATAACATTAAAAGCAAGACATGTGTAACCTGAAAAGCAGATAGCTGATACATTTTCGCGACTACTAGCGCCATCTGTTTGCTAAGTTGACGAACGCGACAAGGCAGTACGCCCGCGCGTGGTTATTTATAGAAACATTTAATTGTGTCCAGGTCTTCATATATCATGTCGCCGATTAGGGTCCGCTTTTAAAATAGATGTTTGTTGGTTGGCAGATGGTCCACTTTATTTAAAGTTGTACGTACACTACACTTTTTTATTTAGATTTGAGTAAGTTTTGGTTACTTCTACTCAGGATAACGAGCTCTTTCGATCCCAATAAAAGAAAACAAACTCAAAATATTTACAGATTTTTCGTTTTTTTTCATTCCGTCATACGAAGTCTGGGAATAATGGTATTAGAATCGAAACAGCTCGTGATTCTGAGTAGAAATAACAAAGCAATACAAATAAAAAGTGTAGTCTACAACTTAAGATATAAATGCCCCAGATAATGTAGTTTGGGAGTCAATCCAAATGTTAGGTAACGAATGTTTCGTAAACACATACAGTACCCGGTGACACAGATTAAAGACGCGACAAATACAAACATGCTTTAATAACTAGAGATGCCACGAATATTCGGCATCTATTGGGTATCCGGCCTATTCGGCCACTTTGCCGAATATTGAGTCAAATACCGAACGAATATCTATAACACGAACTTAAAGGAATTATGGATTAATTTAGTAAACTTAACATATATAAGAAGTTATTAACTATGTACGTTTTATATGACATTCGCTTAGTATGACGTATTTGTCACTTCCCTTCAATGTGATTATATACAGATTTCATTGTATATATAGTCAAAATAATTTAATACGATCCGGACGAACTTAATCATAATCAATGAGTATGAGTATGACTTTCATTTTAATGTTAACAACGACTTTATAGCTCACTTTAGTGATACCATGCTAAAAGTACTCCGAAGCCTGGATATATAATTGAGATTTTTTTGCTTGCTAATGACTTTGTTTATATAATAGGCTAGATTTGACTCTTAACTAAATTTACTACAAATAACAACTTAAGTTATATATTAGCAAACATTGTCCTTTTTAGGCGACCAATAAAGTTTCTAATTAATGTGACTCAAAATAGTACAAATGTTATACCGAAAATTCAGCGCTTCGGCCGAGTGTGGCCAAATATTCGTTACTCGGCCAAAACCACTATTCGTGGCATCTCTATTAATAGCTCTTACTGGATTAGATTACAATATCGAAACAAATACTCATTAATATTATTAATAGTTGCATTAAACACGATTGACGATTGACACGATTTACAGTTTATTATGTCAACGAGTCTGATTAATGTTTCGTAGATTGTTGTAGTATTGGAGTAACTCTTCAAACGTTATATTTATATAAATAACTTTTTCCTCCTAAAACCACAAAACTGAATTTGTTATGGGATTTTTTATGATTATTTGAACAAACTTATTGGAATATAAATTGTTGGTCTAATTAAAATCACACCAATAAAGGAAAGCTTCTAAGTTTAATTTTGAAAACTACCTAGTTTGTTTGACTTATATTAATATTTCCCTGATATAAAGTAAAGGCCTCTGCAGATATTGCAATAAAACGCATGCGATTTTAGCCAGTTGCAGCAGGGCAAATGCCACGAAGTCTATCTATCAGATGCCGCAGTGTTACGAATATCACTTGTGATTATCTGTGAAGAGATC
The DNA here is from genome assembly GCF_033807575.1 of Cydia pomonella. Taxonomy (NCBI): domain Eukaryota; kingdom Metazoa; phylum Arthropoda; class Insecta; order Lepidoptera; family Tortricidae; genus Cydia; species Cydia pomonella. The sequence continues at coordinate 18,017,089 of NC_084717.1, read as the reverse complement.
CTACTTAACTGAAATACTTCCTGTTTCGCAAAGGTAAACTGTGGAATGAACCTGAGGTATTTCCGGACTGATACGATTCAAACCTTCAAGAAAAGAGTCTTAAAGGCCGTAAACGCAGTTACAACAACTCTGGTGATCCGCGTGTCTATAGGCGACGGTAATCGCTTTCAATCAGGTGATTCGTCTGCTTGTTTGCCTCCTATATAAAAAAAAAATAAAGAAATGTGGCGCATTCGAATTTTTATCTTTTATCCAAAAATAAACGAGGTATCATTTTAATGCACACAACTAAGAATGTAAAAGTTGCTCTGACTCTAATTTCCGCTACCCTACCTCGTTTGGCACATCGAAAGATGTCATAAATCGAAACATGTTTGAAAGTTCGTCGTTTTAAAGTAACGTTGGTCGGTTGGGGTGTGGGCCATCCTACTTTTTGTTGTACATAAATTTTTGACACTTTTTCGTAAAATGCATACATCGAAATACTTAGCCATTACTTTCTCTTTGGGACGGAGAAAGAGGCTTAATTAGGCTATCAATCGATATCTTTGTTCAACAAATAAATAACTGCTGTAAATATTTTTAATCACAGTTACTCAGTAGTCCTTGGCTGTCTTTCGACTTCTATAAAAATAATGCATTTACCACTTCTTTCCATCTGTTTCCATTAATCAATTCTAATATATTCATTTTGTTAGACTTACTCGTATATCGAACGGGATATTGACCGTGATTGTTGTTATTATTGTTTTTGAGCTCCCGATATTTCGACGCAATTACTTTTAATTAAACTAACTGTGAATCATTCAAAACTGTTCTATGATTTTTGGTCTACATATTCCTATTATTGGGTTCAGGCACAGTTTATGAATACAATTTTTATACACGAATTCATTAGCTATCACACTTTTTTCTGGCAATACATGATTGGTCATGAAAAAGTAGAATGACCCATGTAGGTATTGACAACATCGGAAGCCAATAGTCGTCACCGTTGCATATTCAGACTTTCCAACTTGACAAGTCGGCCAACGAAATAGGCCACACTTTTAATATAAGGCAGAACAAAATTATGATAGTTAAGAACTACAGTTAGGTATGTTTTAATTGAATATCCCATCAACCCGTTTTTACAAGCTTTTACTTGCATAAACTAACTGTACGGGTCTGTACTAACAAGTTAAATTTGACTCACTTCCTGACTTCCAATGAAGCTAAAAATTTGCATACATATGTAAGTCGGGTGACAATGCAATATTATGGTACCATAGAGCTGATCTGATGATGGAGACAGGAGGTGGCCATGGGAACTCTGTAATAAAACAACGGAACCTACTTGTGTTTGGGGTGTTTTGAAATTGTTTCGATGAGTATAAGTTGCCTGTGGATGGAAAAGTACAGTCAGCGATAAAAGCTTGTAGAAATAATATTTTTTTACCAAATACTTATTATATTTCAGTGCCCCTAGTGTAAATTTAATCGACATCATAACGTGACGAACGCGTTTGCGTTAAGTCTCATTTTGTATAGGATTTTGAATTTCCAAAACGTCCCGCTTGGCGCGCTCTTTCTAAATCACATACAAAATGAGACTAAACGCAAACGCGTACGTCACGTTTCGAAATCGAATTTATTTACACTAGGGGTACAGATGCCAAAACGACAGTTCGATTTCACAGTCTGCAACAATTACATTGGGCAATTTGATTTGGCGTTTTGTAACAATGATTGTGAAAGTTTGCGAGTTTGGACCTCTGTTACTCATAAAATCCAAAATGGCTTACCTATAAAGTGGGAAAATACAATGGTTTACTGTGCATCCAAACACAAAATAGCTTATTATTGTCTGAGTTGATTTGGAGTCTGAGCATGCAAAAAAATATTTTTTAATAGGCCTATTTGAAGTAAAAACCTTAACTCAATTCGTTTTTTAACGAATTTGACACTGCAGTGCATATCGCGCATACAATTGAGGGAGGGCCTAAAAGTAAAATAATAATTATCGAGTTCCATTTACGGAACAAAATGGGACCATTTCCGAGCATGTTTAGAAAAAGTTGTGTTAGAAAAAAACTGTTTTTAGGCAAATGTTAATACTGCTAAACGTTCAAGTTATCGTAAACGAAGTGCTATTAGTTACTGTAATATCAATTAACCTTTTAACAAAGTATATTTTAAGAAATCCACAATTGGAACAAATATATGTTGTTATAGGGTGGTAGTATTTTCCATACAATAATAGTTCCATGATGACAGTTTCAGTACAAATCAAACAAGGGATTCAACCCCCGCAGTAACGTTCTGTGAAATCGAATAGTTTCGGAGAAATCCAAGCGCAATATGAAAATAATGTGCTTGGTTTATATCGATTTTTTTATGTTCGCATGTTTATACGACCGGTCTGGCCTAGTGGGTAGTGACCCGCCTGCCTATGAAGCCGATGGTCTCGGGTTCAAATCCTGGTAAGGGCATTTATTCGTGTGATGAGCATGGATATTTGTTCCTGAGTCATGGGTGTTTTCTATGTATTTAAGTATTTGTAAATATTTATATATTATATATATCGTTGCCTAAGTACCCGCAACACAAGCCTTATTGAGCTTACTGTGGGACTTAGTCAATTTGTGTAATAATGTCCTATAATATTTATTTATTTATAAGTAGATCTTAAAAATGCTATCTAAATTAACACTAGTAGCTGTATCACGAGCGCGTACGCTAGCACTGATATAGTTGCGATAGAGAGGGAATGCGATCGAGTTCACGCAGTCGCTAGCGTAAATGTCAAATGAAAACTCGTGGTACCCGTGCTAGCACAATATACCTCGCTCCACGCTCGCATTTATACGTTGGTACCAAATATCTAAATACTTTTTAAAATAGGAACGTGCTTCTGCCAATATATGTTAAGATAATCCTAGGCAATATTTCTATAACAAGAGATCATATTGACGTTGACACAATTCGCCTACATGCCTAGATGACAAGGCACTATCTATAAGTATGAACAGTTTCCGACTAATGACGTGCTTTATTTAAAGCGACGCAATAAAACCGCGTCATACGCTATGACTCGTTTGTACCCTACGACTTGGCACACAGCCAGGCTCGGAGTTAGATTGACGCCGTGCCAGTCTAGGTGCGAACTTGCGAAAACTACAGCCTAGATATTATTTTAATTAGCTTCGTCCCGCGACATTTTCTGTGCGGAATGATGATGCTGATAAAACTTATCTGTTTTGTAAAAACTAGTGCCTACGCCAATTCTTCCAAGCCAAGTTGTCAAGGGGATCCCAGGCCCATGAGCCGTAGCAAAATATCGGGACAACGCGAGAAGGAAGAATAAGAAGAGAAATTGATAAAACCTATCTAAGTCCTTTTCCCTGGCTTCAAACTTATATGTCTATACCAAATTTGCAGCCCGATTCGAGGAATGATTAAGAGACGTTTAAGATCTTGGAAAGATCTTTAAAAGATCGATAGGTAAACGACATGTCAAAATTGACGTATATTCCGATTCCGCTGTGATCCCAATAAGATCTATCTACGATATTTCTAACGTCAAAGTGACGACATTGGTTGCCCGAATCGATTGCTGCTTCTGTCAATTATACGACATCTAAATGAGAACTTATCTAAACCAGAACTTATCGTTGTTCAGTCTCATTCTTCGAATCGGGTCATTCGTCTTAATAGTTTCAGTGGTTTAAGCGTGAAGAAGTCACAGACTTATTAGACAGAATTATTGTCACGTTTATAATAATATATATTGTTACAGTGGATGGAGTGAACGCCGCAAAATAAGCGCGGACGTGGCAAGCCCAGACGGAGGCCCAGTTTTTCGCGAATGTCAGCTTTTGCGAATAACTGACAGGCCGATATCGTCCGGCGAACTGCAGGTAATCAGTGGGCTCCTTTAGACACCTTCGTCGACAGCAACTGGCCGGAAAAATCAGATCAATGGGAGTTGTGAAGATCAAGACCATTAAGGGGAGAAACCTTTGCCCATCAATGGGACACTATAACCGGCAAAGAAAAAAAAGTTACAGTACAGATTTGACAAAACTAGCTACATAAAAGTAGCTGGTCGTAGTCGTGAAATACAATTCAATGAATAATTGACCGGATACGCAAATTAAAATAAGTAATAATCAGAACCCCTAGTGTAAATTTAATCGATAGCGTTACGTGACGTGCGCGTTTGCGTTAAGTCTCATTTTATATGGGATTTAGAAACAGCTCGCCAAGCGGGACGTTTTGGAAACTCAAAATCCCATACAAAATGAGACTTAACGCAAACGCGTACGTCACGTTTCTCTATCGAATGAATCTACACTAGGGGTACAGATTTTTACCATTGGTGGGTCTGGTTTAAAAACTTTTGTACAGTCAAAAGATTTAATTTGTGAGGGCTCTAGCGGCTTGCATGTTGTATGTCACTGACAAGGTACGGGTCACAAATTAAATTAAATCTTTTGACTGTACCTGTCATCACTCACTGACAGAGACACAGATGTATTAACCCTTTACCGCATAGGATTGCGGGATTCTAGATTTTTTTATACGCTTAAAGAATTTGAAAATAAGGTTTTAACATATTTAATAATGTAATCAAACATGACGAAAATGAGTAGGTAGTTTTAGAAGTTCTGTAAAATTAAAACATAGTAAACAAAACTTCACGCGTCACTTGAACGCGTGCGCCGAGTGATGACGATAACAAATATTGAGAGACTTCGTGGGTGTATAAAAAATGAAAAACGTGAGTAAGTACATAACTAAAATTATTTACCTCTTACTTAAAGTACGTACTATCGTGTGTTGATAGTGGTTTTTATAAATTATATTGTTTTTGACTTGTTTTTGACGGTTTTTCTGTGACGCCATTAATGGCTTCGTATATGCACTTAGGGGTATTCGTGTTTTGATCCAGAAATGGCTTCGCATGCACTGGCTGATAAGTAATAGATTTTATTTTATAATGTTTCCGTTTCGTTTTTATGGTAGTTCCAAACAAGTAAATTCATAAATTCTATTCTCGGGGATGGATCCATAAGTAACGACGATTCGTTATCCAACTCTGATGACAACAACGTGCCACTATCTGATTTCAAATCAAAAAAACGGCGTAACATTCCTGTTATGATTCCCGAGTCTGATCCTGATTCCTGAGATGAAGAGTGTGAACCGGGTAATTCAAAACCCACGCCTTCGAATCAACTGAAATGAACAAAAGATGCCTCCATACAATGCAGAAAATTTTGTATTAGGTAATTGATTCTACCGTTTTGCCGCATTGTATAGAAGAGTTGCAGTCTCCGGCAATTTTTATTTTTATTTTTTCTTCAGCATATGTCACACCATTCACATCTAAAACTCGATATGTCAGAAAAGAGAAAAAATATGTCGAGATACCATCACCTAAAGCTGTCGATTCTTACAAACAGCACATAGGGGGAGTAGATTTATTAGACTCCTTATTAGGCCTCTATAGAATCAATATTAGATATCGCAATTGGTACAAGAGGATTTTTTTTTCCATTTAATCGATATGTGTATAGTGAATGCTTGGTTGTTATGGCGTCGCACTACCGACGTGTAGTGTACGTGCCTTTATATGATTTCAAGCTTGCTGTTTCTGCACACTTTCCAAAGGCAGGGTAAAGTGTGACGAAGAAACGTGGGCGTCCAAGTGCACCTGGGTCTCCCTGGAAACTTCGCATTCTAAAAAAACAATGAAGACGCCAGCAAGAATTCAAAAATTACCACTGAATTTTGTATGTTCTGACAAGTTGGATGATATCCTAATACATGAGAAAACCTGCTTGTTATGTCAAAATCATAATATGTTATCGTTCGTATTTGAAATGTGAAAAATGCAAAGATTATTTATGCCTTATTGAGAAAACAAGCTGCTTCAAAAAATGTACATGTACCTAACATAATAAAATATGTCATCTGCATGCATGCGAAGCCACAAATGGCATTGATCTACTATCGCGCGATCGCATACGACGCCATAAATGGACGTGATTTATATTTTTCTATTAAAAGGTAGTAATTTTTTTTTGGTTACATTTACTTGTTTAAGATGTCTATTAAACCATATTTTTCGAATCAAACATTTTCTATTGTACATCTTTATTAATTCATGCAGAAGAGGGTTAAAACTTGTAGAAAGTTTCTAAAAGGTGAGAAACGTCCTCACAAATGTAGACATTTTCCTGTTTTTTTTTCTTCTAGATTTGTGCGTACTTTGTCAACTTTTTGGAAACTGTCCGCAACTTTACATTTGTCGGTACTGTCATATGGAAATGAATGAAATCGTTATGCATATGCATAGTTCTAGTTTTATTTAAATGTTATTAATAACAATTTTTAGAAAAAAGAGATGTTTAGAAGAGAAGACTAACTAATGACCTCAAAACCTCTTTTCTAATTTTAATAAAAAGAACAATAGTTGGAGAGGAGGGGTAAAAACTAAAAATTAAAAAAATTGATGAATTCCTGCCAATTTCTTTTTTTCAGTACTTGGATAAGCAATATTTTTTTGTTATTTTTATAATTCATTACATTTCACAGCAATCCAAAGCGCTGTGAAACCATAATAACATATCACATGCATAATTGTATCACAGAAGAAGGTCGTTCATTAATCGTCTCGCAGAACCTCAAGCATTCATCACATACGTCCAACCATCTACTCGCAAACACACGTGACAGTTTGGTGGTGATTCTAAGGCCGAGTTTATCAGGCGCAAGGCTGAACAAGTGGTGACTTTCGGCGGGACACAGTTCGTACTGGTGGCAGCACACATGGCGACAACGCGGTCGAAAAAGAAATCTAGACGGTGAGGGAACATACAGACGCAGCAACTGAGCTACTAGTTCGGGGCAGTCAGAATCCCCACGTAAAATGCTACTGGCTAAAGTACACAGTCTGTAATTTCGCCTCACTTAAAGTAAGTTAAAACCTAATGGGAGTAATGGGTAAATTAATTGGGTACAATAGCAAAAAACATGTTGGGTATAAAAATGGGTAATATCTGAATGTTTTTTTATAGAGGAAGCGTATAAACGCCTTTTGCACTCGCTCTAGTAGCAGGGTATAGTTTGTTTCATAGGGGTTCCAAACAACACAAGCTGCTTCAAGCTTGCTTCTGACAAGAGCAGTGTAAAGGAGCTTTATTGACCCTGTTTTTTTATAGAGGAAGCGTATAAACGCCTTTTGCACTCGCTCTAGTAGCAGGGTATAGTTTGTTTCATAGGGGTTCCAAACAACACAAGCTGCTTCAAGCTTGCTTCTGACAAGAGCAGTGTAAAGGAGCTTTATTGACCCGACACATATGAAGTCCCTAGTGATCCGAGTAACGAACCCTAGTCTTCTGTAACAGGTACGAGCCTAATATGCATGCCAAGTTTCATGCTTTCTGCCTGGTTCCCACCACCAGCATGTAGTGTGGAAACACAGAGAAACAGGCAGGAAACAAACGAATTAGACAACAGTTTGAGGTATAAACTTAAACTATTACTTTTTTCTCGGTTCTCGAAACATATATTTCGTAATATTCAACGCCAAACGTATTATATTGAATATTTATATCGCTACCTATGTGCGCGTAATTAAACTATAGAGTTACATAAAGAGTGATACAGAAAAGAACCGATTATTTTCTACCTCCGACTAATTTAAAATATTAATCACTATCTAGTTTAACGTTATGAGATAAATTGCAGAATAACCACCGCAATAATGGCAAATCACCGAATCTTGATCACCTTTATATTGTTTCGAAAAATATACCTAAAGTGACCCCTTGTAATTAATTTTGAACAAAACATCGCAAAATCGCCTCGCTGGTCGATAAGTTTCAGTTGACAAATATTTAAAATACATCTCGAACTACAGTAGGTAAGGATCTCCGAATCAACAGAATTGAATTGAATGAAAGCAAGCTTTAATGAAGAGCATGAAGAGTAAATATTTCGGAACAAAACAAGGCAAATTACTTAAATCTAAAACTGCCGAATGGCAAATTGTATTCCATATTCTAGCGGATTCAATTTATACGATTCCAGATCCAGTCACGATCAAAACAACTATTTTATTCTTAACTTGAGCTCCCTTCATGATAGTAATGTCGTTTATGTTAGCAATAAAGATTTATCAAACTGTTGTTTTATTAATCCTTTACATATATTACCTGCTACTATTTTTACAGACCACTCTTTATGTATAATAGTAATTAATTAATGTAACGCAAGTACGTCACGAACGTTACAGAATGAGTACGGATGGTTCAGTGGCCGGGGGGTCGACGAACTCACGCTGGGCGTTTCAGATAAAGCTTTTTCTTTGTTGAGGTTAGCGGGCAACAGTGGCGCCCTCCTGGCTCGTATTTCAATTCAATCTTTGGGTAATATGGCTCCATCGATACTGTCATAGAGAATTAAATAAGTATATAGTGCTCACACCATACATCAGTTTTCTTACCAAAACGCTTATTATTTTCGTAGTCGACATCTAGCATTAAGTAGCGGAACTATCAGTACTGCTACTTGACAATAGATGATGTGACGAACGACGAAAAGTCTAATGCTCAACAATTTTCAACTAATATTATAACCGGATTAACCAGAACTGTATTTTCAACTCCTTCTGCTTGTAATATTGGTGAGCAATACACTTTTTTTTTTTTTTTATGGAGGATAGGCAGGCGTTTGACCACGATCACACCTGATGGTAAGTGATGATGCGGTCTACGGTGGAGCACGCTTACCTATGAGATACCTATTTACTCTAGCATTTTAAGTAGGAATAGGTATGGAGGAAGACGGTAGTGAATTTAGGCTATGAGCCTCTTACCCTTAAGACGTACACTGCGTGACCACACCAGAGGCGTACTAGCCTGGAGACTGCGGGGACGCCCGAGCCCCCCCAAAGTTGTCCATAGGGCCCTCTCGTCCGGTCGCCAACCGGCACTATGGCGCAACCTGGGATTTTTCGCTAGTTGGCGGGGCAGCCTTTCCCAAGGGGCTAGCTTGGTACTTGGGCCCCCTACTAACTGCGGTCGGCCAGCGGTGAACCGTGCCTCGGATCCCGCTACCCTCCGCGACTAGCAGCCCAGTGCGGGGACAAAACTTTTCATCAGTCGCGTCGCGTCATCTAGTGTCAAATAGCGGTACTGATAAATCCGCTACTTGACGCTAGATGTCGACTACGAAAATAAAAAGCGTTTCGGTAAGAAAGCTGATGTATGGAATGAGCACTATGCTAACTTATTTATTTATGATACTGCCGATGTTTTAGCCAACGTGACAGTGGAATGTGTGTGACCCACTTGTAATCGAAACAATATTTAAATTATAATTAAATTTGTCAGTATACTATATAAAACAACAAATTCAAGCATTTTTCTTATTTAAATTTGGGTTTTAATCGGTAAAAGCACAATACAGTAACGGATTTCAATACATCTTCTAGCCGGTAAATTGTACAGTTACCATCAATAGAACCGTATGAAACAACGCGCCTGTATTTGGCACCGTCGATTCTTTCTGCAAATAGAGATATATCTCGACAGTTCCCGTTTAAAAGTATCTGCAACAGTTCAATTCTTCTATTTATATAGGTAAATCTCTTTTTGTTAAGGAAGGAAGAAAGTCTATTTCGGGAGAAAACGTTTTCCACTAACTAAATCTCAACAAATGACTTTGATTTTGATGTCGATCGCTTCAGCATAATATATTCATAAATTCTTATAGGATTCGCTTTTTTGAAACAAAAAATAAAATTTTGTATTGCAAATTTAAAAAGTAGGAAAATCTATAAACCTAGTTTTTCATTGTGTCAATAACATACAAAAAAATCATGGAGAATGAAAAAAATTTAGAAGTGGAAAAACGTTTTCTCTTTTTGTATGGACGAAATGGACGATCACGTGATACAACTTCCCTCATAAGCTATCAGAGAATGGTCAGATACTTTTAATGTGTAGTTAGTCTGATTAGCTACTTTTGACGCTGATTGTACGTACAATAATGATTTTCACTTTTTTTATTTGAGGTTATCCATAATCTACCCGTATTATTTTTGATGAAGGGCTTAGCCAGCCAGTGAACTGGAGGGGGGGGGGTTAAGTTTACTTACGTGTAGTGACGCCGCACAGGTGCATACGTTGTATGTAAAATTTGAGCTTCAGGGGTGGGGGGGCTCCCCCCCCCCTGCCTGTACCTGCCTACGCCCATGTTTTTGAGCGAATATTTTTGATACGATCGCATAACCAAAGGGTAGTTATTTTAAATTTTAATGAACACACTTTCATTGGATTTATAAAAAACAGACGACTATAATTTTTCCATATTAAATAATTCAGCAAGCAATCTATCACTACTTTATATTAACTCAAAACTTCACATTTAATGACGCGGCGTTACAACTGTCACAAGTGACTATGATGTACGAAATACGCTTCCGCTCGAAAAACTTACAAAATTAATTATGCTCTGTTAGTTAAGTAAGTAAGTAAATATTCTTTATTGCACCAACAATTATACATTTTACATAAGTGTAAAACTACAAATGATTTCTTAAGGTATATTAAAAAAATATTCAGAATCGTTTATAGCACTAAGGGCCTACGCTAGCTGACGCGGACGCCCGCCGCGTGCGCACGCACGCGGGTGCTATATTATGTAGGTGAAATCCGCCGCACGCGTCCGCTTCAGTTTGCGTCGCTCATACTATTTTTCGTTAACCCGCTCGTCCGCTCCGTGCACCCGTGTCAGCTAGCGTAGGCCCTAAAACGTACGTCCAGTTTAAATTTCACAATATTCAAAAATACACACTGTATAGATATTCGGTAAATAATAAATTATTTTGATGACCGGTCTGGCCTAGTGGCTAGTCACCCTGACTATGAAGCCGGTGGTCCTGGGTTCGAATCCCGGTAAGGGCATGTATTTGTGTGATGAGCCCAGATATTTGTTCCTGAGTCATGGATGTTTTCTATGCATTTAAGTATTTGTATATTATATGTATCGTTTACTGAGTACCCATAACACAAGCCTTCTTGAGCTTACCGTGGGACTTAGTCAATATTATCTAAGAATGTCCCTATAATATTTATTTATTATTTATATTTCAGCATTAATCAAACCTTCACATAAAAAAAGTCAAAACAATTTCCTTCCTTAATTCTTTTATAAAGATATGGGGCACTATTCACACTGCCATGTTCATTCAAAATAACAATTGTGCACTTTTAAATACGCTGTTTTTACACGCCTGAAGACCTTAATAAACCTGAAGACCTTAATACACGTGGCTCTGTGAGCTGTAGAACTCGCGTTAAGCTTAGAAAATGTAAAAGAGAAAAATACTTAGTTCGCTGAGTCGTGATCGTGAACTCACAATGGCACTAGATACTCTATTAGCGCGAAAGGATCGTCAATTTTTTTTGACTAAAAATATGTTTTTGTTGTACTTTTCATACGTTAAAAGGATAAAACATCAAAACAAAAGATAACGAAAGAAATGAAATAAATATATATATATATATAAAGCTACTTTATTTACTATTAGGTGATCCGTCAGCTCGTTTGCCTCCTGTATCATAAAAAAAAAAAGAAACATTACTTTCTTTTACTTACGCATTTGGGTAAATCATTCGAAAGTGACAACCCTAAGCCGTTTTGGTGATGGGCAATTTTGACATTGATGGGTCAGTAAATTATTAGGTTACATTGCCCATCATCACGATTTTTGTGATTTTAAGCCTTTTTCGATTATACCATAATATAACTAATCTACGCTTCATGTTTTATAATTATAACTGAAACACGGAAATATTTATCAAAAGGTTCTCCATTTTTTAATACTTGCATCCATTTTTCGACAAGATTTTGCCCGCGAAAATATACCCTACATTTGACAACACGCTGAAAATTCCCGAGTTAAGTGAAACACATGTGTGTTATATATGTGTGTGTTACAAATATAACCTATTTTCATTTCTACTAAAATATTACTTTTAAGTTTTAATATAACTCACATACACATACATTTGGCTACATAAACGAATTTCTTTAAAAAGTAATTTTTGGGCAAAGTTTCCCCTTGAGGCAAAGTTGGCTAGTATGACGTTACCAGACAAAGACATGTATATGTTATTTGGATGTTCATGTCAAATTTCATGTTATTTTAAAATGTCAAAAACACATTGAGTGCCGGGAACTCGCTCGGCGGGTTCTCTGCTTGTAGTTGCTTTCCTCTAAGAAGCGGGAAAACGCTGGGATCGGCTGCGAGCGTAGCGCTACGAAAACGTTAGCAGTCAATGTGTTAATATGAGTGCATAAATTCGATTGTATGGCGGCTGCTAGTTTTGTGTGACTCTTTGAAGGGCAAGAGATAAATTCCCATTTCCATTTACGTTTCTTAAGAGGGAAGAATAGCTTTGCGATCCTAACGAAATAACGGTACTTTTGCTATGAAAATCCATTACGGGAATTTCGGGAAAAAAGGTTTCCACTAACTAAATCGAATCGATGTTGATCGCTTTTTGAAAAAGAAAACATTTTGTTATTTGTTTTGCAAATTTTGAAAAAAAAAAGGAAATCCTATAAACCTAGTTTTTCATTGTCACAACTTATTGTGACAATGAAAAACTAGGTTAGTATGTTAATACTAAAAATCATGGAGAATGGAAAATACGTAGAAGTTAAAAAACATTCTCTTTGTGTATGGACGAGTACGTGCTTATACTTCCCTCTTAAAAGGGCAAGAGAAAAATTCCCATTTCAATTTACGGCTCTTAATGTGTAACTACAGATATAACTGTTGTAAGACCACTTTCCCGAATGAAGGTTGAGGGAGGCGATGGCTGAGATACGCGTCATACTCGTGAACGGGTGCTGTTTGTGGAGACTGGTCTGTTTAAGCTCACTTTATTTTTGAGTATAATTACAGTGAGACACCTCATTCGGTTCTCGTATGTTTCTTTTATCCTAATGAATGTTTTAATTAAGTATACGGGATTTTGACTCTTAGAGACTGTACATCTCTAAGGATAATTTGATAAAAATCATTTAATTCTGACATTTAGAGATATTTAGATACCTCTAATTTTAGATTTTTTTTTGTATCTGTTTGTGTTTTTAGGGTTCCGTAGCCAAATGGAAAAAAACGGAACCCTTATACATAGATTCGTCATGTCCGTCTGTCACAGCCACTTTTTTCCGAAACTATAAGAGCTGTACTGTTCAAACTTAGTAAGTGGATGTATTCTATGAACCGCATTAAGATTTTCACACAAAAATAGAAAAAAAAAACAATAAATTTTGGGGGTTCCCCATACTTAGAACTGAAACACAAAAAATCTTTTTTCATCAAACCCATACGTGTGGGTGTATGGATAGGTCTTCAAAAATGATATTGAGGTTTCTAATATTATAATTTTTTTCTAAAATGAATAGTTTGCGCGAGAGACACTTCCAAAGTGGTAAAATGTGTGTCCCCCCCCCCCGTAACTTCTAAAATAACAGAATGAAAAATCTAAAAAAAATATATGATATACATTGCCATGTAAAATTCCACCGAAAATTGGTTTGAAGGAGATCTAGTAAGTAGTTTTTTTAATACGTCATGAAATAAAAAAAAATAAAAATTTTTTTCATCATACCCATACAAGTGGGGTATCTATGGATTGGTCTTCAAAAATGATATTAATGTTTCTAATATTATTTTTTTCTTAACTGAATAGTTTGCGCGAGAGAACCTTCCAAAGTGAAAAAAAGTGTCCCCCCCCCCCCTGTAACTTCTAAAATAACAGAATGAAAAATCTAAAAAAAATATATGATATACATTACGATGCAAACTTCCAACGAAAATTGGTTTGAACGAGATCTAGTGAGTAGTTTTTTTTAATACGTCATAAAATTAAAAAAAAAAAAAATTTTTTTCGTGTGTGGTATCTATGGATAGGTCTTCAAAAATGATATTTAGGTTCCTAATATAATTTTTTTGTAAAGTGAATAGTTTGCGCGAGAGACACTACCAAAGTGAAAAAATGTGTGTCCAAAGTGGTAAAATGTTGAACGAGATCTAGTAAGTCGTTTTTTTTTATATGTCATAAAGGAACCCTTCATGGGCGAGTCCGACTCGCACTTGGCCGCTTTTTTAATTTAATTTTGTAATTCGACATTTAGAGACTATACATCTCTAAGTAATAATCATATTTTACTTACTTTTTCTTTAAACAATAATATTGTAGTTTGCATTAATATTTTCAATGAATTGTATTATATAATTGTTGTTGTGCTTGTTTTTGTTTGTATGTAAATTCCATGTTGACGTGTAAAAGTGACCTTGTGGCCTATTTGCTGAATAAATGTTGAAGTTTCCTTAAGCCGCAGCCGAGGCGAAAAGGAAAATGCGTTGAAGACCGCGAACTAAAATGCATTTGCAAGGCTTTGTTGCGTTCTATTAGTTCTAGCTGAGAGCTTGTTTCGTTTACAATATCAGGGTTTTCCCTTAAAGTTTCTAATATCACTTTTTTTGGTACAGTAGGAAAAATAATAAAGGAACTTGAAATAACTGGGAGATTTCAAAGAATATCACACATATATAAACATTTAATAAGTGCAAAAGGTAGGATTCAAATGAAAAAATATGACCACTTTTGAGGTCACTATTTACTAACTAGAAAATACGAATAGATGTATTCAGGAGATACGGTAACTGATTATATCTTCAAAATATACCTACTTATTTTCCTCGCGCTGTCCCGGCATTTTGCCACGGCTCAGCGACTGGTATCAAATGATATTTCGTACATAAGTTCCTAAAAACTCATTGGTACTAGCCAGGCTTTAAACCCGCGACCTCCGAATTACAAGTCGCCGACTCTTACCGCTAGGCCATCAGTTCAGATTCAAAATATACCTACTGTTACAAGCATCTGCTTATATACGCAATAACACATCATTCCGGTTTTGATCGTAGGTAAAATTGGCATTTGATAGGCAATCTTGTAAATACTAGATCTGTGTACTATACTGAACAAACCAATCTGACAGCAATGTTTTCTTACAATTAAATGCCCGGATACTAAATGATATTCTATTCTATTCTATTCTATAAGATGAAGAAAAATAAGAAAAACGCGGTTATAACTTATTCACAGTATTTGTGGTAGGTAGTTGCTATAACTGATCCAAATTGTAAGTCAAATGGTCTCCGAAAAAAGCTTTTAACTGATTCGCAACATCAAAAGTTATCCCATAAGCTTATAGAAAAGTAAGGTATTAGAAATGGGCATAAGTAGAGACGCCTCCTGTCCGCACTGTGGTAACGAGGAGACAAGCTTACACTTACTTGACGTACTAGCAGAATATATGTATTATGTATGCAATATCGCGATATAATACATTCGGTAGAAATACTTTAAAAGAGAGCAAAGTAAGGGCCAACACAACGCCGTAACGTTGCACGACGCCGCAACGTGAGACGACGTCGTATTGCGGGTATGTGTATTGGCCCTAAAGGACGTCGAACTTAAAGATGTCCTTCTGCACTGCAGGAAAACGAGATGATTTGAGGAGACTAGTGTGGGAATGCTTCCGGGGCCGTAACCTGCAGCTCCAACTCCAGGAAATTAGGCTGAATTAAGGCAACAAGCGATCGACAGCCCTCCTGCTTCAGCCCGGGCGTCCCTTAACTACATCTACATAAGAAAAGTCAAGCCTAAGGAGGTTTTTAAGCTTGCCACATGTTCAACTTTCATTTAATGTATAGAAGTACTACATTATGGTAATCAAGATAGAATGCCCCTCTCAATGGTTTGCATCATTAACCTGTAGAAGAAAGGGGACAGAGTCACGTGACCGCTTCTCCACGCCAAAAAGTAGTCTCCATTATCCTCTCTAGATTTTACGCTCTTTTGTTTTACGCTCCTAATTCTTATTATATGAACAAAAAATCGAAAACATTCAAACGATACATAGCTATGGTTATTACCTACAATAAATTATGTAAGTTAATATCCAGGTAGGAAACTGGGAACTATGTATAGACATATAGATGGAGAAACGGTCGTCCAGTCCACAATCCTCTTTAGGATTAACGTTAACTTCCCTACAAAAATAGGAATACGAGTATGTTCTTAGTGTAGTTTACCCTATAGCTGTCCAACAACCCTATTCTTGGCAAATTAAAATAAAAACGAGTTCACGCCTCGCTTGCGCCCGATACAGCAAAAAAATGCTCTTATCAAAAAATACATTAAGAGGTTGTAAAATGATGTATCTTGTAAGATACATTGCCAAGAAAAGAAAATCCCCAAATTGTACAACAGACAAATTTGAAAAAATTATAAGAGTGGCTGGTATAAATCGCTAGGTACTCATGATAAGCGAGCCGTGTTTGGACAGCAGCGGTGTCGTTGACTCGCGCCATTCGCGTGACGTCACATCCGGCGCGCGCGCATTGTGCGGCGTGCGCGACATCCACATGCAGCAACATACTGTGGGTATTATGTACTCGTATGTATCTATCGATGTTTTATTGTATATATGTAAAGCACGGTTATAGAACTTGATATTCAATTTCAATTTATTCAATGGACAACAATAGTCCATAATGGTTAGTAACATTTAATATTTAAAACTAAGTGTTAGTAGAACAAAAACAAAAAGCGAACAGTACAGCAAGAAGAATCACCTGGTAGCGATAATAGCACACTCAAAATGTCACAATAGGTGAGTCGTATCGGCCCGCTACAGTAGCCAGGATGGATTTTGTAATCTAATGTATTATTAACTACGAATATTGATAAACGTTTAGGTAAACGCGCGTAAAGCACTGATTTTGTCGATCTTATTTGTAAATTTCGTAAAGTTTGGACTGCTAATAATTGAAATTTTGTATTACACATACATATCCTGTACCTACTTCAACTTTAATGGACTACATTTTTATTATTATAAATTTGAAGTACTGTAAATTAAAGATAGACGAAATCAATTTTCTCCAGAAATGACTTCAAAACAAGTGACAATTTCTCTGAAAATCTACTTAATTTTTACGTAATTTTGAAACTAATCTCTACAACATTTGCTGAAACTGTTCTTATACATAGTTTTTTTATAAATTTTTAAAAACTGACCCTTATCGTCATATATTATAGACGCACGCTTGCGACCTCATTATTAAAAGGCAAGATTAGAAGACGTGCTAATAGAAACCAATACTTGTTATTTAGATATTACGTAACAAAATGTGTACAATTGCAACGACTAAATCTATCAATTTTACATTTTCATCGTCACCGGCCTCTTAATGTGCTGTATTATTTGTATTGTTTCTGTATTGAGGCGTGCAATAAAAAGTATTTGTATTTTATTGTATTGTATATATGACAAATACTCCTACTGTATTTAGTACATGGATCGTATTAACAACAAAATCAGCACTCGCAGCAAAAACATATCCGATCCATATAGTATCTAAAGCATTTTTTATGTATATTAAAGTTCGAATCCCGCCGTCAGTTAACGGTTTTTATTCACACGATCCCATGCAACGGTCGGTAGTCGATACCTATACAAAATCCTCCAAACAATGAACACAGAATCACGGCAAAGGTTGCACTTCCAAAATACAGCATGTCACCCCGTCTAAAAAACCTACCCCAGCTAGAAACTCACTACAAAATGAAAGGTCTT
The DNA here is from genome assembly GCF_033807575.1 of Cydia pomonella. Classification (NCBI taxonomy): domain Eukaryota; kingdom Metazoa; phylum Arthropoda; class Insecta; order Lepidoptera; family Tortricidae; genus Cydia; species Cydia pomonella. Next base: position 17,999,368 of record NC_084717.1, on the reverse strand, counting down.
ATGTGTGCTTCAGAATCCCATCTAATATGACCTTCTGGTAATGTACACGGTAGGGTTTGGCACCCTCTCAGACAGGGTAGCTATTTATAAGTATGGGTGTGATGGGGAAATTTCGGGACAATTTAATAGTTCTTATATTTGGTGCAATAAAGGCGCATTTAACTATGTGCGTGGTTCATAGATGGATGTTTATATCGGGAGGAATTTTATGGGTACAGACTAGATGCATTTGGAGGCGTAAATTAGAACGTGCAAGATTTTCATGCGTTTGAAAGAGATTCAACTTATCATATCAATATTATTCCTTAGGTAATTATAGTTACGTTTAACTAGTGTTTTGACAGCACTGAAATGTTTATGATGTGGATGTTTTTTTTTTTTTTTATTCCGAAAAGGTAAGCATTTGACCACAATCTCACCTGATAGAAAGTGCCGATGTAGTCTAGGATGGAACATGCTTACCTAAAAGATGTCTATTCACTCTCGATTTAAAAAGGTCCAAGTTATAGTGGACTGGGAATAGATTTGCAGGAAGTGAATTCCACTCCTTAGCCGTACGCATGATAAAGCTGGATGCGTAGCGTTTAGTGCGAATCAGTGGTAAAGTAACGACGTAAGGGTGAAACGCAAGTCCGCGTCTAGTCCCACGGTGGCAGAACAGAGATGGGGGGATAAGATTATGTAATCCCATCGCACACTCCCCGAAATGTATCCTGTAGAATACCGATAAACAGGCTACCTTTCTACGGTGTTCTAGGCTCTGCAGTCTAGCCTCTACCAATCTCGCATCCCCAATAAGCTTCCTAGCGCGTTTGTCTATAGAATCTAGGGTGGCTAGCTGATACTTGGCGGATCCATCCCAAAGGTGACCGCAATACTCCATACACATAACTACATAACATGTTGTAACTACATAACTATTTGCCTCAACAATTAATTAGATTTAAGACTTTATAATTATCACGTACCTAATCTAGTATAGACCCACGGATCCCACAGTCAAACTGTGCAAACAGTTTTGTGGGACGTCGTATTTAATATTAAGTCAGTATCTATTGTATTTTATTGAAATAAATAATAATAATAAATATTCTAATAACGAGATATGGCATAGACCAATCAGGGATACGATAAATTCATGTAATAAAGCATTTATTTCTTAACAACTGGAAGGCGTCTATGGGCTAACTAGTGTAGTTGATTAACTTATTTAGGCACTTACCCTCAACTTCTCTGAACTCAACTCGACTGGCGTTTGATTTTTTTTTTTATAAATAAATAATAATAAGTAATAAATATCGCCTTACCAGTGTGAAATAAGCTTTATTCGACACTTTGTTACTCAAACACTTTTTAGTACGAGTCTTTCCTATGGAAATCATAACATAAATGGGCCTAATTTTCTCGCTAGACTAGTTCAAACCTTTTAATACCGAAAATTTTCCTGAACGTCTTCGACCCAAATATGCAAGCTAGCCTTCGGTCAGCATGGAACCATCCATTTTTATCGCCGTCACTTTCGCACTTACAATCTTACATACTTGTTAGAACGTGACATGCATGGTGACAGGCGATAAAAATGCAACCATGCTATGGGGCCAGGTTTGGAAAAAACAGTGCAATACGATAATATAGCTATTGCTATCCTTTCGGCCGTTAAACATTTAGAAAGGACTTACTTAATCCCCTTTTACGATTCCCCAATGGGTTATGACAGGATTGGAGACCCTTTTAGTATACATATCAGAAAATGTCAGTATATTTAAGAAATTGTATAAGAAGTGGTATTTGCTGTGTTCGTCTATATTCCCGGATAAACGACATGAGTCTTTTCAAGGCAACGCAAGTGTGTTATACGAGTTATACTAGCAAAGTCAGCAACATCCACTAAAAAAAATTGAATGTTGAATCAAATATTGAATAATTGAAGAACTTTCGCCTTGTTTGTAACTTCCCGTCAGGTTAGGTGACACTGAGCAGTATTAATGTAAAAAGTCCCAGATAAGGATTTTAAGGATAACACAATCTCACCTTATTAAGAGGAAAGAGAACGGCTGTCTCTCCATACTCGTACAAACGTAGTCCCTATTTTCCTGGTTGGATATTGACATTATAAATATAAATATTTTTTTCTTTATTTAGATAACTAGGATCCATTGGGGTACATAGTGACTTAAAATCTATTGTTAATATTTAAAAATTAATTAATTAATTAAATTGATACTGACTTGAATTGAATTGGTATTTGACTGATAGGCATCTCGGGCGATCATAGGGCTGGCGCTTTCTTTGCCCAGAGGCTAAGCCTGGCGGTGCAGAGGGGTAACGCCGCCAGCGTTCTTGCGACCATGCCGGAAGGAAGTGATTTGGGGGAGATCTTTTATATTTAGTTTTTATTTTTAAGTTGTTTTGTGTTAGCATAAGTTCGATTTATTTGTTTTAGTTTTAACTAATAAAATATATTTCATAAATATTAATTCGAAAACAAAACGAATATTAAATTGAAATCCACATATTATAAATAAATTAACTTAAAATTCACAATAAAATAACTAAATTAAATTAATATTCAAAATTAAAATTCACGCAATTAAACTACCCATGATCATTATGGAAAATATTTTTAAATTATTTAATGTATATTAACCATAGCGATGCCCCTACGTTTGACTATTCGATTTTTTTTTATTGTAAAAATTTAGAGCGAAAAACAGAGTTCATACAAAGTTTTAAATGCTCCCTGTGGTTAATATACAACAAATGTGTCAAAATATTTCCAATAATGTTAATATCCAGAGAGGAAAATGAGGACTACGTTTGTATGAAAAGGTGATTTAGCGCGGGTCCCTCACTTTCGTCTTAAAGAAAGAAAAAAGTTTGTAGTGAGAATAACTATGAGTAGCAAACATAAAGCTACAATTTGAAAACCTATGAGGCTACCAGTAACAGTGCAGCCATCTCCCAACCTTCCACCGGCTTGCTTCTTTTATCAGAATTAAACACCTTCTTAAATTAATTAAATTAAATATCATTTAATATCAGGAAACAAAGCCCCACCTACACAAAGGGTAGTCCTAGGGTGTCCCTTATTTCACGATTTTCAGAAATTAATCACGCGTACCCCCTAAATCGGTGTATTTTATCCCAAAACACTCTGAATCACTCTGGGTCATTCGTGTAACTGACCCGTGCCGACTTTCATGCGATTCTCCCAAACAATGTATCAAAATAACCGAATGTATTTTTCCTTTTCATTATTTTTTTCATATCATTCATTATGACTTCAATCTCGATGCGGACAGAAAACCAATAAAAACATATGAAATTACTGTCTGACCAAATTTCTCCATAGTAATTTGTGTGGGAATTTCAGTTGCAAGCCGGCACGGGTTCCTGTTACAGGAATGAACTGAACTAATAGTATCATCATTCTATTTATTTATACTACGTTGGTGGCAAACAAGCATACGGCCCGCCTGATGGTAAGCAGTCTCCGTAGCCTATGTATGCCTGCAACTCCAGAGAAGTTACATGCGCGTTGCCGACCCTAAACCCCTCCCCCCCTCGTTGAGCTCTGGCAACGTTACTCACCGGCAGGAACAACACTATGAGTAGGGTCTAGTGTCATTTGGCTGTGGTTTTCTGTAAGGTGGGTATTTAGAGGATATGCGTTGTTAAATTATAAAATCGCAAAAAGGGACACCTAACCTACACATCAACCTCTTGTCTGTGTATAACAAGGAACCTTTTTGCATGTTTTCGAGAACGATTTTTTCTCGATACAGCACAACCGAGGCCCGAGGTGTGAACCTTCGATTATTGACCACCACACACGTTAGGAAGGTTAACATCAGCTTGCCGGTCAGGAAGATAATGGTTCGCCTGAATTTTCCGGATCGGAAGAAATTTCTTTTTGTAGCAAGACATCACTTGACGAGGCTACGAATATTGGGGAAACTCAATAAATCAGTCTGGGAAGTAATCCAATTAAAAGTTTCAGACTTGAGCAGATTCTCGCCTTGGCTCGCTTTATTAGAATTCATAATATAGCTCATCTTTTATATACCTGCATGGGTTCACAGCGATACCAATATCTTATTTATTAACCTTAGTGCATTCGCGTCGCGTACATATATGAGTGCGAGTGAGACGCGCTGAGAATTGTATACACATTTTTTATGATATATAATTATTATTATTAAAGCCTTTATTATACGAACTGTTGGCAGTCTATTTAACAATTCCTTATTATATTAACAATTCCTATGAACATGTTCGTAAGGTCTTTTGACCTAGGCCTCTTCCGAATCGCCTTTTTCTATTATATTTAGGTATTTGTCCAGCATTTTCTTCCATTTTTGTCTATCTATTGCCATTTCTTTCCAGTTTTTTCCTATTGATTCTATGAGGTCTTTTTCCCATCTTGTTTTTGGTTTGCCCTTTTTTCTTTTGCCAACTTTTGGATTCCAATTCGTAGCTATTTTTGTCCATCTGTTATTTTTCATTCTGGCTATGTGCCCTGCCCAATTGTATTTTTGCTTTAAAATATGTACTGCCGCGTCTCTAAATTTAGTTCTCCTTCTTATCTCTATGTTTCTAACTCTGTTAGTTAATTTTATGTTAAGGACACTTCTCTCTATTGACCGTTGGCATACTTGAATTTGTTTGATGAGATCTCCTGTGAGTGACCATGTTTGACTACCATATGTAAGACAGGGTAGTATGCATGAATCAAAGGCTAGTTTTTGAGTTTCATTGGTATTTTATTCTTGAATATATCCTTCATAGACCAATATTTCTTCCATGTCTGTCCAATTCTTCTTGCTATTTCTTTATTTGTGCAGTCTGTGAAAGAATAATAACATTATATATTATTTATCAGCCACTAGGTACAAAGCGGCGTACACCTCTCGACACCCCCGAGCCGGTGACACCGGTGTTGCTCCTGGTTGTCTTCAGGAAGGCATTTTCAGGGGCCCCTCTAGTGGGCGGCAAATCACCGCCTGCCTCGATAACTAGTGAAAACATTGTTATGGCAGGTGTCCGAACGTCTTTGCAGCAACCCAGGCTCAATGTCCCCCCAAACTTCAATCTATAGGCCGTTATACTGTTTACTTTTCTTCAATAATCCCAATGCCTGCTGCGACCGGTTCATGGGTGTCTATTGTTGCGCCTGGAAACGGGTTCCAGCAGGCCTTCTACATGACATTAAAGCTCTCCACGGAGCCTCTACGTGTTGGATCTATATCCCCGCGCAAGCCTATCAAAAGACCGGGATTTATAGGCCCGTGAAATCCAAGGAGATACAAATATATAGTGTAAATATTGGGGACAATCTTACACAAATCAACCTAGCCCCAAACTAAGCAAAAGATATGCCGGGTATATAAGGCAAATGAGCTGCCGAATCGCCTGATGACAAGCGATTACCGTCGCCCATGGGTGTCCAACACCAGAGGTTTTGTATGTGTGTTGCTAGCCTTTAAGATGGGAGTACACTCTTTTTCTTGAAGGTTTGAAGTTCGTATAGGTCCGGAAATATCGCTGGCGACAATTCATTCCACAGTTGAGCTGTGCGAAGCAAGAAGTTTCTGGAAAAATGCACAGTTGACGACTGCAAAGCAAACCATCTAAAGTGGTGAAAATGGACATGTTATCATAGAGCGATGACGAAAAGAAGCGGCAGGGAATAATCCAAACAATTCCTTAAAACAAGCGCTCCCCTTTATACGTGCGATACAAAACATGACATTGTTATTGTATTTTTTTTATATAATGCAAATTATATCGCTTATCTCTTAAAATTGCACGAGTAAGAAGTAATTAAAACCCTAAAGCGAGGTTTAGAGTAGCAAGAACTTGCATGCAATTTTCATTACATTGCGGTTAGATCAGCAAACTTCTGAATGCAGTTTACCTTAGTGTGTTCGGCAATGTCCGTACGAACTCGTAAACTGCATGCCAGTTCTTGCTACTCGTAGCCTAAGCCTCACTTAAAGCTACAAAAAGTCCATGGCAATCAAGATTAAGCACTGTCACATAAATCCGATGTTGCTAAGTAAGACTTGACCTTTTTTTAAGCTTCTCTTTCATTTTCTGTATACATAATGAAATCTTAAGAAACAAACTGAAAAAAAACACATTCTTACTGATCAGAGATTCAGCGGCATTCAAACTTGATCTTCAAATATCGTTAACTATATAATAATATAGTAATATAACATTTACAATTATTTTTAGTAATATGAAATTTGCATTTTTACATTAAATATTGAGGGCGAGTGAAAATGCCCTATAAGTAATATCAAATTACTATCCAGTTAAGATCAGATTTTAAGGTCCGAATAAGGAACAAGAAATTTGAAATACCAGGGCCTGTAACACGAGTTAATTAAAACATACTAGGTTGTACTCCGTAAACAATAACTTTCATACTAATTATTATTATATATTTTTTTTACATTTCTTCAATGGACGCTATAAATAATCATTGAAATTGACGTTGTTTGTCACACTTTAATCATCAACATTCGCAATACGTCAATACGCAAACTAAAAATCAAACCAAAAGCTATTTCTACAAGTTGTTTAACAAATGTTGGTTAATATATTTAATATGTCAGTGTCTCACGGAAGTTTTGTTATTAAAATTGTTATTTAAATGTTAGTTAATTTGGGGAGTACAGCCTACGGATTTTTTTTTTCTCCTATTACAGACCCGACCCGGTATAACCATTATAGATATTATATTATATTACAGTAACAATCACTGCCCATATCCATTTGGGCTCCCAGCAAGAGCCGTGTCGCCCTTGTATCACATTAAACGCAATAAGTACATAACTAAGTTAGGCAGTATTGATTTTGTTGCGTGGGGCTTCACGCTCTCGGACGAGTGCTGTCGCTACGTACATAACTGGCCGGGTCTAACTTGCTAATTGATGGTATTTTCACATTTTGACGCCATTCGCCCGTGCGTCACGATCGTGCAGGTATCGGCAGGTATCGCTAAAACAGTATTGAATGAATGAAAGAGTGAACGTGACTTTTAGGCGCAAGGAATTTACTTAGCTAAAAAATAATCTAAAAAAACTTTTGATCCATTCCATTCCAGCCAACTGGCGGTTCAAATTACTATCGGTATGAAAAAGAATACTAATTCCAAAATCTCGTTGGCATTACATGATTTTTTTTGTTGTATGCGTGACTTCAAGTCATAACATAAAACCCTAGAAGATCAAAGAACCAAAGAGTGTCAACCATTTTTTAAGCTGTACTCTCAGTATCAACAGTAGAGGATGAAACAAGGCGCCAAAAGCATCTGTCAATTTGGAATACTTTTACGTATACTGTACAGTTAGCATATTAAATTATTTTTTCTCCAATATGCTCGGAAATGTTGACCTTATTGTAGCAAAAATAGTACGGTAAATTCTTCGTTATGGTCAAAATCAAATTAAAAAAAAATTGAAACCATTATTGTCGTGTTTTAGCGGGCAGAAAGTTATTACTGTATTATTTTTTACTTTTTAAAAACATATATCCACTAAGAAAAACGCAAACAACCAATTAATATAGCCGCGGACTGCGTCTACACGACCCTGTCAGCATCATTTCAAGCTATAGGATAGAGTTGTGTAAGACCGTCGTGTATGATCGTGCGAATACTACTTTATAAATTCAAAGACTATTTAATTTTTTTAAGAATCTCATGCGTGCAAATACAGCTCATATTGCACAATTATATTGAATGAGCGAATATTGAATGGTACTGAATGGCAGAATGCCTCTAACTTTTAAAAAATAATTAAAGAGGGAAATAGTTTTTGACGTTTTTGATGTGTAGATTCGATTTAAGTGCTGGTTGATGCTTAAATTATGATTATTTTACCTGATTTCCTGGCATGTTTGGAGAAAAGCACTATATATGCCTCGGCAGGAACAGCTATTCGTGGATTCGTCTTCTTTTTCGTCCGTATCATAATCGAAACTCATCCACGAATTGGCCTTTCCCGGCCTCTGCAATAATGTGCTATTAATTACTTATTGCAAAATAAATTGTAGACCGTGACAGTAATGACACTTGATGTCGGGTGTAGGTGTTTTATACGCACACTTTTTTAATTTGTAAGCGACAATTTCGAATATTTTATGAGGTATTTATAAAGTATGCTGTCAAAGTCGGATAAATCGGGTAGAATTTCTTCTTTATTTGGAACTAGGTGTGGAGTGCATAATTGTGGGTATACATAGAATGAAATCATTAAAATTGCTTTATATAGAATGGAGTACAATTCGATGCAAATCGCTGAGATGAATAAACAATATAAACACATCCATAACAGATTTCTATACGTAAATTTCCAGAGGCACACTTGGACATGCTTAATATGGTTGCAAAATATATGAATAGCTATCTTGAGGTCTTTCTTTAGTAACTTTAACTTGATGAAAAAACGTTTGCGCTATGGAAAAAAATCACGAACATAGGTCAAAACGCACCATTATACATTTTGTAAGATGTTTGCGCAAATGCTAACCTAAAAATATAAATAATGCGCAGTTTAGCTTTGATTGAACTCATCAATTACTTTTTTTCGTTAAAACAACAAACAAGATAATGACATCCACGGTCCCATGCACGCACAACCGTCTCGCTCATTTTCACGCTCAGTCAGAGTGAGAGAAGAACCTGAGCTTACGCTGCCTTAAAAATCAGTAAATACCATTTTCATCACCTTTACTCGATATTATATTATATTTCAATACAATATCAAGCTCCAGCTCTTGAACATTTGAAGATTATATTGGAAATTTCAAGATACTGACCTTCAACAGTTAAGCCTGTTGTCTGTCTGTTTACATAGATCATTATCAATTGAATGCTGATTGAATGGAAAATAAATAATTGAACCTATAAATGAAACTCATTCCCCTAGCGTTAATAGTAGCGACATCTCTACTCCGAGGCTACCACGGTTGTGTTCGTTTCGAACGCTATCAATCCTAGAGTCGCCCGTGTTCGTATTTATACAATAGTCACTAGCCCTTTGGATGCTCAATTCCCCAACATCACATGAAAGGAAAGGGTCACTAACTAGAGAATCCTGGAAATTACACAGCTTCCTAGTATCACCGACCTGCTGAAACAGAGGTGAAACGCGCGGTGGCTTGGACATGTGCAACGTGTGAATAGCACTCGTTTGCCTAGGATCATGTTGAGCCAGATAGCATTTTAGAAGCCTCGCATTCGACGCTCCTTGTTGCGTTTAAGGACTGCTTGAAACGCGAGAAGGTCGCTTTTGACGTCGATAAAACACTTGGGAGGAGCTCGCATCAGATCGCGACGGATGGAGGGATATCGCGAAAGGCCGCGAAATTCACGACAACGCGCGCCATCCAAGACTTCGCCCGAAAACGTGCAAAGAGGCACAATCCACCAGATATTACTGCCGACATGGCTCCCTACTTCAGCTGCCACAAATGCAGTCGCAAATGCCGGTCCCGGATTGGCTTATACAGCCACAAGAGACGTTACTCGCATACAGACACTACAAAAATCATCTGTCAAGATGTTCTAGGCCTAAAAAACGACTAACCCTTTCAAATGATCTGTATAAAGCTGAAACCAATGAACTAGAATAAATACCTATAGAAGTCTAAAGGGTTGTTGACACATGTTGAATTTTATATCTAAATCTAGTAGAAAATGAGCTTTATCAAAATCAATTGAATATAAAAAAATATGGGAATAATAAAAAAATACAAGACCTCGGAGTTTAAGTTTCTTGAAAACATCCAAAAAGGAAAAAAAAATAGTACCATTCAATTCCTTACAGTTTTCTTTAAAAAAAATGTACAGCATATATACATAAACGCAATATTTAACTTAAAAAATCACAACTTGCTTGTTTGTCATACATCGAAATGGCTGACGTTACATCGTGACGTCACGATATATTGCTAAAAAATTGTCAACTTGCCTATTAGAATTCAAAAATGACCCCACGGGAATTGTACTGCAAGCGACTCAATTTTACAGCGCGCATGTTGACAATGTCAAATATTGTAATGCCGCACAAGTGGTTTGACATAACTTTCTTTTATAGCGGTAAATTGTGTATTGGGTTATATTCAAAGCTGCTTGCCGGGTCTATTTATAGAAAAGAGATAATTTTCAAGGATAAATATGTGTCAGACAAACATGCCCCGGGGGTTATAAACACACGAAATCATTTGCGCATCCAGAACCACAGGGTATGCAGTTTCAGTGTCAGTCATGTGGACCGTTTTTCCGAAGTAAAAAATGTAAAAGTATCGTATACATTCCGTAGCTGACTGAAACTATAGTAATATGAACATGCCGCGCGGGGCCAAATGGGAGATTCAGAAGTGGCTTTAATTTACATACGACCACGTATTGCGTCAGAATTGCACCAAAAATAGCTGGATGACGTAGACTTTAAAAATAACTTTAACCTTATACGACTTGATAATACGGCTGTTTTCCTTGGTTAAGCTCTTTTCCGCTTTTTAACGAAAACCTCTTTGATACCTACCTGAACTAAGTAAGACTGAGACGAAATTCCCACCTATATCTGTAGATGAATTCGAGAAATTCAGATTGGAATAATGCATAAAAGCCTACATTACGAAATAGCCACTAATTTTATTGTTTACCGTATTTTTGCTTCATATTCAAATTCAAAATTATTTTCACAAATCTGCTATTCTTGGTGGAGCATAATTAAAAAAAGGAACAACGATCTGGATATCATAATGCTAATCCCCGCCCTTTTAAGCCTTAAGGATTATCTTAAGTCCTGAGATAATTTATTTAATGAACAGTCCACTAAAATAAAAATATTATATTTTATCCGATTACATCAAACTAAAACGGACTAGTCTCGGCCTGCGGATTCGTCTACGTAGAATGATTTTCTAAATAAAGGCTAAGCTAAACCGTTTTTCCTCGGGACTCTAACTATCACCAAACCAACTTTCAACGAAGCGTCCCCATTTCAGTTTGGTAGAAGTGGTTTTGTATATCCGGATGTTTTTGTATATCCTAGTTAATGCATAAACCACTTTTCTCTTATAACAATTCTTAGTCTTTAAGAACAACCAATGTACAATACTTTTTTCAATAGGTAAATTATTTGTATTTGTTCTTCTCCACAAGCCGCATTTCCCAACCGATTGTCATGAAATTTCGTGAGCAGGTTCTAAAATTCTATGGACTTTCAAATTTGTTACAATGGCACATACCAAAATAGGGCTCGCAAAGTCTGGAGCTCACGCATTCACTAGTCTAAATAGTTTAATCAATTTAGTGGTTTAAGCGCGAAGAGGTTATCTGTTACTTCTTCTGGCAGACAGAGATTTCATGTCAATAGTAGAGTATATTTTCTTATTACGTGTTTTCCATTCTAGTGTAATAAATACTATTTTTATGTACCTTTCTGGATGACCTTCTTTCGACCAGTTAGGGGCAAAGAATTTGATTTCCGTCCCACATTATATCTTATCACAGTAACATTAACGAGAGAGTACCATTTTGTACCATTTGGCGTTGAAACTCTAGAGTACACAAGTTTTTTGCAGAGATCGCGGTTGATGTAACTGTTGACCGAAGAGCTGGCGGCTTCCTCGCATAAAGACGCAAGAAACGACTTGTAACTTTTTGTTATTAATAAATATTTGTATTTGCATAACGTATCAGTATTGCGATACAACGAGGAAATGCCGCCAGCATCCTTGGTGCAATGTGCAATTATTGTCTGAACTCCTAGTGGGAATTGTGTTAAGATGTAGGCTAAATTTATTATTTTATAATCTTATCCGTGTATATTACTGGCCTGTATCTGTTTTTTCCCCAATAAAGAAAAAAAATGCCTCAAGGCCCTACTTTAGATTTAGGCTAGGTATAGTAATCCATTATATATTTTGTTATTGTAAATAAAAAGCTTTATTTACTACTTTCATATTGACGTACCTTGTCGCAGTGGTGACAAGGCACGAAATGGTACATACGAGTGAACTTTGCAGTGCGAAGTGGCGGCGGTAAGTTCTGGCGTAAACCGTTATATAGCGGCATCGGAATGTGCTCCAACCATCGCCACGCTGTTAGATACGCTATTACTGACTTAGATATGAACGAGCGAACTTTAAGATGGGTCAAAAAATTCCTAAAGATACGATATGGATTGGATGTCAGTGACAAGTGACGTTTTTGTTTGAAGAAACGTCACTTTTGACACTGACATATCTAATCCATGTCGTATCTTTAGCAAATGTTTGACGTGTCTTAAAGTTCAAATCGAGCTGATAGTTTTGTTAGATACGCTATTGCTGACTTAGAGATAGTATAGGTATTGTTGGCTATGCTATTAGACTTAGATATAGTATTGGTAGGAACTAAAGTCTTTTGAGTCAAAATTTGGAAAAACCGACTCGTTTTTACGAGGCCCAGCGCTTGAAAACTTTCGAGCCTAAAATACAGAAAATAGACGTTAGTGTTCAATTTTACATAAAGACGATTTAATTATAAAAACAAAAATTGTAAATAAATTGAGCGTTTTCTAAAAAGAACTAAAGTCTTTACAAAAGACTCAGGTTTCTAACAAGTTAACTCTCTCTCTTCTTCGACTTGATTAGGAGCTTCGACCTAATTATAAGAGGATGAGAAACCCAGTCTAATCTTAAAGCAGAAAACTCATAGGAGTCATAGGACTCAAGTCTTAACCAACACTGCTTAGAGACGAACCAAACCAAATTTCCACAGACTTTGCAATGATAGAGCGTGGTAATGCCACCATATACGACAAATGACAATGGAAATATGATACCGTAGGAAACGCTAAGTTCGCCGTTAGTGCCCAAATACACCTAAGATATTAAAATGATTATTCATTGAATTCACGATAAAACAAGCGGCGTGAAAATAGTGTAAAGAAAACCAAAATAATCTATCTTCGCTACCCGTCTTCAACTTCGCGAATGTAAGGAAGTATTAAGGCGCGATCGCTTAGCTACATATCCTAGACTTCCTAAAGAATGCCGAGACATGGACGCTCACCAAGGAGGCTGCGCATAAAATCTGTGTAGTACAGAGAGCCATGGAGCGCGCCATGCTCGGTATCAAGCTTCAAGAACGAGTAAGGAGTGTCGAGATCCGTCGTCGCACCAAGGTGCTAGACGTGGGTTGCGTCATTACCAACCTAAAATGGAGTTGGGCGGGACATGTTGCTAGGCAGAGTGATGGCAGGTGGACTAAAGTGTTAACGGAATGGTGGCCGCTTTCGGATGAAAGAAGCCCCTGGCGTCCGTTGGCTCGTTGGGTGGACGACATTCGGAAAATTGCGGGACACTTCTGGATGCGATTAGCTCAGGATCGGGACAAGTGGCGTACTGGAAGAGAGGCCTATGCTCAGCAGTGGGCGATAAAAGGCTGATATGATGATGATGATAATGTAAGTTACAAGTTTTTATTTAACTTGCCATGTTAGTTTCTGGGTATATTGTATCTAAATAAGAACCACTTCCTCATGTTCGATTAGGCTCAAATTTGACATACTTTTTTTATGATACAGGAGCCAAACTATTCAACGTCATATTATGATGTTCTATTCAATGCGGCTTCGCCACATTACCTCTCCGAAAGGTTTAGTTATTTAGCTGCCGGTAGTGATCATCGCCTTCGATCAAGCGCCAATCTTCCACTCACAATTCCTTCCAATACGATGCGCACATACAAAAAATCCTTTACTGTCCATTCCGTTAAGTAATGGAACGAGATTCCGGTGTCCGTGAGGCAATCCCAATCTGTAGCATCACTCAAGGAGAGGCTTAAAAAATTGCGGCTTTCCGATATTTTGGTTACTACTTACTTGTTCCATTGAGTACTTCTACTTTCTTAATTTCCTTTACTTATATGGTTCGAATTCATATCTATTTATATTATATATTGATTTTGTTTATTTATGTTATATATTTATATGTACGCATTATTTTATGGTTATATTTATATTTATGTATATTTGTATCAATGAGTATTCAAAACTTGCATTTCATTAATTTCAGTGATTGTACACTTTTGTTTTTGTTTGTCATTCATTCATCGTTACTCCTGCTCAAAGGTTAACTGGAAGAGATTCCAATACAGGGATAAGTTCGCCTTTGTTGCATATACTCTGTAACTGTTTTTTGTGTTTTTTATTTCTATGTAAAATAAAGTAAGTATACAGATACATATCAAAGGTCACGGTCTAGAGAGTACAAGATTGCCTGTCAAATCGGAATCCGAATGATGTCAAGTGTCATTTGAAGTATAGATGAATTCAGAAATAATATGTGCAAGCGCAATTATTTGCTTGTGCAACGGTACATTCCAAGATACAATCGCCCAATGTATCTCCTCAATACAGTTTTTCATATTTTCCAGGCCGCTAACTTTTTCAGCATTCGACCTCTAGGGAAAAAAGAAACAGTTGCTTACATTTTCCCTTGTTTTCAGCATATACCCTTACACAAAGTAAACATTTATTCACCCCAACGAAACGAGGCGGGATATTACGTAGGGAGTGTGAAATGTCAAGTTTTTACGTAAAGATAGTAAATAGAGATGTTGACTAATTTTTAGAACATTTTTAGTTTTATACATATATAAAAAAATATATATTATAGGATATTATTACACAAATCGAAGTCCCACAGTAAGCTCAATAAGGCTTGTGTTGTAGGTATCTAGACAACGATATACATAATATATATTTATAAATACTTAAGTACATAGATAACGCCCATGACCAGGATTTGAACCCGGGACCATCGGCTTCATAGGCAGGGCAGCACTACCCACTAGGCCAGACCGGTTGTCAATACTTAAGTAAGTAAATATTCTTTATTGCACCAACAATTATACATTTTACATACATGTAAAACTACAAATAAATTTTAAAGGAAATAGTATCAGGTAACAACAGGCTGTCTTATCGCCTACTTATTAAATAAATAAATAAATATTATAGGACACTATTACACAAACTGACTAAGTGTGTTGCGGGTACTTAGACAACCATATATATAATATATACATATTTATAATTTTTTATTTTTTATACCACGACGGTGGCAAACAAGCATACGGCCCGCCTGATGGTAATTATAGGACATTATTACACAAATTGACTAAGTCCCACAGTAAGCTCAATAAGGCTTGTGTTGAGGGTACTTAGACAACGATATATATAATATATAAATATTTATAAATACTTAAATACATAGAAAACACCCATGACTCAGGAACAAATATCCATGCTCATCACACGAATAAATGCGCTTACCAGGATTTGAACCCGGGACAATCAGCTTCGTAGGCAGGGTCACTACCCACTAGGCCAAACCGGTCGTCAAAGGTGTAATTTAAAAATAGGTGATACTATAATATAGGTGTGGGGGCTGATTTGTCGATAAAATTCATCGTACTATACGTGGTTAACAGCTATAGTGGAGGAGCAGGTGTAAAAATACATTTTATATATTCCGTGGCTGAGCGAGAAGCACAAAGAATAGATTTTAGTTGAAATGCCAAGGAAGGCTAGAATAAAACAAACGGCGGAAGCGAGCGGCGTTGAAGTCTTTTGTGGGCCAAGGACTATTCAAGGTCATTCAGCAAATGTAGGCTTCTAACACTTATTTCTTGTATTACACACGCGTATACATAAAACTTAAAAATGTTGGGAAAGCGTAAAAATACTAATTTATTATTTGCGCGGTGAGGTTCAAGCGACAATCATATTTAGGGTAAAAAAGTGTCATTATACTCCTTAAATCCGTTCGTCCGTCCGTCTGTACGTATGTCATAGCTATTTTACTCGAAAATAATATTTTTAAAAAAAGGTACAAGCTGCCAAGAAGTACACACCGCTATATAGTTGAGTTTAGAGGGAAAAAAATAGGTATTTCTAGGCGGTACAAAAATATTTTTATTAAGTTATACTGTTGGAAAAAATCGCTTCGAACGTCCCGCCAGAATAAAATGTGCAGAGAATAAGTAAGAGCAACGAACCTTAATTAATTTAATAGTTATTTTGCTGTATCATCTTCATCATCATCATAGATTTCTACAATATTATACTCCATACAGTGCCGGATTAAGACATTTTGGTGCCCTAAGCATTTCTAGACCATGGTGCCCCCTCATCAAGATTACATTGAATTTTATTGGTAAATTGAGTGACGTTTATTGCCGCATTACTGCTGAGAATAGAATTTTCAATGCGTCACATCATTTTATCACGGAAATTGACAGTATTGCAGCAGTATTGTTCCAAGAGTAGGTAAGGTCAAGTGTAAGCAAATTCGAAGACCGTGTTTTGCATAAGTCCGGAGGCCAAGCCAACCATTGTCCAAGTGTAAGCGAAGACGTAAGACATAGGCCGTTCTCCGCAGGGTTTTGCAACCTCTAGAGCTTTCCTGCGAAGCTCATTCATGTGAGGCCGAGCTTCAGTAGAGGCTTAGCCATTGGCCATTGGTTCTTGTCAGAACCAGTACCAATGGCAACAAATGTCTTAAATAGCAAATTATTGTTTACGAAAACGGGACTTAGAATAGGGTACGGTTAAAAAATAACCTCTGACTAGACGTTTCAAGGACGGCGCTGTCCCCATGGTCTCGGAGAAGACTGTGTAAAGTCGACATCATTATTTTGACATTGGAGGTAATTTTAGAACTTAATCAAACGCAATTAAGTCCCGTTTTTTTAATAATAATGTGTCACAATTAGGCCAATACAATTAGATTTTATCGACTTAAAAATACGTGTAATCCAAGTTTGCTCCATTCCAGGAGGTGTGCATAAATGTTTCCTTATTTTCAGTTTTTTTGCTTGTACCTAAATCGAAAACGGTACGGCCGACGGAAAATCTGTTCTAATTACGAGTATTATTAAAATTGATATCTGAGGATCCGAAATGTAATTTAACTATGTTCTTGCAATAAAATACATTGATTGATTGATTTAAGGTAAGTACCTTCGTAGTAAATTGTAAAAAAAGGTCGACATTTTTTATTTTTTATAAAATCATGTTAATGATCCGAAAACGCTTTCTTAACAGTGTCTGATCCACCAAGTGCTATTGTAATTGATAATGGGTTCCTTCTACATCGAGTGGTTTGGCAATCCAAAGGAAAAAATTATCTCCTAAGGATCCCAAAATGTTTGCACACCTCCTGGGATAGAGCAAACTCGCATTACACGCATTTAGGATCAAATAAATGTATTAAAACAATTTCCAGCTTGCTGGGAATTAATTCCTCAAAACGCTATTTTAGGATCTAATTTAATTGGCCATTTAGGCCATCAGTGTTTTTAAAGGCAACTTCTAAGGCTGAATGCGCGGAGCGTTCGATCGGCGCTTACGGGTGAGGCCAAAGGTCGAGCTGGAAGAAAACAAGGCTTGAATTTGACCAATGGCGAGGTATGAATAGCTGGACGTCCGGAGCAGGGATCGGAACCGGTTTTTTGCAAAAACATCGAAATAACCATATATTTCGGTTTATTTTATACTCTAAATGTAGGACTCAGTTGTGTTTTCAGATAACGACTTCGTATTATTAGATTGCCTACTTAGAAATGAAGTAATTAACAAAGAACGAAAAAATACCGTTTTCGTTCCCATACAAAAAATACCGGTTTCCGATCCCTGGTCCGGAGCCTCCGATCGCGGCGCGTTATCGTATAATACAACCAATGGCGAGGTGTGAGCAAGGCAGCTCAGCTGCGAAAGAGGACAGCATGGATTTGGATCCGTGGCCAAGCAAAAGTGAGGCAGTTTGCATAAAGTAGAAGGCCTGGCGTCGCATAAGACCTAACGCCGAACTGCAAAGGAGTGGCTTGAAATCGAACCTATGTAATCCTACTGCTCGGCCTTTGGCTTAACTCGAAAGCGCAACTTGATAAGATGCTTTTGTTTTTCGGCCTTCGCAGGGCCCTTTATTACACTTTGACAATTAGGTCGCAGGATCGCGGCTCTGCAGCACTCGGCCTGGCCGATACATCTGGTGTGTAAGAGAGCAAAATACGCTACAAAATCGGTAATCTACGTCGAGAAAATCGGGTGGCCACAAGCCCGACGGTAAAATTTTTTGGCCATGAACTTTGATGGCCTCCGCGTAAGGTTGGAGATGTGCTTACGTGTTCTCACTCTCTTACGACACTTCGTTATCAGATGGGTACTTGCACACGTATAAAAAAGTTTCGTGTACATAAGTACTACACTACGACTGCGATGCTGATGCAGCCTGCGCGTTTTTTTTTCCTACGATTTTGGTGCCCCCCTAGACGTGGTGCCCTAAGCAAGTGCTTATTTTGCTTAATGGTTAATCCGGCACTGACTCCATAAATACAACGTTGCTTTTACACTATTGCACAATAAATACAATGTAAGAAAAAAAAAATCCTAGATATATTCATTCATGTATGGTTTCACAAAACAGTTTGGCAGGTTCTTAATTGATGCAAAATAGTTTGTACATGCCTAGCGTTAAGCCTCTTCAATGTTATTACTCAAATAAATAAAAATTATTCAAATAAATTTGGAACCCATTGTCATTTGATATGTCAAAGGGTTCATATATAAGTACATACTCCAAGTATTTTTTCATTATTATAAGTAATTTAGAGCAACAAAGGCCGCGGAAAACCAGTCACAGAAGAAGTCAGGAAAATTATAATTTCCAGTAGTGAGAGTGGAAAATCTACCAACCAAATCGCCAGAGATTTATTACTGCCAAGATCTACTGTCCAGTCAATCATCCAGCATCGCAAGAAACACGGCACAATTTCGTGTTTGAAGAAGTCTGGTCGACCGCGTATGACGAGTGCAGCTGAAAACCGAGTTTTAAAGAAAAATATCAAACAAAACCGCCGTGCTCGTGTGGGGGAACTTACCGTAAAATGGCGTGATATGATCCAGAAAGACGCTTCAGTGGATACCTGCAAAAGGGTTCTCAAAAGAATGGGATATTTTACACGGCCAAAGAAAAACCTTTACTAACGGAGTTACAGATAAAGAAGAGGCTGAAATTCGCTCGCGAGCACGCAAACTGGACTACTGAGCAATGGCGTCAAATAATATGGAGTGATGAATTAAAATTCGAAGTAACTGTCGGCGACGAACGAAAAAAAATCGTTCGAAATAAAGACGAAGCATTAAGAGAAAAGTGAAGTTTCCTGGGTCTGTGATGATATGGGGTTGCATGTCGGCACAAGGGGTAGGCCGCCTGCATTTTGTAGAAGGGACTGTTAATGCAGTAAAATATCAGGACATTTTGAAAACCAGTTTAATTCCATCTATTCCAAGCTTGAAATATGAAAATGTCTACACTTTTCAACAAGACGGGGCATCTTGCCATACTGCGAAGACCACGAAGACTTGGCTCGAGTCTAAAGGAATCCCCACTATGGAGTGGCCGTCGAATAGTCCAGATTTGTCACCCATTGAAACATTGTGGTGGAAAATGAAAAAAAAAATACGCAAGTTTCCATCGAGGTCAAAAAGTGATTTAAAAGAGAAAATCGTCGCTGTCTGGGAGTCTATAACCCCAGAAGAGTGCGAAGAGTTGGTAGCGACGATGCCATTGAGGATCAAGGCTGTTCTTAAGAGTAAAGGCGAGACAACTATAAAGTGGTAGGCGAACTATTTTGCGTACTCAAGATCGATAGCCGAAGTATTATGCGTTGTAGTTGATAGAAGAATTGTATTTTTCATTGCAATACATGAATATTTTTTTGTTGTATTATATAGGAAATAACGTTGTTTTTTTTTACAACACTTTTTTTTTAATTCTTGCTCCTATGCTACTAAAATTACTTACTAGATTTAAATAGTAGCCTAACTCTTCTGCATTGGGGCTCGTCAGTGGCGGATTAACCGAACAGCAGAAAAAGCATATGCTAAGGGCCCCGCGCCTAAGGGGGGCCCCGCGCACCGACCCTGACCATGCGATTTCGCACTCCGCGGATCCTGTACTACCACATTTTATTTACAATGTATTTTTTTCGTAGGTATGTCAGTAACAATATTGATCAATTATTATTATTTGTTATTATCCTGTCTATTTTTCTTTATGACGATACCAAATTTAAAGAATTTTTAGGCTTACGCATAGACCAAGAGCAAAGTTTAGCATAAAACCGAAGGCGCAGAATGTCTCAAAACTTTTGTGCATGACTAAGCTGCAGGAAACAGCAGAGCTCGGAAGATACTGTGTTTAAAAACATTTTAGTGAAAAGCAAGGAAGGATGATTTATTTATTTATTATTATTTCAAATAGCAAATTCCACCTTACAGCTAATGCCTAATGATGATCAGTTTTGAGCCCGTAGGAGGCCAAAGGACGCGCTCCTCTACGGCTGGCCGGGCGCCCAAAATATACCGAGTTGCTGCAAATCCGTGATACATATGATCTAATTGTAAAATGTTATAAAAAGAAAATAGCGGGGCCCCTATGCAGGGCTTTGGATTCGCATAGGCCGGATGTAAAGCCCTACATAGGGCCCGATACCCAAAGCATCCCAGCAAGTCGCACGTTCGAGCAAGAACTAAGGCCGAGCAGCAGGCGAGCCGAGATCACATTGGTTCAATTCCAAACTCTGTTCTCCTACAATTCAGCCTTTGCAACGTGGCGCGCCGCGATAGAACGCTCCGGGCCTCCGCCCTTATATATACGGAGCTCGGCCTACGGCCTCGTTCACACTCTGGCATTGGTTTCATTCTAAGCTTTGCTTTCCTGCAGCTTGGCCTTCATCTTCGCACGGAAACGCTACGAAATCGGGGGGTCCGGATATTCAGCTCGTGGAGCTCAGCCTTCGGCCTTGTTTTTTGGCTCACTTAGCCATTAGTCCCCACTTCTTAGGTCCGACTCACTTTTCATCTATTTTTACAAGCTTTTATTAAACTTAATAATATTGATTAGGGTTCCGTAGCCAAATGGCATAAAACTGAACCCTTATGGATTCGTCATGTCAGTCTGTTTGTCCGTCCGTATGTCACAGCCACTTTTTTCCGAAACTATGAGAACTATCCTGTTGAAACTTAGTAAGTAGATGTATTCTGTGAACCGCATTAAGATTTTCACACAAAAATAGAAAAAAAAACAATAAATTTTGGGGGTTCCCCATACTTAGAACTGAAACTAAATTTTTTTTTCATCAAACCCATACGTGTATCCATGGAGGTCTTCTAATATCATTTTTTTCTAAACTGAATAGTTTGCGCGAGAGACATTTCCAAAGTGGTAAAATGTGTGTCTGTTTTCTTTCGGAGCGAATATTTCCGAAAATAATAACTTTATAAAAAAAAGGTATTCAGAGACCGTTATTCGTTTTGAAAGACCTTATTCAACCATACGCCACACTACAGGGTCAAAGCAAAAAAAAAAATCAAAGAAAATATTTTGTATGGGAGGTATCCTAATTTTTTTTTAATAGTTTTTTTAATTTACCCGTTCTGTCGCAATGCATGTTTTATGTCTCCATGCCAAATTACAGCTATCTAGCACTAAAGATCACGGAGCAAACCATCGGACAGACGGACATGGTGAAACTACTTATATAAGAGTTTAAAAAATACACTGCATAACATGTTAAAAACGAATCGAGATCGAGTGGAAAAAAATTAAGACATCATAAAAATGTTGTGATGGTACTGAATCCTCGGGGTGCGAGTCCGCCTCGCACTTAATCATTTTTTTTTTCAAACCAGG
The DNA here is from genome assembly GCF_033807575.1 of Cydia pomonella. NCBI lineage: Eukaryota > Metazoa > Arthropoda > Insecta > Lepidoptera > Tortricidae > Cydia > Cydia pomonella. The sequence continues at coordinate 17,977,600 of NC_084717.1, read as the reverse complement.
GGGCCCCGCGAACTATTGTGCTAAGGGCCCCGCGCCTTCTTAATCCGCCCCTGGGGCTCGTATATTTGTAAAACATGACTAGTAAAATATAAAGAAAGAAAAGACTGATTATGTAAGGTAAGGTAATGTCCTATAATATAATATAAAAAAATATAAAATAAGACTAGTATTTCAGGACGTCACTTCTACATGCAAGTTTTTTTCCTCGGCTATCCTACTGAGACCCAAAAGCATTTGCTTTGTTTTTGAATTTTGAACTCTTTGTTATTCAGCTAAAGTTCAAAATAGTTTGTGAAATATGTACAAAAATTTGTACCGGGGGTCTCAGGAGGTAAATTGGCAAACCTGACAAAACCCGGGTTTGACAAGTGCAATTAGGTATGACGTGAAAAAAAAACGAGGACAAGTGAAACTTACTGTAAGTCTATATCGATAATATTATGACGCAAGACAGAGACGTTATCTATTATTTAAATATTATAATTAATTTCGAATAAATAAATCAAAATTGATATTATAAGGACACTCTTACAGAAATTGACTAAGTCCCACGGTAAGCTCAAGAAGGCTTGTGATGTGGATACTCAGACAACGATATATGTAACATACAAATCCTTAAATAGGTACATAGAAAATATTCATGTCTCAAGGACAAATACCTTGTGCTCATCACACAAATACATGCCCTTACCGGGATTCGAACCCTAGATCATCGGCTTCATAGGCAAGGTTACTAACCACTAGGCCAGACCGGTCGTCCAACATAATAAAATTAACTGAATTATTATTCGATTTATTTTTAATCTTTGGCAGAATGTTTAGAGTCTATGTCAGATATTCAGTATCAATAACAATAAAACAAAGAGGTTAGCAAATACGTAATAAAGTAACTAATCTTTTCAATAATGTTTACTTCAACGATGAAATTGCTTCCTATCTATATCGATAACACTTGAGTAGACTTTTAACGAATCACTAGCATTGGTACGTTTTTGTCCCCGAAAACTGGGTTATAAGTTATAACCCACTTATAACCATTTATTTATTGGGGGGCAATCTTACACAGATCGACTTAACCTATGGGTACTAGGTGACGATGTACATAAATACATACTTATATGTATACTTAGAACACAATGACAATATTTTTACATTTTCTAGACACGTGTAACCTTGAAATAGTATGTTTAACTTTTTTGTGCAATACACTTTTTAGTAGGTTTATGCATATTGTTTGTACCTATGTTGAAATATTGCGGTCGACAGTACTCGAGGCCTATATTGAGTTGAGCAGACTTTGACTCGTGGCAGGTAGCCAACGATAACGCATTCACCGTCCAACTATGTTACAAAACAAGGCCTCTTTGTCAATTCTCTAACAAATAATACTTTGTTCCATAAAAATAAACAATATTATATGAAGTTAGCAGATAAATAAAACAAAGTGTCTAAACAATTGTCGGACAGAAAACTTAGAATTGCCACGACAAGGCCGCGAGAACGCTAAAGTAAAAGGTCATATCAATAACCCATATATTTAATACGATACGTAGAAAACTACGCGTAGATAAGTTCGAACTAACATAACAATACAATATAAACGCCAACTACAACTCATGTTTACATATCAATTGCAAATATTTAGCAAAAAAAAAGTTGAGATAACATCCGATAAACTAGGTTAGTTCAACATTTGGATACCACTAGCGCCATCTATCAGCGCGCTGCGGTACTACGTGCAGCGCGAGCTAGCGCGCGGTAACTATTGTAACTAGATGGCTTATAGGCCTAGGTTGCTACGCCGTAGGCCTCGTAGCCCGTAGCCCGTAGCACTCGGTCAAGATTGCGATATTGACATTGCCAGGTTATTGACAGTAATGAGGTCGAGCGAATTGGGGTTTCGGGTTACAAGGAAAATGTGGCAATAAATATTTTATACGGTTTGCAAACACAATGAATGCGGTGTATCTAATCTAATCGATGATTCCAATGACATACTTGTACAGGTCAATCTTCCTTTACTCATGTTAGAGAATACTTGTGTAATTCAAATTAGTATTGTTTTCAATCTGACTCCACAACACAGGCATAGCCTACTAGCCTAGTGTGGCAGTCATAGGTTAAGGAAATCTTAAATAATTTTTATTGTATAATACTTATATTATTATTTTTATTTTCTTTTAAAGTACGAATCGGGCCGATAACCTCTATCAGTCCAACATACAGGAAAAATTGGTAATCAAATTAAAATCAATGGTCTTAGAAAATATAATTAAATTTGTTTCGTTTCAAAACCGAACGAAACTAAACGAAAGCAACTCTGTTCCGAATTTCATTGCAGTAATTTGTACTAGTATTAGGACAGTGGGCCGTTAAAATTATGAATTAAAATCACCTTAAAACATCTAGGTACTTTAAAACATTAAGATTCATATAAGTTGCATAGATCGTGTCATTCACGAAGACGTGTGAATTGACTCGTATTGTCATGTTACTAAAGGTTAGATTTGACAAATCTGCGCGTCATCTTGGATGACACGATCTATATCATTAATAGAAACATATCTTGGGGCCTGTTTCACAATGTCCAAGTAAAGTCTAGACATTTTCTTTGAATTTTGAATTTTGAATGGTAGATAAAGTGCTTAGTTTTTGCCTTTTGGCCTAGTGGGTAGTGACCCTGCCTACGAAGCTGATGGTCCCGGGTTCAAATCCTGGTAAGGGCATTTATTTGTGTGATGAGCATGGATATTTGTTCCTGAGTCATGGGTGTTTTCTATGTATTTAAGTATTTATAAATATTTATATATTATATATATATCGTTGTCTAAGTACCCTCAACACAAGCCTTATTGAGCTTACTGTGGGACTTAGTCAATTTGTGTAATAATGTCCTATAATATTTATTATAATATTTATGTAGCTAGGCAGAGTGATGGCAGGTGGACTAAAATGTTAACGGAATGGTGGCCGCTTTCGGATGAAAGAAGCCCCTGGCGTCCATTGGCTCGTTGGGTGGACGACATTCGGAAAATTGCGGGTCACTTCTGGATGCGATTAGCTCAGGACCGGGGCAAGTGGCGCACTAGAAGAGAGGCCTATGCTCAGCAGTGGGCGATAAAACGCTGATATGATGATGATATTTTTTATTTATTTATTAGTTTTGCAGGTAGTTTTATCTGGCAGTTAATTTATTTGTTAATTAGCTATCCAATACTTTACTTGGACATGTTGAAACAGGCCCTTAGCTATGATAACTTCACTTACCTTTTGAAGACTCGCCGATCTGAAAAGGGTAAGGGAAAGTGGGAAAGGGAGATAGAGGATGTGGAGAGGGAGAGGGAAACAAACAATATGAATGTATACCAGAGTCAGACCAAGATAAGTTGGCAGCGATTTTGATAGCCCAGTCTGTGTTAAGTAAACGTCATAATTCCATAGAAGTTTGGCGTTTCAAATAACACACTGACTGGCCTGTCAAAATAGCTGCAAACTTATTATGGTCAAACTCTATTAGCTAAGTACGAAAGGCGTGTGAACTATGCCAAATTTCGTGGGACAAAATTTTATAACAGTTGATAGTCCCTAGAAAAAGATGCCGTTTTTAGGATTCCGTACACAAAGGGTAAAACAGGATCCCATTACTAAGACTCCACTGTCCGTCTGTCCGTCTGTTACCAGGCTGTATCTCATGAACCGTGTTAGTTAAGACAGTTGAAATTTTCACAGATGATGTATTTCTGCTGCCGCTTTGACAAAAAATACAAAAAACAGAATAAAATGAATATTTTAGTAGGGCTCCCATATAACAAACATGTTTGTTATCGTTTTAACCCCGAACCCTTCGTGCGCTAGTCCAACTCGCATTAGGCCGGTTTTTTTGTTATAAACTGAATGTATGGTCACCATTTCTTCGGTTCGATTCCAGCCTCGGCCACCGATGGATTTGGTCACTTTTTCTAGCATATAACATCTATTTCAGTTTATAATTTCATTTACATATAGTAGTGCGACACAAAAACAAACAAAAAATTGATTAAAAAATTAATGTTTAATTTGTTTCTTATTTGTAACACTTGTAACTGTCATTTTAATACAAAACCAGACACACAGCCGCGGTATCATGGTGTCGTTTTTATCACTTGTCATGTTATGCGTCACTTTCGCACATACATACTTGTTAGAACGTGACAGGCATGGTGACAAATGACAAAAAGCCGACCATCTTAGCCCTACAGGGTAGTATTGAACAGTCTGTTTCGTTTCTGAGATATAAAAAACCGGCCAATTGCTACTCGGACTCGCGCACGAAGGGTTCCGTACCAATACGCAAAAGTCTAGCTATCACGGTTCATGAGATACAGCCTGGTGACAGACGGACGGACAGCGAAGTCTTAGTAATAGGGTCCCGTTTTACCCTTTGGGTACGGAACCCTAAAAAGAGCTTAATTTATGTCCAGTGAGAGGAAAATCTATCGCTGGTTTTTAAGCGCAGTAAATAGATGTCACCACAAAATATTATTATTTATTTATTATAGACAACATAATGGTCCACATAGTTGTTCGTTTTGAACTTAATCTACATGTTAGTTTACTAACGCTAATATTTACCGAATATGAGCTTTTGTTCGTATTTGACATTTAAACCAAAAAAATATGTGGAGGTTGATTTGACTGAAATATTATTAACTATAAGTGTATATTATTAACTTAGAGTCTAAGTGTTGTAGAATACTAGTAATATTAGTAGTACATAAGCAGTTTTCGATATATTCAAGGTAGGCGCAATTAGACGGCATGGCGCACTTCCCCTACCTCACCTAATATATATTTAAACAAAAAAATGATACAAATAAAATATTTAAGTATATAAATTGTTGATAAGATCATGATTGTCGTCAAACAGTGCGTGATTAAGAAGTATTGAAGGTAAATTGGTTTGTTTACATTATTTTTAAAATTTATTGGACTCCACTATGTGTATGTTTTTTCCTTTATACACAAACAGCTGGCCAGATCATATTAAATAATAAAATAATAACTTCATCGCTTGTGTAACATTTCTGTTCGTAAATGACGTTCTAACTTGATACATTTTTGACGACCGCTTTGGCCTAGTGGGTATTGACCCTGCCTATGAAGCTGATGCTCCCGGGTTCAAATCCTGGTAAGGGCATTTATTCGTGTGATGAGCATGGATATTTGTTCCTGAGTCATGGGTGGTTTCTATGTATCTAAGTATTTATAAATATTTATATATTATATATATCGTTGTCTAAGTACCCTCAACACAAGCCTTATTGAGCTTACTGTGGGACTTAGTCAATTTGTGTAATAATGTCCTATAATATAAAAAAAAAAATACATTTGTGATTGACCAAAAGACCCAAAAGTAAAATATGGAAATAGGATTCAATCTAACGCGAACTGTAGACATATTGGCAAGGTGAGGCAAAAAGCCGGTGGAGGGAGAAGTGGCGCTGATTATTACAAGCACACTTAATCTTATGGAATGTCGCACATTAATGCTTGCGGCAGCCATTGGAACTAATTTTACTCTATAAGATTTATCGTAGAAAAGCCGACAAAATGGGGGCAGCACCAGTCGTGCAGCTAGCGAATATATGTATTTCTATTAGTAAGATTATAATACGGCGACAGATATTTTTGGCGCATTGTTTTATACACTATTGCGTAAAATTCAAGTTTAAGGAATAAATAGGTGTGTAAATGTAGGAAGAAATAAATGAATAGGAAAACTTTAGCAAGGATTCTCGGATATTGGATGATTCTCGCTTGAAGCTCTGCTCCTAATTTCTTATGAATTGATGTAATAAAACAGGGGGCCTATTCAAGATGACAGTCGTACGGTCACGTCTGAAAATATCGATACGGACAAAGGGCCAAAAATATGTATACACTACCCTAATATATGGGCCATAAAGTTGTGTTATGTATACGCGACAAACGCCAAACGAAAAGAAAAAATATATCTGGATAACAGATGCTACGAATTGTCACGTGACTATTTCCATACATAACTTACCTTTTGATAGACGTTTTCTACCAACGACGGTCATCTTGGTTAGGCCCCCAGATAAGACATTTACATTTTATATTTACTTAATTTATAGTCTTAAGGCCTGTTTCACAATGTCTAAGTAAAGTATTGGATAGGTAATTAGCAAATAAATTAAGTGCCAGGTAAAACTTCCTGCATAACCAAGCACTTTATCTACCAGTCAAGCTTATTTGAAGATTGTGAAACGCCAACGATCACTTTATTCGTCAGATAAGTGGCAAGTAGATTATTCAGGACTTTACTTGGACATTGTGAAACAGGCCCTTAATATTCTTGTTGCATTGTCCAATATTTTATTTTTGTCCACTGTTTGGCTAGTTGAAGGTTGTCTGGAAGAGATCGCTTTTTGACGATAATTCCGCCTGTTGTTACGTGCTCATTCAAGTCCTGACTTTGTTTGTATTGTGAACTTTTCTTTAGTACTGCACAATAAAGTGTTTTATATCGTCCGAGAAAGTCCCTTCCAGTCCCTTCTAAAGCTCCCCTCTTTACCTACTTACCTTAAAATGCTGCTGTGCGGCCTGCTCCTCCGCCTCGTACTTATGTTTGATGTTCTCTATGCGCATCTGCTTCAGAATGCCCGCTACCTCGATCCTGCAAGAAAAGGATCATTAATAGCCGGGTCCACACAGAGCGAGCATACGCGCGAGGCAATTTCCTCACGCTTAATACGGCCAGTGTAGACGAGCCTCGACCGAGGCGGCGTGCGCGTTTTCCTCGCCTCGATGCTCGATCTAAAATGCCGGTAGGAGCGTGCATGAATTGTACACGGCAACACAGAAGACCCCTATTCATTGACGTGAAGCCTTATGTCAAGCTTTCATTGTTAGATTTAAGCCACTAGATGACAGACCCTACTATGCCAAATAGAGCCAACTTCAAGTGTAGGGGAGAGCACCAGGGTGCCTACCGCGAACCACGTCCGACGTGTTGTCACACTTACGTACGAATTTACAAGTGCGACAGGGAGGCAACACGTCGAACGTGGTTCGCGGTAGGCACTCTGCTTAGAAGCGTGAATTATTTTCACTTTCGATTCAGGTCACGAGATGGCAGACCTTCCGACACGCAAGGTCTTTTTAAACGTTTGAACCTAACCGTCATTTTGACATCAATGTTTTTTATTAGAAAGATTCAAAACACTCAAAGAACTGTAAAGATAATTAAAGTATACACAAGGGAAGCCATCACATATATCAGCATTTCATAAGTGCGAAACAGGTAGACCACAATGGAAGAACCGTGACCACATTTGAGCTATATAGGGGCTGCGAAGAGCCGTTTGAACGTACCAAAACGTAAGGTTGAAGAGAGAAAGACTGTGAAATACAAAAAGCTGTATTCAGGAGATACGGTATGTGATTGTATCTTGGAATATACTGTGAAATAAGTTTTTGGCAAAAAAAAATATTTTTCGTACAAGCTTTTATCGCTAACTGTAGTTTCTTTTTTCTATAGGAAACCAATACTCATCAAGATAATTCAAAAATTCCGAACACAATTAGGTTGCGTTGTTTCGTCACATTTTTTTTTATGGTAAAGGAGGCAAACGAGCAGACGGATCACCTGATGGTAATTGATTACCGCCGCCCATGGACACCTGCAACACCAGAGGGGTTGTAAGTGCGTTGCCGGCCTTTAAGATGGGAGTACGCTCTTTATGATTTTTATGTTCCTATGGCCACCTCCTGTCTCCATCATCAGATCAGCTCGATGGTACCATAATATTGCATTGTTACCTGACTTACGTATGTATGTAAATTTTTAGCTGAATTGGAAATCGGGAAGTGGGTTCACTATATCAAGTTTTAATAGCGGGAAAGGTCTTCTTCAGTCGGTCCCTCAATGCTGAGGATCGTGACATCATGTCCTTCTGTTGAAGACCAGAGGGCCTACCGCGAACCACGTTCGACGTGTTGCCTCTCTGTCGCACTTGTAAATTCGTACGTAGGTGTGATAGGGAGGCAACACGTCGAACGTGGTTCGCGGAAGGCCCTCAGATTCCTCCATAGGCGCGCTCGAGCGAGGAAAAGTGTGGACCCGCCTTATGAAAATGAAAATGAAATGAAATGAAAATGAAAATGAAAATGAAAATGAAAATGTTTTATTTGTTAATGATACAGGGTTCAATTGTAAAGGTTGGAGTCTTCTAGTAAGTATAAAATACCTGTGACAGAAGACCCCGCTCTTCCATAACAACACGTGTAGAATTGAATTAACAAATAGTATAAGCAACAAGCAGTTTTGCTGAGTAAAAAGAACAAATATAACAATCTTGATATTTATAATATCAATACATTTAATTTTACTAATACATTTAACTTTGAGTAAATTGTAATCTAATGTGATACAAATTTCCTAAACTGTGTGTGTGTGTGCGTGTGCGTGCGTGTGTGTGTGCGTGTGCGTGTATGTGTGTATATGTTACGTATGTATATGCTAGTTGGTCTATTCTCTATTTGTTGTGTATATTATAATATGAGAGTCTCCACTTCATCATAGCTTTGTAATTTTAACCATTCTGTCACAACTTTTTTACATTTAAATAACTGCAAAGGATAGATATCAATTTTATTATTAATTTTATTATACAGATGAGCTGAGACTCTACTATACTGAATCTTGGCAAATCGTGACTTAGTCGGGGGTATCGGTGCAACATTTTGCTTACGCCTTATAAGGCTTAGATTTTCTTTGGAATGGAAAACAGATCAGATACAGGTGGCATCAGTCGCTTTCGTACAACAGAGCATTATACGCTTGATGAGGTTGCCAAAAGCGGACATCTCGACTCCTCGCGATTCTTTGGATTTCTTTGGGTATCCAAGTGTATTAGTTTTAATGTAAGTGTATTAGGTGACACCAAGCTGAGTGAGGACTCTATTTTTAGTTAGTTTTAACTTTATGTTATTGTGCTAATAGTCGGGTCCACACAGAGTAAGCATACGCGCGAGGCAATTTCCTCACGCACAATACGGCCAGTGTAGACGTGCCTCGGCCGTATTGTGCGCGAGGAAGTTGCCTCGCGCGTATGCTCACCCTGTGTGAACCCGACTATTCAATATATGTTTTCTTGTTCTTCATCTTCTTCTTTAATACTGAACTGTCGGAATAGGTATTGCACAGAACCTTAAGATATAGTATTAAAGTTTGATAACTGGCTCCTCTACACAAAATTTGTTATTAGTCACTTTGTTTTTCGGACGGGTTTTTGGGCATTAGCCTTAGCCTTTACATGATACTAGCTTACCCACGACTGATGATAAAAATGTCGACAGAAAGCCTCTGCCTGTACCAAATTTCATCAAAATCAATTCAGCCGTTTCATCGTGAAGCCATAACAGCCAGTAAAGTTTCTTTTACATACACTAGGGATTTGTATAATACCCACCTGACTCTCATATTATCCTGGAGCCGGCGCAGAGGCCCGAGGTACTCCTGCGAGCGCCCGCCCCTGACCTCGGTGAGCTGGTACTCCACATGTTTCATGCGCTCCGAGTACAACTGCTCGCGTAGCACGGTGAATTGGCGCTCGAGGTTTGCTGAAATGGTTGAATATTGTGGTAAGGTAACATAAGATATAAGCTGGATTAGGAAAACTAGGCCATTGGGTTACAAGGTCGTGGGATCCCAATATAGCCTTAGACTCTCATAGTTCGCTAAATAATCGCAAATAAATAACGTGTATAAGTACAGTGTTGGGCATTCAAGAATAAAATCATGATTGGAATAAGAATTTGTAAGAATAAAATCACGTTGATTTTATTCCCGTCAAAATTATTTCAAATAATTCCGTCTGGAATAACTCTTCGGTGAGAAAATTGAATGGGAATAAATTATTCTTATTCAAATAAAAAAATCGTGATTTTTTATTTGAAATAATCTTCCATGAATAAGAATTGTAACGTGAGATTTTTTCTTAATAAAGCCGATGAAGCTGGTATGTACATAAGTATGTCATGTATGAAAGTAGGTAGGTATAGTTTGGATGGACTACGGCCGGACGCAAATTTTTAGTAAAACCCATGGGAATCGGGTTGTATGGAGCCGCCGCTACTGCAAAATACATTTGTTTAAGTTATAACGACTGAATATATTTTCATGTTTCTAAATTAATTTCGGTGCTTTTAGTGTCCTTGTTGCTACCGAACTTTTATTACTGAGTTATTACATGGTCTTTTTAAATACCTGTTATTTAAAATTACTTCATATATTATAAACGGAAAATAACATGCTCAAAGATCTTTTGAAGAGCCATCAGCTGCAGGTGTTCAGTAAAACCATAAACCATCAAAGTGTTTGCCAAGACACATGAATAAACCGAAACACGGTGTCTTTATTTTATTTACTTTAGGAGTTCCTTTGGCCACCTTAATAGTATTTGAGCGCTTCCTATGTTTGTAATTTCTAAGTCGATCTTACAGAAAGATCGAATTTACTCTAGAAATGAAACTACTTTACTTTAAACAAGAATTTTCGTTTTCAAACTCGATTCTTAAATTTTCTAACTAGTATTTTTTTGAGTCTTAGGGGTGAGTTTTTTAAGCCAAAGGGGTAGTTCTGGGGGTGGTAGACTCTTGATAAAAAAATTTTATGATTTTTGGATCTACAAAGAAGATTTGTGTAAATTTTCAGATCGATATAAGGCTTAATAGTATTTTCTTGAGTCTTAGGGGTGAGTTTTTTAAGCCAAAGGGGTAGTTCTGGGGGTGGTAGACTCTTGATAATTTTTATTATGATTTTTGGGTCTACAAAGAAGATTTGTGTAAATTTTCAGATCGATATAAGGCTTAATAGTATTTTTTTGAGTCTTAGGGGTGAGTTTTTTAAGCCAAAGGGGTAGTTCCGGGGGTGGTAGACTCTTGATAATTTTTGTTATGATTTTTGGGTCTACAAAGAAGATTTGTGTGAAGTTTCAGATCAATACTAGCTTGGGGCTGAAAAATTTTTTTTTTTCTTTTCTGTTTGAAAAAAAACGTTTAGAACTTCAGGTACATACATAATGAATACAAAAATAATTAATAAATTAACATGTTAAATTCAAAATAAAATAGACTAGAATAATAATTACGATGTCAAAATTTACTATTTTTACATATGAATAAATGTTTAGACACTGTTACACATTGAAAGATATAAAAAAGGTAACATACAGAAGATTTCACTTAATATGCTCATGTTTCATATGATTTCCCATGTAAGTATGTAATAAGCCATTTACATTGGCCCTTGTAACTAGTTTCAATACATTTTTTCACATTAATATGCTTTCCCACCTAAAACTTGTTTTGGTCCCTTCAGAATCTTTGTAAGCGAATTTGACTGTAGGTATATTTATTTCCTGGAATTAATGAAAACGTCCACTCTAACGGTATTGCTTACTACCTTGAAAAACAAATCTTATTAAGCATATTATGTTGCCAAGCACCAAAAACGAAAAAAAAAAATTTTTTATATTGTTTGCTCAAAAAGTGCTACTTTACGTAGCAGTTTAGCGTGCGGAAAGTTGGATTTCGCGAACTAGTGCTCATTACCTTTCCACTTGTTCCAATTCCTGACCACTTATTGATGAATGTTAATGTTAGATTCCTTTAAAAGTCGCAATCAACATAAAAACCTACTGTTAATGTAAAAATAATAAATATAAGCTTATTTCATATTTTATTACTTACACAAATAATCGTAAATAACGATACTTAGGTAATAATAGTATAATATTTTATATTTACAATTGTTTCTGTCTTATAGAACATGCATAATAAAAGTACTTGTTGTTTTTCTTATTTTTTCGCAACTGCATTAAAACACGTCGTTCGATACACGTGCAGAAATGTCATTCTTCGCTCGTCCCGAGTCTTGCATGAAGATATCTCGGTACTCGTTAAGTAATGACATACTTTCCACACTAGCATTGAAATGTACTATTGTATGTTCATACCTAAAATACTTTAAATAATAGTCATTATTACTGTAGAACAGTTAAAAATATTACTAATGTAAAACGCTCAATAAGAAATTTACCAATATTTATAAAGCAATAGGATTCGTGAAATACATCAAAAAACTATATCGATTTGTATCTAAAATCACATTTTTAGACACATAATTAACCAAAATCCTAAAACAAATAAATCTTCCTAGTATGAAATCTATCTTTTATTCGCGAAAGCTTTAATAATTTAAGAAAAAGACACACTGTTTATATCCAAAACATAATCAGTTGTTAGTAAACATAACCTCAAAATACCAACCTAAATTGTCCAGGCACTCGTTTCTCCGGCGCTCGCACTCACTCTCATCCATCTCAGAGGAGTCATCGGAGTCAGGTTCGTCTGCCTCTTCAGCACTGGAGTCCCTGTCGGGACCCCTGGAGGATCCACCGGACCTCTCAGTTTCACCACCAGACAAATCACCATCCCCATCACTGTCACCTTCCACTTTCATTGACGGCATTCTGCACAAGTTTAAAATGTGGTCACGCGCAGATAACAAGCCTTTTTTCGAAAAGTAGGACAGATTTTTCTGTGATTTGGCTATTTTCGCTCCCTTTAGATGCCAAATTGCCAACTGTCAAGTCAATGGCAAGTTCAAGCTGTCATTTTTCTTTTTTTTGTTGCGATAATAAGGTGTTGCCAGTGACAAAATCATTTTAATGTTTTAAAATGGGTGCATACGATACGGGAAATATAGTCTGTCCAACCCAATTTGTTAGTAAATAATAACAAAGAACTATACTCATTCCTTTCTTTTAGGTGCTAGTACTAGCGAAAACAAAAACAGTATGGTTATATTCTATCTGTCTGTTTGAAATGAGAGAGTACCTGGGGGCCTACCGCGAATACCGAAATTCGCAAATTGCGGGGATCTTTCTCTTTTACTCTCACTAAGACGTAATTAGAGTGACGGAGAAAAATGCCCGCAATTGACGAATTTTGATTTTCCCGGTAGCCGCCCTGGCCATACTATACAAGTCGCATTAAATAGCACAATCTAGCTTTATAAAAGGCAACCAACGCTATATAAGTATAAGATTGGCTATATAAAACGGATGAAAACTTCGACAGATACCAGAAAAAGGTCAAATCAACTTCCTTTGTTATCCTAAGATTTTCGAAATTTAAATGTGATTATTAAGGAATATAGAAGATAACAATAATAATTACACCTCATTAGAGTGTCAAAAGGGCCTCTACGTGTTGTTTTCGGCTCTGCGCCCGCCTCCCAAATGACCGGAACACCATTGTTCCACGAGGGATAAAGACAAAATTGTGGAAGCTACATAAAAAAGTAAAATCTTTATTTACATAATAGATATACACCGTGTTTTATTGAATTCCGTTAACTTCGGGGTATCGGTAAGTACGTTTAAGGAAACTAAATGGCATAGTTAATTTTTAAAAAAGTTTTTTTTTAAGTCATTTAATGTTGCATATATCGTTGTTGTAACACGGACATTACATTTAATTCAACCAAACAATTGAAAACTGTGATATAACAATGTAATTTCGAACATCGATCGATAGTCCGAGATAGTACTTAACTTTAGTTGCAAATGAATTAACTCGTGCTAAACACTAATCAATATGTACACAGGCACAGGCCAAAGGCAAGTGTACACGCTCCTAAGGGCCTTATAAGAAAAAAATTCTTATTGATTATCTCCGCAATGAAGTTAATTAGAATACCGATGTCTTCGAGAAAGTTACTTAATTTAAGCTCAGGAATGCACCCTTGAAATTAACGTAAAAAATACACGGTGTATAATAGATTGGCTATATAAAATGGATGAAATTTTTACGAAAAAAGAATTATAAACAATGCGAGACAGACATAATATGAGACAATCAGAATATAGATAGACATGTTTGTAATATCTTTTTTGAACTTTGCTTTTGAAAATCCAATTTTCGATCCACTATCCAAGCGTACTGCTGTATAAGATTTTTTAAATACAGAGTTGGCGGATCCCTTCTCCCTTTGGGCTGCCTGAGGGCATAGCATTTAGCCATAGCTCTCTCGACCTATTTAAGTATTTACCAATTTCTAGAATATTTTGCCATGCCTGGATTTACTGGCTTTCTGGGTAGTCATAGTATCAATATGTATTGATAAGTACCTGCTTAACTTGTGATACTGTCAATATTATTGCAGTATCATAATACTTTAGCATCAACATGACGTTGACGTCGACGTCGTGTCGTGCTCGTGATAAAAATGAAAATGGTGTTAGGTGTGGTGTGCAAGCCCAGAAAGGTTATGAAATAACAGGGTACCAAATAAAACCAGTGTTATATCTGATATTAAATTTAATATTCTATTATTTACATTAAATTGTTCTCTATTAACATGTTATTTATAATATTTATTTATCATTTATTCAGTTGTTAATAAATTATTTACAGGACTATTTATAAATTAGATAATATCAATACAATGAACTGACAAATCCACGTTTTATTGATCGGATGCATGACAAAACCTGTATATATAGTAAGTTCGTAAAGTAACAGCCTGTAATACCTAATATTTAATGACAGTTGAGGCATGCACCGCGCCAATAATTCAAATACAAATACAAATACAGAAACTCGGGATATATTGATGGTCTAATTTAAATACTTAGCACCCCTGCAGGTTACCTCCGATAATCTAATTCCACTACAGTGTTACCAAAACGAGTCATCAGAATATTTTCAGTGCAAATATATGAGTTTAAAATTGGTAGAACGCAGATAGTCATAATTATAGTTCAGCCAGCTAAAAAATTAAAGAAAAATTATATGGGTAGTCGACTTTCAACGACTGAATTTTTTGAAATTGTCTTTTTTATTGAGCAACGGCTGGCCGAATTATAAATTGTCTATTACATGGGTCATAGAGGGCCCAGGATCTAAGGCTGTGGTGCTAGCAAGGAAACTTCCTCTATACTACATCAGCTTAAGATGGTGATGATGGCTACTGGTCCCCTAATACCCATCGTATGGTGTTAATTCAGCCTTGTCTCTTTGCTTATTAACCAATTTAAAACCCAAATACTTAATTAAAAACCCTACCCGCTTTGATGCTTGTAATTTATAGGTAGATAGATAGACAGAATACTCTTTATTGGCACACCTCAGTAAAATATACAATCGATTAAATAGAGGCAGGCAATAGGCGGTCTTATCGCTGAAGAGCTATATCTATCTATCTACTATGATGTTGAAACCTCAAAAAGGAGTACGCGACAAACAAATCAAATGACTCGTCAAAATAACACAAAACTTAAAAACGAATACAAAGTTATGAATATGTTATGTCGAACAATAAAACATATGACACGATCTCAAAATCAGCATAACGTGGAATGGTAATGGTAAAACAAGCTATACAAATATAAATGAACATATTTAATTGTGATTACTATAAAAATGAAACGACCCTATTTCGGCCTAATATTTGGCACTAAGTTATTTGGAACGTACAATCTATCTACAAGATATATTGTAATGAAAATAACTCCAAGTTTATATCTAATTTATCTCATTTATTACCGGACATTTAGAATATTGTGTCGTAAAGTTTAAGTATTGCATTTATTCACGCCATCTAAAATAGTGATGTATAAGTACGACTATAAATGTTAAAAACTTCTGAATCGGTCAAGCGATAACACAGTAACGCAACTACCCTAGTATCTTGTAAAGAGGTAAACGCGCCTAAAAGGAATCGATAACGTAGCACGACACTATTTTTAGAAGTTTTAGTCTTGGGACCATTTTGTTTTAGTATTTGATGTCAAAACTGACAGAACAGAACACTTTTGAAGACTCCCTTCTGTATCTTAAGGTTTCTGTTAGGTAATTGTGAAGATCTAAAACACTTAGTTTTTCCAGTGATAGACGATTGCAAAGAAAGAATGTTGAGCATACATAATTTTGCTATTTTAATGTCAGATAACGACTCGCAATTTATGCTGACCATAAGAATAGTCTACAATGTTTTTTTTTAGGTGAAGAACGTGTACTTACATTGTTTAAAGATCTTTATTGCACATACCTTTATATGTTTATGTTAATAAGTCCTAAAAGATGCGCTCTTATTCAACTTTTAAAATAAATGTGTACATAGAAATAAAACTTTCGCATGGTCCCTGGTTTTACCACTTCTAGAAACAGTGCCATTAGACATACTTTTATTATTTGAAATAGGTACTATAAAAATCAGATATGTCGTTGTACAGTAGGCATCGGTTATACGGATACAAATTATTGCTTTTCTACTCACTAACAGCAGTGATCGGTATATTTATTGTTTTTTTAAAGACTTTTTTTAAATTTTCCTACCACCAATTCATTTCTTTAAGAGAAGACCCACAATAGACTACTGGAGAAATTTTTCAAAAATCCTATTTAAGATCTAAAGTATAAATTTGGCAATAGGGAAATAGGTATTGTATTGTATAATCTTAGTGTCATTTTAGCGGTATTGATACTAACTATTTTGATCTAATTAATTCCGATTCATTTATTGTTTTTTAAGACTTGTCTGAGCAAGCCTAAGGGGATAGACACTGTCAGTCATAATGACAGTTCATGTTGCGCCAGAACGTGACTGTCATGTAAATACACGATAACTATTGAAAGTGTCATTGCAACAGATATTGTCTAGCCACCTTAAATATTATTAGTTTTTTTTTTACCATTTATTTTACGCGCAACGTCTTGAACATACGATTACAGAATGAATTATTCAATAGATTTAGGTACTATCACGGATATTTGATAAGTGTTAAAAATGCCTAATGTTTGCTACTGACATTTCAATGTTCGAAAATAAAAAAATGCAGCTATACAACACATCGCATCCCCCACGGAAAAAACAAAGAATATTTTTTTCTAGATCTATGAAATCATCAACTGGTAACTTTCACATGCACTTTTTATACGAAAACGTGTCAGATAGTTTTTGTGTTACCTATAGGGTCTATCTGTGTGTGTAATGAAAGGTTCTTTCTCCGACATCAAGATGATGCCGCAATCGCAACAAAAGTTACCAGTTGATTTTTATGCTACAGTCAACTTCTTTTTGGCATAGTGTCACCTGTGAAGTCTTTTGTTTGGCAAACATCAAGTTATTAAGTACTTCATTACATAGAAAACCATCGAAAATAACGTTGACAAATTATTGAATAATAGTTCATAACAGCCTGGTTTCTCGACATCTCTATTTTTATTAATCGTGCCTTTATTTTACTTACACTTCTTAAGCGACCTTTTAATGAACGACAGACCGTGTTAAAAAACCAAACAGTTGAATTCTGATTTTTAAAGTCTTTCTTTAAATGGACAAATATATTTACTGCGTAAATACTAGCTACCGATTTTGACTTTGGCCGCGCAATGGTTGAAATACATTGAGACTCCAGTAGTATTACAGGTAGATCATGACGGTGTTCGACACTCTATAGCGTCATCTGTTAATATTAGGAATAGTCTTAATTCACATGTGAATTCGCTAGTAATGAATGATCGCTTATATTTATCCATTTACAGGGGATATAATACGACTTCATCAGTATTATTGACAGCGTGCGTCCTATTTACTCACTATGACTTTTATAACGCCTTACAGATACTAATTTGCCCTATAATGGCAACATTGACACAATTGACACTCAGTTGATCAATCACGAGAGGCTTTTTGTGCAATGTTGCCAGTTTCACCTGGTAAACTTGTAAGTTTATAAATGAGGCCCGCGCCCGTAAAAAAGGTTTATCACCACGCCATCTATTTATTTTCGCTACGCCCAGATGGAAGGAATTATTGTTTCAAGTGATAAAACTACATGCCCTGTTTTAAACAATAATCTACGACTCTTACAGCAAAAGGTTTCTCTCTTATTTTCACCTACCCAAGTGAGTTATCGACTTAATATCCGCATACGCAGCCAAAGTTAGCTACAAATGCTGTTGAAACACATTGAAAAGAAAAGTAAGTCATATTGAAGCGTAATATACAACGTTTCGCCTTTATCGTGTATAACCTTGACATCATATTTATATAATTCAAACAATCTTTTAAGATCGGTGATAGTTTACTTATAAGAGGTTTGCTTTAGAATAAGAGATTTACTAATATTATTGTATGACAGAAATACCAAACGAATGGCTACTATTTCGAAGCGCAGTATCTATTTACCTAGAGTAGACTTGCTATTAGATAGGTACTTATTGTTGCCATGAGATTTGTAGGTTGATAAGTATCTTTTTTAGGGTTCCGTAGTCAACTAGGTAGTTTCGCCATGTCCGTCTGTCTGTCTGTCTGTCTGTCTGTCTGTCTGTCTGTCTGTCTGTCTGTCTGTCTGTCTGTCTGTCTGTCTGTCCGAGGCTTTGCTCCGTGGTCGTTAGTGCTAGAAAGCTGAAATTTGGCATGGATATATAAATCAATAAAGCCGACAAAGTCGTACAGTCAGCATCAAAAGTAGCGGATGAAACAACGCGCCAAAAGTATCTGATATTCGGGATAGCTTTTCTAAATATAAATAAATTTCTAGAATTCGCGTTCTAAAGTATATCTTTTACAGTCTTAGTTGTTCTATATTAAAGACATCACTTTTTGTTAAGCTGTTGCAGAATGTTAGATACTTATGAAGCGTTATTTGATCCGCTACTTTTGATGCTGACTGTACAATAAAATTTCTAAAGTATATCTTTTACCTAAAGTATATCTTTTACAGTCTTAGTTGTTCTATATTAAAGACATCACTTTTTGTTAAGCTGTTGCAGAATGGTAGATACTTATGAAGCGTTATTTGATCCGCTACTTTTGATGCTGACTGTACAATAAAATTTAAAAATATAATTTTTTTTAGGGTACCTCCCCTACACGTAAAGTGTGGGTGAATTTTTTTTTTCACTTGAACCCTAGAGTGTGGGGTATCGTTGGAAAGGTCTTTCAAAACTAATAGGGGTTTTCAAGAAACATTTTTTGATAAAGTGAATATATTCGGAGATAATCGCTCCGAAAGAAAAAAATGTGTCCCCCCCCCTCTAACTTTTGAACCATAGGTCCAAAAAATATGAAAAAAATCGTGGAAGTAGAGCTTAAGAAAGACATTAAATGAAAACTATAGCGGGCATGATCAGTTTAGCTGTTTTTGAGTTATCGCAAAAAGTTTTCCCTTCATAGTAAAAAGACTTACTCTTCATCTTACTTTCATACTTTTCATCGGCGGTAACCGCGCATGACATTAAAAGGGCTACCGAGGTCGATTCAACTCTTCAAACGGTAATTAAATATATGAACAAGGGTTGGCCACGTAAAATCAATTGTAAATCGGTCCAACCTTATTATAATTGCAGAACCGATTTACAAATTGAAAATGGATCCTTATTGCGAGGGCATAAAGTCGTAATTCCAGTATCATTCAGGGGACGCATGTTAAGCGAACTGCATAGCACGCACTTAGGTATTGTTAAAATGAAATGCCTATTTGTTTAATTCGGGTGAAAGGTACCGTTTCATCCCTTGGTTAACAATTTACTATACTTTAAGCTCCAGTTTAGCTTATTGTGACGGAAGAGTAACTACGGAACCCTACACTGAGCGTGGCCCGACATGCTCTTGGCCGGTTTTATTGTGTTTTAGTACGCTTTAATACGACTTATATATTTAATTTAATGTGTTCATTTTCTATAACAGATGAAAGACAATGGTGGAATATTAAGGTGATCTATTGGACAGTAATTTCAGTACACAAATCAAAATGTATTTTTTTGCCATAGCTTTAAATAAAGTATTTATTTTTAGTTTTAAACAATTTCTATCCAGTGAATGGTCACATAATTCCACCACTGGCTAAGAAAAAAGTTTAAATTAAACTCGCATGATTTATTACAATAACCTACCTATTTCTAACAGGTTGACGCCCAAAATTCCGTACGATATTAAAATTACATAACTTTTTATTGAGTAAGGCAGTATATTTTGTTAATATCCAAAAAAATCCGCGTCACGTATGACAAATCCCTTATTTATACATCACGTATGCACAAACTTAACCTAATCCGACGATAATGAATATTATTGCCCAGTAAATTATGAAATGGAGACTATCGACTTACGAAACGTGGTCAACTATCATTACTGATAATAAATATGACTCTATTTCTCTCGTACATTTTATACAACTTCTATTCATTCATAAGCATCGCACCTTATTCTACACACGACATTAAAAACAATCGAACGGAACTGGTCCAAAATCGAAACCACCAAACCGTCACGAAAACACGACGATAGAAAAAGTCACGCGGGGGACAATCTCCGCTCCGTACAGGAAGCGCGGACACTAGTACCTACTTCTACTTTAGAATCCCGCCCGAGCAGCCGACCCCACGAGTCGTGGAGGTAGACGAGCAAATGTAAAACCATTCGCTTTATGATTCCTATGACCAGGATGAATTTGAACGCGTCGATCGCGCCACCGAGC
Source organism: Cydia pomonella (assembly GCF_033807575.1). Taxonomy (NCBI): domain Eukaryota; kingdom Metazoa; phylum Arthropoda; class Insecta; order Lepidoptera; family Tortricidae; genus Cydia; species Cydia pomonella. Next base: position 17,957,045 of record NC_084717.1, on the reverse strand, counting down.
TCGGTCGGGCCAGTGTTCCCGGGAGCGGCGACGGCGGCGCCGCCGCGCCGGCCGTGCTAGGTGTGCTTGAGCCAGTGCGCCGGCACCCACTGCGGCTCGCGCTCCAGGCTGTTGATCTCGTTCAGCAGCTGCTGGTAGGCGCGCTGCGTGTCGTTGTTGATGATGATCATGTCGAACAGGTGGCCCCAGCGCAGCTCCATGTCTCGCGCTGTTGCTATTATCTCTTTTAGTTCCTCCTCCTGTATACAAACACAATAAGGTATTTTTGAGGCATGTAGGGCTTAGAATAAAATTCTTGTGAGATACAAAAACTGGTTGAAATGGTCTATATGTTACTGTTCTAATATAACCTATCTAACAACCTATTATCAATTAACGGCTGCTGTCTTATCAAAGTTTCAGGTTTCTCTATTCTGATGTTGTTGACTTATATTCGGATCGAGACGCTTCATCCGAACGCTGACAGCATCAAAGTTCGAAATAATTGATAAATCGTCTCATGTGATACATGTAGTACAAATTATTTTTTCGACGGTTTAAATAGAAATGAAAACTTTCAAGATTAGACGGATTTGGTTTACCTACTTTAATAACTTTCTTAGTTAACTGAAACAAAATATACCTTAAAAGCCTCTCCATTTCTAATCTTCTTCTGTCTCAGTTTCTCCAAACTGGGCGGCGCCACGAACACCGTGTAGGGCTTTAGGTCCGACGTCCGCAAGATCTTGAGCGACTGCGGGTGCAAGTTTAATACGCAGATTTTCCCGGAGTTGACTACTTCGCGGATTGCTTCTAGGGATGTGCCTGGAATATTGAAAGACTTGATTAAGTATATATTAGGTGTTTGTTGACAAAGAGTTTAATATCCGTCGGCAGTTCAGAAAGCCGGTGTTATTTTTGAATTGAGAAAATTACGTTCGTCGGTATATACTGTTCTGTATTGTATACTCGACTCTTAACGTAAAAAAAATTACATTTAATGGAACTTAACGCTGTGGCTATCTCATTAATAATAAAGACGGTAAGTAGTGATAAAGTTGGTGAGTTGAGCATCGTACACTGAAATAATGTCATACTACAAAATAAGTGAACAAGGCATCCGATATCCGTCAAGATTTAAATTGATGTATTCGGTATTCACAATTAAAAAAGATCCAAAGCCTTTGGCTACATGGTCACGTCGGCACACGTTCCCAATTTTCAAAGTAATCTTGAAAGGCTTAGTGAGTGTGTTATTATGTTGTTCTTACCATAATAAGCCTTCTCGTACTCTCCATGCTCGACGAACTTCCTGTTGAGTATGTCGGCTTCGAACTGCGTGCGAGAGATAAAGTGGTAGTCCTGGCCCGGCACCTCGTGGTCTTTCCGGGGCCGCGACGTGTCTGCAATATCGGAGAAGATTCCTGAGAAATCTATTGTTGAAGACGGAGAGGTGGAAAGGAGAGTAATGATGAAGACGTAGCAGATGATGTGTAACAGGAATATAATTGGTTCTTGTTATACTTACTTTAATTAAGTACAACTATTTGAAGTATGGATCTTGATCTGATAATTTCCTGACGTAACTTTTAGCGAGACACTTACGTGGTACGGCAGCTGCGAATCTCTCACTGTCTTCCATCAGTCTCTGTCTGAGCTCGTGCCGGCCGATGTTAGGAGGCCCGATCAGCACTATCGGCCTCTTGTGTGACGCGCGAGGGTAGTATAGCGCTACTTCTTCGTATGTTAGGATCTCTTCTTGTTCGTAATCTGGAAGAAGGTTTATTTTATAAAACAGAAATACGGATAGTTGTGTACAAAACAAAAACAAAACAAAGAGTTGACTTTAATGAGTCAAGACCTGATTTATTGTGATGGCAAAGATAGCAAGACTTCACGAAGACCAGTCCACAAGCAAAAAAACGTTTGCAAAACCGTTACCAACCATGGATTATGCCACCAAGGAATATAGACGAATCGATTGACTTTATTATAAAAATTAGCTCGGTAATTTAGGCACAGCCATACATATTTTCTGAAGTTGAAGCATACGGATAAAACAAATGTTTAAATCTCCATCACCAGTCATAGCCAACAAAATTTGCAGCTCTGTTCCCTTCTTCAGAAGATTTGTACATCCACCCATCATTCGTCAGACGAGTGCATACCTAAATACATAACATGAACAGTAATATGAACAACAGCCTCACCCTCACCTTCGCCAGTGGAAGTGGAGTACAGCGGATACCCGGCTTCGCTGGTGGCTTTCTTGCTTTTCTTCTTGCGCGGCGGCTTCTTGGCGCAGAGCAGCGTGCCGCCCTTCCGCGGCTTGTCCCGGGCCGCTACTTCACCGGCTAACGTCAGCTTCATGGACTCCCGTCTGCAATTAGGAATATCAGGGTGTTGAATTAGCAAAGTTGTGGATAATGTAGGTGGTCACTGGGAAAATCTTATAAAAATATTAAAGAAAAAAGAAGAAGACGGAATAATGCATAATATTAATGCCCGACAGTGTTAGTTTCGTAAAGAAGACATGTCGTTTAATCGGACACGATTAGGTTAGAAGTAGTCGCTTTCCAAATCCCGCATCAAAAACTCTGAATTCAACAAGGTGTATTAAATTATTGGTAACCTCGATAGGATTTTAACCATTAATTACCCAGACAGGATCAGGATATGATCAATTGATCAGAATCTACAGTCAAGGTAAAATAACGATATAGACAAGGAGAAAAAGGTGTGTAGGTAAACTTAATTGTGATGTACGTATGGGCGATGAACACTTTAGTACCTACCTATGAACCGACCAAACTATTCATGGCTTTCAACTTTCAATTTTTCGCATTTTTTTTCTAGCCAAAATCATTAAGACTATTTAGCCTCGAGGAATCTTTTGGCTTCTTTAATTAAAGGTTGGCCAAAATGGTCAAGTTACAATGAATACTAACTGGTGTTGGAAGGCCTGGCTAGGAATGAGGCCGGCGAGCGTCTGGTCCTCCTCGCCTTCGCGGAACGCCTGCCACCAGTTCGGGTCTTCTCTGCTGATGACGTGCAATACGTCGCCCTTCTGGAAGCTGATACCTGTGAAAGATCGCTGGTTAGATCCTGATTATAAGATGACAATAAAAGGACTGAAAGATTTTACTGGCGGTTTCATCACCATATAAGGCGCACCCCACCCTACACGGGTCAAAATTATCAGAAATTAAGCATCGGAACCTCTAAGATCTTCTGCATTTTAACACTAATCCAACAATATTCCATGACCACGGAATTTACACCATGGCCAGCGTGCCGGCCAGCGCGCCCAGCACTTAGCAGTACAAGGACACTCACCTAACTCCCTACACGGTATGTACACGTCGTCCTCGGGGTCGTAGTCGAAGTGCGCGCGCACGTGCAGCACGCGCGGCGCGGGCGGCCGCACGCGCTCGCCGCGCGCCGCCACCACCATGGCCAGCGTGCCGGACAGCGCGCCCAGCACTTGACACACTTCGTGGACTGATTTGCCACGCATGGCTACGCCGTTTACTTCTAAAAGCTGTAAAAAATCGAAAATCATCGTTCATTCATTTATCTTTTCATGGAAACTTAATTGTCCCATCTTTATTTAACGAATTAATGCCAATGAAATGGCAGTAACTCGTTCAATAAAGATTTCTGGTTTTTAACACTAATTTTGTAATTTTTCTTTAGTACTGCCTATACTCATGGCATTTCAATTTATATTAAAGTAATTTCATCTTCAGCGTAAATTTTATCATTTCAACCTCATCTAATGTTACCTTCATATTCCAAAACATCATATAGAATAATATAAATACAATAAGACCTGGAGTTTGGTCTAATTGTAGAAATATTTTTGTAAAATTGTTTGTAAACGACTGTTCATTTCTTAAATAAATAAATAAAAATATTGCATCGTCGTCTTCACTGTCGTCATCATCATCATCAACGAGATAAATTCATTAATATTTACTTAATAACCATAATAATTGTCATCATAAACTTTATTATTTTTGTTATAGCAACATCGCCTTTATCATTGTCACCGTCATCTTATTAATCTTCACCCTATTCTTCATCGTCATAAATTGTATCATTTATATTAACACATACCCCTCCATTGTGACTATCTATCGCTCTTGCCAACGTCATCACATTAATCGTCATCCTCACAATCATTATTAGCTATGGTTTTCCTTACCTCGTCTCCCTCGTGCAATAACCCTGACTTCTCGGCCGCGCCACCGCGCACTATCCTACCGATAATAACCGCTTCTCCTTCATTTCTCACTGTAGCACCTGAAATCAACGTTTATTTTCTTAGCAACAACAACATTTTATATGTAACACACAACATTGTGTATGTAGGTAGTCTAAGGACTAACATGATGAATAACATGATGCAACATAAAACATCGTTATACTTTAAGCAAAACAACGAACTCAACACAACTCGAAAGAGACGATAAATTGGTTAAAGAAGACAGTTAAGGTTTTTTGTTAATTTCAGGTTAATTGTAAAAGTTTTGAATTTCTTGTCATTTTATGTTGACAATTTAGATGGCCTAGGCTATAATATCTTTTTTTTTATTGTTCCCTTTTTTAACTTATATATAGTATACCTGCTATCCTAAAAGGGCTAATAGAGTCGACGACGACGATCAAAGAGAAAAAAGTATCGGGATGACAGATGCAACGAAGTTACTTTTTTTTTTAATACCACGTCGGTGGCAAACAAGCATACGGCCCGCCTGATGGTAAGCAGTCAACGTAGCCTATGGACGTCTGCAACGTGCCTGCAACACACTTTCGAGTGGTGTTTTGTATCAACTGTCACTTGGCTAGGCGTGAGCCAGGAAAGACCATGAGGAGGTGGTGGGAAATGTCACTTGGTTAGGCCCCCATGTAGGTGTAGGTATCAGAAAAGAACTTACCAAGTGGTTCATTAGTCTTTTCTATTTTGATGATTTTGATGTGCTCGCCGGGGTCGTCGGGCGCAGTTAAAGCTTTCTCGTCTTTGTGATTTAGATTGTTGCCAGTCTGAGAACAATATAAATAAGTTTCTTAAAAAATCTAGGCTTAAAAGGCAGTTTAGTACCTGTGTGAGTTTTGTGCATCCACACAGGTGAATGGCTGGTTTTGCGTGTCAGTTTTTTGATGGGAACTATCTGTTGCTAATCGTGTTTGGAAAAAAGAAATACATACAATCGAGACCTAACCTGAATAAGTGTAAAAATCTTAAATTCGGTACGCTTTGTAATTCAAAATGCAGTCTTTGCGAGGATTTAGTTTTTCTTCTTTGTTTAGCCTGAGTTAAACTTAGTTCTCTTCCTCGTGAAGCTAGCAGAATCCGCCAGCATGATGAGCGCCTGTAAAAGTGTTCCAAACTTCCCAGCGGCGAATAAATCATGGAACATTCAGAATCAATTAAAAATGGATACTTCAGATGTGCTTTCAGAGACTAAGCATACCTTAGTTCTCTTCCTCGTGAAGCTAGCCGGGTCCAGCAGCGCTGCAGCTTGGTCATGTGCTTGTAGAAGCGACTCTAGCTCTAGACCTCCCAGTGCGGCTAAAAGTTCCGCACAGAGCGCCGCGGCCACCCCGCCGGTAGTTGTATGAGAGCCTACTACATCCATACACTGAAATGAAACAACAGGTTAATATCCGCAAGCCATGCTTGATGTCAAAAGGGCTGCTGAGGAGTGAGCGACGTGGCATGAGCTCGTGAAGGTTAAAGGTGGAAGACGATTGGAATACCATGGAAACAATAACAAAACGCGATCAGTCAAAACGTCAGAAAAGCCGCCTCAATAATTGTTTCCTTGGGCATTGGTCTCCGACTGATGTCGTACGCCGTGTGAAGCGATGGTTTCTTTAGCAATATTGTTGTTCTACCTACTACCTACCTACATCCTCCCTGGCGTTAAATGTAGCGTACGACATCGTCCAGAGCCTTACGTACTTTAAATCTTACGGGATAACTTTAGGTCAGGCCAGAGACTTTCTAGCAGAACCTAGTGCTTTTTGCACGCGGATTGATGTACACCCAGTCGTAAACTTGCATGGCCACTTTATGAATGAATTCATTCATAATGTGTCAATGCAATTTTACAGCTCGCCGTACTTGACTCATGAACTTACTTCTTTTAGCCGCTCCGTGGCCCTATGTGTAACCGGCGGTGCTAGCCCAGGCCGCTCATGCCTTGCTGCCGTCAGCACAGCGGTCCTCGTGCCCAGCGCGGTCCGCAGTTCCGGACATAGCAGCGCGCTGGCCGCGCCCGCCACCCGCGCCGCCAGCGCCGACTCCCCGGCTGAGCCGAGCGCCTTTTGGATGCGTGTGAGCGCTGCTGATACTTCTTGGTAATCTGGAAAAAAGAGATTAAAAGTGAGATTGTTGAAAACTGATTTGTAAACGTTATTAATTAGGTAACGCAAGTTTTCAATTTGACTTACTATAGGTGACAGGTCGACACACATGTAGGTCTGCTACCATTGGAAAACTTGCTTATTCAATAAATTATTGTTTCCTGTAAGTATTCCTGCCGTTTCCAACAAAAGTTGAAACTAATTTTCTAGTGGCTGTTAAGAATGCTGTGTGGATATTATGGAAGGATTATAGCATTCCAAGAATAAAACAGAAATATTATATCAGAATTTAAACAGTAATTACATAAAATACATGATTAGGTATATACGATGCTGGAATAGATAATGGCATAAATGTTAGCATCATGGATTCTAGGAAACATCACACACCCATTAGCCCAGAGTTTAAATTAGTCACATATTCGCACGACGGGGTAAATTGGCCTCGTTAAAACAAGAACTCGATAACCAGCTTCTGTCTTCTGATTAAGGCAGTTTAACTTTTAACCTAATTATACATGCTTTTAAACATCTAAAGGGTAAATATAATTTTAGGAGTTGCTAATAAGGGAGTGTGAAGTTGTGAACTACACAGGTATTTGATGTGCCCTTAGCAGGAAAATACTCCAGTCCCGCCGATATAATGTTTCTTTTGTGCATGCCATACGATTAATAATAATAAAATGTTTTTTTTTTTTTATTTGACTATAGCTACAAAAGTACTCATTTAACAGAAATCGTTAGTCTCCAACTCATCGTAACAGAGGAAAATTATAATATGCCTGATTCTTGAGTTTGACGAGAACCTTTGATATAGTCTCAATCCCCGTGTTGGTCAAGAAAATAACGGCTTATGGTATCCGTAGAACTTCTTAAATTCTTAATCTCTTTCTCTTTGTTATCTGTTTGTATGTTTTTATTTTCCTGACATCTATTTTTTCTAGTGTGTAAGCGAATTGGTGTAGTACTGTAAGTTTGCACTGTGTTAAATAAATAAAATAAATAAAATAAATACGTACGTAATACGTATTGGTATTTTAGTTATACTAAGATAATTAGAATACTGGTATACCCAAAGAAGATAGCGTAATAAAACGAATAAAATATTGTGTAATGTGATAAGCGCCTGATGTCTGTTTTATGTGGCGTACCACTAGGTAGTTATATTGGACTCGACGACATTCACGTTTTGCAGCTAAGAAATTGTCGTCGTGATTGCAAGTGTGCAGTAACAAAACAGGTACAGATTAATTTACAACGAACACTGAAGTATTAACCTAATTAACGCCTTAAAGTCGTGACAAATAAATGACAATCGAGTCGTGACCATAATGTAGTTTACAATGATAGCGATACCATATGGCAACCCAGATAAATATGGAAATGCATTAACACACAAAACAATACGAATCTAATTATAAAACAAAATCGCATATGGTCTACGTTATTTTATGACGAAACAAGTTTACTGACCCTCCATAAATGGCATAGGCGTATTATATCACCATTAACAGTTCAAGGTTTGAAAGTTGTGGGAAAACAATTTTGATCATGTAAATCATGTTTGATGTCCGATCTGCTCGGTTTGCACGGTTTGTTACCGCCGCCGCCTACACTGCGAAATTACCATAAGATAATAAGGTTTCTAATGTTATGTCTATCCTTATTAATGATATACATTATTATTTAAATTAAGTTGATAAAATAACGGTATAACAACTCTAATAGGTACATGGAAATCGTACCAAAGAAGAGGTGTTGCCTTGCATCAAATGAGGTAGTTCTGTTTTTATATATGTTATTAGTGATGAAATAGTAATGACAAATCCAAGTTTTCCACCTGGAAAGCCCTTCGGATCATTGTGTGTATAATATACAGTACAGTGAGGGAACTTGTTATAACTCGCATCTCTTGTATATATTTGTTGGACCACGCTTGTCCTCTGAATCCACAGCACTTCTTTTGCACCCAGCGTATGTGGTACCATTTCTTCGTCAACCTGATCAGGCAGGTCGAAATCGTCATCTGATGGTGGATCATCAATGAATGGTTTTTCAATGTCGGCACACATCTCCGGTCTGGTATATGACCATTGCTGTAGTTGCAAACATCTGAGCATTTGAGTTCTGCTTCCCTGCAACCACAACTGCTGGTACAACCTTTTTTGTAGTTACAGTTAGCTCAAAATTTTGCAAACCTTTGAGGAGCCGTAGAAACGATTTGACCCACTAAGACTATTAAGACTATTTTGTCAATTAATTGCAAATTTCATCTCCTTGAAAGTGTGAATAGTAACTTTTGCCGTAACTCCAGTTACGGTGTTTTTTTTTTTACAAAAACTGAAAAATCCTAAAATTGAATGGATTTTTATGTACTTTACAATGATCCCAAGGGCCTTCGAGGTCGAAAACTTGGATTTGTTATTACCATTTCATCACTACCAACATATTAAAAAAACAGAACTACCTTATTTGATGTTAGGTAAAATGTACCAATTCCATGGACTACTCGTATTTTTCATTAGCTTTATTGTTTATGACGATAAAAAATGGAAGAAAGAAATTTAGACGATAGAAACTGATTCGGTATGTGATTTCGTCTCCGTGAGAATACTACAGAGAAAAAGACAGGAAGGCACATTAGAAGCAATAAACTATAGTAGTAGGTCATCGGTCTGAAAGTGTAAACCTACTGCGAATATTGTTTTCGTTGTAAACGGACCAGCGGTCTAGGTGTTAGACAGCCTTTGACAACCACTCATGTGAATGATTCACATATAGGTCAATAGTTGCATAATTTAATGAGTCTATATGCTGTAAATTATTGAGCAAAAATTATAGTATTTTATTACGGAATGTGAAGATTGAAGTTGATGCAAGGGATACATGTAAAACTGGTAAAAACGGCGCTACCTTAAATTATGTAATTTATAAGCCCTCGTACTCTGCGTCACACCTCCTCAATCATATTGTTAATTTTTTTTTTCAATACAATAAAATACAACACAAATATTATTTATTGCTCACCAATATGAAAAGAACATAATGACATACAAATCAAACACACAACTTAGACTACGGTAGACAATGGGCGGTCTTATCGCTAAAGAGCGATCTCTTTCCAGCGCTGTCGGACACACAAATAGTATACACACCTCGGCCAGTAAATAAAAAAGCCTCAAATCACATGTTCGTCAACATTACATGTGATCTGTGACATATACCTTACTGCCCTAGGTATGTATTTAATTGTTAAAGTTTTGTTTCGCGTTGTCTATTAACAATTGTCCTCTTGGCCAGGCCACTGGATTGGCCCATCATAGGCCTATGAGCTTAAAACAGAACTTTAAAACAATATTGTAAAGCATGGACTCACCATCCAGCTGTCCCACTGCTGGGCGTGGACTCCAGGGCCTTATTGGACCCGCGGAGCGAAGTGCGTAAGAATTCGTTGTAGACCACAATCGTCGTTGGCCATAGGCTTCGTTTGAAACAGAACTTACTAACAATATTGTAAAGCGTGTGCTGACCATCCAGCTGTCCCACTGTTGGGTGAGGACTCCAGAGCCTGGAGCTTGATGGACCCGCGGAGCAAGATGTGTAGGAACTTGTCCTAGACCACCATCATCATCATGGGCTTCATTTGAAACAGAACTTACCAACAAGGTTGTAAAGCGTCGACTCGCCGTCCAGCTCGTCATCGTAGGGGTCGTAGGCATCGTTGACGAAGGCGGTCCCACCGCTGGGCGTGGACTCCAGCGCCTGGAGCTTGTTGGACCCGCGGAGCGAGGTGCGTAAGAACTCGTTCTGGGCCGCCGCGCGTTCCTCCGCCTCTTTGCGTTGTCGGAGTTGTTCCTGGAAAGAAGAAAAGGTTTAGTTGATTGTTGTATAAGTAACTTGAACGAGAAAATGTGCTTTTGTTGAGTAATTTAAATAATTTGCGATGAAACACTCGTTTCGTCATATTTTTAAAAGTTGATGGGTACGCTGACAGGTCACGTCAATTAAATTTAAAAAAAATTAGCGTTTTTAGTTTATTAATTATATGGAGATGATACCTTTCAACCTATCCATCGAGTTTGAAAAATACTATGCAGCTAGCCGCAGGTGAAATGAAACTAAAGTTCCAAGAGAATCACAAAATTGCGTACAAAATATTGAGATATCATTGCGGTCAGTAGTAGTTACATTTAATCGCTCTAAAGGATGACTCACGTTAGACCAGGGTACTGGCCGGACCTTTATTTTCTATCGAAAGCGTCACGTCGGTGTTCACGTGACGCTTTCCATAGAAAACGAAGCGCCGTAAGCGGTCTAAAGTGAGTCGTCCTTAACGCTTACGAACCATGAAGTCGAACAACTTGTTGGCTTTGAGTGTATTTATTTGAAGACGATGTCCATTTGCGAAAACAAAAGCAAGTAGAGCACCAACAACATTTGAAATTGCAAATGCTTATCGTTTACTCGTAAGTGCTTGCCAAGTGAACGCAAGTCCAACTCAGTTTTGACTAATATTTCGTTGTTATTTTATAATCTCAATTACTTTTAAATTATTATCAGCTGTTAAATAATTAGATAAATTTCTTTCATTAAAGAAATTCGACGGCACGTGAAAATATGTCGGTTCCATCTGTTATTTTAGTACCTACGAAATTGGAACAAAAACATGATAAGTAAATAGTAAATTGGCCATGGGTCACCAAAACCAAATTATTCATTTGTTTAATACAATTTATTTAAAGAACATAAAAAATATCATGACTATCCAGCATAAAAGCATACAAAGATTTAATTAATACATTTCCCCATAAACCGGAAGTGATCGATGGACCACTAATGGGTCCCTATTTCCGGATGCGTATGACAATTAACTGAACCATGCCCGTGACGAGTCCATTCCCGGTCTGACAACGACACAGGCAATTCTATTATTAGAACTACATTATTGCCCTGATAAACAAATTTTAACGTCGACGAAGACAATTCAATAATATCTGAACACGCACTCTTAACTACTTGACAATAGACGCGTGTTCAGATATTTGTGAGCACCTCGGCCGCTCCGATATATCTGATGGCGACTGTACGTTGTCAAAGTAACCTTCAACGTTTCCAGTACGGTGTTTATTTGCTACCTACCTTAGGCCTTGATCACACGTACGGAGTATAGAAACTGCCGTACTCTCGCCAGTGTACTCGATACGTGTGATCAAGGCCTTAGGTATGCCAGAGATATTGTGTTGATGAAAACGAATACTTGTACCAATATTTTGGCTTTATTCGTTTGTTACAAATGTATTTTTTTTTCGCGATTTTGAGGTTGGTCCCATAGTAAAATTTGCTCAGTATGACCTACATATTCTACTGCTCAGGTATAAAGATGTGCTTAAGCGCCACATGAAGAGCTGCAACATTGACCCGTTTCTGTGGGAGAAGCAGGCGGCCGACCGCCCTGTGTGGAGATCTTTCGTAGTTAAGCAAACCAGTGATTTTGAATCCCGTCGACTTGTGGAACTCGATGTCAGACGGGATGAGCTGAAAGCCCGCCCACCAGCGGCTATTACGTACAATTACGTGAATGGTGTGCTTTCTTGCCCGTCGTGTGCACGGGTCTTCGCAAATAAAATCGGCTACGCGAGCCACTTGCGAGCACACCAACGTATTCGACGGAGCTGAAACAGTCGCCGTGGTCGAAACCGGCCGGGAGAGTATATTTTTTTTTCGCGATTTTGAGGTTGGTCCCATAGTAAAATTTGCTCAGTATGACCTACATATTCCGCCCGTAAATTATTGCGGGTCCCTAAATAAACAAACTGTATATTATGCTGAAGCGATCGAGATCAAAGTCAATGTGATTTGTTAACATTTACTTACTGGAAACCGTTTTCTCTCCTTAAATGGAATTTTATAGAAAAAGTACCGTTATTTCGATAGGATCGCAAAGCTATTCCTCCCTCTTAAAACGAAAGACAATCCAAAAACTGACTCCTCTGCATCGTCTTCAATGCGTATTGTTTGAATTTATTATAATTTCTTTTATAAATATCTTTAACCTCAACTGCACCTTATTCTAGTTTACGTAATCTACCTGTTCTATAAAACCAGTCTCGTATCAAGTAATTTTGCGTAAGTAATAGTACAAATGCAGTAAATTACGTTCAGTAATTGCATTAAAGGGCCCAGTCCTTGGCAGTAAATTATTAGGTCTGGTCTACTGTCCCAAAGGAAAAAAAGAGTATTTATTTAAGTGGTAGAGAACGGTAGAGGACGGTTAGTCATGGGTGTTTTCTATGTAATTAGGTATTTCTATAATTATATATATAAATATATGTATATCATTGTCTAACTACCTACAACACTAGCCTTATAGAGCTTACTGTGGGACTTAGTCAATTTGTGTAATAATATCCTATACTATACATAATGTCCTATGTATAGTCTACTCGACAAGTTCAAATGGTGAAAAATAGAGATTCTAGTCCTAAAAAATACGTATGATACCTCATTGAATTTGAAATCAAGTATAGAAAAATGTATTCGATGCGTTTATTAGCACACAAAAAATTTCAAAAGCTGTAGACAAGGAAAGGCAGAAAAAAGAAGACATTTACTTTTTCGCCAATATCTCAAAAAGTATAAATATGTATTTAAGAAATCTGAATGAAATATTATTAAAGATGATGAATGGGGAGCAATATGAAAAATTCCAAAAAGTCAACTGTCTGACATGATTCTATCAAAAAAACCCAGAAAGCTAGGAGTTAAGAGAAAGCTAACTCTGCATGCAGCAATTGCTGTCTGCATATCATTTGTAATGATAAAACGTGGGAATGTCATCCTAAATGATAGTGTTAAAAGTGACATTTCTTTAAACAAAAACGTCACTTTTGACACTGACAGATCGGTATCGTATCGCTGTGGCATCTTACGTGCATTGTTCTAATTGGGCCGTATGACGCCATATTCGCTTTCGGTCATGCCGGCATTAATGACGTCCACCGTCTTTTGTTTACCGGGTATACACGACGGTAGTCATAGTAACATAATATTACGTCATATCAGACACGGTGAATACAAAACATTCCCAATTCATTGACACAAGCCATTTTCAACCTTATCTAATTGGAATAGGGTTAAAAACAATTGTGTCTATGACTGCACAATATACATGCACATAGTCATATGTTGCCTTTACCCTAATATTTAAATGAGGCGAGCCCTTTTTTATTTTGCGATAATGAGAATAAGTATTTTATTTAAAAAAGGATACATGGTTACATGGTTAGATTGAATTATTTTTCTTTTTTGGATGTTTAGGTTCTGTGAATTGCTGTATTTTAAATTGTTACCAAGATTTATCTACGTAATTTAGACCCCTTTTATGTTCAACACACAAAAAAACCCTTATAATAATACGCTATTTTTGTTGGACAGACATTTAAAAAAGACAAACAGGCAAATCTTGCTAGAGTAATCTCTATATCTCTTAGTAACTATATGGCTATATGTATGTTAATATAGTGTGTTATTCTCCAGACAAACTTGTGCTAACTACGTGTTGTTTCAGTTTGCAAAATGCAAGAACTTTGGAAACCACACGTACGGCGCACGAACTCGAGCGAGCTAACTCCAACAGCATGTGTTATGAGCTTACAAACGAAGGTTTCCATCACTTTCGAACAGCTTGAGGAGTACCAATTTAAGCTCTATGGGTACTGATTTTTGTTTAATGTTCTTTACGTTATTAATCGTGCATGGGGATTGGTTACCGCTGTCCCGTACCATCGTATTTTTTGAGAGGCGAGAAAGAGCTTAACCGTACAATAAAATCTTGCGAACGCTTTAAAGGTAAGTTTGGTACAACCGATCCTTAATATGTTACCGCGGCTGGCAAGATCCCACTTTGTCGCTTGCCATAAGAACGCCTTGACAGGTAATTCGTATAAAGATACAAGCAAATCTCGTCCATCATCGTCTCGTCTCGTCTTCGTAAGCCACAAAATGGGACGTTTTGCCGGGCGCGGTGACATATTCTCACCGAAAAGTCCCCTTCTACAATAGAAGTAACGGCGCCCTGAACGTTATGTTCAGACTGAGCGGGGAAATGTAACAGATGATGAAGCCTCCTAAGTCCCAAAATTGTTAGTTTTTGTTTTTGAATTTGGAACCTTGACTTATTTAATCAAAGTTAAAATTACGTTTCTTTGGGACTCAGGAGGTTAAATTACAAATAACAGTGGTTTACTTACTTTTGTTTTGCTTTTGAATTTCTTTGAATTGGCGAATACATATGAGAATAGAAGTTGCTAAAATTGTACAAATTCAAGATTTATTGCTGGTCGAGACTTCTATAGATGGCACGGGTTTCGTCCACGCAAATACATTTCGCGCTACACAGTTAATATACACTAACGTCAAAAAGTTTAACACCAAACACAGAATATGCAAATAATCAACATTTTAATGATTTTTTAACGTAAATGCTACTTTGCAGTAGATATCTACAATCCGAAAAATAAAGCGTTAAACAATTTATTCATCAGAATTTAATAAAAAAAAGGCATAGGTAAATATAATAATAAAAAGTTTATTTCACAGTTTCTCATCGAAAAATCCTCGACGTTTTTCCACTACAGAGTAGTCTTGACATTCTTTCTACAAGTTTGTGTAATAGCGTTTCTTGGCTTATGGATTTTCATTAATATTGCAGTATGTCCCAGAGTTTTTGTTGATGTCGGACATTGTTTTCGGACCCTACGGGCTTGTTCATCCCATGAAAGCTCGATCAGGTTAAGGTCTGGTGATGTGGTGGACAAATCATGTTTTTAAACACACCTTGCTGTTCTTTATTGGCCGTGTCGCTTCTACAGATCTTTACCGAATGTTCGAAATAGTTGGCTTCTTGCAAAACAAATGTGTTACCGATCAAACGTGTTCCTGAAAATGAAACTAAAAATTGTGTTTGGTCTAAACTTTTTGACCATAGTGTTGTATCTTTAAAAAACCTTTCATAGGAAGGAAATACTAAATCATATACGTGAGATATATGAAGTCTACTTCAATTTAACGTCAAAATAAAGGTTTATGTTTTAAGCAATCTATACTCAACAGCGATGAAAATGGGTCATTACGTATCGAAATATTCTACCGTTTGTGTCGTGTGTTGTTTGTGTGGTGCTCGTAATTGTATTTTTCTTTCAGGAAGTCGTGTGATACAGATAATGTGTATCATGAGATTTTTGAGTCCGCCGATGAGTTTAGCTACAAGGTCTCAGACCAAAGCCTGCGCCGTGGATCGACAGCCGATGTGTTAGCGCATGTTGTAATGTTGTAATATGTTTGCGCAACAACATAATAATTAGCACGGCGCGGCTACGCGAGGCCATACAACTCGTGTGATCGAGGCTTGCATACCTAGACTGACATTTTTTATAAATAAATAAACATCAAATGGTCACAGGTCGACCTACTTTCACAGTAAGCTTGCCTGTGTTGTATTGTAACTAGACAACGTTTTTTTTTAGCCTATTTGTGTGTCCCACTGCTGGACAACGATACATATAACAACAACACAACGAACAACTACGAACTAGACAACGATATATATATATATATAATAAATAGATATATGAGGATATCACATCACGGTATGAGTATGATAGATGCTACGAAAAGCCACGTGTTTATTTCCATACATTACTTTAGTTTCAATTTGTATTTTCTAAAATCGAGTGTCATCTTGGCTAGACTTCGGTATTAGTATGAGGTTCTTCAAAAAAGGAGTGTACAGATTTTTAAAGGGTCGGCAACGCGCATGTAACTCATCTGGAGTTGCAGGCGTCCATAGGCTTCGGTGCTTACCATCAGGCGGGCCGTATGCTTGTTTGCCACCATCGTGGTATATAAAAAAAAGTAAATAAAAGTATTTGCAGATCTATAATATATAGTTGTTAGTTTTCAAGCTGACCCCTAAGGCCTCCTTGTCTAAGTAAAACCTCGTACACGCACGAATTCACACTCAATGTGTTTTTTTGCCTATTTGAGTGTCTCACTGCTGGGCAAAGGCTCCGGCCAGTTATAAAGGAAGGTGTCTAAAGTCATTTTAATGGTAATTGTTTTAAACCTAATCCAGAAGAATGAATCGTTATGAACCGCTCCGTAAGATCTGAGGGCCTGCCGCGAACCAAGTTCGACGTGTTGGCTATCTTTCACACTTACGTACGAATTTACAAGTGCGACAGAGAAGCAACACGTCGATAGCACCGCTTGTTCTCAGGCTCCACACGGATCACGTAATAACGTTTCAATAAGCCAGTTAGCTACAAGACAATCGATTATTCACTGCTAAGTATATTGTTCAGTGTGAAACAGGTGGAAAAACAGCCGATGGCGAAGTATTTTACAATCGTGATAGTTTTATTTTCCAACATACAAATTCTTTAAGGCCTCAAAGAGGAAATTTAATTGTGACTGATATTCTACCTAATAAAATAACTATGTCCTTATAAAAGTAAAAGTAGGCTTATTTATAACTAACCCTCGCCCAAGACTTCGTCCGCCTAGAAGTCGTTACAAAAAATAGTTTGCCAAATGAATTACGAATATCGTCGGGGAATATTTAAACTTTCTTTTTTTTATTAAAAACTGTGCCCCTAGTGTAAATTTAGTCGATAGCGAAACGTGATGTACGCGTTTGTAAGTCTCATTTTGTATGGGTTTTTGAACAGCGCGCCAAGCGGGACGTTTTGGAAAGTCAAAAATCTCATACAAAATGACACTTAACGCAAACGCGTACGTAACGTTTCGCTGTCGAAAATATTTACACTAGGGGTACTGATCGGCGATTGGCTCTAGTCACACCTGATGGAAAGTGAAGACAGGGCCTAAGATGGAGCTCACTGGTTCAGTAGTAGCCTATTCACTCTTGCTTTAAAGAGACCGAGGTCATATTTATCAGGGAATACAGATGGCTCCCGCCATCCCGCCGCGATTTTTGAAGTTGAAGTTTTTAAGGTTTAAAGACATTTATTCTCATAAAGATAATACATCACTGACATGAGAACATATTTAGAAAATACATATTTACATCTATTTTCGTCGTCGCAACATAACAAAAAATAAAAACTAATTAATTAAATCAATTATATACAAACACGTTCAACTCGTTTTGCATTGTTATATTATAGGTATTTATGTACCAGAATACACCTTTGATAATGTATGGAAATAGTCACGTAGCATGTACGCACGTAGTCTGGCTAATAAAAGATGAACCTGCAATAACGCGGCAATAGGGAATATTACGCGAACCTTTGCGTAGGGGGCGGCACTACCACAATCCATCACAATCTGAGGGTCTACCCCGAAGCAAAAAATATCGAAATTTCGTTATCTAACCTCTCTATCACTCTTGCGTATACGAGCGATGAAGAGGCAGATAACTATATTTCGATTTTCGCGTTTCCCAGTAGGCACTTTGTAAACAAACCGCCTTGATGCATTAATGTCATCATATTTTATTATCTGTGAAAACTTGTCAAAAACAGTTTAAGGCACAGTATGTATAAGTTACTCTATGGTTTACGATAGGTGCTAGCGCTGCACTCTGGCGGCAGAATATTGCAGTAATACTCCCTATTTCGAATTTGCCCTTACTTACGTAAGCAAAACGTACAAGTGTAAGTCCGGAAAATATTATGTACTGAAAACAATATACAAAAGAAAAAAAGTATCAAGATTATCCATGTAATCAAAAAGTTGCCTGACACAGATTTTTGGAAATTGCCGCGTTTTTGCAGGATTCATTAGCCAAACTATAAAACAAATGAATATGAATACTTTTTCTGATAGGTACCTAAATATAATACCTATTATAATCGAATATTGCTGCATGGGTCAACTTTCGTAGACATTAGTTTGAAGCTGGACAAAAGCTTTGTTTTTACATGAAAAGAGATCCAGTTACAATATCTTTTTACTATGATTGACGCAACTAGGTAAAAAACATTGATATTGCAAATTTAATTTACATCTGTTTAAGGTCTATAATGTAAATAGTCTATGATGGATGGGTGATATCCGGAAAAACCGGATATTTACACTATATAAAAAATAAATTTAAAACACTTAATGAAAAAACTTGTAAAGATTACAAATACTCTTCTTACTTACAAGTACTTTCTTTATTGCACACCTCAATACAGAAACAATGCAAAGAATAGAGCACATTAAGAACAGGGTAAACAACAGGCGGTCTTATCGCTAAAAAGCGATCTCTTCCAGACAACCTTACATTACATTGGTGAAATGCATTACCAGATTACCTTACATGCATTGCCTTACATTACTAGATTATATTGGTGGTACTGAAAAGATTCTTTTGAGAAAATACATAAACAAGATGGGAATAATTTACCTACCTAATCTTTTATCATAATAATATCAAACAACACATGTCACGTGATATTTCTGACCTAGTCTGTGTCAATAATATTGACATTGGCTTGCTAGATATTCAAGGATCGTTCAGTGACCGTGACGAAACGGAAAGTAATGTCAAATTGGTTAGATTAAAAATGGAAAGTACGCAGCCGACATGCGTGTAATTTTAATCAGATCGATATAAACACAACCAAATTTAGTCCCAAGTAGACAATGTGGCAAATAGGCGTGGTAGGGATCACTTTTTAGGGTTTCGTAGTAACCTAGAAACCCTTATAGTTTCGCCATGTCTGTCTGTCCGTCCGTCCGCGGCTTTGCTCCGTGATCGTTAGTGCTAGCATAGAAATAGCTTTCTATGCTAATTACGTATAATATATATGCTAATTATTATAATAGCTAATTTGGCATGAATACATTATTTAATCATGCATGGCGACAGAATGGTAAAATAAAAACTACAATTAATTTTTTTTTGTTTACCTCCCATATAAAATGATATTTTTTGCTTTGACCCAATAGTGTGGGGTATCGTTGGATAGGTCTTTCAAAACAAGTCTCCATAAATCATTATTTGATAAAGTTAACCATGAGTCCAAAAAATATGAAAAAAATCGTGAGAGAAACGCTTCATACAAACTTTCAATGAAAACTATAGCGAGCATGATCGGTTTAGCCGTTTTTGAGTTATTGCAAAAAGCCTTCTCTTCTTAGTAAAAACAAAGTGCTGCGGAGGTACTCCCTTATTCATTTATGCTTGTAATGTACATGATACTTAATAATAGCCCCGGTTTGGGCTGTTCTGACAGAATGGTAACTACGAAACTCTACACTGAGCATGGCCCGACATGTTCTTGTTTTTTATAATATTGGAGGTAAAGAGCAGATGCAAGCAATTACCGTTGCACATGGACACCTACATTACCAGTGGGGTTGCAAGTGCGTTGACGGTCTGAGATGGAAGTGGTATTGTAAGATTACAGGCCTTTTTCACAGAGAATGTTTACAGAAGACAGCTAATTTGGAACAGTTAGGGGCCCACAGTTATCCGCGATTGCCAGCTTTTGCGAATAACTGACAGGCTGATATCGTTCGGCGAACTGGTAACCAGTGGGCCTCTTTATAGGAACCACTAGTTTTGACAGTGATTAATAGTCCATTGAATGAGTCCCTCCAAGGGGGGTCTAGAGTGCGTGAGTTAGTAACGTAAGATGTTTCTTCGGAAACATGTCAAGAGTCCCTAGGTAATAAACATACTAAAACCCCGGGACACTAGGAGGAGCCCCGGAGTGGGGGGAGGGGGGGAAAGGGTCCATTTTTTCATTTTTCGCTTAAATCTCAAAAACGGTACATGTTAGAGAAAAACTTTCAAGGAAAAGTTGAAAGGCCATAAAATTATCTACAAGTTGTACCTAAATCATTTTTTTCTATTCCCAGCCGTTTTCGAGCTACATCCCATGAAAGGTGAAAAATTCGAAAACTGAGGCAAAGTGGCGCCATGGGTCTGTAGCGGCTCCATGGTGCCTCGCCCCCGTTTCTCTAGTTCACACGGATGAGCATGGGGTTTTAGCATAAGCTTAACGAGGGCGGACCCCTTCCCATGCTACGTGTGAACCTTCATCGAAAAAATCCGAACAACGGATAATGTTGGGACATTGATTTGATGAGAGGCACTAGAGGAAAAAAAAAAAGTTCAAGTATCGTAACTACCCTAATAAAATTCAATTCCTCCTAAACGCCTCCATGGTGGAATCTGGTTTTTTTATCAATGATAGACCTAATTATGAGCAATCTATCGGTACCGGTCACAAGTTGCACTTTTGAGCTTTTTGGAAGAAAAAAAATAAAAAGGTCAAGTTGCGTAACTACCCTAATATAATATTTTGACAATCGATTCCTCCTAAAGGCTTCCATGGAGAAATGTGTTTTTTTTACCAATGATAGACCTAATTAAGAGCAATCTATCAGTACCGGTCACAAGTTGCACTTTTGAGCTTTTTGGAAGAAAAAAAAATAAAAAGTTCAAGTATCGTAACTACCCTAATAAAATTCAATTCCCCGTAAACGCCTCCGTGGTGGAATCTGGTATTTTTATCAATGATAGATCTAATTATGAGCAATCTATCTGTACCGGTCACAAGTTGCACTTTTGAGTTTTTTGGAAGAAAAAAATTAAAAGATCAAGTTCAGTAACTCAAACTACCCTAATATAATATTTTGACAATCGATTCCTCCTAAAGGCTTCCATGGAGGAATGTGTTTATTTTACCAATTATAGACCTAATTAAGAGCAATCTATCAGTACCGGTCACAAGTTGCACATTTGAGTTTTTTGGAAGAAAGAAATATTTTTTGATCGATTGATGTGATAAACATGGGTATGTAGTATGGGGAAATTGTTTGAGCCAAAATAATTTTTTACTGCGTGTAACTCAGAAACGGCTGGGAATAGAAAAAAATGATTTAGGTACGACTTGTAGATAATTTTATGGCCTTTCAACTTTTCCTTGAAAGTTTTTCTCTAACATGTACCGTTTTTGAGATTTAAGCGAAAAATGAAAAAATGGACCCTTTCCCCCCCTCCCCCCACTCCGGGGCTCCTCCTAGTGTCCCGGGGTTTTAGTATGTTTATTACCTAGGGACTCTTGACATGTTTCCGAAGAAACATCTTACGTTACTAACTCACGCACTCTAGAACTTTTTATTCAATGGACTATAAATTATAATACATCGTTATTTTTCTCTTTAAATATCTACGTCATGGAATTTTCAACGCCACTGTATTGTGTTTTGTTGTTGTTTCTAATTTATCGTTTTGTGCTGTTGCAATTGTTTCCATTATGTATGAACCATAATTTTAAGGCTATACCGATGTCACTGCCATATTGGTCAGTTTTAAATGCAATGTTATAAATTCATTTGCAAATTTATAGCGTTAATACAATTTCATATGATTGGATAAAGCTCGGACACGATAAATGCAAGCAAAACAAGCAATTTATCTGCATAATTTATGGACGTTAGGGTTAGTATAACGCCAGCATTTAAAATAAAATAATCCCGTGTATCGCACACCAAAATAGTTCATATTATTGCTCTATTTATGACACACTTTGCTTTCATTAGTCCAGTTCATAACCCAGTTAAATTTAGAAACAAACTTTCATACTCCATTATGCAAAACTCATAACAACCTATAGAAAGTTGTTCCATTTTCATTCATAAGCTGCATAAAAATAAAAATACAATAACAATACAAATACTCACAGAGTAGGCTTTTATTCTTTCTGGGTCGACGTCATGTTGCGAGCGCGCCTGCGCGCGCGGCGATGACGACACCATGATCTATGGATCACGATCTATAGATCCGCCGCTAATGGTTTATCCAGTATGTGGCGCCATCTTGTCATTTCGTAACAAACGTTTCATTGCACTGGCACTGTTTTGAATGTTTTTTTAGTATGTTTGGCTGTTGTCGATCGAGTTAAAAGACACGTGTCTATAGATATACGATTTGAAATATTGTGTTTTAATCACGTACGAAGTTTATCAATATCGTTTCTATAACAATGCGCTGGTATTTGTTGGTTTAGTTAGGGACAAATCTAGTTTGGTTAATATTATAAAAGACGGTTTGTGCGTATATAACTTACTTTACAGTACATATGGTGCTACTTTGCCGCGCTAGTGCGAAAATGAGCACATTACGTTACTATGTCGAATATTTAAAGGGCCATATGTACTGTAAAACGTTGTACAATACATGTGCGAATAGGTAATTCGCAACTCGTGTCGATTTAAAACACTCCCTTCGGTCGTGTTTTAATTTATCGCCACTTGTTTCGAATTTCCTATTTTTCGCACTTGTATCGTAATGTACTATTATATGGATCTCGCTCGTACTTACATATTAGTACGAGCGAGATGTATAGTAAGGAAGTTACGCAGACGTTTGCGAATACGTCAGTGTCAAACTCGTGGTGAGGCTACTGGTGCTCACCTTGAACCAGCATTTTTGAGCTAAATGAGATACTTCTTTCAGGTTTTCAGTACCCTTCGCTTCTTTCCTGTATTGAAGGTTGTGCCGGTCCGGAAATACCGTTGTTTTATTCGTCTAAGAGGGGCCGTAAAGCCAAGAAATTAGGAAGGAGCAAAAAAGATGGCGCGCCACACGAAACTTGCGACGAAATATTTGGCGATCGCGTGGATTTTAACGTTGCCCCTCAATATCTCTTAGAGTATACTCCTGTTTAAAATTTTGCTGGTTAAATCTTGGCTATATCACTAGCTATTTTATACCAAAATTATACTGCTTTAGTATGCATGAGAACGATATATAATTGAAAAAAAAAAGAAAGTTATACATGTTTTCGTGATTTTTTTCTATCAATCCAACTTTAACCATATAAGATTTTGCTTAGAGTCTGCCCTCGTAAATATAGACTATGTAGTTTCCGCGTGAATTTTTTGATTTGATTAAAACGTGTTAAAAATCAATATAAAATCCATAATTTTGCGTTAGCCTCCTCAATACGGTATACATTTAAGTGTTGCTGTTGCAGTCGAAATAATATTAAGGCTATACGAATATTGGGTTACTGATTGAATACTAATTAACGTGTGAAATAATGATGCTGTAAATTGAGTGTCGCCTTTTAATTTGTCGCAGCCAGCGAATACCGAAATGCATTAACAAGTTAGTTTATGGAAATTTATATAACGGTTTCAACAAAATTCTATATCAATTAACACAAAGTATCATAACGGGTTTCTTCTTCTTATCGTGTGAAGGGATAATAAATCGCATAATTAGATAATATATTGCCAGAATCTCCCCTATCTATAGGCCATAGAAGGTGGCCATGGAGACTTTGTGATAAAACAACGCTATGTGTTTGGGGTTGTTAGAATTGTCTCGATGAGTATTAGTTGCCTGTGGAAAGCAAAATACAGTCAGCGATAAAAGATTGTACCAAAAATGATTTTTTTCCAAAAACTTATTTTCTTAGGATTCCAAGTGTATTGTAACCAAAGCCGAGGAAATGCTCCTCAACTTGGTAGTATGATGTATTTGCAAACTTGAACGTGTCTCTGATGCCTCCGAGTATCAAATAATATTGAAACTGTGAAGTAATCTTTATACCTACCACAAGTGTTTTATTTACACCACACAAACTAATACGTGTATTTCTTACAATAGTGAAGGTCGCCAGTAGCATCTGACAGTACGCATATAAATGATCAGAGGTAACACTCAGTTAACTGACCAATTGTAAGCCTTGTTGCAAAGACTTACAGTCCATCTATGTAATCATTCATTGTTGGTACAAGTTGTGACCACAATCGTTACGTTTGCAAGGTTAGATAAAGAAGACGGTAAGGTAAACTAAGGTCTTGCAACCGGTATCGCGACAACACGGCCACGCTGACTCTAGTAGTGACCCTGCCTAGATGCTTTCCAAGCTGATCATCCTGGGTTCAAATTTGGAATACCAATAAAGGCATTTATAAATGTGAGTTTTCTTCTTGAATTATAATAAAACAATATCTAGGTATCTTAGTTTATATATACACTGTACTACCTGCTCGCTTCAAGTTAGCTGTCAGCGACCTTTACATGATAACGTCACAGGTACAATTACGAGTACTAGTACTGTCGACAGTAAATAATTTCGATATTTATTTTTTAATGGTCACTTTATTTAAACATTTTGGTGATCGAGTAATTGTAAAGCTGGTAGCCGAGTGGATAAGGCGTCAGAGGGGGTGAGGTGGGGAAGCGGGCTGAGAGGTAACGGCCAACTTGGAGTGAATGGGTAGTAAGCGTAGGTATCCATATTTAAATACCTAGTATAAAGTTGTTACGTACGTAAAATGTATCACCCACATTTTTTGATGAGATTACTAAACTTTGTTATCAGTAATTACATTGGTGAAGCTCTACCTCAGAGCTTCAACATCGTTGAACCTGTATAATCAGCATCAAATGTAGCGGAACAGACTATGCGACAAAAGTGTAGATACTTTAATAACAATCTTTAATATTACATTATGTAGAACATTTAGACAGAGTCAGACACTTTTTACACGAACTGCAGTAATACATCCCTATTTGGAATACTTTTGAATTACTGTTTCATCCGCTACTATTTATTGTACAAAACTTTATTGAATTTTGATACCTAAACGTTACCAAAGTATCAATGAATGCACCAACATAAAACACACATAAAGGTAAATACAAAAACATAAAATCCGTGTGTTTTACATCGCTCTCGAACGGTATACGATTGATTTAATCGAGAGGAGCTCGTAAAACACGCCAGAACTGGGTCAGACGGGAGTTCTTCATGTTTTATACTTCCACCTAGACTAGCCAGAGTACTTTTCTAGAGAGTAGTCCGTCTAGCCTAGGAACATATGCGGGCCAGGGCCACAAAGCAAGTGACAACACGTAACATGGACTTATTAGATCATTTAATGGTAGTATTCTAACGTGGGAAGAATAGCATTGCGATCCGAACGAAATAACGGTATTTTTTTCCCAAGAAATTCCATTTCGGGAGAAAACGGTTTCCACTAACTAAATCTTCATAAATCACTATAATTTTAATGTCGACCGCTTCAGCATTTTTTTTTGTTTTAATTTGAAAAAATAAAGGAAAACCTATAAACTTAGTTATTCATTGTGTCAATAACATACTAAAAATCATGGAGAATGGAAAATATTTAGAAGTGGAAGAACGTTTTGTCTTTTTGTATGGACGATCACGTGGCTATACTTCCCTCTTAATTTGAAAACTTGCCGATGGAAGTGCATCAGCATAATATCAGTGGAGCTTTTCTAAGTATTTAAGGGTAGTTTGACCATTTAGGTATATAGCATAACCTAAGCCTATCTCAGCCTATTATAGACACTTCTTTTTTTTACTTGTTTTGTTGTTCAAAGTATACCTAAATATTATTCACGCTATATGACAAAACGTAACATGATGAAAAGCTAATAAGAAAATTTACGACCATGAAAAATGGTAAATTCTGGACCATGACAAAAATGCTCATTGAAAGAACGCTGATACGACTTTAATCTAACGTCGGATTTGACGTCACCTGTATGCCTACTCGGCCAGAGACATGTTACTGTCTTTGTCCATAGACTATGGTTGAACCCTGGGTAGTACGAATGCATAGCTATATTAAATTAACAGTACCTATCTTGTATCGCTGGAAACCGAAAGAAAAGGTAAAAATCGAGCGATGGAAGGTTCTATTTAGTTATCCGCAGAGTAGGTATCTTTTATAAAATATGAAACAGACATATATTTATGAGCTTTTTGAGTGGTCTAATTAGTAATGTAGAAGTAAGTATCACAAGATAAATATAGGTAATTTTAAGGTAATTAAAGAAAATTAAAACTGCGCCCTCCTTTCCGCCTGCTTACATCGAAAGAAACAGAAGTAAAGTTGGTACTTCTGCCGTGTAAATGTGCGTTGAGGGTTTAAGATTACTGTAGATGTAAATATATGTAGATGCTCTGTAAGGTCACGTTTTAAAGATGGTTTATCCACTTCTCTGTATTCGGTGTCACCAAACTGTAATTTCCTCTCCAACAAACAACCTTCAAAGCAAATTCTGACAGTTACGGATAAAAGTCAGTCATAAAGAGAGTGAAATCTTTTACGAAGATCTTTTATCTGGTGTGCATGGTGGCATCATAAAGGAACTTGAGTAATACTGCATTATATTAAAGCTGAGCCGTTGACAGCTAAAACTTTTACGACAGTTGTAAAACTATTGTTTTATGAAGTAAACGTTTTAAGGGGCAACACCTACACTGGAGAGCAATGAGTATGGGTCATTTAAAATCTAAATTTAAAACGTAAAATCTCCAGATAAAATTATAACAGCAGCATACAGAAGAATATAGGTCTTAGAGCCGATACAGACGGACTGCAACTCAACTGCAATTTAAATGGGAACTACACGCCAACTGCAACGTCAGCGTGCAGTTCCCATACAAGTAGCAGTTGAGTTGCATTCCTTCTGTACGGTGCCTTAGGTAGCCTTTTTATTGGCGGAGATGAACGGAGATGCTGACAGTAGACGTGCTGGAAAAACCAATAGCATTAACTAGAAGAGATGAACATACCAACCAATGCTATCGGTTGATTCCCGCGAATCTCGCGCACGTCTCTTCTCATGATCGCCTCAGTTGTAAGGCAGCTGTAAAATCTAAACTTTTAAGTAAACCATCCAGCAAAACTATAACACAACGTTGCCATCCAGTGAATCAAAATCTGCATAAGAAACATCGTGGGTTTAACACGAAGTCTTAGGGGAAAAACGTTATTCCATTAGTTAACCCATTTTAGAGCTACTAAGTCACAGACAAATATATATCTATGGTGCATCTTAAATAACGCTCTGCCTCTATTTATATTTCACTTGTTCACTTTAAAGTAAATTATGTCCCCGCCGTTCCATAATTAAAAAGAAAACTTAACCACAGACTAAATTCGAGTCCAATTCCAGCCAGCCTGGCAAGTCTAATTAAAAAAAAAGAGGATCCGACGAGGACTTCATTTCCTGGGAGTTGACGCATTTTTGCAAATTACAGTTATGAGTGGGGGTTTATGAATGAACGGGATTTGAATTAAAAATGAGAGTTTGTAACTAGACATATACAGGGTGACCTTAGCCATTGGACAAACCCTGAAATCCCACGTAGGGTTACTTCTCAGGAATGCTCTGACGTTAATATTTTTTTAATTAGAACAAACGATTATAATATAAAATTTTCGAACAAAAGTTATTTGCAAAAATCGACCACAAAAAGAAACGCACTTTCTTAATCTTTGGCAGTGTTTTTGACAATTTGTTCGAAATATTTGATAATGATGACATTTTTCAAAAGTCAGAAGCTTATTAGTGTCATAAATAAAAAAAATAATCAAAAAGGTCGAAGAAGGTTCCATACCATTTTTTGAGGATATTACCTTAGGAGCTACTAACACATACAGGCTGCTCCAAAGTAAAAAATGGTAATTTGTTAATTTCTTCGAAACGGCTACACCGGTTGTTATCATACTTTGTACACTGGTTCTAAATACCCTAATGCATTTGTACATTTCGGCTTTGTCCAATGGCTAGGGACACACTGTAAATAGAATTTTAGTGAAGCTAAACTTTTGAGCTAAGTACAGGAAAGAACAAGTAAAAAGTTGTAGCTCTTAGGTAAAAGTTCAAAAATTTTGAGGTGCGCCACATATGGCAAACGCGCCGCAAATACTCCGCAAATGCGCTGTTGAGCATTCCATGAAATTCTCCCAAGTTGTTCTGTCCGTACAAACGCGAACTTTCTGAACATTTGCAAATATAATATAAATGCTCAGTAATAATAATAGACTTGAAACGATGAAAAAAATGTACCTAATATGTATACGAAGATTGCTCGAGACAGCTCATAATATGTCCCTATTCATGAATGAACCAGTCAACCCTTCATTGCATTCCTTATGCAATGATGGGTTAGAAAGCTAGACTTCGAATACTTCGAATAAGTTAACTCAGCTCTAACTTGACAAATAACAGAGTGTGGAAGCGAAACCATAAGCATCAAATATTTCTGAAAATATGACGGTTACCTTTGTAATGTATGCAATTTGTCCCGCGGCCAAGTCAGTGGATTTAGCGTCGACAAGCCATATTGCCAACTCGGTCTTCCGCAGAGCTCCGTCCTATTTTTCCTATTTTTTTTATAGAGGATAGGCAGGCGTTATAAGTGTATAACTTTACTTTTGAGTGGCATTAACGTGAGACACTTCATTCGGTTCTTGTCTCTTTGTCCGATTTAATTTAATGTCTTTTAATAATTAATATATGAATTCAAGTCTTGGAGACCCTTACATCTCTAAAGATAGTGTTGGTTTTTCTTCAATTATATTTTATCTCTGACAATTAGAGACTTTTACATCACTAAAGAATTTTAGTATTTCCTGTTTGTATTTTTTTATCATAGTTTTTTTTTGTGTAATTCGACATTTAGAGACTGTATACATCTGTAATAAAGTATGTAATATTTCATTGATTCCATATTTGTAATTGTATTTCGTTATTTTTATTGATTGTAAAAAATTTACATGTAAAAGTGCCCTTGTGGCCTGTTTGCTGAATACATTTTTGTTTGACCACGATCTCACCTAATGGTACCTAAGTGACGATGCGGTCAACGGTGGAGCACGCTTACCTAAGAGATACCTTTTATAAGTTTTTTTTAAATAACTGATAAATTTATTTAAAAATAATGCTGTAGCTCAAAAAGGAAGAGTAACGGTAAAAGTAGAACAAGTCAGCGTTCGTTCGCAGCATAAGAGGAATCTCTAGATATCGGTTAATCTTCGGCCCGTTATCATTCAATTCTGCGATAAGTCTTATCAGTTTTATCGAGTGCTTGTGCATTGCTCCCTGCTGTAATAAATACGACCTTATTGCTATATCGATTGAAATTATTTTTGCCTATTTTAGTATGTAAGTTTGTACATGATTAAATGTGTCGGAGAAAAATTAAAGATCATTTGTAAGAAGTATTTTAAAACATTTTCTGTTTTGCAATAATTAGGATACCTCAGAGAATTAGTGACTAATATATAACAGAAAAATATGTTAATATATATGTATATGTATTCATTTAATTGTTTAAAATATAAACCACTAAAAAGTAGGAAAATACTGCATCTTTGTTGCAAAAATTGATCTACGCGTTAGTTATAGAATTTATCAACAATATTTTACTTTAAACTCATTCGTTCTCATCACTTTGAGACTTGTGTTTATTACTAATAGATTTTATATATTAAAAGCGGTATATTTTTTCGTGTTGGTTCGACAAGAACCAGCCTAAACCAGTTATAGTATGATGACAATGACAGCTGTTCATCTGTCACGCTGTCAGCTGCTGCGCGGGTCCAGAGGAATGCGAGCGGCAATTGTTTTTACAACCAGTATAAAAAGAAACCATACTCAGTTGACAGATGTCAATGCTGAACCCCTGACTTTATGTGTATAAACTTAAAGTCTATAAACTAAGACTGGAGATATTCGGACAGAATCTTAAGAAAGACTAGTAATGTAAGTGATGTGTCCCAATATCGGTTGGTTTCAAAAACAATTTTCTATTAAGCCAATGTTAAATTCGACCACATTTATTATAACCATGTAATAATAATCCTTGCTTAGCATTTACTTCAACTATTCCGAAAAAGTTAATTAGATGGGATTCTTTACAAATTCACAGTTATATCACACTTACTACAACTATAAAACTAGAATTCATTATATTATCATCTTCAATGCTTCTGGACGTATGAAATATACAATTGCAAAGACAACTGCTTATTATTTCCACAATATTGAATTCAGAACTGAATTGAAACAAAGAAAGATAATACAATCAAGAGGAGACGAAGCGATACTTTCAGAATAACGACACACTTCGAAATAGTTTCAACAATGTTTCAGAATTTGATTATCTTCAGCGAGAAACAGTTTCCTTTGTCATAATTGATTTAAAAAGAAAATTACCTCATTGCTGTTACGGCAAAGACAAAACTGCTTTAATCTATCAACAGTAATGCAGCACTTCGAAGGCTCTAGGAGGAACACGTTCAAGCTCTCAAAAACCTTGGTCATGATGCACGATAAAAAAAAACACTGTCACCATATTCCCGCCGTTGTATTTTCAAATATGGAACGCGTGCTAGTGATGTGAAAAATGCAGTGTAACTAGCGTTATCAGAGAGTAATCTCGAGTCGGCCACGGCAGATATTGTAATGCCTGATGTGCTGTGACGACGATAAACTCTATACATATATACTGTTGATGCAGGTTACAGGGGCGTATTAGATTATATGTGCTAATTTTCGCAAATATTTATGAATGAAGGTAAAATTGTTTAATGTAATTAAAACTTAGCCTCACTGTGCAGAGAGGGAACGCGGCCAGTGTCCTGGGAACAATGGCTCAGGCTAATTTAGGCTTAGTTTTTTGATAATATAGCTATTGTAATTGTTTATGTAAATATATAATTCTTATGTTTACGACTTATGACAGACTCTTAACTTTAATACATAATCTTGTTGTGTGTGCCAAGGATTAAATTACTTTTGAACATGAGGTTCTGCCTTATATATACGCAAAAGCAGACATACACATCTACCTACCACCCAGAGAGTTACGTTACGCATTTATAAGTATAAGTCATTGCGCTAGTTTTCGTCCAGTTCTAGTTCTCGTCCACTTGACGAAATTTGCATGATATATTGCCGCAAAAAATTGGACTTATTGCAATTATTACTGTCTGAACAATATAGATCTATCTACAAAAAAAGATATTTCGCAAGTAGCAAATTAAAAATAAAATTATATTATTTGCTAGTCCGTCAAGTGGCCGAAAACTAGACCTGGACGGAAAATAACACAGTACTACTATATATGGGTTTCAACAGTGTTGGATTTAAATTTGATTATTCGAGATCAAAGAGGTTTTCGTAGCTATTTAAAATTTTCGTAAATCAATACATTAAGTATCATTTCTGGAAATGGATAGCTAACCTTGCCGCATTTAAGAATGGCAGGCTCATATTGTACAGTTGCCATCAGATATATCGGAGCGGCCAAGGTGTTCACAAATATCAGAACACGCCTGTATTGTCAAGGCACTAGAGTGCGTGTTCAGATATTTTTGAAACCTCGGCGGCTGCGATGTATCTGATAGCGACTGTACAGGTATTGTTCTACAATCTAGGCAATTACTTAAAAAAAATTAACATACCTACATCGCAAACGTAAATTTTCACCAAGTAGGTAATTTAATATTTAGTCGTGTACTCGTGTATAAGAACTCATACTTTACAAGTTACTTCGCGTAATACGATGCGAAAATACTTTCGTTTTTATTTCCCATACATGAATACATGAGTTCATTTTCTTTCCATTGTTTAGAAATTTAGTACAAACAAACATTTGCTGAGTCATAATTGACGCTGATTAATTAAGTAAGTTAATTAGGTAACTTACTCAAATATACGAGTATGAATGAAATGTAGACGATGTATAAACGTACGCCATATCTCAAGAAAGGGATCTCCATAACGCATATGCATATTAACATACATTGTATTGTATTGTAGGTAATTATGTATATATTATTACATTGAACGTATGGTAGTACTTAAGTGTGGTTTTATCTCTGTTATCGATGTTATGAAAATTCTTGATTAGTACGGAGAAGTCAGCGTCAGTAATAGCAGATGATTTCTACACGTTACGATACGTTAAAAGGGTGTATTTTCATCTGTCCCCGCCGGGCACAGATGGGAATACGCGCTAAACACAAATCATTCCCATCAGTGCCCGCCTCTTGTACTCGTATAGCGGTGGTCATATTATAGGCTCGGAAACCGGTTAAATTTCCAAACCGTTATCATGTACTAGGCGCAAAACCTTTTGGTTTCGCTCGAAAAGCCGTTATTTTTAAACCGGCTTTTTGAGAACAGTTCTTGTCACATTAACCGGTTCAGGGCAATAAAAACCGGTTTCTTCCTAAGTCGGTGTCTATGTTTACGTGGCACACCACTAGGCCGGCCAACAGTTTCGTCGCTCGTCGAATAAAACGGTATTTTAGGTTACAATTAAGTTCTTAAAACGTTCGCGTTCTTATAAAAGTAGCTCTTATGTCAGCGAATTAAGAGCTACAGGACATATTTTTGAGTAAGTTGCGTGGACCCATATTTTTGCACTTGACTGTATCACAGCTTTGGAAAACTCCTTTGAATTAATTCTGGTGTAAACCAATCATAACACGCAGTAATGAGCCTCTGACATAAATTAAAACGCGACACACGTAAAACCGCGAACGCTCCAACGTAATTAAATAATCAAGCGATGCATTAAGCAACGTTTCGTTCATATTTCATAATCCTGGGTCTTTAAATTTGAACTTTATATATTAACAGATAAAGTAGCTTATGCAATGGTCCTCATATTGGAACGGATCCGCATGCCGCACCGTTGTGTGAGCGAGACAACTATGCACATATACATACAGCGATGTCCCACTCCCACAGCGATCCAATATGAATACCGCCATATTGCTGTACGTAACTACCCTCATTTCAATCACAAATTGGACTTTATACATTATAAGTTAAAGTACATAATGCAAAAACGCATATCGCTCGGTCCAACTACGTTATTGCAACTCTTTTTTCTCAAGTTATGCTAAGGAAATATATGAATATTTTGGTAAAATAGTACGTCTGGGAAATTGTGAGGTAGTCAACGTTCCGAAACATCACATCACAAGTGTCGCTTACTTCACTTAAAATATTAGACATTATTGCTTAAGAAATGAAGTAGTTTATACAATGACGGGATCTAAGGTGATATGACGTTTTGAAATTGGGCCCTCGATTAAGTATATTCCCGCTAAAATCTTCCGCTTCCGCTGGTTAAATAAATAATAAGGCAGCTTAAACAGAATCCTTTGTTTAATAAGCAAAGTGCTAAAACAAGTGCAAACTCCTATTGCCTCTACAGACCATGCAACAAATCGCACGCGATTTTAGATATATTTCGGCTAAGAAAATGCAGTGGAACCCTTTTCAATCGATCAATGTGCAGCAATTTAACGCAAATTGTATATAATTAGATTTAGACAGACCTATACTTATTTCACAATATTTCAATATTTTTCACAATTAATCTATGAGGTTAATTTTTGTAAGTAGTTCAGGTTACGTTTTAATTGACTTATAAATTATTATTTTTATACTACGTCGGTGGCAAACAAGCATACGGCCCGCCTGATGATAAACAGTCACCGTAGCCTATGGACGCCCGCAACACCAGAGGTGTTACATGCGCGTTGCCGACCCTAAAAATTATGAGGAAGATATAGGTACGAAGGAAAAAACCAAAGTCGAATTTAAATCTTGTTTTAGTCCTATAGGTGTTTTCAGGCACTTATAAATATAAAAGCTAGTACTAGAGGCTTGCCAATCCATCCAAATAACAAACTTCTTAAAGAATTCATCGAGCAATCCCAGGCAAGAAGCATTTTAGACCAGAGAATAAAGTTTATATGGTACCGGGTGCGTTTCCATTTCTCCTTCTGAAAGCGTCGAATTCACTCGCATGAAACATCGTAAGTCACAAAGCAATTTAAGGCAGTTACGTCCTTTTTAAAACAAGTATGGGTAATAAAACGTCCTAAGCGTATTGCAAAGATAAGCGCTTACGTCGTTTTTATCTAGAAGTGGCTAATAGTTAATGAGCCAGCAATGGAACGCGTTCATTTTTTACACGACGTAATGCTAAAACCGTTTTAATATTTTATCCGGAATTATCATTCTGTTTTTGGGATTGGATTCGAGGAACGTAGGATGCGGAAACTACTGTATATTCTGAAGGACTGACCGTTATTTTAAGCCGGCCTCTTAAGTAGTAAGTAGAATTCAGATTCCTAATTCAGAAAGCTCGATCCCATACAACGCCATTATGCTCCACACACATTCTGATTTTTACAGATTTTCAGATCGTTCTGGCGAACGTTCTGAATTCAGAATATGAACATTAAGATTATTAATCTGTCATTGACATTGGTCGAAGACAAGTGAGATAAGTGGTCAATCGAAATGTTTAAGAGATTTATTTATTTATTTAAACTGGTACAAAGAGCGAACTTAATGCAAGAAAGCATTCTCTACTAGTTAATCCTCGGGCCAAACACAAAACGAGCAGTAATAGGTGAAAGAAATATTTAGAAAATACAAAAAAATATTATTTAATATAAATGTTTATGATAAACAACATACTACTTCAAATATTCATATTGATGTAATATACATACTTAAACATAAATATATAAATATAAATAAAATATATAAACCTGCTTTCAGATTATTATGAGACTTAGAGATATGTGAGGGAAAGCTTTCTGAATCTTAATTCAAAATTGCAAATTGAAGTTTCCGAGAAATTTTTAATTTTTTTTTTGATTATTTCCGCAAGTTACACATCTGTCGCTGAGACGAACACTCGTGAAAGGATATGGCATCGGGAATGCGTCCAGTTCGTGCCCCAGAATATGTTAAAACGAATTCAAACCTTTGAGGGCATTAGCGTTATTTTTACCTCCCTGTTTAGACCCCAAATGCCAAATGATTACGTTTTCAGGTATTCGAATTAAAAAATTCAAAGGGCTTAGATGATTTATCGATTTCGGTGTACAATAAAATTTGGTGGAAATTGTACAAACGATTGTTATAACGTCGAAAAGTTCGCAATAGGGTGGGCTTCCGGTACTGATCCCATAGTAAAAGTTGTTCAGTATGACCTATAATTCACCCCGTAAATTATTGCAGGTGACTAAAAAACGCCCTGTATTTTCCATCTAAGTTTATTGGTTTTTGGTCGTCCTCTATCCCGTTAAGACAGTTGCTGTTACGCGTCACTTAAGTACATTCCGTCGTGTCTCAAACAGTTTGTCATCCCAAGCCCCTCTGGAGCACTAAATAGCCGGAATAGTTCCCGCGCGGTATGCTCCGCGCTCACCTTTACCGCATTGTTAAAGTTTTGCCAGAAGAATCCTGACACTTCGAAACTGTTCACTTAAGAGAAGCACCCGACTGTCCATAGAAAAAGAGAATACGTTTTTCCACTTCTAAATATTTCCATTCTCCATAATTTTTAGGATGTTATTGACACAATGAATGAAAAACTAGGCTTAAAGGTTTTCCTTTTCTTTTTAAATTTGCAAAACAGCACATAGGTACTGCAGATACAGAATCTAAAACAATCCGCAAGACACTAAAAGATTGCATGTTGCAATTTCTTTCGTTTTTCGTCAGCAGCGGCGGACCAGGTATCATTAAAATGATGACGTTGCTATTGCAATTTTCAGGGGAAAAATAGAGGTTTTTTTGTTGCCGACTTGAGCAATATAAGGTTGAACATTCTTTATATATTGAATGGCTAAACCAGGGGTCACCAATTAGTTCCTTCAGGGGTCCGGTTTATAAAAAAGGACTATGGCGCTCCGTTTGTACTTGAGTTTATTAAATAAACAAATGTAATGTACAGTCAGCTGCAGAGAGAGGTCCCTTCCCCCTCTGCATAGACTGATTGTATGCAGTGGGGAGGGGTCACCCCTCTCTGCAGCGGACTGTATATCACAAAATATGTCGGCGGTCCGTTGAGAATTAAAAAACTTGATTAAGATATTGACAATAATTTACAATTATGGAGGTCATAACTGTTATAAGCTTAGCTCAAATGTTTTACAATTTTACCTCAGTAACTGTTAAAGCGTTTTCTTTGTCATCGTAAACCATTTTTTTTATCTACATCTAATCTAAAACAATATAGGTACATTCATGGGATTCACTTTAGATGTACTCGACCAGCTGTCAAAATGTTGATTTATGTATCATATATATACCAGACAAAGTCATAGATTATTATATCTGATATTAACCTGGCCGAACCCAATATCATCGCCGAAACAAAATGCCACAGACTTCGCTGGTTCGGCCATTTACTGAGGATGGGTGAGGATCGGGGTGTTAAGAGAGCTTATTTGGGACGACCGACTGGTTGCCGTCCAGTGGGTCGGCCCAGATATCACTGGAGCGACAGTGTATAGGCGGATCTGTGCCAACTCAAAGCCGAAAACTATCAGGAAGTCGCACAGGATCGGGACAGGTGGCGTTCTCTCGTTTTGGAGGCCAAGATCCTCTTTGGATCACTGTGCCACAATAGTTAGTCAGTTAGTTAGATATTAACCTATACAACGTAACAATTTTGCTAAGTTACTGGATCCATTATTATTCACGCTCGTATTAATGGCCGCTATAATGATCTATATAAAACGTTACTGCTTTTAAATTACCAAAAATGTTTCTTTAACATTTATCCGAATTTATCACAAACCTACCTATGTTTAGAATTACATATTTTTGTTTTTGAATGACGTCATACCACCGAAGAATGTCTACGGTTACGGTACTACAGCCAATTGGCCTGTCAACCCTCAAAGTAACTCAGTTAAATAAAAGAAAATACTAGTTTAACCTACATCTCCAGTTCTAGAACCCAAGAACTGAATACAAGCGAAGTGTTACGACAAAACTAGTTTGAAACCACCACAGTCCAGTTATACTACGTCGAGACAAATGTAAGTCTTGCGGGACAAGTTTACCCGCCAAGCGGAAAATCGAACGAACGTCATTTCGGACATGTCATCTACAACGAATAAAGAACAGATTTTATTTGAGGATGATGTTATGCCAACTTTTAAACAACTATTGATATTTTGAGTATGTATTTTAAAGTTTAAGTAAATGTTTTGATATAATCCGTTTATTTAAATTATAGCAAGGATGAGAATGACTGACAAGCGCCATATAAGGTAGTTGCGAGATTTTTACAGAAGATTGAATTAACATGGGAAAACGTAAAGTATTTGGCTGATTAACTAATTAGTATCGATAAACCAGTAAATATTCTTATATATGTTATACCTAGCGAACAAAGAAGGTAACTAGAGTCAGAACAAGATAAGTTGGCAGCGATTTTGATAGCCCAGACGTTGCAAGTGTTGCAGCAAAAGTGTGTCATAATTTCATAGGAGTTTGACGTTTAAAATAACACTAGTACCTGGACTATCAAAATCGCTGCCAACTTAGCTTGGTCTGACTCTATCTTATATACTCGTATATTTAATTTCTAACTATAAAATAAATTTGTAGACTTATTTTTCACAACACAAGCTTTCTTGGCTTACTCAATTTGTGTAAGAATGTCCCTATAATATGTATTATTATTATTATTTGTAGTATATGTCCATATTCAAAAGAAAAATAAACGAATACCTTTCAATTCTCTTTCTTAAATAATTCAACCACTCCATAAATAATTCTTCAGTCGCCAACTTTCTTTATATTTGTCCCTACCGTACCCCCGAAGACATAAACGCAAAGATGTTTCCGGAAGAAGTTAAACAGTTAGGAGTTTTTCGGAGTTAACTGTCCGTTTATTATTAAGAGGAAAGTGGGCGGCTACATCTCCATACAAAGGTCCCCATTTTCGGCTCATGATATTAACATTATACAAAATATTTTTACATAATCTGCGGCGGTATCATGATCGCATGTTTATCACTTGTCATGTCATGCGTCACTTTCGCACTTACATACTTGTTAGAACGTGACAGGCGTGATGACAGATGATAAAAAATCGACCATTTTAGCCCTACTGATGTATATTAACCACAGCTATGAGTTAGGAGCTTACAAAAATATGTTAGTATTACGCTCCTTAGTTACTCTTGAAAAATAAAAACACCGAAAAATATTACCCATATTATGTATACCTATATTCATCGAATTGTGTAAAAATATTTCCTATAATGTCCAGAGAAGAAATTGGGGTCTATGTATGGAGAAGCGGTCGTCAACTGCCCGTTTATTTTAAACCGGGTTTATACCGTTTTAGAGCGAGAAGACATCCTTTAAAACGGAGATCAAAATGTTAGTAACCTGCAGTGTGTGACACAGGCTTCGCAAATGATTGCGTATTATATTTTTCCACGCTAGGTGCAAAATATTATAGCGGAAAGCGTTTGGCTATTTAAAACTAACTTTATTTTAAGAGGGAAGAATAGCTTTTCCAGTCTAACGAAATAACTGTAATTTTTCTATGAAATTCCATTTCGGGAGAAAACGGTTTCCTCTAACTAAATCTAAATAAATCACTTTGATTTTGATGTCGATCGCTTCAGCATATTCTAGGTTTATATGTTTCACTTTTGCGAAAAAAAAATTTGAAAAAAAAAGGAAAACCTATAAACCTAGTTTTTCAATGTGTCAATAACATACCCTACATACCCGTTTTCAAACGCCTACTTCGCAAGCATCTTCTGTCAGAAGAACTTAAATAATCTATCTTTTATACATTATATAAGTAGTAGTATTTAACTATTTATATTTAATATTTATTTTAATATTATTTGACTTGACGTAAAAAAAAATCTTATTATTTGTTATTAATTTTTCCTGCACCAACATACACAAATGTCTCTGTTTGACCCAATGGTTGACTGGTAGAGAATGCTTTTTGGCATTAAGTTCGCCATTTGTACACTTTTCTTTATGTGAGCAATAAAGTTTAAATAAATAAACATACTAAAAAATCATGAAGAATGGAAAATATTCAGTGCCAAAATGTTTTCTCTTTTTGTATAGATCATCACTTGGTATTCTTCCCTCTTAAGGATATTCAGAACTAGAGTCTCGATCGCACTGTCGGTGGTACCAGTTGACTGACCTCAGTTTGAACGTCCACTGTGTTCCATTCCTAATTGCTCGGCCCTACCTATTCTGCCTCACTGTTCTACCATCGAGTAAAATTGCTATTATGCAGCAAGTTGATTGCAAGACATTTGCCTGTATGTATACATGTTACGAATATTCATGCAATTTTCCATATTCTAAAGTCGTGTATTACTTGTGATTTAGATTCATAAGATTCCAGTGCAAATCGCTAATAGATGCCGCAGCAGATCAAAATGTATAAACTTAATACCGGGGTTGAAAACCAATGATTCGAGTATTTTCTGCAAACGTACTTATAATCGTAACATAATAAGGCCCTACGCCAGTAGCGTTGAGGTCAGCATCAAATCCGGCCTCGACCATATCACCGCCCATATCGCACACAAAAACTATAGTACATTCAAATAAAACACGTTTTTATACCAACCGGGCCCAGTCACAGAACTGTCATTGGCAGCACTTTATCTCTGAACAAGCTGTGAACTAAAGTAGCTACTATGTTTTCGTAAACACACCAGTACCCCTAGTGTAACTTTGATCGACATCATAACGTGACGAACGCGTTTGCGTTAAGTGTCATTTTGTATAGGATTTTGAGTTTCCAAAACGTCCCGCTTGGCGCGCTCTTTCGAAATTCAATACAAAATGAGACTAAACGCAAACGCGTACGTCACGTTTGGAAATCGAATTTATTTACACTAGGGGTACTGGTGTTTCCTTGAAATACCTTTCCTTTTAATTTAAAATAAGCAAAGTTCTATTCCTATTAAAACACTATCTAAAATCACTACTACTGATTTGCAATGCATATAAATTTTAATATTTTTTTTTATTTATGAGATTTTAATATTGTTAATTACTAAATAGGCAGTAGGGCTAAGATGGTCGGCTCTTTATCATTTGTCACCATGCCGGTCACTTTCTAACAAGTATGTAAGCGCGAAAGTGACGGGCATAGTGACAAGTGATAAAAATGGAACCATACTGCTGCCGCTGGTCTACCTTGACATAATGATATCACGATGACATCATGATAAACCTAAATATTTTTTTAACTTTATGCATTAGCCCTCTTGTTATGCAGTTTGTCACATTGCTCTCTAACAGTTTTTTTACATGAAAACTATAATGCAGCCTCATTTAAGTGCCTACAAAATAATAGAAGTGATGGTCTACTTTCATTTGGCAAGTATAATACATATACATATATCAACATACAACTACCGCAATACTGGGTTATTTTGGGAACGTGATCCTGAATGTCATAAAACGTGTTAAGATGGTCATCCTAAACCAATTTCCCCATAGAACTAATCGCAAATTCGCAAAAAAAAAACTCAGGATTCTGAAGTACGAATTTTAAATTTTAAATAAATTTCATATTTTGGAGCAAAGGTGGCACATTTTACAGTAACTTTATTCCATGTTTTTACCCGACACCCGAACCAAGTCACGTTACTGACAATGATTTCACTGTACAGTAGAGCCAGTGGAGCAAATGTTCGTTATGTTCGTCATACGTTTTTATGGGACGACTCGAGTTTATGTCCCATCTCTTCCACTAAATCTAGCCTCGCAGAAAGAACCGGAAAAATCTAAAGATATATATAGAAATGCTTTTAGTTAGTGTTCCCTAGAAAGGGATTGCATTGTTTTGATTGTAGAAAAACTGGCCTGACTATTTACAAGGTACTCAATAAAATCTTTGTTCCATGGGGTTCATATCTAACGTTTACTTTATTCTTTCTCTCTCCTCATGTGGAATTTTTATGCCTTACAACTGCGAATTTAGGATCATGTGGGGTAAGAGGAACATAGTTTTTTGCTTGGTACAAGAGAAACAGTTTAAGGATTCCCTGCAACTGTTTCTCTCATCCCAATGTTTCCCCATGTAATGTTATTAATGTTTAACCTTGTACAAAGATAAACTCGATTTTGGATCATAGTTAAGCCTTTTAACCTATAGTTTGGTTGGATCTATGGTAGTAAAGAATGTACACTCACGGACTTTAATTGTTGAGTAATGTTGTGTAATCTAGGGTTTACTTGGACAGTTCATACTATTATGTTAACGGCACCAGTCTTGGGACATTTAAGAGAAAATATGGAGTAGTTTTGATATTTCACCGACACCTGTGAAATTTCCACCGTTTTACGCTTTAAAAGTTGAATGTCCAATTAGTCGTTATATTTTCGATGTATTTAATGAAATCTCCTGCATTGGTTTCAATATTATTCACCAATTAAAACTGTGGTTTTTGCTCCAGTCATGGGATGTATGGCGCCATTCATTTTCAAACTAACAAATATCACTGAAAAATTAAACATAAGCAGGTCTTTGGCTCTTGTCTATGGTGAATTGTTGCCAGCGATTAAAAACTGATCGTAAATACTTGTTTTACGGAATTTGTCTATACCACCCCATTACTGGTGCCTGTTCCATTATAGGGGGGTTCCACTATAGTGTTAACAACCAAATTAGCTTGAACCTTGGATGAACAATGAAAGACTGACAGTAGAAGTAATTTTTACTCAACTCAAAACACGAGAGTTACTATAATAGGTATCTCATAGGTAGACCGCATCATCACTTACCATCAGGTGTGATCGTGGTCAAACGCCTGCCTATCCTCCATAAAAAAAAACGTAAGTACGTGCTTCCTCAACATTTCGGGTATTCATATCCCTCGGGGCGCTATGACCATTAAACTAAAGCGAAATTCACATAAACAAAAGAGAAGAAATTGCAAAAATAACTACTGGAAATCCAATAATAGAAGCACTTGTGATTTACCCGCAGGATATTAGGATATTTGCATAGTCAAGATATTGAAGAGATAGGGACTAGGACCAGATGATTTCATGTAAAAATGGACTACCACCTAGGTAATTATTTAACATTCAGAGCATAACGTAGTAAAGTATCTTGAAAAGTTGCTAAAGTACTGAAATTCAATTTTCAGGTTGTTTCTATTATATATTTTTATGTTAACTTGTGCACTATTTAGTAGTCGTTTAGAAAACCAGACAAACTTAACTAAGACAATTAAACCATATCACTTTGTATGGAAATTATAATTTCCATTATAAGTATTATAACATTAGTACAATTTGGACTTCATAAGCTTCACAAAGTGACAAAGTTTCGTGATGAACACTACTGCAATTTTTTTTTTCCTTAATTTTCTTGAAGAAGGTTAAGGTGTATAATTTGTTAGGGTTTATGTAAATTGGTTCGAAATATGAAGATGTTTGCTGATGATGTGGGAAAAAATCAGTGTTGTGGGTGTGTTGTTGGAAGGTTAATACGCTTTACTACCCGTGCGAATCCGGTGAGGGGGGGAGGGTCTCTAGTATTTTAGTTGTTAGTATGCAGCTACTAGCCAAACACATAATAGGGAATATTACGCGAAACTCTGCGTAGGGGGCGCCACTACCACAATCCATCACAATCTGATGGTTTACCGCGAAACAAAAAAATAGAAATTTCGTTATCTAACCTCTCTATCACTCTTGCATATTTGAGCGATAAAGAGGCAGATAACTAAATTTTGATTTTCGCTTTTCCCGGTAGGCCCTTTGTATACAAATCACCTTGATGCATCAATGTCATATTTTATTATCTATGAAAACTTGCCAAAATACATTTTAAGGCAAAGTATGTATAAGTTACTCTATGGTTTAAGATACTTGCTAGTGCTGCACTCTGGCGGCAGAACATGGCAGTAATACTCCCTATTGTCAAAAACACCACATTTTCCGAGACTTAATAGACAATCGTGATAATTTCTCCTCGTACTGACAGCGTTGATTGATCGACCGTCAGTAATGGTGATTGGTCAATGTTTATTGATGAAGTTTGGCAAGTCGTAAGTGCGAGAAGCTATCGTCTTTTAGGAAACGGGGATTCTGATTGAAGGATATGTTTATTTGGAATATTAATAAAGGAAACTACTGAAACATGAATATTGATTCTAGACATTGTTGTTCATATGTTTTGTTTGCTTTTGTACTGCCAATATAACTAAGTCGTGTGTCAAACTGATAATATTTTTGGTTAAGAGAGTATTGCTACAGGTCGCTACAGGTCTATTTATTGCTTATCACAAATCACATTAAATGGAACAGAAGGTGTAGAAGTACATGTGAAGCCCTGCAAGGGCAAAGCAGAGGACTAAATCTACTATAAACAATGAGAAACCAATAATCTAAACATTGCAATTAAATACACGAGTTCAAGCATAAACCATTACTTTTAGCATCATTGGGCATATACAGAAATTTATGGTTTTATATGATATAGAAGGAAAGCAAGCAGACGAATCGCCTGGTGGTAAGAGATTACCTTCGCCTATGGACGCCTGCAACACCAGAGGGGTTACAAGTGCGTTGCCTGCCTTTAAGATATGCGAGTACACTTCTTTTCTTAAAGGTTTGAAGGTCGTATAGGTCCGGAAATACCGCAGGCGACAGTTTATTCCACAGTTCAGCTGAGCAAGGCAGAAAGTTTTATTTCTGAAGACTGCCAACCATTTTAGGGATTATCCATTAATTACATCAAACGACTTTCACGAATTTTTCACGAATATATCGTTGCAAAAACTAGTTATTTAGCTGTACTGCTAATACAAAAAAATTAAAACAATTTTTGTATACTAGTGAAGTTAAGTAACGTCACAAAACTGCTCACTCCGCCCTCCCCCATGTCACAACATGTCACATTTTCTGTACCCCCTCCCTCCCCCTAAATGTGTGATGTAATTAATGGATTGCCCCCAAGTGGTGAAGTTGGATGGTTGATTTGTTTCTCAACAAACCAATTTCCTATGATTATGAGTAAGCATATCTTCATTCCAAGTTTAATATCACTTACACTATTAACGTAATTTTCGAGTTTTTTTAATATATTGATACCCTAGTTCACACTAAAACAAATAAATAAAGGTAAAACTTAATTAGTACTAACCACGCGGACGCCGCAAAACTTGGTTGTAAGTAATTAAAACTTTTTTTGTGCACTATCTATATTTAAATCTCATGGGAGTTTAATAGTTATATTCACGTAATTATTTACAAGTTAAATATGTCATTAACACCAATAATATCTGTTACACCTCAAGGGGCTGTCAACACCCAATGTCCTTGAAATAGATGTTACTTAAACAGTTTTTTAAGAAAGACTATTTGTTTTAGTAAAGTAAGAAAAATATATGTTAATGTTAATATTAATTATATTTCAAAGACCGTGGTCGTACTCGATAGATGATTGAACAAAATCGGCTCGATAGAAAATAATTGCAAAGATTGTTGTTAAAATCACAATTAAACGGTTCTATGTCTTTTTTGTTTTGACTTAAGGTCAGCAATTAAAATCACAATTTCAATCAATTATCTAAACCGCTAACGAGTAAAATATTACACTAATAATCCACTTTTTTTTATTTAAATAATTTTCTTATTATTCCCTTGCCCAGGCCCAGTAACATGCGACAGTGCTATCTCATTTACTCCGATACAAATAGACAGTGTGCGCGCTTTAGGTATTGACGGCCTCTTAAGCATAACATCATAAACAAACAAAACATTAAATTTCTGTAGCAAACATTCGTAGCATCCTATCATCACACCTATTGAAATATCATAAGGTGTAATTCATACCTGATCATACAATAGAAACATTATTGAACATCTCAAACAAGCAAGTTACACACAATGGTTAGAATTGTTAGTTACAGATAATAAATAAACGGCAAAGTGAACA
This sequence comes from Cydia pomonella, assembly GCF_033807575.1. NCBI lineage: Eukaryota > Metazoa > Arthropoda > Insecta > Lepidoptera > Tortricidae > Cydia > Cydia pomonella. Next base: position 17,912,103 of record NC_084717.1, on the reverse strand, counting down.
AAGCAACAGTGAGTAAAAGTTACTATTCCCTATTCAATATCGAACCAATGCAACCGGAAACGGGACGTGGCCATGGTGACAGAGACAATCCAATCTCTGTTGTCCCCCTCCCACCCACCGGAACTAGCTCTGGAGAGATAAGGACTGCGCACAATTCCAGTTCTCTCTCAAAGTTATGAATAGGAACAGAGCTATTTTTAGTTCGAAAGTTAGTTTGATTTAGTTTTTCATTGGAAAACTAGTTTACAATTCCGGAATAGTTTAAAATGTTCGTTTTGTGAAGAGCGTTTGTAAATGATAATTCTATTAGTTTTGCTCACGTATTCCTAATGTAAATAAAATACGAATACGTGTGTAGTTCGCTTTTGTACATTTTCTGAATACTTGACTATACTTGCACTTTTTTGTGCAAATTTTATTTAAATCTCGGATATAGATTAATCTGTTTATTTTTTAAATCAAACCACATTGCTAACAAAATTATGAATAACTTAAAGTATTAATCATCGATAACTTGAATTACTTATTGCGTGTTATCTATGAATCATAATTTAACTTCGTCAGTGAAAAAAAATGAATCACAGAAATATAACAGAACAAAAGACAATATATTCTTACTTCCTCCTTTTACTGCCTATATTTCTACATGTTATAAATATAAACATATAGAAAGTCGCTGCTATACACCGTGTTTTTATTGAATTCCGTTAACTCCGGGGTATCGATACGTACGTTAAAGGAAACTAAATGGCATAGTTAATTTTCAGAAAAACATTTTTTTAATAGTTTTTTTTTCCTTTTTTTATTTTTATAAAAAGTAATTAAATGTTGCGTATAGCGTTGTTGTAACACGGGCATAACATTTAATTCAACCGAATGATTGAAAACTGTGACATATCAATGTCATTTCGAATATCAATCGTTCGAGATAGTACTTACGTTTAGTAGCAAATGTATACACTCGTACTAAACATTAATCAATATGTAAACATGCCCTAAGGCAAGTGTATACGCTCGTAAGGGCCTTATAAGGTAAAAATAAATTAGTGATTATCTCCGAAATTGAGTAAATTAGAATACCGGTGTCTTTGAGAAAGTTACTTAATTTAAGCTCAGGAATGCACCCTTGAAATTAACGGAAAAAAAAAAACACGGTGTATATTAATTTTATTAACTATATACATAAAGCCCTAAGGTTGACTGGTAGAGAATGCCTCATGGCATTAAGTTCGCCTTTTGTACATTAAGTTTTTCTTTTGTGCAATAAAGTTTTAAATAAATAAATAAAGCTAGTATGTACTATAAATTTAAAACTATTTCAGTCTATGTAAATTTCTAGTTTCTACCAAGAAATAAACAAAATAAATCCTCCATATACACTGCATCAGCAGAGCTAACACAAAAGACCAACGATCTCGGAGATACGTACGCCAAGCTTAAATAATGACAGTACGCGGTACGCGATATACACTTTCATATTTCCTACGGAATATATTTGAGAATATTTTCGCAATTTATTTTACCGAATATCTTGGCCGTTCAGCATATTTAATGCGAGTAACCTCAGTATGGGATTTCTTGGATTTGGTTTAACATTACATAGGTATATAAAGCTTAATCGTACGTACTTTGTTATAAATACAGGTACCTATTTTAAATTTAGTTTCTGCTAGATGGCATTACGAGTAATTGAATTCATGTCCTATATTGGAGAAACAAAATAATTTATAAAACACCGGTCAATCGTATTTTGCTTGTAGGTAATATTTGACATTAGGATTATTAATTGCAACAAGGTATACTACAAAATGCATAAAAACAATCTGTCAAGTACAAACTAAAGATAAAAGCATTGTATTTCAAACAAAAGCGGTTCAGAATAACAACAACAGAACTTATGTTCAAAGGAACAAAGAAGAAAAATGTTTTAGAAAATTTAATTAACTGTTAATTAAAATATTAATCTTAAAATAATTTAATTGTTCTTGGGAAAAAAATAGTTCAAGCTTCTTCTTGGACACACTGTGGGCTCTCTCCAATTTACATCGCTACTCAAAAAACTACGAAACACAATTAGATCAGCGAGCATTTATACTAGGTACTTTTCAATTATGACTTATGACGGTATTACAGGTGGGCACGCGATAAACTATCTTTATAAATAATAACTTAAACGATACAGTAATGTATTGCACATATGCCCTTTTTGATTTAAAATTTCCAAACCACTATAAAAATGACTTAAGTACCACAGTACTGATTGGATATAGGACGTTTTCTAATGGAAGGGTTGTAAGGGACGGAAGCGAACACGGACGTCGCACGCGCAGCTCGCGTCTTCCATACAAACGCAGTCATTACGGCATGTGCAGAGTTATGACTGAAATACAAGTAAATATATTATATTTATTTCTATAAATAAACCGTGACTTAGGTCGCAGAAACTGATAGCCTACCTGACGTTGCCAAAGCTTAAAATAGAGGGTACAGTAGGCCTCCTGAGTACCAGAGCCAATTTTGCAGTTATGAATTTAGAATCTTCTTTTATTCCATTATAGTTCAAAGCTGGATTTCATTTTGTCCTTTTAAAGTAGGAGTAGGTACAGTCAAATAAATTAATTTGTGACCTATTTCGTACCTTGTGACAGTGACAATAGTATGAGGTCTCTAGCGACTTTCATGTTGTTTGTCACTGTGACAAGGTAGGAAATGGGTCACATATTAAATCTTTTGACTGTATTTACATAGTTCATTCCGATTATATTAAACAATGAACACAAGAGATTTGATAGGGAACGGATTTATGTCCTACCGTGAAAACCTAAAATTCGCAAATTGCGGGGATCTTTCTCTTTTACTCTCACTAACACGTAATTAGAGTGACAGAGAAAAATGCCCGCAATTGACGAACTTGGATTTTCGCGGGTATAGCCCAGATGCATTTAGGTAAGCTTCTTCAGTTCGGCGTCGAATGCTTCATGCTGCTTTCTCTTTAAATCAATGTCTCTGTTCTGATATCTACGTACTAGGGATGTCACGAATATTGGCATTCGTATATACGCAATGCGAATGCGAATGTGCGCAAGTTTTGTCTTGTCCGCGCCGATCGCTCTCGTCGACTCAGGCATGGCCAGTGCGTGCAAACTGTTTTCATTTCAAGTAATGCAGTTTAACTAGTAAACAGCGTTTTTCAACACTTTATAACATCCCGTTCTATGTTATATATGTTTTATGTACTTACTAACTGTTTTTTTCTAATGAGAATGAAAATACTACATATTCGCTAACATTCGTATTAGGACATTCGCATCCTGGACATTCGGATTCGCATTCGCGAATGTAAACAATGCGACATTCGTGCCATCCCTGCTGCGTACGTATACAGTATACTGCTGATCCCACCACCATATTTAACCCAACTATTTATTACCAGGCATTGGTTACCCCTCGATACGTGAGTCGACACGGATAAAGTGGTAAATTAATAAGATTTCACGGGTCGAAGTTCGACGGTGCGTGGCTATATTTGTTTAGGGATTACAGTTACTTATTACATGTGTGCGTGAATTAAGTCAAATATACAGGTTGTTTTGTAAATAAGAGAATCGTATGTTTATTATAACTGACAATTATTTTTGCGAGTCCTTCGCAATTTAGTATGTTTGTTATACCTAACAAACATTTTCGTTTTTCGCCGCCAATTATTGTGTTTTTATATCCAGCCTGGTTGTTAGTGATGAATAAAATGAATCAATGTAATTTATTGCTTTGTAAGCTTGGTTATATGTTATATCTCAAATTTGTCGGTTAAAAAACTTGCCTATTTATAATTTTTACTTTTTTAATGGGATTCTTATAGTTAAAATAGTACTTATGGATATAGTCATAATTTTTATGCTGTATGCTGTATCACATGCCATTGAAAAACTTTACAATGTATTTATTGCCACAACTGATAAATTACTTAAGGCACATGTAAAGCACACACACAAACATACAGATATCATGACATGAGAAAAGCTTTCTCCTGCCAGTTTTTCTGCCATTACCATAAGCTCAATTTCCCCACTCCAATTTTTTCACTAGATCTACACCTACAGTAAAGGGCAATGCATACTATATGTACCTAGGCGGTGTATCGGGACTAGGTTTGTAGTCATGCGGGATAGATTCAAGACAACTGAGACATGTTTATCACATCACCATAAGGTTCAATTTCCCCTAGCCCATTTTTCTCTAGGGCCGGCAAAGGGCACCGCATGTAGGTCTCCGTGAATAGGTTCTGTATCGGGACTAGGTCGCGCGGAACCGGTCCGCCCACCAGGCCGAGGGCCCGCGCGAACGATTCAACTCTTCTATTTGCCGATTTGTACTTGATGCCTCGTAATGCACTTATAAACACACGGTTTTGCTATGCTAATTATTACCCCTACCAGATTTTTATTGTGTACTATTTATAATTATAATTAAGTGAATAATTACAAATTAATTAATATGGTCCTATTCTGCCTGAAACACAGGAACTCCTAGTTCAGGCATTTGTAAACTTTTCCTTATCCTTAATCCTTAGTCTTTAAGTGCTAACACTGTACTTATACTGTTTTCAATAAAATTATTTGTATTTGTATTTATATTAAAAATCATGAATACCCAGATGAGCTGATACACTCGACAGCTAAGCCATCTTCGAGATCAATATGTGTAAATCTGAATTAATCAAAAGTTCAGCATCTGCATTCGGAGTGACATTGCTCTTCATAATGACGAGTTACTTCTTTACTATCAGTTAGTATCCTGGAACTTTTGAACGTTAAAGTACTTTCTGTCATTTGTTTATTTAATTGTACAAAAAATAAGATTAACAAAGCTAAGAACATCAATCCAGAGATAAATCTAGACATTACAATATAAGCTCAATTTTGTGAAATGTAGCGATGCCATATTGCGTGATAGGAAATTTTGAAAAAGTATTAGAGTACCTAGAGGAAAAAATTTATGAAAATAAGATTATTTATGAAATTTATAATAATAAATAAATAATAATCTAGTGAAAATATATGTAAATATAAAGTTATTTATCTGAAGCTATTTCAAAAACTTTGTTAGTGACCAGAGAGTGGAGGTCGAAGAGTCCGAAGACGTAACATCTTTTGAACGCTTCTTTTAAATATTCATTCAATATTACGGTACAGTATATGACACAAAGTAAACATTCACCCTCATTTCTTGATATAAAACCAGAGCGGATATTAAATTGAACTCATTTGGTTCGGCAATTGAGTGAGCCAAATCCCGATATTATACGAAGTCAGGCAAATCCTCTGCAATTTCGGCTGATAGCCGTTACATTCAAGCATTAAGTCAGTCGGGATTAAATTTTATAAATCTCCGGAATCCGAGTCAAATGTACCGTTCATTAACATAACATCAGATATAAAGAGTAAAAGAGAAGGCGAGGCATTTGCTTTTCAAATTCCAATATCGGATTTAATTTCAACGAAATATCTCAAAGGAGAACAATTTCATTTTGGGAAAATGAAATGATAAAATATGGGCAAAGTTTAGGATGACCCGAAGGTAATACCCGTGCAAATAACGATGTATTAAATACACGTGGAGAAATAGCTTTGGTATTCCCAATTGGAAAAGGGTAATAATGAGGCAAAGAGAACTTTGTAATTCATTTTCCATCTACTTATAATGTTCAGAGTTCAATGTGCATAAATTTGCACGCGACTTGCTAAGGCGGTATATTGTATATATTGGATGGAACTTTTTTAATGCCAAAATCTAGCTAGAAATAGGTACCTGAAACAAAGAAAATAACACAACACAACATTTTTTTGCAAACAACATTTAGAACGCCTTAGTTACAGGATGGTTAGGGTAGAAAACTTTTTTGCGTGAGTTAAAAATGCATTTTCCTATGAAATAAATTGACTTTAAAGCCTTATTTTTCTGTTGCGACATTATAAACAGGTTTAAACCTTCTAATTACTCGTATTTGATGACAGTCTATTTAAATTACTAATTAATTTAAATGGTTCAACAATTAAAGTCCATGACTGTACCTACTCAAATCGTTAATTCTTCCACGGGAAGAAAGACGCCTGGTTTCCGGAACGTTTGTGACCCGTTAGCTTCTATATTCCATCTAAGCTAAGTTTGCACTGCACGGACTTAGAACTAGGTGAGGGGTGTCATTATAATAAATATATTTTCATAGAAAATATGCCACACTCTGTCATTGCAAATACCATGCAGATTTAGCTCAGTCCGACTCTAAAACAGTCAATAAAACGGACAGTTGACGTAGGCTTTTACAAGAAATAGGGCAACGTCGACCAGGGGCAGAAGCCGAGACAAAGATCGTAAACCAAATTACGCAGACTTTCAAATGTATCGACCTACCCACTCGCCACGACCATAAACTGCTTTAAGGAAGACTGTAAAAGTAAATAGGGCAATGGTCTATCCAGGAAGATGTGATAAATCGTCTGGAAGGCCCAGGTTGGCCGCAAATAGCCACGGAACCCTCACAGCTCACTGAATATAGAGCCTATTTGAGATAAATTAGCGTATCGCGTTTTAAGGGAGATCTACGACTTTCCCTTGCGTTGAGTACCTACCTGTACAGCACAGTGGCAGATTTCCGAGTTCAAATTCAAATAATATTCGAACGCAAATAACGAAGGAGGCGCAGAGGGAATTTTCGATTCGTGAGTGTTGGTTGCGGTTTGATTGTTGTTAACACCGCAAGGCGTAAGTTTTGCATTAATTTCCGAACATGTAGAAAAGTTTGGAGGAGTGCGTCAGAGAAGGTCAACATTTAGATAATTAAATTTTTCATAACAAAAAAAAAATAATTAAAATAAATAGATTTAGTACATGTTCGTTTTTTAATCAAATTTTGAATTCGAACATCTGCCGTTGGACACCCTGTATTTTGGTTGTTAAGAATGTCAGGTTAATGTTTATGGATGACGAACAGGGTATAATTTATTTGAATTTTAACGATCATCTTAAATAAATTATCTTTATCAAATTTCATTATTACTCAAAAGGGATAAATAAAGGCAAGTATCTCATTCTTCGGCATCGAATTATTGCAGATTCATCCATCACCAAGTTGTTCTAAAGTAAGTTTCAATATACTTATATAAATAATATTACAAGGTAGGAAATTCTGTATTGTTATAAAAACACATAATAGTAGCTTACAATCAGGAGAAGTTAAAGTACAAGTATCCCTTTGAGGGACCTCTTTCAGTTAACCTATATAAATAATTGTGGGTTTCTGAGAATGTTTCCCTAGTTCTCAGGACATGCATTCCCGAAAAACTATTTTCAGCAGCCAATAAACTATTGTAACAAGCCCGAATGCACAATGAACCCGCCAAATCCCGGCATTGTTCTCTTCTGAAAACATGGTAAGAATCCAACAGACAAAACTGTGGAATACTGCCAAGAGCCTAAACGTTATGCTAAGGAAGTCACGCGAGATCATGAAATCAACTAAGAGCTAGACCCCGGAAAAGGGTATATTATACAGGTGACATTTAGATAAGTGCCGGGTACGTGACGCTATTTTTAGCACTTCTAATAAAGCTTAAAAGCCCATATTTGGCATGCTGGCGTTTGATATTTTAGCTTTAAAATCAACAGTATATAACTTAATACAGATTTTTTTATTTTCTTGGAACTATGATGAGTCAGAGGATATTTTGAAATGACTGTAGTAGACGACAATATTCAATTGCGTCTGCTCCCAAAAGATGAATAACTTGTACAGGTACTTTTCTTTTCTTCTGTTTTCTCACACATTCCGTAGTTATACACACGCACATATTCATTCAAGTGTACGTATTGCTCACCCGGTATTATATAGTCCTAGCCCTAAATATATGTGTTGCATGGTAGATTATAGAAAATTGTTATAGTCATATTTAAGGCTGTTACTAACACTTACATGGGCTATGCCTGAATTAAATGATTATTTAATTTAATTTATATACTCACACACATACACACATACCCTCACATAAACACTTTCACTTACATACAACTTACTGAGATCTTTTTAACTGTCTTTGTACTTAGTTTGATAGTTAGTCATATAATAAAAAAATCTTATATATAATTTAGCTTTAACAATAATATATTTTGTTAAAATAAGAACCATTTCGATAATTCTTTGAGATTCCCACGTTACAGGCTGAGCTTAGTGTGGGGATCAATGTACTGCTGCTTTTGTAATGCCAAATTCTTGAAATAAATATATTCTTTATTCGTTATTTCTGCAAGTTTATCAAGGCAGGTGTCATATGCGTCACGTCCCCAACAAAATAGGCCTTGTTGTGGAATTCGCCATATGATAATGAGATCAACGAAACTTGACAGTTAGTTTGCTATAGGTATTATCATTATTACTGGATCTTATTTTCCCAACAGAAACATTTGACCATGTTACATTTAAATCCCCCTTAATACTACACGATCTGGCTTTCGTTTCTAAAACTTGCATCTTCCTTAGTGGTCTGCATTCTCTGACTTTCACCGATGAACAGATGTCAGACAACTGGATTCCGTAATAAGGATATTATAATCGAGTTCAATAGAAATCGTTAGTAATGTAAACAAATATGACAGATTTTGTTAGCAGTTGACATATAATCTAAAATTTTTACAAAGGCTGTCTTCAGTGAAAAAATTATATTCAACATACATTTTAACTAAAAAATGATATACTGTTGATAAGGTCATGGTTGTCCTTAAAAAGTGCGAGATTACGAAGCAATAAAGGTAAATGGGTTCGTTTACATTATTTGCAATTTCTATTGAACTTCACTAGATAGCAAGCTATCAAGGTTCGTTGCACTCATTCTCATAACAATTTCCGTGGCTAGCTCTCCGTCTAAAACTTCCATCCTTATCATTCTCGTACAGTTGAAGGATATAGAAACAATATACACTATTTACAGGCTAAAGTTGAAGTTATGTGAGGGTTGAAGTGGAAGATAGTTTGTATGATGTCGAACGGTGTTGTTGTTTAAAGTGCGCATTCAAGCAGAGACATCAGAGAACGAGGTTTTACTCGACCCTTATAAGTACTGTCGGGTGCAAGGTACGAACTTATGATTCTTTAAATGGTTATTCTAATTTACTGTCCAACTTTGGCTCTGAAGGTATAATACAAAGCTTTGCATTTTAGTTGGTTGACTAGGCACTATTCTGCTTAATACCTAATACTATAAGATAACTATTGTGGTATGTGAATGTGACACCAACAGATATAGTTCTGTAGTAGCTCAGTTCAAGGACTTCTCTTTGGACAGATACATTTATTTAACAGCAACAATAACTGTTGGAAAAAAAAGCCTAAATGTTTACCTCAAAGGAGTTTATAACAGTGGAATACAACAATGATTACAGAAATATCTCATAGCTAAGCGAGAGGTAAATGTGGAAATTTGTGCATGTGCAATTCATAGAATGTAAGCCGCCATGCACACTTCACTTAGACCGCAACATTCTGCGAGGACGGATATTTCTGTCCGAGGAATGAGGACATCTGGCATTACGTAACTTCGGATCATCCCCACCGTCTCAGATATCCCCCTTCCCCCTTTACTGGTCATATGACACTGTGGCAGTAAAAGCGGTTAAATTTTACACGCATTCTGCTAAGTGATACTATCTTTAGAAAGTTTGTTTTTCGCCTGCCGCTTTAACGGTGGTGGTAATGCAGTTAATTAAGCTTCAGATAAATAAATAAAAAGTAAATTCAAAAGTAATGTTAATAACAGCTTTAACGTTTAAATTGTGGAGTTTCCTTGAGGTAACAGGAAAATGTAACTATTAGTAATATAGTAGTTTCCTTTTAATGCTATTGACTATTTTATTGCTAAGAAGAACATTACATTAAACTAAGAATTGATAAAGTATAATCAACCAAAGCAATAACGATGCAAAGAAGTGAAATACAAAAGAGATGAAAATGTATGAAGAACCAAACACGAAAGATAAACATATCCACATTAATCACAACAAAGATTAAACAAATAACTAGACCTACATTACATAAAGATCCAAATAATGACTACTGACCCCAAAAACGCTGAGTGTTCAAAAGGAAATGTAGGAAAAAGTGTCATCCAAATGATGAAATTAGTTGCCGCCGGGGTGGCGGTAATTGAGTAACTCGATTGACTCCCAATTCAGCAGAAATGTTCCCAAGGAGCATTTTATTCCTCTAATTTGTATAAGGGAATGTATTTATTCCGCTTTAGTACCAGCTTAAGCAAACTTTATCTGTTCGAGTGGATATAGTCGCTATCAAATACGATGTAACGAGCGGAGTATCAAAACTATTGTCAATAGAGTTGTGTTCAATGTTTGTGGAGCCATTGTTCTCTCCGATGTATTTGATGAAGACGGTACCCGTGAAGCAATAGTTTACACGCTTTACAAAAATAATGTTACTGTGTCGACATTTTGGTAAATATTTACTTAGTATCTAAGACATATGAATACGTGAAGATATAAAGCTCCTTAAGCAAATGTTAAGCCCATTTTCAAGCCCGGAAAATTCTAAAATAGCTTGCAAAACTTAGTAGCCAAACTTAGAGCAACATTTTGCCTAAGTCAAGAATTTGGGACCTAAAATTCGGCAGAATTCAAATTTCTAATACCATGCTTCACCGAGTTAAGTAAGGAAGTTAGTTAAATTAACACTTTCGTCGCCAAGCTACCCTGCTTTTATATAAAATGAACTCGCCAACCGGGTTCATGACAATTAAAGTGTTAAGTTAGTTGAATTACATTATGCTTCTCAAATTTATCTTCGCCATTTTTAGCGTGAGGAAATTTACGTTAAAATTGTCCTTTGTCCAGACTTTATTTATGTTGTTGCTAATAAAGCAAGTCACGTTTTAGTTTTTTAATTGTACTCATGTGGGTGATGAATACAATTGGAGATATGCGGCTATGAGATCTTGGTGTTAATTTTTGTATTTTATTTTAAGAGGACAATTTTATAGGGAGTTTAGGAAACAGGGATCCAGAATTATCATATTAAGAGGATTTTGCTAATTTAGTATCTTGTAACATACTTGGTTTGAGGTTGAATTGCAAAAATGCTAAGCGCCGGAAGAATCCCTTACGTAAAATTCCCACACAAGCACAGTTTTATACATGCGTGTAAAGAGGGAAGAATTTGAAGATAAAGTAGATATAGACAGGTATACGTATATTGACAATAATAGCCGACTGTTGTGGGCTCCGCAACATCGGTATAAATAAACATCCAAGGATATCAATATCTACTTAAACGGCCGACAGGGGACCATTTCCAGCGCTTTTAACTTTGGGAGCAACTATTTCCGGGTAAACAATTTTGGAATGACAGAGACACAAAAGATGAAAGATTTAAGTACCTTAGAGTCTGTAAATTGAAAATATAGCAACGATAAAATAACTAAGATAGCATATGTTTATAAAAAGGCACTACTGATGAATATTTAAATATAGTAGATTGTTAATATGCAATTATCCGGAAGTCCATTTTCGATACGAACGCCTGAACATGCACAAATTGTATTAGAAATTCGTGAGCAAATTTTAATTACTTACAACCATTTAAGCTAAGTGGCATTTAAAGCTCACAATATAAGCAAAGCGTGACCTTTTGTTGTTACTACATATAAAGGAGGTCAAATGCAAAATGGAAGGCTTAGCATAGTTTTAACAGTAGAATATAATACAATCGATGCTGTATATAGTAAAAAAGAAACAACGTATGATAAATTAGTGTACGGTTTAAACTTGGGAACATTAATGTCTTTATTATCATAAAGAAGTAAGTTGAAAGGATACATTATGAACTGACTAACCTATGATTGCTTAGATGTACCAATTTATAGAGTAGTAAACACAATTCACAAAGCTGTTTTTTTTTATCCCAGATACTAACCTCCTTTATCCATAAAACTTAGCAAAACTTTGATAAATTTTGTCTCAGGACAATCGATTATCAAGGGCTTGTTAGAGTAGACAGACGTTTATGAAAATCGCCAGGTTTAAGTAGTTAAATTTTATTAGCCAATGTCCAGCTACTATTGATTTGACAAATTAAGGCAAACTGACATTTTAGTATCTGGAATATAAACACAAATTATAAGAAAGAATTTTCTTAAATCCTGTTAATAAAACTTCTCAACTAAAATTCTATCAACATTGATCAATTAAAACAATACTATCATAAGCTCATATTAAACTCAATTAAAACCCACTTGACTAAACCTTCCCGTAATAGAAGTAATCCAAGGACGTAAATAAATCATGGATATTTTCGCCTAAGGCCGTTTCAGAGTAATGGTCACACTGGGACGATGTTTCGGGGCCCCACTGACGAGGGTTGGCGCGAAAATAAACCGTGACTATGGTTCATTTGGAAATATGATATTTGAAAATAATATATTGTTGCCTCGAATGCCTCGTTAGCGTAAATTCATGTTATTATAATAAAATAAGAGTATGAAAAGGACATCATTGGTGTTATTTTAGTACTGATGTAAAAATTACTGAAGGGGTATTTCTGGAAAATACTTTTCGGTCAAGAATAAATCCGAACTACAGGGATAAGATATTTGTTACTAGATAGGTAAAGACTCCGCCGTACTTAACTAAACTCTGTATCTTTAGGTATTTAAAAAAAGGTAAACAAAATCTTCCCTCAAATGGCTCCTTAAGGCAGTTGAGGGTAGATGAAAACATTACATGATCAAATAAAGTAGGTTTAAAGTCAGGTCGTTCAGTGACAGATCCAGGCGGTTTTGTATTTGGTTGGTTAATCAATAAATATTAAAACTACCCGAAAATGTACAAATTGTTTGTTTACCTTTTTTTAAATACCTAAAGATACAGACTATAAGTATTAACTTTGAGTAACGAAAAAATGTTAACATTAGAAGTTACAGCCCGAGTAGGTAGTCCGACCATACTCTTCCATCCCAAAAAATAACGACATTAAAAAATTTTGGTTATGTGATGAATTCTGTGGAGTACTTAATAATTTCACATTTTTTGTAATAGAAATTGCTGCCTGACCTTAGCTAACATCTTTTTTCAAAGAAAAGGATCTTCGTCGAGTTTATTCATTTAAAACTAGGCAGTTAAATAAATTATAGGTAATAGTATGAACAAAAGTAGGTACCTAGTTGAGAAACTCGCTAAGTCAATTTGGCAATGGAGAAGGAAATTAATTTGTAGGTATCGCAGCTTTATAACTACATACCTACTCCTAAATATTCGGAAAGATTCCTAGAAAACAAATTCTCTGTTTTGGTATTACTATTTTCTGCGAAATCTGTATTACATATACGAAGGCAGTTTCCTGTTTATTTACAAGTTCTCCATTAAATTTGTTTCCTGATCAAAAGGCATTGTCATTTTAACAAGAAAACAACATCGTAACAGGTACAACTTCAAATACAAAATATTGAACATCAGAAAACAACTTTATAGCATTTCCACGCCAATTTCCGGAAGACTTTTCCAACAAGGGCGCAAACTGATTTCCTACCTCTACCTTTATGAATATCGAATACCGATAAGATTTACAATGTAAATGTATTGACGGTTTCCCGCTTAGCGAACTTCAACATTTGCATTCATTTTTTTTACGGAGTCAAAGGTACAAATTTCAAGCAATTTTGCCTCCGCATGTTTAGTCCGTTCAGTGTATTTAGAAATGTTGAATTTATTGACTTCATGAATTAATTTTTAACCCTGAAGTAAAAAGAGGTGTGTAATAAGTTTAACATGCAATAGTTTAGTTATATCTGTCTGTGGTATTAGACTCTTTTGATAACGGTTTTTAAATCAAGTCTTGCCTGCCTATATGGATTTTAGATATATTTTAACTCGTTAGATGCCGCTTTTGTTTGCATTTTTAACCGACTTCACAAAAGGAGGAAGTTCTCAATTCGACTATTTTTTTTGTATGTATGTTACTCGATATCTCCGAGAATCGTGAACCGATTTTCAAATTTTTTTATTTAATCGAACGGGTATAACCCCGAGATGGTCCCGTTGGCACCAAGTCGGGGTCTGATGATGGGCTCTTGGAGAAATCGAGGGAACTCTTCAAATGTTATAGGTACATGTATAGCGCTTTTGGTAATATTTGTAGTCGGTTTTATTTTTTACTTTTTTATGATATGAGAGGCAAACGAGTAGACGGATCGCCTGATGGTAAGCGATTACCGTCGCCCATGGATACCCACAACACCAGAGGGGTTCTAAGTGCGTTGCCGGATTTAAGATGGGAGTACGCCCTTTATTGAAGGTTTTAAGGACATATCGGTCCGAAAACACCGCTGGCGGCAGTTTGTTCCACAGTTTAGCTGTGCGAGGGAGGGAAATTCTGGAGAAACGCACAGTTCAAGACTGACAACCATCTAAGTCCAACCAAGACTCTACTTGAAGAAAATGTTTATTTATACATACTTGTCATTGTCAATGGCATGACATAAATATATTTTTATAAACAAATACAGTCACGCATTCTCAAATTACAAGTGACATGTTAGTACCTACCTATTACAAAGAGATTCGTCACAATATTGTCAATGAAAAACTTCTTCATTTTAAACGGTACGATTTTTAAAGAGTCTTATTTTAAATATTAGGCAAAAATATTATACTAAATGATTTTACTTTTATAATATTGTAAAAAAGCACAATACAAAAGCATTGGATAGAGCTTTTGAGAACGTTTGAGAGCTGTTGGAAAAGATCCCTTATTGGGATAAGTTCGCCTTTGTACATTGCCAACATTATTTTTTGTGTATTATTGTATCTTTACCTATCCCTTATGTACTATAAAGTGTTTACATACATACATATATACGTTTCTGTAGTCTCTAAAAGAAAGTTCTCTTATCTATTATCCCAACCTCTTACCAAATGTTTGTATATTTAGATGTTTGCAGCCGGAACTAATGATATTTAAACGAAACGATTTTGATAAACACAATATAATTATGATTTTGTATTATATAAATATGATTGCCACTCCACTGTAAACATTGGTAACAAACCGCTCAAACGTTGACAGAACACTTGTTTTGCAAACACAAATTCTTCACAAACAAAACAGTTAAAACAATCAACAACAGCCAATAGTAAAAACAAAACGCAGCACAAGTTCAAAAACAGAACACACTGAACGCATTCAAATTGGCGGCAAATAGTGACGTGACACTTCGCGGTCTACCAACCGCGCGCACGTTGCTCCGAGGCGAAGGAACGCGGCATACTGCCACTGGGTCGGCATGTCGGCAATGACGTCGACACGACTAGTCAAACACGAATTTAAAAAGTTATTTTTCCTTTCCGATGTAGCTCAAGAGCATATTTACAAATATAAATAATTAAAACTTTCAGACTTCACAAACAAAACACTTACGTATTCTTATTGTGTAATATGATTTTCGGTAAGTATTTTTAGAAAGAGGACGTATTGATTTTATTTAAAAATAGCGTTGATTTTCCGTGAAAGCTTAATAATATATTCATGAAAATGAGATATGATAGCGTCATGGAGCAGGATTATCTTTTAGTGGTCCTACAATTGAGTGCTTTGTTTTTGGTGCAGTTAATTTAATCCTAGGTACTCCTGGTGACATATCGGCAGCTGTCAAGCTGCGGAACTTTAAATATTGGGATGGGATGTAGCTTATTCGCATAGCCTCTGCCCCCGAATTTGCCCGCAAAAAACAACTTATAGTCAAACGTCACGTCACGTGTACGGTCAAACAACTTTTTCAGTAGAAAAAGGCGCAAAATTTTCTATGGGACGATAACCCTTCGCGTAATTTTTTTTTAATTTGCCGCTTTTTCTACTGACAGAAATGGCTTGACAAACTATAGTTCGCTCCGAACAGAATCCTCGCGACACAAACAGCCTTAGTCAAATATGCTTGCCAACCCTTTTTTCATTCTAGGGGATGAATTCTATGTTAGAGTCAGTCCAAGCTAATTTGACACCTATTCTGACAGCCCAGAGAGTGCAAGTGTTATTTTAAACATCAAACTTCTATGAAATGATGACGTTTACTTAACACTTGCTCAGGCTGGACTATCAATTTCACTGCCAACATAGCTTGGTCTGATTCAATGAAGTATTGTATATCATATGCCAGTTGACAAATGATCTGTTTAACAAATTTCATATCAATCAATCTAGAATTCAGAACACAAGTAAGGTGTAATGTCAGATTACGTGTAGGCAATATAGCGTCAACGTGTGGACGGCACTGCGAGCGCCTTTATGTTTGCGCCTAAAGACCGACAGCCAGATGGATCAGGCACGAGCGATACATGTAATGCTCGTAGTCCCGGCATTTTACCACGGCTCATGGGAGCCTGGAGTCCGCTTGCAAACTAATCCCAAGAATTGGCATAGTTTTTATGAAAGCGACTGACATCTGACCTTCCAACCCAGAGAGTAAACTAGGCGTTATTGGGATTAGTCCGGTTTCCTCACGATGTTTTCCTTTACCGAAAAGCAACTTTAAAATATCAAATGATGTATCGTACATAAGTTCCGAAAAGCTCATTGGTACGAGCCGGGGTTTGAACCCACGACCTCCGGATTGCAAGTCTCACTCTCTTACCGCTAGGCCACCAGCGCTTCACCTGGACCCGGCTTTATATTAGTAGTATTCGAAAATCCAACTTCTGCAAATCTCGAAACACTGAACTCACCAAAGCTTTTACGCCAAGCTCTAGGCATTTGCAGAGAATCCATCGTGTATTTCGTGAATATTCTATCGGAATTCCCGTTCGTTTTAAAAGACAACTCGTTTTTATCTCGCACTTGTGAAAGCTTTTAAGCTTTGTAACTGAATCGAAAGGTTAGCACCTTTATAGCTAAACGGAAATAGTCCTGTATCCTGTATCAACAGCTTCCTTTGATAGCTGAACGAGTTACGTAAATATAAGCACAGGTTAAGACGACGCATTGTAGATTTTGGCGTCAGCTATCTCGATTTATCTCAGCAATTACAAGACTCACGAAAATATTGTTTGGTGAACTGGTTATTCATGGAATCGACTTCATTTCTGTAGTTGCCGTTACATGACTCGTTAACTTTTATAGCAGAGAAAATCGCATCAAAGACGTCTCTTTTTAAACAGACATTTTCATTGTACAGGCAAGTGGGACCGATTCAAGCTTCTAAATTTTCCATGTAGATTAGTCTAAACACACACTTCAATTCTGTAGTTGTAATTTTTCGATTAATTCTTGTTTTTTTTAAACGGTAAACCCCGATTTGCCGCATAAGACCTACTAGAATAAGCTAGCGCAAAAGCAAATGCACTAAGCGTGAAGTATCGGGATGAGCGCGGGTTTCGGGAAGCAAGCAAGCAAGCAAGCATCTTCGTCAAACGTCTTAATTTCATAGAAGTTTGGCGTTTAAAATATCACTTGCACCGTCTGAGCTACTATCAAAATCGCTGCCAACTTATCTTGGTCTAACTATATGCTTTCATCAGCAGCGTTTCAAATTGGTGTTTTCAGAAAAAATCTTGACGATTTAATAACCATCAAAATTCAGAAACTGTGCGCACATACGCAATATACACCTAACTGTAAAATTGCATTGACACATTATGAATGAATTTATTCATAAATTGGGCATGCGATTTTGCGAATGGGCGTACAAGAGACGTCACTGTGTTTACTGTTTACGCTGTATCAAATTCAAGGGCGTATTCCTTATAATTTTCATGGAACTGATATTTTTACCCGAACATAAACTACTTACAAAAGATTCCATATTTTCATAGTTAGAACGAGAAGTGCTTTTAGTTAGGACATCTCTATAAATAAATAACCTTCAGACGAAAGTGTAGGAGTCCTCATTTTCCTCTCTGGATATTAACATTATTAATATCCAGGAAAATGGGGACTACGTTTGAATGGAGAGACGGCTGTCCCCTTTCCTCTTAAGTTTACTAACAAAAGAAAACCTTTCCCCTTACTGAGGATTTATCTTTACAGTACTTTAAAATTAATACTACGACATGCTAATTTCATTGCATACCTCTATGACTCTATGACTGGTAAGTCACCATCAGATATATCACAGCGGCCACGGTGTTCACAAATAACTGAACACGCACTCTAATATCTTGACAATAGAGGCGTGTTAAGATATTTGTGAGTACCTTAGCCGCTCCGATATATCTGATGGAGACTGTATAAATGTCTAATGAAGCATTGGGCCGCACATATTGCTGTCACAGTTCATAAATAATGTCCTCGTCTGACCCTAAATAATATTAGCCTTTAGCAAAGAACACATCCTCCGGTATTTCCCTCGAGAATACCTCTAAAATAAGAGATCGCAGAGGACTGAGTATAATATGTATATTTCGTTACCAAACTCATACCTAGTCCTCATTTTATACTTTTTTTTGTGTAATAGTTAACATAGTATTTTTTAAATCAGTTACTTGCTAGCGTAGAGATTATTATGTTTACCACAAAGCTTTTTTGTGTATTCAATTAATTTTATTTATTTATTCATGAAAATTAATATTTTTTTTTTCAATTTTTAATGGAAAACTAATATTTTACAGTTCATCTGTATTTACGATTATAGGACTTTATGTCGACGGCAGGATTGAATTGAAAATAACGTATTAGTACTTATCTTGTACAATGAAGCGCTTAATAATTATTTTTACAAAGTTGTTGTTCAACTGTTCGTAATAATATTGATATCTGAGCAAGCGAAAGATTCGAGCGTAGCGGGTGGTTCCAAAAGTGGAATCATGAGTTTTGCGAGGGTTAACAGGAAAGAGGACGGCCGCTTCTCCACACAAACCTCTTTTTCTTCTGGAAAATAATTTTTATATAATTTGATGTATATTAAGCAAGCATAGCTATGCCCCTACGTTTAATACGTACTACTTTTAATTTAACGCGAGGAAAATACGAATTGTGAAACATTAAAAATCAAATCCAAATGAACGTTACTAAATATGTATCATTCAAAATCATCACATAAAATAAATAAATAAATAAATATTATGGGACATTATTACACAAATTGACTAAGTCCCACAGTAAGCTCAATAAGGCTTGTATTGAGGGTACTTAGACAACGATATATATAATATATAAATATTTATAAATACTTAAATACATAGAAAACACCCATGACTCAGGAACAAAATATCCATGCTCATCACACGAATAAATGCCCTTACCAGGATTTGAACCCGGGACCATCAGCTTCGTAGGCAGAGTCCACTAGGCCAAACCGGTCGTCAATAAAAGTCTAAGCCAACATGAGGAACTAATTAAATTTGCATCAAATTACTTTGCCACTCTTGCGGGTAAAGCGCAACATTCTCATCAGTTTTTGAAGACTAAAAAGAGCCGTTACGTTACGAGTAAAGAGCTGGTGTCGTGAAAAACTATAAAACGATCTTATTTGTTTAAAATAGCGTCTCAAATTTATACACGCTCTATAATACCAAAACGATGCAATTGGCTGCACTTTGCATTTGTAAAAAATGAAGGTTCAATGGTTTCTTCAATTCAATTTTTGCTGGCTGAAGTGCCGATGCCGCAATAGACGCGCCAAATCAGCAGAGATCGCTCAAGCACCTAACAGCTTCAGTAGAGTGGCGAAAGCAAAAAACGAGGGTTTTTCGGTCAGTTCATTATGTTGTAACTGACGAGTCTTATCCCTTTATCATTTCGAAAGTCAAATGATCGAAGTTTATGTTATGAGCACACATTTCTCACATCTCGAGCACACATTTTATACTTTGGAAGAGTTCCTAAATATTAAATTATAAATTAACGAATAGTTAATGATGTTTATTTTTACCTATACTGTTAACTAAATTTATTAAATTGTAAACTTTTTTATATAAGTACACAATTGACATGTAATATTATAGATATTATAAATAAAATGAATATGAATATGAATATGAATATGAAGAAATAAGGACTGTTTTAGTTATTTATAAACTTATTTTTTGTCGCGTTCTAGAAAAAATGGCCAACTACCCCGGGCTTACCCTAATACATATATGTATTTGATTTTGAACAGTGTAGTATGTTAAGTATTTATTATTCTAAGAGTAAATAGGTTAGTTATCTAAACTTTTAATGTTATTAAAAAAACTCCTTGTATTGATTTTTAATGATTTTTATTTTTATAAAAAGTAATTAAATGTTGCATATAGCGTTGTTGTAACACGGGCATTATATTTAATTCAACCAAACAATTGAAAACTGTGTCATATCAATGTCATTTCGAACATCAATCGTCCGAGATAGTACTTTACGTTTAGGGGCAAATGTATGAACTCGTACTGAACACTAATCAACATGTAAACAGGCCCTAAGACAAGTGTACACGCTCGTAAGGGCCTTATAAGATAAACATTAAATTATTGATTATGTCCGAAATGGAGTTAATTAGAATACCGGTGTCTTTGAGAAAGTTACTTAATTTAAGCTCAGGGGTGGACCCTTGAAATTAACGAAAAAAAAACACGGTGTATATCAAATTATGTAAAAATACTTTCCATAATGTCGATAAATAAGGGCTACGTTTGTATGGAGAAATGGCGGTCTCCTTTTCTCTTAACAACCGATCCGTGCTCACGGGAACCGTTTTTATTGACAATCGAAAAATGCCAGTTTTACTTTTTAATTAAAATTTCCATGTGAGAAAACACACGATGCAGTTTTTAACGAAGTTACCTCTTTTATGACAAACAAGATGTTAATTAAAAAGAAAGGAGGCGTGTAGTTTTTACCAAGAATTTCGTACTTTGTTTCTCGTTTATGGATTAAAACGAATACACAACGATAACCTCACAAAACTATAATTTATACTCACGAACAGTAGTAGCGACATCTGTACTTAAGAGATGTTACAATTAGAGAGAATACAACTATGATGTAAAATTTTAGCAAACCTGTTACAATAATAGACGTTCTACAAATATTCACAGGCACAACAATAGACACCCATGAACCTGTCGCAGCTCGCAGCAGGCATTGGGCCTAGTAGAAAAAGTAAACAGTATAACGTTAACGGTCTATGGATTGATGTTTGGGTGGACAATGAGACTGGGCTATTGCGAAGACCTCTGGGCACCTGCCATAACAATGTTTTGACTAGTTATTGAGGCAGGCGGTGACTTGCCGCCCACTAGATGGGCCCCTGAAACTGCCGTCGTAAAGACGACCAGGAGCAACACCGGTGTGAGCGGCTCAGGGGTGTCGAGGACTGGTGTACGCGGTAGTGAAACAGTGAAACACTGTGGTTGCTTGTTGCGATTCAGAGTCCCCAGTGAGTCGGGGATGCTCCAGAGTGAATTGCGATTCTCGTTTGTAGCTTAGTGATAACAGCCACTGTGCCAACTCGCGTCTTATGTATGTACGATTCCTACTGTAATTTATTATGAAATAAACTAAACTATTGAAAATTTTTACTTATTGAATGACATCTTTAAGCTTGCACTAAAAAGAACCATTTTCCTTGTGTCTAATCTTATCTGATATTGAGTATAGAAAGCTGAAAGATTGCCTGTCAGCACTGCGAAGGATTGGGGTGAGGTTTTATGACTTCTATGTTCCAATAAGTGCACGAAACTTGCGGCTTGACGTCTGAATGTAAAATATGCCTTTTCAGTTATATCTCGGCCAAACAAAAGTGCCTAGACTATAGATCTTTTGGCGCTTGCTTGGGATTGGTTGACATACTTATCATAAGTGGGTAATAAAACTTCTATGCATCTGGCTATAACGACGAGTTATAATATAATTCTTTAGGAACGCAAATATGAATTTGACGTATGTATTCTGTAGCCGTTCCACGAGGACGTTACGTTCACGACTGCGTAAACTCGATCGCAGTTCATTTCTTAGCACTGATGTATTGGTGCGATGGAGAGGGAATATGATCAAATTAACACAGTCGTTAACGTAAATGTCAAATGCCAATTCGTAGTAGCCGTGCAGCTCTTGTAGGATGAGTTTCGTCAAAGTTGCATGTTAATTTTAAAAGAATCATTCAGCAGAACGAGAGAGCTTATAGCATAAGTCAATAACCATATTCAAATTTATAGCAATATATTTCCAGTCCACTAGTATGCCAATTTTGAGATTAGGTTGCCGAGCGAACATTAGGCTACTCAAGTAAGCCATACGTAAGTTAAAACTATATTGTAAAGAGCAGCAATACATTCATTGGAAGACCGTCTGGACGCCCTAGGTACCACTGGAGAGACGAAAACCTAAAAGATCTCAGCTAAATTGGCGCCTTCGACTGGACAGAAACGGCTTTGGACAGAGGAGCATGGCGGTCTTTGGTGTCGAAGGCCAGGATCCACTTCGAGTCGGGTCTTGGGTGTCGGAGGGCAAGATCCACTTAGGGTCGTCGCGCCACAGAAGTAAGTTAGGTACTTTTAATCCCCTGTTAACCTACTACAATGTTTAAAGCTACAGCCAGCTTGTCGGTTTCAGTTTCAACATTGTTTTAAGATTACTTATTCCGTTTACGAACTCAACGGCTGTTAAAAAACTCATGAAACTTAAATTACACAAACCCGTTAATTGGAATCCATTCGGGCACCGGAATGCGCGCAACGCTTTTAAAATATCCAAATTCTCAAATTGATGAATGCGGAGAGAATTCCGCATATCTTTAAAGTTCCACATTAATGAGAGTTTTTTCATTCACATTTAATATCAAAAGTAAACAAAGAGTGTTGTGAGCTTTGAGAAAGATTAAAAGATGCAAGTAAAAGGGAAATGTATAAAAAAGGTCGTTTTGTGATGCTTGAGAGCGCTGTGGTTAAATATTTGGGGCTTCTGGATATGTGGAGCTGTAAAGAGGCAAGTTTAATTCGGGAAAGTAAAGGAAAGACAAAAACGAGTATTAAAAATTCAATATACAGGTATAAGAGTCTTCAGACTCACTAGAACATATTTAACTACGAGTATAAAATAAGTTTTTGGCAATTCATTTTTGGTACAAGCTTTTATCGCTGAGACAACTATTACTCATATAGTTCTTAAAAACTCCATCGAACACAATAAGGTTGCGTTGTTTTATCATAGATTTCCTACGGCCACCTCCTGTCTGCATCATCAGATCAGCTCGATGGTACCATAATATTGCATTGTCACTCGACTATATGATGTAAGTCGAGTGTCAATGCAGTGCACATTTTTAGCTTCATTGGAAACCAGGAAGTGGGTCAAATTTAACTAGCAAGATTTGACCCGTATAAACATGATACATTGCAAGTTAAATAAAAGCTTGTAATTACTCCCGTGAGACCCGAACATATTAAAATTATTTTAAAACGATCGTTCATCGACCAGTAGAGGAGGGTCCTTGCTCCTTGTAGAACATCCTCGAAAATTGGATAGAAACAGCGTTTAATCACTAGAACATATTTACTTGCACAGCACAAATTTTGTTTGTCGCAAAAAGGATGTAGACAGACATGCAGCAAATGCAGTAAGTTATTGAGAATATATACCCAGCATCAGCATTTAAACCTGGTCAGTAGCACATTCTGCACATTGCTATAGACTCGACTGGACTGCTATAAAGACTCTAAAGTACAGGTTTACCAGTTCCGATTTTTTTTTCGAAAAGTTCTTAGAAATTTCAGGATAATTTCGTAAGAAATGGAATATTTTGATTCCCATACAAAACCGTGTGAAGTTTTCGAAATTTTACTACCTATGTGGGACTTTTTAGAATATATATTTTTCGACAGCAAAACAGTACTAGACTCGACCTAAAGTAACCTAATCTGTATATGTCAGAGAGCAACAGATGTTAAACGGTGTATTCGATATTGTATGTTTTAACATTAAATGTGTTTTCATTTGTAGGGCACACAATTAATTGTCGTTATCATGAACAAATGTTTTGATTATTAAATCAGTATTAATTACGAAAACAAATTGTAAGTCAACTTCGATTTTACACTGGGTGATTTTGGGGTCATACTGAATACGGTTTCTCACGGCACCGATATGAAAATCGTGAATTTTTTTACCCCTGACCATACATTTTTACGTTTCGGCTACTTCAGGCCCTCCAGGTGTCCGTTAGATTTTTTTTTGCGATTTTGTGGCCAGTACCATGGGAACCTTGTTCAATATGGCTACCTTAATACATTTTTGACTTTCAGGATCAGTAGCCCATAATCCTCCAGTATTGTTCTACTTAATAACGACACAATATCTCGATTCTCAGCATTACATTTGTCATTGTTTCTACACAGTATTAAGAACATTCGCAACGAATTTTAAACCGCGAACCATTTTCATTGACGCTCGTGTTTTTTAATTAGACATGTAAAGAAAGAAAAGGGCACCAGACTGGAGGCCGGTTTTGTTCCCACAATTTGATAAGGTTTCGATGTTATTTTAATACTACCTTGAGCCGTGTCATCAGGAGGCCTAACAAGAATGACAATTTGATAGATAAACCCCAACCAAAACTTAAAATAATGTAAGGCCAGGTGGGGTAAATTTAAGACACGGGTAAAAATAAAACTAAGATTTTAACACTCAAAAACTTATTGCTTTACTGCTATTACATTTAAAAGAAGTCTTTACTCAAGGAGTGTTAACCAATTACTTTTATTTTTACCTTTGTCTAATATTTACCCCACCTCACCTGACCCTATAGAAATAGTCACTTAACTTTTCCTTGCATCTATCTCGCCAATCGAATAGAAAAAAATTATCGAGACGACATATTTTTTTTCTATTCGATTGGCGTTGTCGATGTACTTTTGTCATCTTGGCTAGGCCCCCAGGCATCTCATACGCACTAATAAATGCCAGCAAGATGCCTGACGAGATGACTCCTGACCTAATTTCATTTCGTAAGCACCAGTGTTAGTGGGTTATTCCCACCAGTTACTACCAAGTTATTACCAGTGGTTATAACTGAGATTTTTACCTCAACATTCATCACTAGTGAACAATGAGAAATGAAATTCTACTAGTTACCACCAAAGAGAGATAGTGATTTATATTTTTCTACATTTTTCTACCAGTGAAAAAATAAAAACTCAGTTGTTACCACTAGTAAGAACTTGGTGGTAAACTCCTGAAATAACCCGCGTCAGCGGCTCAAGCTGATTGGTCCACTCACGGTGCCTCAAAGTCCCATCAAAACAAGATGAAAACCATATCAAATCAGAATCGTCCTCATGGTCCCTGGTAACGAGCTTCTTTCATGTCGTATAAGGCTCAGATAAAATAGTACTCAGGCTTTTTACTTGTCATGTCCTCATAATTTTACTTTTCCTTTCTTAATTCTGATGTTGTACTACGTTATAAATGTATAACTAAATAATCTTACCTTCTAATATTTATTATTCTGGAACTTTTTTGTCTACGCAGTATAGTCGTTTGTGAAAGGGTAACGTACCTGGAAAGAAATAAAATACATTTAAAAAAATACACGAATACAGCGCTTTATTATAAGATTGTTTGTATAATAAGAACCACAAATTAGTTGTAAGGACAGATTTCGAAGGCAAATATACAGATAGAATAAGTTACACAGCTGTCTAAATTAATATGATTCACTGCCTTCCATTCTTTGGTTCCCTCTAGGACAGGGGTCACCAATTAGTTCCTTCAGGGGTCTAGTTCTTAGAATAAAATGACCATCGCGGACCGTTTCTACGAGTACTTAAGTTTATTAAATAAACAAAAAAAGAAAATTAGGTTGACGATCCGGACCCGGACCGCTGTCCGCCATTTGGTGACGCCTGCTCTAGGGCATTGTATTTTTAAAAAAATACGACTTGTCTGGCTTAGTGGGTAGTGACACTAGTGACCCTGCCTATGAAGTCGATGGTCCCGGGTTCGAATCCCGGTAAGGGGATTTGTGTGAGAGATATATAAATATGTATTTATCTATTTAAGTATGTGTATCGTCGCCTAGTACCCATAGTACAAGCTTCAGTGTTTGTGTTATTTGATTTTTGAGAAATAATTATAGGTACGGTCTTGCACTGTGTTTAAAATTGTTAATCACTAAACCCAACACATATGTAACTATAGGGAAAATTGAATAAGTACAAGTAATACGTATTTAATATAAGTAACGTGTCAATGATTATTCATGGAAGCATGTTGTTCTTAATTTATTAATTTTAACGTTTTGAACGCCAAGAACCCTTAAGTCGTCGTTACTAGTCGTGCCCACAGCGCCAAGGACAACTATAGGTGTCATGGCGGACGCTGTCAAAGTAACCGTTCACATTTTCAAGTAAGTTTCACATTAACTCGCATTTTTTGTTTATGACAAAGCGTTCAAAGGGTTAAAAATGCTCAAAACGTGACCAGAAATGATTAACAAAGTAGAATGAACTGAAATCATAAAACAAAATCAGAAAACAATGTGATTATAAATAAATTTGATATTGCATAGTCTATTATAAATTCATCATTATATTTTATCATTCATACGTTACTTAGTCCAAATACGAGGATATTAGACGACTGCTTCTCCATACAAACGTAGTCCTCATTTTCCTCCCTGTATATTGACATGATGGAAAATGATTTTACACAATTTATTCTATATTGACCATGGCTATGCACCTTCGTTTGAAGTTTTTTCGATTTGTTTTATTGTAATAAAAGTTAGAAGCAAAAACACACTGCATAAAAATTTCTCCTATCTCCCATAATAATTAAAAAATCGGAAATAAACAGTTGTGGTTAATATACATCAAATACGTAAAAATATCTTTAATAATGTTTATATCCAGATAAGTATGGACTACGTTTAAATGGAGACGCTGTCACGTGACTTCGTGCCCTTTCGTCTTAAGCCATACAAACAATACAAACAACTCATAAATTCATTTGAACTTCCATGCAACTTAAGCAATGTAAAATCTACGCAACATTCAATCGGCAAAAAATTTGCTGGCACTCATATTGTCAATTGTTTTACCGTTATTGATTAAAAATTCATTCAACATCACAATATTTGTAACAAAAACAAAACACGGCGAAACAAATGACAGTGACCTAACCACGATATGGGCCAAGCAAAATTAAAACATTCGTCAAAGTTGTAAGAGCGTCCACACATCACCTATTTGCCGAGTCTACAAACAAAAGAGACAAGTCACAAAAGAAAATATTTCAAATGTGGAATGAAAACGACCGTTGCAAAGTTCGTATTTGGAATGCATTTGTGCAGACATAATGCTGTTCACTTGCGTATGCGATTTTCGCCTAGACAAAGAATGAAATTGTCCAAAGGCTGACCTAGATGTACGGCGTTCAGCCATTGTAGCTCAATCTCATTACACGGCTTGCATTTTTAGGATTCCGCGCGTTACCTAGCTTCGCGATTAGTTTCATAACATACTCGTATAGAACCGACTCCGTTCTTCGTTACATGTTGCATTGTCTTTTTAATACCACAAACAAGCATACGGCCCGACTGATGGTAATCGATCACCATGGCAGTTGCGACCTCGATTTCGGCCTGTAACTTCAGGGGTGTTAGATTCGCGTTGCGACCCTTTAAAAACCGGTACATTGAAAAACGCCTTACTGTAGTCCCTCAAGAAAGCTTCAGCAGGGAGCTCATTCCACAGCCTGAGCGTCCGCGAGAAGAAATTCCATAGGTGGTATGTTCAACACTGTGTTGATAAAACATTCTAAATCATCAGATAATTCGAATCCATGTTTATAGCGCTTAAAAACGAACTTTAAGATGCAAAAATTTCAGAAAATCTCTTTTCCAACCGAGTGCCTTCATAACGCAGACAAAGTTATAAATCGAGTTGCTACGAATGGAAATTCTAATTCAGTAAGCTGAAAGAAACGAGGTTTTTATATATTTACATTTGACTGAGTTATCAACGAAGTTTACACTACTTTAAAATGTGTTGAACCATCTTATAGTATAAAAAAACCATAGTATCCTTGAGTGATTTTAATCAATCTTCTTACAACTTTCGGCCCGATTCGCAGAATGAAATACGATATAAGATAAGTTCTCATTTAGATATTGTTTGTATGTCGTATAATTGACAGAAGCAGCTTGATTCGGGCAACCAATGTCACCTTGACGTTAGAAATATCGTAGATAGATCTTATTGGGATCACAGCGAAATCGAAATAAACGTCAATTTTGACATGTCGTTTAGTTATCGATCCTTTAAACATAACATAATTTCCCGATCAAGATCTTAATCGTGTCTTAATCATTCTTCGAATAGGGCCATTTGATATATTTTGCTAGATACTGAGTCTAGTAATCTCAAAAGGGGCACATACACTGCCTCATATGTTTAAACCACGGTACCTGCTTAAAAGCAAACTAAACGCCTTATACGGTTTTAGTACCAGCTGCGCCCATTGTCTGGGTGATGTCATAAAGCCGGCTATTCTTGCGGTTAAACCAGTCACATGACACCTCATTTACCAGGGTTTACCCATATCACTATAATACAGTACCTACGATTATATGTAACTAACAAAACTCAACAAATTATTCAAACTCGTCATTTAAAAAAAATCCAAAACCTAATCGATAATTAATCTATATAACTATCGAACCTGCTCATCAAATTTCACCAAATCGGTTGAGAAAGGTTACCTGCAGACGAGAACATCCAAACATACGAAATAATTTTCTTCCAAGCTGAAACGGGACCTTCGCTTTCGTTCGGTTAATAATAAATTAGTAAGGTGTACCTCAAGGTACACGTCAATACCTTAAGCCCTCCTTTTTTAGAATGAAGCATTTCCTTAACTCGAACATCTCATAAATCAAAGGCATGACCGGGGACATTGTTTATGTCGTTGCCCGCATGTTTACGCGGTAAACAGAGTATAAACAAACAATCCGGACAGCAAAACTTGGGCGTCTCCGCGGGCCTGGAGGCCTAATTAACAGGAGGCTATTGACTGGGCGTGGGTGTATAGGAATTGACGTTGCTGTAGATAAGGAAACGTGAGACAAAACACAGCGGTCGGGTTAGTTCTGGGAAGAAAACTTTTAGTATCAGGTTACAAAAGAGTACAAGGGTCTACGACAAACGTAGGAGGATCATACTGACACAGTTGGACAAGTAAATTTGTTACCTTCCTAATCTATAAATACCATTCCTATTTTACATTACAAAATTACAATACAAAAAATCAGCTTTGTAACTTTCGTGTATACGCGCCTTTTCAAAGCAAATCGCCATTTCTTTTTGCTTTTTATGTTTTTAAAATGTGTCGGTTTTGTAAAAAAAAATCCAGTTTTAAACCAAGCCGCTATGCCAAGTGTACTAACGTAATACAACATTCCACTGACCGCTGGCCTATTGTTTGGCTTTGTTTGCTCTTCCTGTCCATTTTTTAACTTTGAATTTACGCTTTTATTCGAAACTACAGTTTGTATCGTTACGCATTCTGCCACATCGCACCCTTCAACTTTGTTATTAATTTAGCTTGCTGCCGCTTCAAACGTGTTGGAAACAAGAATTTTTCGTTAGAATTTTCCAATATCATTCCCCGTAATGGGATTCGATCGGTTTAAATCCGATCATCAATATTCCGGATACCAGTCAGTGGTGTAATTTCTCATTTTCGGAGCAGCAAGTCGCGTCGGGAAATTATGTTTTCCCCTAACACAACTAAGCGTGAAATTTAGTTAGCGAACTCCATTCCTCGAGGTCCCTGGCGCGTAAAAATCAAAGTTGTTTATCTGTTTTTGACAGGAAAAAAACAAAAGGGTCCAACTTGACCAGAAGTCAAGTATCAATGCGGGATCTTTTTCGAGAATAGGAGACAATCGGATTTGCAAAAGCGTTTCTTTCCGTTATCCTTTCCTGTTTACGGAAAAATATATGCGCTTGTTTATATGCAGGATATTATTAACATAAATCATCTCACGCCTCTTGCGACGTCATGTCGTAAAAGTGGCATAATTTCAAATTTTGCTTACGTTTTTTATAAATGCTGTTTACGGCCTCGTATTTTGCGAAGTGGCGCTGGGGCGTTGCTGAAATTGCCTTTCAAAGCATTACCACATTTAAACTTGAAGTTAATGCAGTACCATATTTATAAATAAATAAATAAATATTATAGGACATTATTACACAAATTGACTAAGTCCCACAGTAAGCTCAATAAGGCTTGTGTTGAGGGTACTTAGACGACGATATATATAATATATAAATATTTAGAAATACTTAAATACATAGAAAACACCCATGACTCAGGAACAAATATCCATGCTCATCACACAAGTCCAAACCGGTCGTCGAACGATTTAAGATAATACAAAAAGTAATCATTTGCAAAGATCGAAATTTTGAAGACATTTTTTTTACTGTCATAGTGCATTTTGATTTATCGACTTTACAAACGGATCGATATTTTTTGTGATTAATTCATTACTTGTGTAATGAGAACTTAGAATCAAAGCAATATAGATACTATAATTTCGTTGTAAGAAGGTGTATATATTAGGTTTATTCGCAATGTTACAAAAGGGCAAAGGCCAATTTTTTCCCCGAGGTTTCAGTTAACTTTGAGTGAGAACTTGAGAAGTTAAAAATGGAGTTGGAATAGCGCCAGTTGCAAAATGATAGAAACGAAACGAAGCCTTAAAACTGAATACTTCTATTTTCCAATGGAAGCCAGTGAAAATCATACAAATATGAACAGACTCTGCAGTACCTATCGACAGTACACGTGTCACAATCTCAAAGTAATGCGACGCAAGAAAAGGGACCAAGGAAAACCGTAAAGAGCTTTGAGGTGTGCTGGGGTTATTCCGTAAACCAGGTAACCCCAGAAATTAAATTACGCGTTACGGACTAGCAGCTGTAAGCATTTTTTGTTACATGTGCACTTTGACACGTACAGGGAGCTGCAGAGAAAAGTGAACCACCTGCACAGAAGAAGTTTATATACAAAGGTGTTAAGCGAAATTGCTGACTGTACTTTTAATGTAAGAGTAAGAGCCATTCATTCTGGCTTAGGAATTATCCTGTTTATCCCGTTTAAGGAATAATCGGATTAACACGGGTATTTTCTAAATCTAGTTATAATTTTAAACAGTAGGTATTTTCAATAATGATCAAACAATAATTATATTCAATTATACAATAACGGTATCAGTTTTATGGTAAAAAAACATAACGTGACTTTAGAGCCCCATCATGAACGTTACACGAATTTCAACTCGCCCAATAACCTTTCAGGATAACCCGAATACACCTTATATGCTCTTAAAATAACGGAAAAGCAGAACACGACAGCTATCAAGTGAAAGATTGAAAAGATGAGAGAATCAAATACCGCGCTCGAGTGGGTTGAACGGAAATATGATTAAAATTTACACATGGAGGATTGCATTAGACAATTATTTAACAAGATCATTACGGGTAAGTATGGCATAGGGTTAAGTGTGGCTGACCTTCACATCATTGATTCAATTAAAGAGCTGGGCTCTGGTCGATGCAGCTTGATGAAGTTGTCTTCACCTTGGTCGATCCGAAGCCAGCCTTTTAGTGTCCAGGCCGCGTAGCCAACGTTACAATCGTTAACACTCCGTCCTACGCTATCACTCCTCCATATTAGTGCGACTGTGACAGTTGGGTTTCGTTCGCCACGGAGCGTTAACTATATGCACGTTGGCTACGCGGGCAGGTACGACACGGCCCTTCACATTGGGGCCTTTTTACTCATTGATAAATATTTTTTGCGAGTTCATGTTCATACATTTGCTACTCGCGCTTAGTGGTAAATGTATGAACTCTCAATAAACACTATAATCAATGTGTGAACAGGCCCACTGGAGGGCCAGCCACACTCACTTACCCGTATTGACCTTAATTATGTACTCACGTATGAGGGTAATTCCACGAGACTGTAACATCAGTTACCAATTTTTTCGTGTGTTCTTACATTAATTAAGCAAATTTAAGTATTCATATCTACCTGTAGGGCTACGCCAGACATACAGACGCTTAAATTTGCTAAATTAAAGTAAGAACACACAAAAGAATTGGTAACTGACGTTACAGTCTCGTGAAATTACCCATGATAGCTGATTTAACCTCTTATGTGTGTATGATAAGGATTCTGATCGAATTTTTGGTCATCTTTTTGCATTTTTCCGAAAACCTATTTTTTCTGCTCTAATATAAGATGGGGTAAGAATAACATAGTTAATTTTGCCAGAGGCAAGACAAACACTATGATGGATTACACAAGTGTTATTCTTGGCCCGGTGTTCTTCTTACCCTATCTCACCTTAAACAGCAGAACCGAGATTTTAAGACCGTTGGGGGTCAATGACATGTGTTTAATCAATAAAACTTTAGAAGTCGAGTCATTTTCTTATAAATATATTCACAGACGGAGATGGCGGGACGACCTGGACGCATATCTTAACGACTGGCCGGAGATTGCTCAAAACCGAGACGAATGGAAATCGAGGGGGGTGGTCTTTGCCCATAAATATTACATAAATTTAAAATACCCCATACCAAAATACCCAATAAACCGCATTGATATCAGTTCATCTGTTTGAGAGCTACGATGCCACACTATATATAACTGGGTAAATACGTAAGAAGTAACAGCAACGTACTGAACCGATCATTGGCGAACCTAACGTCTTTATAATAAGGTGTATATTCAATTAACAGAGTGGTCGGCCCTGTTCACTGAAAAAATAGCCAAATGTCGACTGGGACCACTCGGGAAGTAATTAAAGGAAACTGAATAAATTAACAGCATAGTGCGGCATGAGTGAGTGCGACTGCGAAAATGGGTCACTGTATGTTATATTTTCACCAAACAATTACCTCTTCAGTGTGCTCTTGTCCGTTTCAAGTTCAACTCTCAAATCACAACCAACAAAACCGCTATTCAGAGCAAAATTTCCAACTTTTGGTTTTTTTAACCTTTTTTTATCTAAATATCACAAGTAAACTGTGATTTTAGTTTCTGGGATATATAGAATCTAACCAAGATGAGATGGCAGCGATATTGATAGCACAGATGGTGTCAAATAAACGCCATAATTTGATAGAAGTTTGACATTTAAAATAACCCTATCAAAATTGCTGCCAACTTATCCTGGTAAGTGTTAAAGTTAGTAAAATTGTTAATTTCCGCTATGTAAAGATTGCACCGCCCGTTTTTTACGTTTACGTGAGTCTTTATTTTTGTTTTTTTATCTATCGACATTTGCAATAAAGAGTGTTCGCATTGTATTGTATTGGTCCGGTTATACGGGTTTTCCCTACATGTAACTAACTATGTAACTATTTGCAAAGCCCGCAGCTTTTTTTGCAAACAGTCTCTGCTAGAGTTTGAGGCAATCACAGCCATTGAAGCACAATACGTCGTTGCTACGTTTGCGGCACGAGGATTGTTAATTAACAAAAACCGGCCAAGTGCGAGTCGGACTCGCGCACCGAGGGTTCCGTACAAAACTGTAAGTATATAAGTAAAAGTTCACCCATCACGACAATCGAGTCATATCAATTATTAATAACATTGTTATTATATGATGTAACTAAAAATTTACGGTTTTCGCAATTTTTCCTTTATCTGCGCTATAAGACGTTGCTTCGTACCAAATTTCAAGATTCTGTGAGTTCACGGGAAGTACCCTGTAGGTTTCGATTCCCTTTTGAGTGTCGAAAATTGGCGGCATAAACGGCTGTATCTTTTGATTGCGTTGGTTTAGAAGTTTCATTTTTTCACAGCTCTAAGGGACAGTAGACTTGAGTATTTGATATAAATTCCAGCTTGATACGCTGACGCGTTCCTGGGAAAAGGGTCTTGACCGACAGACAGACGCACGGAAAACAAAGTGATGAAAGTGATCCTATAAGGGTTCCGTTTTTTCCTTTCGAGGTACGAAACCCTAAAAATACAACCAACTGTACGTGTACAGTTGCCGGCATAATACTCATAATTAAAGGAAAAGTCCAGACTCAAGGTTTGCCAAAGAGCAATGGATCACAGCATACTGAGTGTTCGCAGAACCGACACATTCTTGTCTAGCGCAGGTGTTTTTTTTTTAAATATTTTGTTTTATTACTAAACCAAATATCATAGAGTATGTAGTAGTCAATGCTGAAAGTGTCACATATTTTTTGAAAATATATGTGATCCGAAACTAGTAAATGCTTTTGTATCAACTAAATGGTGACATCAGTTTATGGCACAAATATGAACTACGAAATGGGTCAAATGGCATTACCATCTTCCTCGCGTTGTTCCGTTTTCGCCCCGACTCGTGGGAGACTGGAGTACGCCTTGTAATCCCAAGAATTGGCGTAGACACTAGTTTTTACGAATGTGACTGTCATCTAACCTTCCAAAACAGAAGGGAAACAAGGCCTTGTTGAAATTAGTCCGGTTTCCTCACAAGGTTTCTCTTCAGCGAAAAGCAACTGGTAAATATCAGATGGGTAGCAACTAGCCCTTATTGAAAATTTATTAGTCAAGTAAGTAATGTTAAAATCTTATTTACCTTTAGCTTTAAGTTTATTTGTTTTGTATTCATTTGTTACTAACAATTACGAAGTTTATTCTTCGAAATAAAGATATTTAATTCATTTTTTATTTATTATATCGTACAAAAGTTCCGAAAAACACATTGGTCGATATGAGCCGGGATTTGAACCCGCGATTTCCGGATTGAAAGTCGGGCACGTTTACCGCTAGGCAAGCGCTTTTTCAAATTTTAAGAATATTATCAATTGTTACCTTTTCATTCTCAAATGGCATTAAACCCAATAATAGGGCAAAATATTTACCTGCGGCGACTGTACCCAGTAAATTCCAATTAGGCGCCTGCTACACCGCCGCAATCCCACCGTATACATATTGCGGGTGATTCATTAACAAGAGAATAAAAACACCTGTAGAACACATTGGGGGATTTTAGGGGTATCTTTGTCATTTCATCCGGTATGACGGTAAATCAACTTTTTCTACCTACTTGTTGCCATGGTTACGGTCTCGTCGGTCACCCTTACAACCCAGATTTTAGTATTTAAATTAAACAAACATGCATTTTTATGGTATTTATAAGCTCTTTCCATGATGAGCTGCTAACATTTTCTTCTAACAAACTGCGCTTCTGTTGCTGCTGTCCCCTGGCTGACGGGATAGAATAATAACAATAAACAGTTGATCCACCCATGAACTTGACGAAGGAGGCACATTAAATTTTAACTTCATTATACAGCCTTTTTTCTACAATTGAAAATCAAACGCTGTAAATACAACTAAATTTGTTGACTTTTGATTTTTCCTCGGTGGGTTTAAATCTCTGGACTGATGACGAGCAGAAAGACAAGCAGATATAGGGAACGTGTATAAGGTCCACTTTTTGCCTACGGGCCCCTAAACATAGAGAGATTAAGCATTTAGGTACCACAGTCAGAAAGCTACATTTTAGGAGGAACTTTGTAGAGTCAGACCAAGCCAACTCTATAGGGTCAGTGTGCGAGGGTCTGCCATCTTATGGCCTGGTTCGGAAACATAGACATGTACATTGACACTTCACGTCAAAGCAAGTGCTGCCATCTTGTGGGCTACATTGAAAGCATAAACTTCACATTTAAACTTCGTGCCAAAAATCTGACGTCTCCTGTGCTGCCCCCTACAGTTTATCCACGCTCCTTATATGGACTATTCAACAACAAAGTGAGGACTTGTCATCATAAATGTCAAATTTCTAAAAAAATATCCAAATAGGGAACAAATCAAATTATTTAATGATTTTTTTAAATATTATGTTTATAATGGCATTCCCTCAGTTTTTTATAATAAAATCGGTGCAAAGTTAGCTTAGACGGACTCTAACCGTTCTATGTCATCTTGTAAACACAGCATATACATCGTGGGCCAATTAAACCAGACAGATTTTAACCACGCATTCCTGTGGTCATAAAGAGCAAAAATTGTCATACGAGTTTTGGCCAAAAAATATTTGTTTTTACGTTTTCTGCACACGACACGTCATTTATTTTTACACCTTGGTGAAAAAAAACATTACAACGAATAAGTAAAGTTTTATTTTAATGTACAGATAAAAAATGCGAGTTTACATTAATACTTTTATGTTTGTCAGTAGGTATGGCTACACCAAGTCACACAGTGGCAGCATTACAGCTAAAAACGCGCTTTTCACTAAGTTATAATTATAACAGAAGTAAATTTTCACATAAATTGTCATTATCTCTAATACAAAACCGATTTCAGGAAACTTTGACATTTTAGTCTCTAAATGCGGTCAAGAATAGACCTTTAAAAATCTGTCGGGTTTAATTGGCCCGCGGTGTATACATATTAATCTATGTTTCATCTTTGAAACACTATGAATGAATGAACTATGATAGATGCCTCGATCGATCACTACCGAATACACAATACGCTTTCAGCTTCAGCCACGAGCGACTTTTAACTCTATCATCATCAGCATAAGGTTTATTATTGTATACCATATCCATAAAGATGTACAGGGTATGAAAAGCTATGAACGGTCGGAAATGATATTAGAACCGTGTCCGGAGTGGGAAAGGCTTCTTGGGAGGAAAGGTCAAATGATATTTGAGTCTTTGACACGTCTCACTGAGAATAAATTACTTTAACGAACACGTGTAACGCATATTTTTTGTACAACTTAGGTAATGTTGGTTAAAACTTGAGCCCTTTGCGTCCACTGATTTAAAGAAGAAAGTGGACGACCGTCCCGAAACCGCTTTTCTATACAAACGCAGTCCCCATTTTCCTCTCTGGATATTAACATCATTGAAAATATTTTGACACAATTCCCCTATGTAAAAGGAGGCTGGCTCAACTGGACTCGGCTGGAAAGAGCTGGAAGTAGCCGCCCAGGATCGTACCAAATGGAAAATTCTTCTGCGAGCCCTATGTCCCTAAAGAGGGATAACATGTTACATCATCATCATCATCATCATAAAAGTTAGGGGCATTTACAATTGGTTTACGGATCCAACAACATAG
Source organism: Cydia pomonella (assembly GCF_033807575.1). Taxonomy (NCBI): domain Eukaryota; kingdom Metazoa; phylum Arthropoda; class Insecta; order Lepidoptera; family Tortricidae; genus Cydia; species Cydia pomonella. Next base: position 17,874,989 of record NC_084717.1, on the reverse strand, counting down.
CTATGGTTAATGCACACCTGTAAAAGTATTTCTCACAATGTTAATATTTGACGACCGGTTTGGCCTAGTGGGTAGTGACCCTGCCTACGAAGCTGATGGTCCCGAGTTCAAATCCTGGTAAGGGCATTTATTCGTGTGATGAGTATGGATATTTGTTCCTGAGTCATGGGTGTTTTCTATGTATTTAAGTATTTATAAATATTTATATATTATATATATCGTTGTCTAAGTACCCTCAATACAAGTCTTATTGAGCTTACTGTGGGACTTGGTCAATTTGTGTAATAATGTCCTATAATATTTGTTATTTATTATTTATTATTATTAATATACAGAGAGGAAAATTTGATTTATTACCTGGAGGGCGATTTTTGAATTTCGATTGCTCTATTTCTTGTTCTTCCTTTAATAATATACCTAATCCACTACAAGGCATTTTAAATTCTACTAATAGAATTGAAAACTAGTGGTCGATACGAGTACCACTAGATTCCCAATTTCTATCGCTTGTATTTCAAAAATAACAGTTCGCCGTTTTCCACCGATTTTCGAGTGACGAAACGAATTCGACTGCTCGAAATTCAAAAATTGCCCCGCAGCAGGCTGCGTAGCCAACAGGCAAATCGCTTAGGTATAGTCGTTAGCTTTGTAGCTGGCCCGGAGCGGCTAATCTTTTGTCTATTGTTAACTAAAACCGCGTGTAATTGGCATCAGAGCGCGGACTTAGTCCAACGCTCAAAAAACCAGTGTAGATGCGCTCTCCGATAACGCGCCTTTGTTCCGCATATCGAGGACACATTTTAGACTTGGTTCGGTAGCGTTCGACTCGCCGGCACTCGGTAACCGTAGAGGGACCACACAAGAAATCGCAAATATATTTTTTTCCATTTGTTCATTTTGAATTTTATTACAATTACCATAGGAATTGTAATTCAATAACCGGTTAAAGTGACTGGACCATTTTTTAAGCAGGTAGTGGCGCGCGCGGTTTTAGTTAACAACAAACAAAGGATTAGCCGCTAGGGGCCAGCTACAAAGCTAACGACTATACGCACCGTGGCGATTGAAACGCAACTGTCACTGTCGCACTAATATGGAAGAGTGATAGAGACAAAGCGTTTTTAAAAAATTTTTTTTTATATAGATCGTGACAAGTCTCTAAGCTCATCAAACTTTACGCTTATCAACCGTTTTTCGCTCTCTTAATTTATTGCAGCCAATACACAACCTTATACTGTCAAAGTTAAAGTAGCTTTTGCAGGCGCAGAATTTTAGAGAAATAAGAGTTTTTAACGTATATATTCCGAAGCAGAGGGCCTACCGCGAAAACCCAAAGTCGCAAATTGCGGATATTTTTCTCTTTTACTCCAATGAAGGCGTAATTAGTGTGACAGAGAAAGATTTCTATTTTCGCAGTTATAGCCCAGATTTCATACTCGTTGGATATCTGTCTGTGGGAAAAAACGTTTGAGAGATATATAGGTAGATAACTACGTGCCGTCTTGTGAATGTTTTTGTGAGATGCCGATCAAGTTTAGTACAACGGTTAATAGAGAATTTGGACTAAAAAGTCATAAACAATCTCAAGTTCCATAACTTAAAACAAGAATTGTATTTACACTAAGTATTATTATTAATTTACATATAAATCGGATTATTTTTATAGCTGTGGTAATAAATAATAATTATTTTATAAAATAAGTATTATTATGTTTAGACAATCACAACGCAATAATCAATAACTCTTTAACGAATTAGTATTTTTTGACGATTGCGCCATGCGCGTTTTATTTTGCGCGTTTCGTTTTTTTCATCATAGTAAATTTCAAATAGCTTGGGTATCGTGACATATGTCATTCCAGTATAATTTTGCGAGATTTTGCGTTTTGGAACAAACATGGAACGCTCTAATGTGACTTGCGAAGCCAATCTTGGTTTTGAAAATGCGAATACATGGTGTGCAATGAAGCTAGCCGGCTGGGTTGTAGGCATAGGTATACGAGGGCTTCGGTTGCGTCTTACGGAGATGGCGCTTAGCGTCCAGGTCTTCTAGGCGCCACTGCTCGAATCCATAGAAACGTAGTTACGCTCTCATTTTTAAACGACTAGCTAGATTGCTCTGAAACTTTGTACTTACAATAAGATGAGGAATATCTCTCCCCGTAATTAGTTTATGTAGCTTCTCAAATTCCTATTTTTTATTTAAACCATACCTAAGTATCTATGTATTAATCATTTCTAGATATTGATTTAACCAAAGAATGTCGTTGAAGGTATAAAAACGTTTTAGTAAACATTTCTATAAACGTTTAGTGTCGCTAGAAAATAGTCACGTTCGACCGAAAAGACTTGAATTGTGAAATAATATTTGTTTTTTGTCAAGACGTAGGCAAACATTGTATATACGTCCCACTACTAACACGCCTACTCTATATCCTACTCTGCATGAGAGGGCTTCGGCTATAGTCCCCTCAATGCGGTTTAGGGTCACCATACATTAGCGTCTTTTGAGCGTCGGCGTCTAGTCAGCGCTATGGAAAATGGAGTCGCTGCGCAGTTGCGCCAACGTTGCGTCGAGTAGCAGCCAATAGAGTTGACTAGACGCCCTTAGGGACTATACACAATATACACACACACCTTTGAAATTCTTCGCAGATGTATAGTATGTACATGCAGGTTGTAACGATGTTTTCCTTCACCGAAAAGCTAGTGGTACTTAAATATCAAATGATATTCCGTACATAAGAGTTCCGAAAAACGTATTGGTACAGTCAGCGTCAAATACTTTGTAGCAGTCAAATTGGCCAAATAGTTCGGTAAACCATACTAAATATATGGTGTACCGAACTATTTTGCTACTTTGGTTGCTACAAAGTATTTGACGCTGACTGTACGAGCCAGGATTTTAACCCGCGACTTCCGGATTGGTCGGACGTCAGATCCAGTCGGCCATCGCTTCCAAACCTAGATTGTCTATAATACATAGTTTTTACTCCTAACTGTATTATTTTACGTACTTGAAAATAGACAAAACTCGGACAAAAAATCTAACAAAGAACCTTGCGTCAACATAAATCTAGATCAAGAATCTAGTTCAAGTTGCCGATTAAGATTACCTTAAAAGGTTAACTGTTGGATTTTCTGTATTTAAAAAGGACTAGTCGCATGCGACTTCATTTAACTCACGCAACGATGGTTCCGTATAAACTTTTAATTATTTCGGCAAACCATAAACGAAAGACTGACCAGAAGTATAAAAATATACTTACGTACAGCGCCATCTATCTGCAAATGGGATCACTAATTTGCGCGACCTAATGTATGTGTCGAGGCGGGGCCTATTTCTATGGTAGTAGACTAATATTATTGCTCTACGAACTGTCAAGTCGTATGGGTTACCATGGCTACACACTAATAATATCGTTCGAGAAATTATGAACTCTAAGATCTGACCACGACATACATTATGCTTTCTGACCTAATCAAACCCTCTGACCTAATTCTTTGACTACATTTTTTTTGAAGTGCTACGTCTTCTGTTTTTCATGATTTCATGTCTAAGCTCCACTAACCTGATATTTCTTGATAGACTCCATCTGCTCTTTAGTGACATCATGTGCTGGCGGCCGCGGGGGTGCGTCGCGGGGCGCCTCCCGCGGGGGGATGGCGGGGGCGGCTGTCTTCGCGGTGCCGTTCACCTGCTGCCGGAAAATATACCGTGAGATAGTCGAGTAAGGTTGAGTTTTGATTGGTAGATGCAATCATTTAATAAATGTCTATGCAGTCAGCATCAAAAATGATCATATTGATCTTAAGAAATCCCAAAGAGAATTTGAAATAGAGGTGTATTGTAAAAGAAAACTTTGTAGCCACTTAAATTTACTGCCATCTTTCGACACACGATTAAAACTTTTAGAACGCCATTTGACTTTGATCCTTATTCTCTCACTGATATGTGTTAAATTTGTTAAATTTCAAAAAGTGGCGCCATCTTACCGGGCACAACCTAAAGTTTATGGCGCCATCGCTCGAAACGATGTTGCCATACCTTTGGCCTTTGATCTATTAGATAGCGCCACTTTTGGATATTTTAAAAAGTTAACACATCTCAGTAAAATAATAAGGATCAAAGTCAAATGGCGTTCAAAAAGTTTTAATCATGTGTCGAAAGATGGCAGTAAATTTACTGTGGCTACAAAGTTTTCTTTGACAATCCACCTCTATTTCAAATTCTCTTTAGAAATACTAACTTTTGCTTACGTCAGTGGTCGGAAAATTCTCATCGTGCAGAAAGTGTGGAATTTTTTTAACGACAATAAAATTTTCACAGAATCAGAAATGCAATGGAGTATAGCAAATGTCAATCAATGGTCGACGTTGGCAAACTTCAGGGGCCCTTTTTTAATTTCTAGCGCTCGATTTCGTATGGCTCCCTTCAAAAATATCTCCCCTATTAGGCAAATTCTACTAGGTAATAGAATTGAAAACGAGTCGTCAATACCACTAGATTCCCAATTCCTATGGCTCGTATTACAAAAATAGCGAAATGCTTTGTTTTCCAGATTTTCGAGTGACGAAATGGAGCGCTCGAAATTCAAAACTGGCCAGGGCCATTTGCCAAGGACATTTTACGTCACCAGCCGGGCTAGTACATGATTGGCGCGACAGCATCTCGCGGCGAGATATGACTTCTCGTCTCTCTTTAATTAACATAGAAAAAGACGGTTAGTCTATCTCGCCGCGAGATAATATCGCGCCAATCATGTGCTGGTCCTACAGCTGCAAGATGAGAACATTAACTGCCAAGATTGTTTGGGGAAGATCTAACATAGCATAGTAACAGTGAACACTAAGGCCCTCATCACACGGCGCGTAAGCGTATCGTAATACGCGCGTAGAACGAGAGCCCTAAGAGCACGTACAACTTCAAACAAGTCCACACACGAAGGGTCGTCGTAGCGTAGCGTATGAGATTTCTGTCGTCAGTACGACAGGCGTAGCGTAATACACGCGTAATAAATAAAACTTCTGACATAATCAAACAAAAGAATCTTCATCTGATGAGAAAGTAAGATCATTGATACATCCGCCGAAGACATCTGACGCCGCGACTACATGATTTCAACTTATTAGATTTCACTTATAAAACTAAAACTATTACGCTTACGCAACGCCTACGCGACGCTTGGTGTCCAGAGCTCTACGCGTCTCGTACTCGTAACGTTTTTACGATACGCTTACGCTGACGCCTCGTGTGCTGATGCCTCAAGGTCACTTTCTGGTGGGGACTCCAGCAGCATTACTGATGCACAAATAATAAAATTACAAAATTAGTGACGGAGAAAACGTTATAATCCCGACAGTAAAGCGGCAACGACATCATCGCAATTAAGGGGGGCTAGCCAAGATAACACTCGTCGTCATACCGATAAACTTTGATTTTGTGTATTCATTTGGCGTTTCTCGATATACGATCATCATATTGACTAGGCCTCCAGTGACAGCATCATGGCAGAGTGACGTACTAACAGTAGTCACCATCAGAATGTTACCTTTAAAAGCTTTTTTTAACTAGCATAATCATGTCGCAAATCTTATCCTAATTAATAACTTGAGTGTTACAGCTTATGTTAGTTAAATACCCAAATTACAATAAAAATAAAATAAATTATAATAATCTCCATAATATAGTTCGTGTCATCCACGATGACGCGCAAATTTATCAAATCTAACCTTTAATACTCTGACAATACGAGACAAGGCACGCGTCTTCGTGAATGACACGATCCATAAAGGTTGCCCCGAAATAATTTGACAAAGATTCTTTACTATGCATATTGTTGATAATTAGAAGAATCGTTTCAATCGTTTGTGTATATATCGGCGGCTGATCGTAAGATCAGGCAGATCGTGAAATTCCTAGGCATATCGAAAAACGTGAAAATCTTTTTCTCGTTCCCTGAGTCGACGGGGACTATTTCTGGACAGTTTGCGCTTCGGGCATCTGCAGCAATCTAACGATCCTATTCTACCTGTCTATTAGTGTAACGTGACTACCGTCAAATCATTACACAGGAGCATTACGATCTGCCTGATCTTACGATCGGCCGCCGACTTATACCAGCCAAAGGAAAATATTTTGAAGATAAGACGTTTTATTACAGTTAAATGACTGAAGTGTTAATTTTTATTGTCATTCTGTAACAGATTTTTTGGCAATGAGTTTAGGGCCTCCTAGCGTATAAAAAACATCATTTCTCAGAGACGAGATAAAGCTGGTAGTTACGTAAGGAATGGCAATAAGAATGTACAATTTTTGAAAAAAATAAAATTAATTGTCCATTTATCCTAAGGTTAACCAGCCTTTATCGATATTGCAACCTAAGACCCTTTAATTTTTTTATTTAAAATAGAATACACGTAAGTCACTAATGAAGAAAAGTCTTCTCATTATATAGATGTTCTAGAATCTAAAGGGGCCCACTGATTACCAGTTCGCCGGACGATATCGGCCTGTCAGTTATTCGCAATAGTCAGCTTTTGCGAATAACTGACAGGCTGATATCGTCCGGCGAACTGGTAATCAGTGGACCCTTTAAAATCTAAGTTTTCATAACATAAATAAATTTTAAATATGCAAATAATTTTAAAAGAACCTTAACATTTATGAATTATATTTCATTTTAGTACCAATCTTAAAAATAAATATACTAAGAAGGTAGTATTTAGCCGAACCATTACCATACACTTTTTTAAACATGCTTACAAAATATTGTACTTAAATATTTTTACTTTAAAATTGTGATAAAATTAAGGTGCGCTACTTGATTATAAATTTAGATTTAAATATTTTAAATATTTGAACTCCAAACTTCTGAATCCGTTTTGCATAATCCCAAAAGCTGGATAAGATCTTACTTGTCTAAAAAGCCTTTTAAATGTGCCATTTTAAATACCTAAATATCAAGTTACTTAATTAGAAACTTTTATCCTTACTTCTTACTCTTCTCAGGGCGGTTACACACCAGCGTTTTATACGAGCGTACTCACGAGCGTGTAAGCTCCTATAGACCAATGTAGGGAAAAGTAATGCGCGTGTAAGCTCGTAAAAACCAAATGTCCAAACCGGCCAAAATTTCTGTCGTATTCTGGTGCCAAAATGGCCAAAACCAAAATAAACTATAAAGTTTTCATTGAATTCCGGGAACTCCGGGGTATGAGTAAGTACGTTTAAGGAAACTAAATGGCATGGTTAATTTAAAAAAAATCGTATTTTTTTTATACTACGCGGTGGCAAACAAGCATACGGCCCGCCCGATAGCAAGCAGTTTTATTATTAAAAAAATAAATTAAATGTTGCATATAGCGTTGCTGTACCACGGGCATTACAGTCAATTCAACGGTCAACCAAACAATTGAAAACTGTGACATATCAATGTCATTTCGAACATAAATCGTCCGAGATAGTACTTAAGTTTAGAAGCAAATTTGCACACTCGTACTAAACACTAATCAATATGTAAACAGGCCCTAAGGCAAGTGTATACGCTCGTACGAGTACGTACATAAGATAAAACTAAATTATTGATTATTTCCGAAATGGAGTTAATTAGAATACCGGTGTGTTTGAGAAAGTTACTTAATTTAAGCTCAGGAATGCATCCTTCAAATTAACGGAAATAAAAAAAAACACGGTGTATGATCACAATCGTTTTGTCCAGCCTGGAACTAATAGTACCTACGAGTACAATATGTATTATGTATGGAAAGTTACAACTTCAGACGGATTGCGGCGCTCAGTTATGATAGTACACTACTAGATGACGCCACTAGTTTAGACTTCGAATAAAAGATATTCTTCATTTGTCATGCTTTGAAAGTGAGTAGTTGTGTTTTAAATGAGAGGTGTTAATTTATTTTGTAAAATTTGACGATTTAAAAGTGCTTGTTGCTAGGCCTATTTGAATAAAGAATATTTTGACTTTGACTTTAAATTCAAAGTGGTCTTTTTGCCATTCTTTTCTATCTAGTAACTTTATCTAATCCGAGAAATCAAGGTTTTATTGTGTTTTTATTTTATATTTTTGTTGTTGTTAAATTATCATAATTACGGCTCGGAAATTTGCGTGCAACTACTTACATATTAAAGGGCTCCGCTCCGCTTTTTATCGATATATCGATATTACTCTAAAATTACTCTATCAATACGGTTAATTTATCGAAATAACACTTGCGAGCAAACACACTTAGCTTATCAACTCGTTATATAAATAAAGGTCTTCGTAATTATACTCATTTCAATAAAGCAAATGAAACATATCGATACCATCGATAAACAGCGGTGTTCTCTTCTTAACCCTTTACCAGGCTGACAGTTTAAAAATGACAATCGAATGTCAGTCTTACTCATCGAAAATAGAACACATGTTTGAACAGCCGCATGTGGGAAATATATATCCCTTAGCCTGGTAAAGGGTTAAAGGGGTCCACTGATTACCAGATCGCCGGACGATATCGGCCAGTCCATTCACAACAGCTGTCAATCGCGAATAACTGACAGGTCGATATCGTCCGGCGAACTGGTAATCAGTGGGCTCCTTTAGACTTGTTACCAGCCGCACCCAAAATTCCGGGCCCTAATCATAACAGAGATGAATTGATACATTTTTAGACTGGTAATTAGAGAAATAATTCATGAATTTACGGTAAAAACTTATCAATACTTATGTCTTATAAAGTTTAGTTTGACACCAATATTAATGAATACTTTTTTTAAATATACGTAACATTGGTACCTAGCTATATATACACCCACGAGCAACAAAATTGGCTCCTTTGGGTAAATTGGCCTGTTATCATTGCTCGTAAGTGTAGTTTTTAATGCTTTAACATGCTTTCCCTTGTAGTTAAACAGTATCTTGCACATTCACATAAAGCAGATATTATAATCTTAATAAAATATCATGCACTTATAAATAATAATATATAGATAAAACCCTCATTATATACCTGAAAAAAATATTCCGTTAGTACTAGAAACTAAAATATACCTTTTTTACCAGGAATATACATAGAGTCCTGGGTTAGTAAAATCTATTTCCCCAAATAATTTTAAATAAATGGCACAAACACCCCGAATACAAATATGACAAAGTTGATTCTCGATTTCAAATATCTGCTTTGCCAGCTTGACATTTGTCACTATTCACTATACAATATGTGCATTTATTATTTAAACTACCAATATTAGCAACGATAATCACTAGATGTATGAAGTGTTATTTTTTAACGCCGAAATGTATACAACATTTTGGTTATATTTCGCGTTTTACACATATTAAACTTGATTTTTCTTCCCTTCAGCCGTAAAGCGTCAATTTTGGCCCCGTTGCGCTAAGCGAAAATGCCGCTTTCCAGCTCCGTCGAGCCGAAAAGTAGTATATAAACCCCAGGCAGTAAATAAAAAAGACATTTCTTATTTTACTGTGAATTTATTTTGTTACCTTTGTTTCGACGAAGGTCGTGGTCGCGGATATCTGATAATAAAATAAAGAAATAAAGGTAATAAAATAAATGTGGCTTTCCAGCACAGAAGAGTCCTTATTGCACATGAAGCACAGACCCTTCTCTGATGAAAAGCCACAAATTCGCGAGAGACCCGATCAAATTATATTTACTTAGTACATGTAGAATTGTATGTTAATAAAATAAAAGTTAAGTGACAATTGTCAAGTTAGCAAAATTGGAGCTAGGCCAAATTTGACATAAAAATGTAAACTGTCATTAGTTTTAATGACAATATCATCACGCCGCGGACAGAGAGCTGTGCAGTCAAGCATGATTAATGACGATGATTCAATGGATTCGTAATTAATTTCGTGACAGTGACGTCAATCGTGAGATGAGAGTGATCGATTGACGGTCTATAAGGTCTATTAATCATTGTGCATTAGGTATGGCAAACTAGAGCGTTTTAGTTTAGAGTAGTAATAATAATTAGTTTTATGACAGATGCGTCGGTAGAAATGCTGCTTAGTCAAATATTTATTATTTATTTAAGGTACCTATAATTTTTTTATGACGAACAAGTTAGAATAACAACGAGAGTTTTAATATAAACGATTGGTCTGCAATCGTTATATTATATTATTGTATCACGAAGCATCTATAATATCTATATAATTTCACCTTAATTAACAAGCAACAAGGAATAAGACATGTTGATATGTTCAACACTTGAAAATTTTGATTGTTCTAATATTTTTGTGAATCGCAGACACATTAGTCAACCAATTTGATTTTTGAGTCACTTTGTACCTTTTTCACAATGTCAGATTTTTTTCATTCACAGTGGCAGAATGATTTTCATATTAATTGTCAGTGTGGCAAGGTGCAACGCACTGTTCAGTCGCCATCAGATATATGCTGACCTGCCAAAATATCTGAAAACACGCACTTTAGCACCTTGACAATAAAGGCGTGTTCAGACATTTTTGAGCACCTTGGCCGCACCCATAGATCTGATGACGACTGTACAAGAGTGATTTATAGCTTTGCTTTCGATTTTGTGATTTCTTATCACAATCAGACTGTCATATACATGATGTAGTTTTGTGGACAGAAGAAATCGAATAACATAATTTACTCATTATTTAAGTCAAATTCTTTTGGATAAATATATACGACTAAGCCATAGTTTGCGGATACCTATACCTGTAGGTGATAGTGTAGTTTTTTTTAGTTTACTTAAGTAATTTGCACTTCCCACAAATGTAAATATACCTCGCTCTGCTTGCGCGTTAAGTATATTGAATTAACTGCAAAAGGACTTGTTATCAGCAAAAACACTTCTCATCGAGGTGTATGTGGGTAAATCTGAGGTCACTTAGGGTCAATACCGGTAAGTGTTGCAGGATAAGTGCGGCCTTACCATAGTGTGTAATAACCACAATTTTGTACCTGAAGTGCAAACCAGTAGTGTGTAATAGTAACCAAGATGCTCAACTCCGAAGTAGACTCAAGATTTATCGGCATATACCATTAATTTTAGTATATGAAATTTTTATCTGGTTGAAATATAATTTCTGAAAGTACAGATGGTTCTATGAGTATTTACAATTGTTTTTGCAGCTAAATTTATAGGTAAAAAAATGATTAAATGTGACCGCGCGGCCAGCAAAACGTCCCACTTTGTCACTTACCATAAGGACGCCTTGTCAGGTTAATCGTATAAAGGTACAAGCAAATCTCGCCCTTATGGCAAGCAACAAAGTGGGACGTTTTACCGGCGGTCAAATTGTGTAGTATGTGTGTAGGTGATACAGTTATTGTAAAAAAATATATAGATATAGGTATCCAACTACAGTGTTCTTAAAGCTTTATGAATTAGATCCCACAATTAACCCTTTACCAGGCTAAGGGATATATATTTCCCACATGCGGCTCTTCAAACATGTGTTCTATTTTCGATGAGTAATACTGACATTCGATTGTCATTTTTGAACTGTCAGCCTGGTAAAGGGTTAAAATACCTTTCTGATATTATATTTGTCGAACCATTCCCACTATGTGTTAGACTTTCAGTTATGACGTAATCTATGTGTTAATACTCAATGTTAGTAATACCGATCTTGATTATTTACAATATACCTTACCAATACCCATCCAAATTACCTTTAGAACTGATATAATTGTTAATTTGCACGTATTGCCTTTCAAAAAGAATCATAATTTAGTTCCTAGCATCAGTTCAAGATGCTGATATTTGCAAATAAGTGAACCACATTACGCCTTAAAATCAACTGTTTCCTTAACTTTCTTTTAATAATTTATTGATGAATGTAATAATACATTTAAATAAAATTTAAATAATTTGTAATATTTGTGTAAGTTACACTTTGTAATTTAATATTTTAAGATTCCGCGTAAAAATGGATTGTCCTCATTTTCTTCTCTGAATCAATGTTGTTGAAAATATTTTGACACAATTTGTTGTATATCAACCACAGCTATGATTTTCTTTAGAATTTATAATTTAATAGTTAGAATCATTTAAAAAATTATATACAATCTGTTTTTGCACCTAATTTTAAAAGTTAATCAAACAATCTAAAACAAGTCAAACGTAGCATAGCTATTATGGCTAAAAATATTTCCCACAATGTCAATATCCAGAGAGGAAAATGGGAACTACGTTTGTATGGAGAAGCGGTCATCCCCTTTCCTCTTAACGAACATGTAATAGATCTCAACCACCGCATATTGCCTGAACCGAATTTGAAAGTTTAATGCAATTTCTTGCAACAAGCCAAATTCCGTGGCTAGTTGCCAAGCATTCAATTTACGGTATTCTGTCGTTATTCAACATATGAATAACATTGTTACAGCCCAATTCATTACTTCTTATCTATCTATGATAATTGATAAGGATCCGGACCTCATTATTAGTCATCTTATTTGCATTTTTTTCGAGAACGATTTCATCACATCACCCATTCGGAAAAGGGGTTTACTTGCTGCTAGAAGGGTTAAAAGTGGCACTTTTCTGTTTTTGGACATGATTTTTTTTATTTTTTTGCATACAATTTTTTTTAGTTTTAATAATATTTTGAAACATCAATTTCCTGATAGATGATGTGAAAAACTGTATGTGGCACATAGTAGCAAAATTATGTCCCCTTTGGGCGTTAACACTTGAATCCCTCACTACGCTCAGGATTACAGTTTAGAATCCCTCGCTATACTGGGGATTCAATTATAGAAACCATGGCTTCGTTCAGGATTCAATGTACGGCCTCGCCGTAAATAGGTCATTTTGCTCCCTTGTGACACAATCTACTATTTCTGGTCTACCAAGGTGAACCCACGATTTTTGACGACCACACATATATGAAAGGTTAAAAGGGCAGCCTAACTATAATGTTTTTATAGAATAGCAATCACAATAGCAATAAATTATTTCTTTATGGGTCACACACACAGGCATACACAGCAATTAGGTTCATTCCTCTCCAAAAGACATGCCAAGTTTCATGTACACAAGTTCTTAACTGGAGTGACGACTTTTGTTTTAAAATCGATGTACGAGTCCCATTTATCCGCCCGCTTAGGCATGTGCATTATTAACAATTACATCAGTCCCTATCCCATGATACCATCCACCAATGACCATGCGTGGAGTGCCTGTTACCTGCAAGCTCTTTCTGTCCACGGTACCCGGGTATTTCGGGGTGGTTTTCACAATCTGGACAAACGAATCCGGGACATCCACCGCCACCTCCCTCCCGAGAAGGACCGGCGTTGTGTCGAAGCCAGGAGGGAGTTTGTAAGACGCGTAGACCGCTTCACGTATGAGCACAGAATCCGTCCGCGCTGAGTACGAGACGCCTTCTCTACAATCTAGCAAAGAATCGTCGCCATTAGAAATGAGAAGTTGGATCTTATGGTCGCTTAAAGTGTGTGTAGTGTTCGATGCTACTGATCCTCTGTCGGATAGCAAGTCGCATTTGGCTGTTTCTGAGGAGCCTTTTGATTTTTTGCTTCCAAAGCTAGTCCCAGATCCTTCGGAACTCTGTGGTCCTGATAATAACTCCATAGTGCTGTTGTTCTTGTAGCTGGAGCCGTCAGAGCTAGGTCCTGAGTCTACGGCGCTCTGTAGGACGGAGTGTTTGCTGCCGAAGCTGGTGCCGGAGCCGGAGGATAGGAGGAGGGTCTCGTCGTCCCTGGAGGGGCGCAGGCGTACCTGCGGCGGGCGGGGCGGCGGGTAGCGGGGCGGCGTCTTGTTGCGCGCGATGAAGCTGTCCGGAACGTCCACCGCCATCTCGCGGTGAGGACCTGGAATTAATTTCGGACAATGTTAGTTCAAATGATAAAATGTGAAAGCTCGTCAATATTTTTGCTCAATTAATTAAGCATGTGTTGCATAAAAAGCCTAAGATAGTTTAGATAGTGGATTGGGTGTAGAAGATTGTATTGCACTGAAACAATAGCAAATGAACTTATACGTACTTAGTCAAATAAGATAAGTCCGTTAGTATGTGCTATAGTTCCTGAGGCCTGTAATTTTAACTTAAAAAAAATACGAAAATTGCTAATGTGTAAAAAAATCCATTTATCTAGACACAATAGTATTTTACATAAACTACCTACGCGCCGAATTTCTTTCGAATTTTTTTTTTTCATCTTTGATTTTATTTTATTCCCCAAAATTTTAGCAAATAAATCCGTATCAATCTATCAGGGCTCAACAACCATTAACATTTATTAACATTAATTCCGTTTCCGAAATTTACAAGCGATGATTAATGTTCCCCGCTTATCGGGAGCACAGGCTCGTGGCGACAAATGGCCTGAGAAATGACCCGACGGGGCATTCAGACTTTACAGATCTGATATTGATATGATATGATCTAAATCTCTATTCATCTCGCTTCTACCATAGATAAATAAGTAACATAGAGTGCTCACTCCATACGTCAGGTTTTAGTACCAAAACGCTTAGGGTGCCTTTCGACCAGAGATGTGCTATGCTGTGCTATGCTATGTTTTCATAGATTTGAAACGTAGCTGTAGCTGGAGCTGCGTTTCAAATGTATGTAAACATAGCATAGCAAGCATAGCACATCTCTGGTCGAAAGGCACCCTTATTATTTTCGTAGCTGACATCTAGCATCGAGTAGCGGAATTATCAGTACCGCTACTTGATACTAGGTGTCTCAAGTGTAATAATACATGCTGGAATTGAAAATAGATATCCGGTTAATCCGGTTATAATATTAGCTGAAAATTGTTGAGCATTAGACTTTTCGTTCGTCGCAACATCTAGGTATTGTCAAAAAGCAGTACTGATAATTCCGCTGCTAGATGCTAGATGTCAACTACGAAAATAATAAGCGTTTTGGTACCAAAACTGATGTATGGTGAAGTGAGCACTCAATGTTACTTATTTCTGTATGCTTCTACTAACATAAACGCGACAAAGATGCACTTGGAGTATCTATTCAACTAATATACATATTATTATAAATTGTTTTTATGATAACTTTGGGAACAAATCAAATTATTTTACTAAATATTTTTATTAGTATTTTTAATTACACTAATATTTTATATAAATTATAAACTGAAACACATGTCGTATATGATATGATATGATTTATTTATCTCACAATATACAATTTCACTTAAAACTACGCGTGGTAAATTCTTAGGAATTTATATTGTGATTGTCGGTTTGTCTTACTTTATATACATAGGAAAAACATGTGACAATTAATAATTCATTTAAAATTACGAAAGTTTTTAAATTTCAATTGTATAAATAAATTCACCAAGAACGGGTCGTCATTAAGGTAGAAAATAAATAGTAACAGTTACAGAAATAATGTCAGCATAAGAAATAATGTCACCATTAGGGTCGTTATTAAGCTAACAAATAAGTAAATTATAGTAAATCTTAAAATACAGATGTCGACAATATGCTTACTATTTAAATAAATCTAATTGGTAATGTCATAAAACTCTTTTATAGAATACAATGGGTTATCCAATAAAAAGTTTCTCAAACGGCTCTTAAATTTTTCATTAGAGGGCTCGTCTTTTAAGTCTTGGGGTAGTCGCTCGTAGTAAGTTGGACCGATGACACGCGGGTTTTTCCCTGCAAGTGCCATGCGACGCGGGACGGTTCTAAGTCGTCCTGTTGAGCGAATCACCTTGCCAGAGACGTTTACTTTCGAAAACGATGGCAAGTTGTTCCTCACAAACATTAAAACTTCGTACATATATAGTGAGTAGTGTGTCATTATTCGGTAGTTTACGAAAATACCCCTACATGAATGTCTTGTTTTAACGCCAGCCATGGCGCGCAGGGCACGCTTTTGTAGGATTAACACTCGATTTGCATCCGTCGAGTTCCCCCACATTATTGAACCATAAGACATTTGAGAGTGAAACATGGCAAAGTAAACCGATTTTAGAGCAATTTGTGATATGAGGGGTTTCAATTTTCGTAGTATACTAAAGATAAAGTTATGACATTCATGTATTTCACCTCATGTCTTTAATATTCTGAAAGGTCCCATAAATATCAAATCAATGTCAGATTTTTGTAATCCGAATGCCGCTCCCAACCGGTGGCACAATTAGCGCACAATGCGCCCAGTGAGCCGGCAAGCCACGCCCTACGAGCATACGTGGCAGAATGTTGCAGGATTCATGGGAAGTGAGAAGAGAACTGGGGGCCTAGCGCGAAAACCGCAATTGCGGGAATCTTTCTCTTTTACTCTTACTAAGACGTAATTAGAGTGACGGAGAAAATGTTCGCAATTGACGAACTATGATTTTCGCGATTATAGCCCTGGCAATATGTATGGTCGATTTAGGAGTTGGCAATATTATCATATTAGGAGAGCTAGAATTTGGAAAGTACTCGTCTCTAGGCTGTGCGAATGAATTTGAATGATGCAGTTCGATTCATTGGAGCTGAAACGGGAGCGGTCAATGTGTTCATAGAAATTAACGGAATAGGTTGTGTTTATGAGATTATACATGCCTCTAGACTGTTGAGCATACGTGTTCTCGTGTATCGCTTGAACGAGGTCATAGAGAAATAAGAAGTAATAGAGTGCTCACTCCATACATCAGTTTTGCTACCAAAATGCTTATTATTTTCGCAGTCGACATCTAGCATCGAGTAGCGGAACTCTCAGTACTGCTACTGATTGCTGTGAAGGATTTTACATGTACGAAATCTACACATTTGGGTTCGTCTTTAACGTCTTTAAAAACTGGTCAGAGATTTTAAAATTTAAACTAATTAACACAAAAATTATGGCCAATAAACCAGTTTTTTGGCCTAAAATTGTTCAACTTTGATGCCAAATATTTCGAAGACAGTGAACTTTGTAGTAAATATGGTATACTATATTGCTTACAGGCCTTACAGCCGTTTCTGTTAATATGATAAGCTACAAAAAAACATTAGAAAACTAAGGGATCCAGATCGAAGGTCATTGGCGTTTTATGTCATTCTTTATTTATGTCAAAAATGTTATATACCTTATATACCAATTGTAAAATACTTATACTAATATAACTGTCATCAGAAAATCGATAAGACCCCTTGTGTAAATTTATTCGACAGCGTGAAGTGACGTACGCGTTTGCGTTAAGACTCATTTTGTATGGGATTGAGAAACAGCGTGCCAAGCGAAACGTTTTGAAAACTGAAAATCCCATACATAATGAGACTTAACGCAAACGCGTACGTCACGTTACGATATCGAATAAATTTACACTAGGGGCTCTAATGTATTAAGCTAACTGAGGAAATAAGCTGTTGGCTGCCAGCAATCATGGCAACCGAATAAATAAATAAATAAATAAATATTATAGGACATTATTACACAAATTGACTAAGTCCCACAGTAAGCTCAATAAGGCTTGTGTTGAGGGTCCTTTAGACAACGATATATATAATATATAAATATCTATAAATACTTAAATACATAGAAAACACCGATGACTCAGGAACAAATATCCATGCTCATCACACAAATACATGCCCTTACCAGGATTTGAACCCGGGACCATCAGCTTCGTAGGCAGGATCACTACCCACTAGGCCAAACCGGTCGTCCCGAAACCGAAACCGAAAAAATCACCGAACCGAACCCGAACCGGACCGAACCGAACCGGGGCGTAACCGAATAAATCTATAGTTCGTGTCATCCACGATGACGCGCAGATTTGTCAAATCTAGCCTTTAATAACATAACATTACGAGTCAAGACACGCGTCTTCGCGAATGACACGATCTATATATAGACAATAAATAACTAAAACATGTAATCATCAGTCTAATTTCAAGTAATTTTTGTTCATTACAAAATAAATTACTAATGGAATTGATTACGAGGTTTTTTTATGTAAGTCATACAAAAACTGTAGGCAAATGGTACAACAATGAAAGATCCTTTCAAGAAGCGTCTGCCGAATTTTTTATCCCATTGTTTCGTTAAGGTCAGCCAAGGTAATGATTAGTTGACGCACAAAAAAATATAACTGAATTGTTTTTCGAGACCTGATTGTCATAGTTGTAATGTTACAAGACAGTGGAATAATGGTTGTTGAGCTGTCTTTTCTCAACTGTTTGAACGCAACGCAATGCCTATTGTGTGCGGCGCGTTGTCGTGAACCTTGTCGAGTTAAGATAGAATAATAATAATTTTGGATACGGCGCGTATAGTACGTCGGTTCCGCTCTCTGCGCACCGGCAGCTTGGGCCCTGCCCCGCTGCTGGCGGCACCCTAGGTTAGATTTTTCATTATGTGTTTATATGTATTTTGTATTGTTTTGTGTTTTTATATTTTACTTGTATATATATATTTTTTTATACTACGTCGGTGGCAAACAAGCATACGGCCCGCCTGATGGTAAGCAGTCTCCGTAGCCTATGTACGCCTGCAACTCCAGAGGAGTTACATGCGCGATGCCGACCCTAAACCCGCCCCCCCTCGTTGAGCTCTGGCAACCTTACTCACCGGCAGGAACACAACACTATGAGTAGGGTCTAGTGTTATTTGGCTGCTGTTTTCTGTAAGGTGGAGGTACTTCCCCAGTTGGACTCTGCTCTAGATTTGGAATGACATCCACTGGCTGTGCCCTACCACACAAAGCGAGATGACATTCACAATGCCCAATACCTCTCTTATGGACGTAGTTTAAGGACGTACCCGGGTCCAATATTTCTATTATAAAAAAAAACCTAATATAAGATGTTAAATGAATAAAGAGAATAATAGTTCACTCTCTACACGCCCCGCTGCTGGGCACGGCCTCCTCTCATGTGCGAGAGGGCTTGGGCTATAGTCCCCAAGCTGGCCCAATGCGGGAACTTCACATACACCTTTGAATTTCTCCGCGGAGATATGCATGTTTCCTCACGATGTTTTCCTCCACCGAAAAGCTAGTGGTGAATATCAAATGATATTCCGTATATAAGTTCCGAAAAACTCATTGGTACGAGCCAGGATTTGAACCCGCGACCTCCGGATTGAAAGTCGGACGTTATACCCACTAGGCCACCACCGCTTAATCCGAATTAAGATACAAGATAGTTTATTAATCAAGTAGGCATATTACAATGCGCTTATGAACGCCAAATAAAGCTACGCCGGTTCTAACCCTCATTCGAGAAGATTTAAATCCCTAAAACTTTTTTTTTTTCTTATTTGCTTATTACTTATCAGGCTTTAATCGCGTGCGTCAGTTAACGTCTTTGGCGCACAATGGGTTAATTTTGTAGAAAGCAAAGCCGTCAAAATTATTATTTTTACTTTTTTTCTCTTGTAGGTATGGCATAGGGCTTGACTCCATTCACAACAGGTATGTTATCGCGTGATCGAAATCATATACATATTTTCATTCAATTTCAAATATAAATGGTTATTAGTTATTACACTTTACACTATTTACAGTATTTATTCAAGGTACCATTCCATAAATCAGAAATATTACTATTGTGTGTTGGACAAATTTAAGTCCGGTAAGAAATGTAAGTACATTTTTCTTCAGTGGTGCAATCTATTAAATTCTAAGACTCATTTTGGATTACTAACCCATTGAAGAATAGAGTAGAAAGTGAGGATTAATTTGAGGAAGCTGAAGGGACTATCATTCACAAAACAATACTATCACAAATACAATACTATCTTTGGACACTGCATTTATCAAAAGTTGCGTAAGGCTAAGGCTCGACCAACCGGTCATCGGTCTGGGAACTCAAAACTCACTCACTCACTCACTTGAAATCACTTCACTTGGATGGGAATCACTTGGATTCACCGTCATATATACATTGAGCCAATTAAACCCGATATATTCTGAAGGTGTATTCTTGACCGCATTTAGAGACTAAAATGTCATACAATGTTTCTTGAAATCTATCTAATTTTAGAGATAATGACAATTTTTTTATTAAATGTTTCTCTAATAATTTAATGAAAAATGCATGTTTGGCTGTAACGCTGTCACTATGTGACTTGGTTTAGACATACCAACTGACATATATTAAAATTTTAAAGGAAACTCGCCATTTTTATCTGTAAATAAAAAATATTGTAATGTTTTTTTTTGCGCCCAGATGTAAAAAGTAATAACGTGTCGTGTGCAGAAAACGAAAAAAAAATTTTTCGGATTAAAATATCATTTTTTGCTCTTTATGACTTTGAGGAATGCGTGGTTAAAATCTATCAGGTTTTACCAGCCCACGCTGTATATAGGTAGGTACTGTAATTGTTCACCTTTCAAATAGTTTATTAGATAGTTGCTTCGAGCGTATTTTTCATCGATAGATATTTTCCCTAATCGCATTTTGCTACGGTTATGTTTTTCCTTTGGGTAACTTGATAACATCAGAATCGGATAAAAAGCATAGTTAGCATGACTGTCGTCATCCGGCGGCGGTGGTCGCCACTCGTCCGAGGCGTCAGCCCTGTATATACAAGATGTATACAGGTTATATACAGAATGTATACAGGGTATATACAGAATGTATACAGGGTATATACAGGATGTATACAGGGTGTATACTAACCGGTGTCTGCGGAGAGGGACAGCATAGTAAGCATGTCTTTGTCGTCATCCGGCGGCGGTCGCTTTTCGTCCTCGGCGCCCAGCACCACGATGCTCGAGCCCGAGCGGCGCCGCGGTCTGAAACATGTATTTTGCAAGTTAAACAATTGTTTTTAGGTACAATTAGGGTAATTAGGCCTTAGTATGAATATTAAGATACGATTTGAGACTAAGATTTCACACGAACCAAAAATAGGTCCACGGTAGCGGCAATACCATAATACTCGTAGCATCTTAATATGAGCAAAGATACATTGATTGAATAGGATGTGTACATTTTAAGACAATTCCTTGCTTCCAATTTGACATCTAAACGAGATGGCGCTGTACAGCTCCATACATTTTGCGGTAGATTGACAAAAGTTGACGTTTGACGCAGTACAGCGCCATCTGTTTTAGATGTCAAACTAAGTAGCACGTTTTTGCTTAGACTACAAATTCTCTTTGATACGAGTATCGTAAACAAACATCTTTGTTACACGCAAAACACTATTTTTAGCTAAGTTAATATAAATTATTATGTCTTATAAGTCTTTCTGGGTATTAGTATTACTTACTAGTCATAAAATTTTAGACCGAGTTTAAATTGATTTCTTTGTTACCTAATAAATAATTTTAAGAAGATCTACCAGAGAGTACCATTTTGTACTATTGGTCGTTGAAAGTCTAAGTCCATGGGGTCACGGGGCGCACAAGTTTCTTGCAGAAATCGCGAAGCGTCCGGTTGACGTAACCGGTGACCGAAGAGCTCGCGGCTTCCTCGCACAACGTATCAACATTGCGATACAACGAGGAAATGCCGCTAGCATCCTTGGTACAATGTCTCAAGGGCTTATTTTAAATTTAAGCTAGTTTATAATTTTTAGCATTTGTACAGTTACTGTAGTGCCTACCTCTGTATGAATATCGGCTTATTTCGAAAACTCAACAAATATTTCAACTACGAAATGTTCAAATTAACGATAACAATAAACAACAACAATATAAAATTATACATTCCTTGTTGTGTACAGAGTATATTGGAAATGTATTAACAATCCAACAACACAGCAACCTGCACGCTGCAGTCGCTGCACGCTGTGCTGTAGCGTAAAATATAGAAAAGCTGATAACACCTGACACCTACAAGCGGGAAACCTGACTAATGCTACTACGGCTTGTCGTGTACGTTCTAATTTACATGTCGGTATTTACGTCGGCGGCCGACCGTAAGACTAGGCAGATAGTGAAATTCCTAGGCAGATCGTGAAATTCCTAGACACATCGTGAATCGTGAAATTTTTTGTCTCGTTCCCTGAGTCAACGGAGCCCCGCTATGCGGAGCTCCTATTTCCGGACTGTTTGCCCTTCGGGCATCCGAAGCAACCTGACGAAGCAATCCTACCTACTACCTACCTATTGATTTAAACATTCCACGGAGGATCGGCCGCCGACATATAGAATAGGAGACAAATGGTTTTTAATCTAGGCCTTGAAATATTTATGTATACCGCCAAATGTGCGGATTTTTCTCCCGCTGGGTAATTGTGCTCCAAAACTATATCACAACTGTTTAAGGGGTATGGCACACTGCATCGGATTCGCACGTCGCTCCGAAGTTTGAGCGAGACAACGCTACGCTATGTGCGAGTTATAGCGACATTTCGCTCGCACATCGGATCGGATCGATGTGCGAATCGGATGCAGTGTGCCATGCGCCTATGTGTTAAGTGTTTACAACATGATAGTTGTTATAAGTCTACTTTAAATCATATTAACCTAATCAACTGACACCTACCATACCAAAGCAGAATAATTTTAAAAATTAAAATTATTTTGTGAAATTTCGTGCAATTTTTTTACGACTAGATACAAAAAATACGACAAATACAAAAAGTATTTATTATTATTTATTTAATCTTTATTGCACAATACATGAAGGTACAACACGTTTTAATGGAGGAAATTTATTAAAAGCACTTAATTGCACAGTAAAGTTGCAATTTAACAGTTACCCAAGCAGTCTGCAATACAGATCTCACGGAAAACCGCACGGTGAGCTCTTAATGTCTGTTCGTCAACTCGTTTTCTATGTCACCCAGTATACCTAGGCCTATACCGGGCCCAAAATATGTCGACAAAGATTATACCATGCATATTATTGGTAATTTTAACTAACGTTGGCGTTTGTGTGCCAATCAAAGCCAAAGAAAAATATTTTGAAGAATACGTTTTATTTCAGTAACATAATTGTTGTTTTAGTTTTTGATGACATTTTGTAAAAGGTGTGTACCTAAGTAAGAAATGATCCCTAAAAAAATCCTCAACCAAGTTATGGGCCAACCTACAGTATAAAATTATTCAACTCTGTCGAGTTTTTATTCGTTTTGTATGTGTTAAAATTTAAGCCCTATACTACCTTTTGATTATGTTTTGTTTCTTTGTAATCTGGCGTTATTCAAAAACGCCATAAGTATTTTACTTTACTCCTACCTATAACAATAAAAAATAATTCCTCTCTCTGCGGCCCTGACCACCGGCAGCTTGGACCCTGCCCCGCTGCTGGCGGCACCCTAGGTTAGGTTTTTTATAATGTGTTTATAACTTTTGTATTGTTCTGTAAGTGTTTTTATGTTTAACTTTTATATACATATTGTAAAAAGTTAAAAGTCTAACCTAAGAAAAAAGATAAATAAAGAAAATAATGATAAAAACAAATAATAAAGGGACATTCTTACACAAATTGACTAGTTCTCACGGTAAGCTCAAGAAGGCTTGTATTGTGGGTACTCAGACAACGATATATATAATATACAAATACAATAATAAAACAAAAAATAGAAAACATCCATGACTCGGAAACAAATATCTGTGCTCTTCATACAAATACATGTCCTTACCGGGATTCGAACCCAGGACCATCGGCTGCATAGGCAGGGTCACTAGTACAGTCAAGGTATTAAATATCGATACGGACAAAGTGCCATAAATATGTACACACTACCTTAATGTATGGGCAATAAGGGCGTGTATACATATTTTTGGCACTTTGTCCGTGCCGATATTTAATACCTTGACTGTACTACCCAGTGGGTAGTACCCACTGGGCCAGGCCGGTCGTCATCTACCTACCTATAAATTCAACTCGAATGAAAACTTAGCCTATATTTGTAATATGAATTCTATCTTATACTGGTCTGTAAATTAAGTAAACTTGGCGAATAACGCCAGTACGAAACAATGCACCACCGTAACTGGAATAAAAAAGTGATTTGAAATTATAAAAGCCGTTACATAAGCCGCAGCTAGCGTGACGTCACGCGTCCGTGCGCGCGCGCAAGACGTTTCCTTTCTTATCGTCTTGTGAACAGGTGTGGTGTCAAGTGGGATCTCATATACATTGGGTCATCATTAGATCGTTTCAACCTGCTGTCACGGTATGGTGACATTTGAATTTTGTTTCATTCCATGCCATTGACGTTTCAGACTAATCCTTTTTTAACAAAAATTACTTGAATCCCAATACGACCATAATAAGGTCCCGTTTGACCCTTTGGGTACGGAACCCTAAAAAAAACCGGGCAAGTGCGAGTCAGACTCGCGCACGAAGGGTTCCGTACCATTATTTATAAAAACGGCAAAGAAATTATGTTTGTTGTATGAGAGCCCCCCTTAAATATTTATTTTATTCTGTTTTTAGTATTTGTTGTTATAGCGGCATCAGAAATACATCATCTGTGAAAATTCTAACTATCATGGTTCATGAGATACAGCCTGGTGACAGACGGACGAACAGCGAAGTCTCAGTAATAGGGTCCCGTTTGACCCTTTGGGTACGGAACCCTAAAAAGAACACAATAATACCGATAACATAAAGTCCACCTTAGATTTTTTTGTCGTGTTTTCTGACCGTCCGCATAATGCTTCGGACAACGTTTTGGTCAATACAATATTCACAACTGCCTTTATACCATTAATTTCCGTTAAAGGCCATCCTTCACAATATTATCCCACTGAAAATTGCCCACAGATTGATGGCGCTTTAGGAACGTTCGGAGAGTTGCAGGTTTTGGTAAAAATGTTTGTGATGGTGTTTTTAACTAATTTTAGGTGCTTGTGGCAAAAGTACTAAATGATTCCATACTTCCGAATGGCCTTAAAGCTCGACTACTCGAAGGTTATTGGGCAATTATAAGTACATTTATATGTGTATAGCGATGGGTGGCAAGTAATTTCGATAATAAAATAAAATCAACAATGAATATCCAAAAGTAATTAAAGAGATTCGACTTGAAAGTTGTCCAAAGTGTAATGCAAACGGTCAGAAGCAAGATAAATAAAAATAAATAAATATTATAGGACATTATTATACAAATTGACTAAGTCCCACAGTAAGCTCAATAAGGCTTGTGTTGAGGGTACTTAGACAACGATATATATAATATATAAATATTTATAAATACTTAAATACATAGAAAACACCCATGACTCAGGAACAAAATATCCATGCTCATCACACAAATACATGCCCTTACCAGGATTTGAACCCGGGACCATCAGCTTCGTAGGCAGGGTCACTACCCACTAGGCCAAACCGGTCGTCAAAAGATACGCGAAGTTAAAGAAAGGAAGCATTTTGTTATATTATAGCATTTGCTTTTAACGCTGGATATGTTCTAGTTTGTCATTATAAAATCCATAAAACTATAGCTATTGTCTTTATTCTCTGGTTTTAGAAAATAAAATTCCTCATTACTTTAAGCCTACCCGTTAATAGTCACCGACACCCAAACAACGGGATGGGTTATTTGATCACAGCGTTCCTATGTCCATAATGTATGTATGTGAACTTTCAGCTCAATCGAATAATGGGAAGTGGATCTAATTTAGCTTTTTTTTATATACCACGTCAGTGGCAAACAAGCATACGGCCCGCCTGATGGTAAACAGTCTCCGTAGCCCATGGACGCCTGCAACTCCAGAGGTGTTACATACACGTTGCCGACCCTAACACTCCGCACCCTCGCTGAGCTCTGGCAATCTTACTCACCGGTAGGAACACAACACTATGAGTAGGGTTTAGTGTTATTTGGCTGCGGTTTTCTGTAAGGTGGAGGTACTTGCCCAGTTGGGCTCTGCTCTAGATCTGGAATGACATCCGCTGTGCTGTGCCCTGCCACACAAAGCGAGATGACATTCACAGTGCCCAAACCTCTCTTTTGGACGTTTATTCGAAATCCTGTACTTCTACACCTACAGGATTATCAGAAACGCTATCTTTACTACTATTAACATGGTACTTTTATAAATGACCGAGTAATCCAACTACAGTTTCACATGTAGGTAAATGTTTTACGAAAACCTAAGATGAAACCTGTCAATTTGAACTAGCACTTTTAAATATCGTTCTTTTACGCTTTTCCATATATTTCAGCCTGACCTATTGATTTTCTGAATGAATAACAAATTTCTAACTGTCCCTCAATCTAGTGTATTTGACGCAGAAATAACAAATATTCATAATATAAGCCTAGATCGCCGTGTGGTGCCGGCGTTTTAGAATAGCACCACCCCATCTCGTCCCGTGGGTGTCGTAAAAGCTGACTAAGGGAACACCGACGGATGTGCAGCAGCGTCCGTCGAGTACTCCTATTAACTTCTACTGCGGTCCCTCCAACCTCAATCAATTTCGCCCTAACAATTCAAAAATACGACACACACTATCTCAAACCTACTTTTCGCAAACTTCAAATTAATCATCTTAACACAGACCAACCCAAACAAATCTCAACCCGGACCCACTAAACTGAGCATCACCATTGCTTCTTGTCTGATGGTGATGCCAGACCCGGCATCGCATAAAACATAACAGCCTTTCGCAAATGTCACCTCGGGCACAGGGTCGCCCGTATCCGTAGCGAGGGCCCTGTGTCTACAACTGACACTATTAAACTTAACAAAAAAAAAAAATAAGCCTAATAGATGCGAAGCATGCCCTATTGATTATTTGTTTATTTTAAGATGAAGGTTTTTATAAATTAATTTATAACCTAACCTACCAATGTTGCTAATAATCTTCTACATAATATGTTGCTTTTGCAATGCAGAAATAAACGCAGAAAATTAGAACTAATTCGATTAGATCGGGCATTGTGCGCAGTTTGAATAAACTAATAAAGAATAGCTAACGCCCATCCAATGAGAGCGCATTGTCAAACAAATGGCGGCGCTCTAGCCGGCCAATAAGCTTGGGACTAGGGCGGAGTAAGGCATAAGCGGAAGCGATCGGATCCCTTTGACATAATTATTGAAAGTCATAATGTAATGATTGTCAGATTATCAATAATCATAATTCTGAAAACGTTACCTTTTCAGGAATTTGCTTAGGTTTTCCTATACAAAAGTTAGGTTTGTTTTATGGCAATCCTGAAAAGCTACACGGTTCTGAGAAAGAGCAAAATATGACTAAAAGAAAATGCGGATAAACAATACATTATGATTTAAAACTTTATGGGAAACAATAGAGACCCGGAGGCGATATCGGGTTTTGAGGTATTTTGGTTTGTCAAACAAATAACGGGAGTCCAGCATAGCCGGCCAATAAGCCCGGCTTAGGATTAGGGTGGAGAAAGGCATAACGACAGACGACCGGTTTGGCCTAGTGGGTAGTGACCCTGCCTACGAAGCTGATGGTCCCGGGTTCAAATCCTGGTAAGGGCATTTGTTTGTGTGATGAGCATGGATATTTGTTCCTGAGTCATGGGTGTTTTCTATGTATTTAAGTATTTGCAAATATTTATATATTATATATATCGTTGTCTAAGTACCCTCAACACAAGCCTTATTGAGCTTACTGTGGGACTTAGTCAATTTGTGTAATAATGTCCTATAATATTTATTTATTTATTTATAAGCGACAGCGATAGCAATATATGAAACATGTTTGTTTGACGATATAGTAAAGGAAATCCATAGCAGGCCAATAAGCCTAGTTTGAGACTAGACTGGAAGAAGTGGCGGAAGGAAATAGCGGCCATTGCTGTTTGTAAAACAAATGACGCTAAGTTATCATAGCCAGCCAATAAGCGCGATAATACGAAGAGGACTACGTACAGTGCTACTTGATTTCAATAATAATGAAAAAAGATTACCAATAAACACATCTCGCGAAAATTAAGTTGACATTTCAAACCATTACTTTTATAAAGTAACGACAATATTTGACACTGCATAACAAAAATGTCGAATTTGTTCCTTAATTATGGGTTAAAATTCGTGAATATTCATAAAGACAATCCATATTCAATAACTTGATCTAAATTTCATCTATATTTTAATTTTCAATGTTTCTAACTTATACAATACTTATTCTCTTTACTTCCACTACAAATCTGTATTTTCAATCGCACCAAAACTAGTAATAACAATAACAACCATCTGCACTTTTCAAATACACCATTTCCCCAATCCCGTAAACGAAATAAACGCGTATAAAGGGAGCATTGTTAAACAAACAGATGATTACGGAACCCTGTACTTGGTTCCCAATAAAATGGCGGAACAGCCGCGTATATCCGACTCCGATATAGCATTTGATGTAAACAGTATAGGCAATAATCGTCGGGAGACTTCCTGGGGCGAGACATACATTGTGGTGCAAGTTATAGGCATTAGCGAATGTAAGATGAAATGTTAATGGAGTCAATATTTCAAGTATTTATGATGGCGATTGTATTGTAATAAGTGTTTGGATTAGTTGTTATGATGTTAATATAGACGTTTGCGCTACTTAAAATATGTACTTTATCAATATGACTCTAATAACATTTTTGTTAGTCTTTTTCAAAATATTCTGACAATTAGGTAATATTATATAAATTAAACGCTTATCTGAACATTCATCCTACTACTAGTACAATACGATCTAAGTAACTGACTACAGACAGAGATCTTCTATGACATTACTATCGAAAACATATTTATGTATCTATGACGCTCGTGATGCCTAGACTATTCTCACTTGATGGTCTCTTTCTCATTTGTATTCAGGCAGATGATGGCCTAGTAATTAAAATTTTGAACTAAATGTATGCCGCTCCCCCTCACTATGGCCATCGGCCATATGAACTGCCCCCCCCCCCCCTTCTAGCCCATCAGTTGTAGACGCCCTTTTATAAAAATAATCTAACCGCTCTCCGCTCAACGCTCCTAATTTTCACCACGACCCAAAAGGGGAATGTTTCCAATTTCAGCGCAAATAAAAATAACACCAGTGTGACCACGGGGCGCAAGTCAGCGGGACACAGGACCTTCCAACAGGTTGGGGGACAGGACCCCGCTTTCGCCTGCATTTGTGAACGCAGATTTATTTCAAACTAGTTTCTAGAGTCCGTGTAAGCTAACTTGGCATCGATTTCAATAGAAGTGAGAGAGTGACATTGAAGTCGTATATTGATAGACATTCATGATGACAGGCTTGGTCTAACTACCTACAAATTCACCTTTCTTTGAATGCTAGTACTAGCGTAATACAAAGAACGGAATAGCGCGTAACTGTTCATCACAGAGTAGAACAATACGAGCGCCTGGAAGACCTGCAGTGGCAGCACGGTTCCATTTTTATCGCTTGTCACTATGCCTGTCACTTTCGCACTTACATACTTGTTAGAACGTGACAGGCATGGTGAAAAAAGATTAAGAGCCGACCATCTTAGCCCTACTGGATGCTAAGCGCCATCTCTGTAAGACGCGACCGAAGCTTTCGTGTACAGTCGCCATCAGATATATCGGAGCGTCCGAGATGCTCAAAAATATTGTAACAAGCACACTAGCGCCTTGACAATAGAGGCGTGTCCAGATATTTGTGAGCACCTTGACCGCTCCGATATATCTGATGGCGAGTATACAAGATGCCCGCGAGGAATCGAAAAAAATATTCCTGAGGCCATAAGAAGGAAAAAATCTTATATAAATTTAACATTGACATTATATCTAAGGATGGGCCTTACGGGCACTAAGAATGGTGCTAGTTCAGCGGTGTCACTCACGAATTTGAGTCAATCAAAATAGTCTAAAGCAACTAGTTGCGACCAATCGCGAGCGTGATGCGAACTCATCAACCATCAATCGCGTTGTGGCGTTAGGCTACACGATTGACTCGAATTCGTATGCGTGACACCGCTGTACTGGCCCCATTCTTATTGCCCGTAAGGCCCGTCCTTAGATATATGGTTCAGATTAATATGACCTTTGATGCTGACTACATAGACATTTTATTAAATGATTTGTACCATTTAAAACTCAACCTTACTCCACTATCTCACGGAACATTTTCTGGCAGTAGGGTTCACCTACAACAAAGTAATCTTTGACAATACACCTCTATTTCTAATTCTCTTTGGTAACATCAAACACTCCCTGTAATATGGAATACCCGCCGTAAAGCACCAGCCAGAGTGATGCACTAATAATCAAATTGAATTTCATTTGAATCTAAATTGCATTTGTGTATATTATACTCGTAATTTTATTATGAATCAATTTGATTGCCTTCGTAATAAAGCTGATCAGTCGGCCTTGAGAGAATGGACGAAGATCGGAACGTAAAAAAAGCGTACCTAGGTCGCCTAGCAGGAGGACGTCCTATCGGACGCCCTAGGTATCGCTGGAGCGACATGGTGGAGGCGGATCTGCGCGAGCTTCGAGACGACAATTGGCGAGAGGTCGCACAGGACCGAGAAAAGTGGCGCTGTCTTGTGTCGGAGGCCAAGTCTCATTTTGGGTCGCTGAGCCAACGGAGTAAGTAAGTAAGTAAGTAAGTCGGCAGATCGTTCCACAGCTGGATAAAATACGTTATTGTCCGCTTATTTTACACACCAGTCATTACAAAAAATCCTTCATTAGTTCATTACAATCTTTTATTTAACTTGCCCTGTTAGTGTGGGTCATATCTAGGAAGCTAAATTTGACCCAATTCCCGATTTTACTTAACAAAAATGTGTTTTTACAAAAATCTTCAAGTTGGCAACCCTACACGAAGTTTCCATCGTCTACGGTGGATTAAGGGCCTCGCGAGTCGCCGGCCCAATACAATTATCGTAAGCCAGCGCTAGGGTTGACAAGACTTCGTTACGCGATCTAATAACAACTCGAACGGTTTTGGGCAACTTCCTGACATTGCAGACAATTTATTTAACCAGTTATGGACAGTCGTGATTTATTTTCCTCTTTTTGGTTTTTATATGTATGAATATCATAATAAAAGACTTTTATTATGGTATTCACTTAAAATATAAAAATGCTTCATTAGGCATTAGTTAAGCGGAGGCGTCCATATAAGTATTAGGTTTACTTTTTAAACTTTAAAATTGTGAAAAGTGCTTTAAAAAGTGCCTGAATTAGTTAAATTGACATAATGTAAACAAATATGACAGAAATTTAAAAGTGGAAATATTACTGCCTTGGGTGAGACTTGAACTAACTGCCTCTGGGTCGATACTCCAGCGCTCTGCCATCTGAGCCACCAAGACCTCATCCATAGCCAGCGAATTTTTCCACCTTTTGGGTCTAGCAATATATATGGGTTACAGCATCGTTAGCAGACGTTTCTGCTTGTAAATAATTAATTAAAATGGCAGATTTTTTTTTGTATTTGGCGTATAACCTAAAAGTTTTACGATGGTTATTTACATTGAAATATTAATAATTAACGTACAATCGTACATGTTAACTAGAATTGATGTATATAAAATTATATATGTTTTTTTTATTTTTTTATACTACGTCGGTGGCAAACAAGCATACGGCCCGCCTGATGGTAAGCAGTCTCCGTAGCCTATGTACGCCTGCAACTCCAGAGGAGTTACATGCGCGTAGCCGACCCTAAACCCCCCCCCCCCCCTCGTTCATGTATATAATATATAGTTAATTAAATCATGGTTGTCCACAAAAAGTGCGAGATTACGAAGAAATGAAGGTAATTGTTTTGTTTACATTACATTGTATGTCTTTTCTACTGAATTCCAACTCCAGTTTGTATCTACAAGACGACATGACAGACGGAGGCCCCGTGAAAGTCATAGAAAGTTAATACTCATTCAATAGTATTTATTTTACGACTTCGTAATCGTAGTGTATTTGCAAATGATCATTATGCCTGATCATTGCTTCGTATTCAATCAGACTTCTTCTTCTTCTCGTGTCGATGGTTACGTATTTATCTTCATATATATATGGTTTTATATTAAGCGGGACCAGAAGGTAGCGACGCTTAACGCCCTGTCTGTTGCGTCCCGTAGATCTTGTTCGGAACATGTGTGCGGGTTTGCTGGGCAGGACAGCATGTGTATCATCGTTTGGGGAGCCGTGAATCAGACAGGCATCCCTTTTATGGTTAAGAAGTTAAATTTAAACCAGGGATTGAATATCGGTAATATTTTATTGATTCTCGACGAACTTAACATTAAAACGAGGCCACTGTTTGCACCCAACGTCTAGATACTTGGTTTCTTCGGCCATCTGAGCAGGACAGGGCCAGATAGTCTGGAAAAGCTCATAACAACTGGCCGCAATCCAAGGAAGCGTAGGGATGGACGTATGGCCATGCGTTGGGCGGACAGAATAATGTCAGAGACAAAAACCACATTTCAAGCTAGCATGCATCGGGCCCAAGATAGAGTGGCTTGGAGAGAACTGGTGAAGAGTATCCACAGTCGTCACGTCCCTCAGCCATGAGGATTCCACAAGGAAGAAGAATATTTCATAACAAATAACCGATATATAAACGCTGTATCTCGGTTGTTAATGTATATTTTTGAATTTGATACCGCTAGCATGATAATTTTGGCTCTTTACTGTAACACCATTTTATTAATTATGATGATGATTAAAATCTTCCGGGTTCCTCGTGAATCGTGATACACCGTGTATAGAATTTTACAAATATTTTTCAGTCAGTAACAACGGTATTACTAAGTTAATCTGCATAACAACGGCTAAATCCTTTTCCAATTTTTAAATTAAAAAAACGTTCGATCGCGTTGAACAAATGAAAAGCGGTTAAGCGGTCTGCAAACCGCAAATTTATGAACTATCGATGGATTGTTCCCATTCAATTGTTCCGGGTGAATGGAACGAATGAAAACACTTCCTGCTAGAGGAACGAATTAAATGCATACTATTTTTAGGTGGGAATTTATTGGCAATTTGACCACGAAACCAGTTTTTCATTTTATAACCACACTGGTCTATTTTTATCAGGCTAGGTCTGTTTTTAGCTTTTACGTGTGTTTGGGTGAGTTTTTAAGTCTTATAAAAGCAAGAAATAAACAAATAAGAGCATATTCTATATAGAGTATATATTTAAGAAGATTTTTTATACTTTTAGCCGTAATTTACGAGCTAAATAGATAAGAAAGTAGCAGGATTTGAACGACTTTTAATAAGGGGCCTACCCAAAACCGTGTCATAAAAATGCATTGACTGAAATCAAATTATCCAACCCTCCATACAAAGGCCAATATTTTTTCACGTCAAAATTTTTTTTCTTCTAGTTTTTCCTAACCATTTTTGTTACACCCTGTATATCTTGTATCACCTAAAAATGTCCCCTAATATTTCTATCGCTCCCATCCCGTAGGTACCTGTATTCCTATATTATTTCCTATAATATCCACACAGCAACATTACTATCAATAAGCACGGAAGGCAGACTATAGACTTCCCCATGTCAGGCTGTCAGCCTTTGTGCGGGACGTGTCCGGCGCTCAGAGATAGGATGTCTATGGCGGAGAATGTGTGTCATCTGTGACCGGAAAAATGGCGGCGAACGTAGATAGGGCTAATATACTGTATTGTCTATTATATAATGATTTTGATATGTCTGACCTCTGACCGTAGTCTAAAAAGTGAATATGTGCTAATGTTATAACAGTTTTGAATGATTCATGGTTAATTTCACTAGACTTAGGTATCTCGACTTGATTTATATATACAATACAAAAGGTAATCACGGTTAATATGTTAGTCACTATAAGTCTAATGTTATAGATGTGCTAGTGTGCGAAATTTTCCCAAAAACTTGGAAAATTCAGGAAAATTTCACAGGAAACAAAGGAAACTTTCATTTAGTAATGGAAAATTTTGATTCCTATACAAAATATCCAAGTGAAATTTTTGCAATTTTGGTATCGTTTTTACGGCACGTCAGTAGCTAAGGTCATACTAACTTTCACTATGGGAACAACCAAAACAGCACCTTTTTACTAAAACCCCGAAATCCCAAAATATATCTCGGGGAGTCATTCGTGTTATGGAACAGCAGATTTTGTTTCATGATTTCGGGGCTGTCCGCATAGTAACATTTATTCAATAGGTACCTATAACATATTTACTTCTCAAAGCACGGTCAGACATATCAAAATCATCCTGATAATATGATAAAATTATACGAAATTTCTTACAGTATTTGTTAGATGAATTTCGCGAACGCCTTATTTAGTTGCAGCCAATTTTAGACACGCATATTTTAGCGAACGCTTTATTTATGTTTTTATAATTCATTATAAGATACGTTACGCAACCTCCTTCAACTGTTTTCTAGTCGGGGGTCTACAAGATTCAACACAAAAAAGGAAGATACAAAAAAAAATGTTCTTTAATATGATTTATTTTCTTCTAGGCGTGTCAAAAATACTCACAGGACCGAAAAAACTATACACATTTAAATATTGCATTGATCGTTATTCGTGCGAAAAATTTCAGCTCAAAGTTCATCGCATGGATACAAAATATTATAAAAACCGTTAAACAATAAATTCACGAACTGTTCATACCTACTCGTTAAAATATTCGAGAATTTTTACTCCGTTTTGCGTTTCGTTTTTTCACCGATCTGCGATTCACTGAACAAAATTGATGCTGCACTTTTAACCTAAACGATTTATTGAGTATTGACTTCGACGTCTTCTGCTAAATTGTGTTATTGGAATATGAACATTGCATTCTGTGTAATAAAATAAAGTTTAGTTCGCAAAGTTATCATGACATATAGTGTTATATTTGCGGTAATCGTACATTTACGTTCTGTTATTGCAAGTGTTATTTAACAAAGGCAGTTAATTGGTTAGAACGTTACGTTACGTTTGAGTTTAATTTATTTGTGTGTGCGTGTTAGCCAACATTACGTGGAAATGCAATTTGTGTTGAACTAGGTAACTAAACATGTTGTAAATTAATTTATGCAATGAATTTTAGGCATGCATTCTCATACCATAAATACATAAATCATCATCTTCTTTATTTATTTTTCATTTTAGGCTAGGTCATTTATAATATGAATATAAAAGTAAAGCAAAAAAAACACTTACAAAACAATGCAAATAAGTTTTTGGCAAAACATTTCAATTTTGGTACAAGCTTTTATCACTGACTGTACTTTTTTTCCCACAGGCAACTAATACTCATCGAGACAATTCTAAAAACCCCAAACACAATTGGGTTGCGTTGTTTTATCGCCGAGTTCCTATGACTACCTCCTGTCTCCATCAGCAGATCAGCTTGATGATACCATCATGCATTGTCACCCGACTTACATATGTATGCAAATTTTCAGCTTCATCGGAAACCGGGAAGTGGGTCAAATTTAACTTGCAATATTTGTGCCATACATACAAACAGGGCAAATTAAATAAAAGCTTGTAATAAAAACATATAAACACATTATAAAAAACGTAACCTATAGGGTGCCGCCAGCAGCGGGGCAGGGTCCAAGCTGCCGGTGGTCAGAGCCGCAGAGTGAAGAACCAACGAACTAACTATACGCCCCGTGTCCAAAATTACCGCCTTCTGCATCTGAACCTTAATCCAGACAGTCTCTTCGCTATGAGACCGTTCGCTGACACGACTATCGGGACAATCAATGCCGGATTTAGAGGTCTGGAGGCCTCGGGCAATAAAGGAATGGAGGCCCCCTGGCCCCAAATTTTTTCCAAATAAAATGGTAAATTTACCGAATTCTCTATCGTGGGGGGCCTCTCTTTTGTGGAGGCCCGGGGCAGTAGCCCCGGTTGCCCTCCCCTAAATCCGGCCCTGGGGACAATGATCGTCGAGTCAACATCCCACAAGCCGGTTATCTCGTGAGCCAAGTCTAGGTACTTGCTGGATCGTCATTATCATTATATTAGCCAAACGACGTGTTTAGATACAGCATCAAAAACAATAGAATCCGCTTAATATGTTTATAAATTACACTGGTACTTGGAACTCGTTTTTAAACATTTTATCACGGTTAATCGAAACTCAGCTAACTTCAACTACTTAGAAAAGCACCGCGCAACTTCGTTAACAACCGTCTGAGATAAGTGATAACTGATAATGATAAAACTATAATTAGGTGGATAGCTACGTTTTTAATATAGTTTACAAATAGCTTAAAATTAATAAAAATATGCCCATTATACACCGTGGGCTGTTAAAACCCGACAGTTTAAAAAGTTGTATTTATGACCACATTAGAGACTAAAATATCATACAAAGTTTTCTAAAATCGGTCTTGTTTTGTTTGGTTTGGACCTTCTGACAATTTGTATCAGTAATAAACGCCTTTTTGGCTACGACGCTGCCACTATTTGACTTGGTTTAGACATACCTACTGACAAACCTTAAAGTTTTAAAAGAAACTCGCAATTTTTTATCTGAAAATAATAATAAAATTATTATTTATTCGTAGTAATGTTTTGTTTCGCCAAGATTTAAACAGAAATAATGTGTCGTGCGCGAAAACGCAAAAATATAAAAAAAAAAAACAAAAAAAAATAGTTTTGACAAATTTGACCAAAATTTATACAGTGTGTCCCTAGCCATTGGACAAAGCCGAAATTTACATATGCATTAGGGTATTTAGAACCAGTGTACAAAGTATGATAACAACTGGTGTAGCCGTTTCGGAGAAATTAACAAATTACCATTTTTTACTTTGGAGCAGCCTGTATGTGTTAGTAGTTCCTAAGGTAATATCCTCAAAGAATAGCATGGATGGATGAATAACCTTCTTCGACCTTTTTGATTATCTTTTTAGACACTAATAAGCTTCTGACTTTTGAAAAATCTCATCATGATCAAATATTTCGAACAAATTGTCAAAAACACTGCCAAAGATTAACACAGTGTGTTTCTTTTTGTTGTCGATTATTACAAATAACTTTTGTTCGATTTTTCTTTTATCTTTTGTTCTAATTAAAAAAATATGAAAGTCAGAGCATTCCTGAGAAGTAACCCTCTGTGGGATTTAAGGTTTTTTCCAATGGCTAAGGTCACCCTGTATTATATTTTTCGCTCCTTATGACCTCAGGAATGTGTGGTTAAAATTTGTCGGGTTTTACCAGCCCACGGTGTATATTATATTAGTCAATTTGTGTAATAATGTCCTAAGTATAATATTTATTTATTAATGCATATTTATACAAATTCTCACATTCCTTTCAAACAAATCATCGTCTACATACAAAATCCGTTGCAAACGCAAATCTATTATTATATATCATTTTATCGCTAAGGCGCGCCATTCACTAGCTCCGTACGTGATTTGATTCACAACTAAAGCCTTCACTACGATCTAAAAGAAACCTTTACTTCAAGGAATAAGGTCTATTTTTAGTCGACGTCGTACCCGATATTGGTTTTACTTTGTGGCCAGCCTGCGTTATTAAAAACTAGTATTTGTTTAGTTTTATATTAGTTAGTGAAAATATAGAATATTTGTTCCTAGAGGATTTCAGGGACAAGAATATTTATTTTGACTGAGTGTTGCACGATGAAATATGGGTTCTATATTATATATGCTTTATTTATATATTATATAAAACGCGTCGCAAAAACAAATCATCAAATAAAGCCAGGACGGCTAAGTAAAAGTAGGTATGGAAATTACTCTGAATAAGTTTTTTAAATCATCAGATCAACTCCATGTCACCATAATATTGCATTGTCCTCTGAATTTTAATGTAAGTATGCAAAATTTCAGCTCAATAGGAAATCGCGAAGTGGGTCAAATTTAGGTTCCAACACTAACTAACAGGGCACGTTAAATAAAAACTCGTAAAAACATTTCTGCACACCGAATAATTAGGTGACTTGTCAATTTCATTTTAAAAACCGCAACAATGTCCACAGAATAAAGACAACTTGTCCGACATTCGACATTTAATAACGCCTTTTTCCAAATACCTGTTAAACTAATTAAACCATACAAACAGTCACAACCGCACGTCCAAAAACAATAAATTAAGCATAATTAAAACGCAAGCAAGAGACAAAACTACGCAGCGCAAATTCCATCGCCTAAATTAAATTAAAAAAAAAACAGTCTCGAACGCGCGAAGACCGTTGCGTTTGAAATTGTTCTTCCCGTCACGTACCGTCAACTGTCAACAACGGTTAAACTTTATTACAAGGACGTAAGGTACACCGTTGATCAAAGAGTTTCTGTTAGTAGGTTAGTACAGTCGCCATCAGATATATCGGAGCGGCCAAGGTGCTCACATACATCTGAACACGCCTCTAATGTCAAGGCGTTAGTGCGTGTGCAGATATTTTTGAGCACCTTGATCGCTCCGATATATCAGACGGCGACTGTACTCGATGGTCCAAGCTGTCTAGCCCCGCAGCTTGTATGAAGTTGATTGCATTTGAAGATCAGAGTGTAACGGTCGGTTAATTATGAATACGCCCACACAAGACTGGCGTATTATATTCACTTTTGTTTTTTCACAGACAAACGCTCATTCATACATAATGTAGTAATAGTATAAACCTTTCCGGGCATCTCCGTTCCTAAAATTTTAAAATCACAGGACACAGTGGTATGTAAAAATGATGGCTCGTGGCAACCATCGTAGGCAGTCAATTTGATAGCATAATTGTGTTGTTTAGGTACTTATAATGTTTTTCATTCCGAGAAAACTTATATCTGGCCATTCCCGCGAGCTGAATATGTAGGGCATACTGAACAACTTTTATTATGGTTTCAGTTTTGTTGAATTTTTGAGTCTAATAGTAAAAACCTCCTAACACACTCAGATGAGTCAGATGAGTGTGTTTTTACTATTAGACTCAAAAATTCAAGTCTTCCTATTAAGTCAAATTGAACAATTTTTTATGGGGCTAATACAGCTGTTTCAATCAACATTCCATGTATTCCATGGAACAGGAATGGAATTTTTTCCGCAATTACAAAACTGAACCCATAATAAAAGTTGTTCAGTATGCCCTACATATTCAGCTCGCGGGAATGGCCTGATATAAATTTTCTATCTTCTTTGGTATCTACCAAAACCAGCCAAGACTTCGAGCAACACCGGAAAGGGAGACGGCTCGTCCGTACACAAAAGAAGATCGAGGTTTGCAACATTTGTCTCTGACGTTTGTCATTTTCTATGTATTTGTATCGACTTTACAAATTGGATTTTGTATGTAGTGAGTGAGAAGTGCGACTGTGTGCACGTTGCCCCCCGCAAAAAATGGCAGAATGATTTGTTCGGTAAGATATCGCTTGGGCTCCTCCCTTCCGACGTGTCGGGAGCCGGTGTTGCTCGAAGAGCCAAGGCAAACGCAAAATAAATTTGTCAAAATAAATATTAATAATAGAATCGAATGGGGGACCTTTTTATAGGCGACTGGGCACCGTATTCAGACCTGTCATTATATTAAGCCATATATAGCTATTAAAAGCGTGCTAAAGTGATATATGGTAATTGGTAAATAAGGCCACCAGTGACAATGCGCTGACAATGGTGGCAATTTGGAGAGTAGCCACCGTAACCACGCATAATCGCCCGCATGGCTTTCTCTATGATAACCACAGAAAGCAGACGGTTACAATACTTTTAAATGTAACCAAGGTAAATAGCTAACCGAGATGCAAGTATATGTCTAATTATTAAATACTGCGGAATGGAGTATCGAGACAAACCATTGTGGTTTAACGATACTTTTTGATCAAATATTCTGTAATTGTGTTTTACCTGTAATAAAAAAAAAAAAAAAAAAAAAAAAAAAAAAAAAAAAAAAAAAAAAAAAAAATGTGCAGAACTGTTCCCATTGAATAGAATATAATTTTTTATTCGTAAACACACAAACAGTAAATAGACATAGATAAAAGAGAATATAGTGAGAATAAAGTGTCACGAAATGGCCTCATCTCAACATGTTGCTGGCGACTTTCAGCGCTGATCTCATCATGTTCATTGCCATATGAAAAACTGGAACAGTCCTCACAGAAGCCCAGATATCACTTTAAAAATCCTGACATTTCTTGGACGGTGACTTTTCCCAAACTAGTCCCAATTGATTCTCCATCAACAACAATTCCATCGTTATCATTATACCACGATAAAGTATAAAACATAGGAAGGAGAAAGTGCCACGTAATAGTCACATCTCGGCATGACGCTGGCGACTTCCAGCGCTAATTTTCCGAGGTAATCCGGTGAAACAATCACTACCGGTAACAAAAAACCATAAATAAAATAGACCTCAACTTAAGTCCAAGCTTGAACATTTATTTTTACGGAATCCCACTAGAAACTGTTGCTAACCAGGAAAATTACAAAAAGTTTTTTAAAATTTCAACCGACTGCGTCTTTTCTATGGTTTCTGTTCGAGAACTCTCGAGAAATCTGGCCTAGGTTGAGAAAGAAAACAATCCCTACTTTCCTACTAATTAATACACAAGGGTATGCCTGCGCAGTTTTATCAACTGCACAGGTAAAACGGAGTGTGTGGCATTCGCCTGTGAAGTTTCCTGTACAGCTTTACCTGTGCAGTTGTACAGGCAAAACTGCGCAGGCATACCCTAGTGTGTATGGCCAGCTTTCTAAATGCGAAAGAAAACCTGTCTGGCTGTTCATCTTCACGCTTAAACTGCTAAAACCATGTAGATGAAATCTAGTATGGAGATGTTTGAGGCCCGGGAAAGGGCTTAGGATTTCATCAATTATCATCAATCCACACGGACAAAGTCGCGGGCAGAAGCTAAATTTAGAAAGAAGTACATACTCGTAAATTGCAGCCAATACATAAACAGGCAAGGTCAACAAATATAACCCGTTTATTGAAACAATATTCGTTCGTTGTATCCCGTAAATGCGCCATTGGCTTTTTCCATGCAAATGTAACAAAGCTGGGTTTTATGGATAGAGGTGTGTAAAAGTTTGTGGTTATGGAAAAGGCAGAAAACAAAAAAAAAGCAAAGTCAGTGCAAAGAGGTATGCAATTTAATAAACGTCGTAATTACTTATTACTTTACAAACATAATTTAACACTAGAACCTAGTGACCCTACTCATTGAGTTGTGTTGCTGCCGGTGAGTAAGGTTGCCAGAGCTCAACGATGGTGCAGAGTTGGCAACGCATGCGAGCTTCTCTGGAGTTGCAGGCGTACATAGGCTACAGAGACTGCTTACGTATTTTAAAGTTCATATCGGGCCGTATGATCATTAGATAATTTGATATAAAATGGTGTGCGACAAACGCACCGCGTTTGACGCTGCGTTTATCGCATAAAATAATCGCGCGCTTGAGTACGATCCCTGCTGTGCTGTTGTAGATTTACCTCTTAAATGAGGTGTGAATAATGATTATAGTTATTTACAGACTAATTGAAGGAAAAAAAATAGATTTGATATGCAACCGCCTGAGTTAGTGATAGCCTATAATTATATATAATGTAGTATCCACTATATAAAAGTACCCTACCCAAGTTTCTTCTAAAGACCCTATAGCCGCAATACCAACTGGCGACTGAGGCCCTAATGCTATCTCATTTACCCTCGTTAAGACCAACCAAGACTGAAAGAGACATTATGACTTCAGCGGCGGTATTATGGTTCCATTTTTATCACTTGTCACTGTGCCCGTCACTTTCGCGCTTACATATTTGTTAGAACGTGACAGGTATGGTGACAAATGATAAAGAGCCGACCATCTTAGCCCTACAGTCGCCAGTTGGTATTGCGGCTACTATAATCACAAGAATCAGCTGACACAACAAGGACGACACTATCTACCCGTCTCGCGGCCGTCACGGTGCCGAGCACATTTCCGGCATTACTGGAATCAAACGTTTTTAGGCAGAATACCTGTTGTCGGTCGTTAAAAGTAAAGAGTCATGTTTGTTTACGTTGGTTTTTATTGCTTCACCACTGGGCTATTGGTGCCACAAATAACTGACCATTTGTAAGCCGTATTGCAAAGAGATAAGGTGTTTCAGTTGTCAATAGAGTGTGTCGTTGTTAATGCATTCACTGCCACCGACGCATATATGCGTTCACCGTCATACAAGTTTGTTTCTAGGCCACGCCCCCTGGCAGTGAATGCGTAGTTTATAGATGGCACCATCAAGTTAGACAATTTAAGTCAATTTAAGGGAGTCTGGAAGAGATCGCTTTATAGTGATAAAACCGCCTGTTTACATCTTCTTAATGTGTCGTGTTCTTTGTATTGTACTCGGCCCGATTCGAACTTTAAGATACGTCAAATATTAGGCCTAGATACGATATGGATTGGATATGTTAGTGCCAAAAGTGACGTTTTTGTTTGAAGAAACGTCACTTTTGAGACTGACATATCCGATCCATATCATATCTAGACCTAATATTCGACGTAGAGTTCGAATCGGGCCGACCTTAATTTTTATGGAAAGAGTTTTTCTACCTTTCCTTCATTTTAAAGCACTTACCTCCAATATAAATGTTACTCAATATTACTATCCTTATAGAAAAGTGTAGGTTTAGACGGCTCATCCAGGTCAACAAGCTTACAATTACATTAACTAACCGGATCGCCAGAAGCCAAACAAGAACTCACAAGTTTGCCAACCTTTGCCAATTACCACTTCGATGCCTATTTTTTTTAAATATTTTAGTGTATAATATATTTATTAACCCAAAAATATTTTTGGTGAGTATGTCCAAAATATAAGTACCCTATAAAGTACTCCTCGAATACCTTTCTAATGAAATTCGTGTTTTCCTCTCAATGTGTTTGTGTTTTTCCGTCGAGTAGGTACCTTGGGTGCCTTCCGACTTCATCATCAAGTCAGTTCCATGTTAACATTATCAAGAACTGCCCCAAATTTCAACTCAATCAAATATCGGGAAACGGTTCAAATTCAAGGTACAAGACTTAATACATATATACACTTATATAAACAAAACCTTAAGATGCTACGTTAGGTATTTTATGTTGCAATACTTATCAATAAAATCAACTCATAAGATAGGTCTAGTAGTTATGTAGCAACGGGATTATGCCATCACGGAAATAATATTCTCAAACGACCCAGC
This sequence comes from Cydia pomonella, assembly GCF_033807575.1. Taxonomy (NCBI): domain Eukaryota; kingdom Metazoa; phylum Arthropoda; class Insecta; order Lepidoptera; family Tortricidae; genus Cydia; species Cydia pomonella. The sequence continues at coordinate 17,832,040 of NC_084717.1, read as the reverse complement.
TACTTTAAAAACAAATACCTTTCAGCATCCTCGACATTGTTTGTGAAAATTTCACAGAAAAACACCTTTTTCAACATAGATAAACACTAACACCTTACACTGCACTAAAAAACACCTTTTAAAAACACTGGCCACTAACTTTATGGCATGTCCTTCGCTTTTATTTTTGATTAATTTTGAAATTGGAATGTTTTTTTTCTAAAAGTGGGCGTATTAAACGACGCGCTCGCAGGTATGTCGCGGTCTGACTAATTGCTAGATAACAGCTCGACTGATAAAACAAAATGGAGGCACCATTAGCGTACCAACTAATGTGATTTACTAGGATTTAAGCCTTTGATAACGTATAGCCCCTATTAGAAAGATTTAGAGCTCATAATTGAGTAACTGAGGATGGTTTTAACGTTAATTTTCCCGTTGGTGAAAGATAGCGCAACCAATATTTGTATAGATACTGCGGTTAGCTGCACGCACCAATCGATATTGATATTAAAGCTGCAATAATTATTAATAAAGCATACGAAGTATGCCGATATAAAAAGAACAATTGTACAGTTTCCTGCAAAAAAGTGTGCTTATCATTTAAACTTATATTCAGATACGCTTATTACGCATACCTACCACACCACTACTTTTCGAACTTGACGGTGATGATGTTACCTACATTTTAAAGGTACATAGATCGTGCAAGTTTAAATGTGTCGAAGTTTAGTCAAAATGTCCCATTAAGAACGAAATTTGATTGTATCTTTATATGAATAACCGGTTAAAGCGTTCTTATGGCAAGCGACAAAGAAGTGGGACTTTTTGCTTGTTGTGCCTTCACTACAATCTTTACAATCTCAATTCAATCAATTCATAATAAATAAATAAAATATTTGTTATCTATAAGCAAGTTTCCTTTATAATGAACGTCATTCTTTTTATAGATATAAAACACAAACATAAAATTGGATTTAATATTTCAAAAGAATTAACTATCGACATTTCAAATACAGAGCGTAGTGCCTGCAATTCCAATAAACTATCAATAATGTGCACCGAGCAATTATAATTAATTGTACAATTAATTGTCCTACGTGACGGTGTTATTAATCACACGACTAATGAATTTAATACATGTGTCATGACAAAATGCTGTAGGACATTCAATGAGTTTTCTAGTATTGATCACAGAATTGATCTACAATGTTGTACAAGATTGCCTGTCAAATATATATCAAAAGTAACAATTAAAGTCCTTGAATGCACGATGAAAATCGCAAAGATGTCAAGTGGTTTGGATTGAATTCAGAAATAATGTGATTGCGTAAGTGATTTGTTTTTGCAACAGTATATTTTAAGATAGACCTAAACACCCTCTCTTGAATACAGCTTTTCTGTCTAAGTTGCTGTCGGCATGTGTCTAAATAAATCAAAATACCTAGCCACACATCTTTAGACACATATCTTAGCAACAATAAAACGTCATCTAAAAGCAATTTATAATTTCACTTCTCAGCTCGTCACAGCAATTTGAACCTTCAGCGTATTGTTATAAGACACAAACATCACGTGACAAGTATAATTGCTGTATCCGTTGCAGAAACTCAGCTGTTTCACAACCTAGACTGACTAACAGTGAAAACGCGCCTATCTTATTTATGAGTAGAGAATTGTTAACTTTGAATAACAGTTTCGAATAGCTTGGTTAAAATCATATCGAATGCTTTTGAAAAATCCAAGCTGGAACATAATTATTATCCATTACAGGTCTTGTCCCCGAATGGCCTTGGTAATAGCTTCCTTATACATTTGTTTCCCTAAGAACTACTTGAAGCAGACAACTGATGCATTTAACTACCCAAGTACAAGGACATTTATAGCGTTCCTCAAGGGAGCGTTCTATGACCCTGTGCAATTAAATCACGGTATAGTTGCAAGTGTACACTCACACTAATCAAGCGGCACTCAGACAAATGCGCGCCCCATTAGACACGGGCTCTGGAGGGTCATTTAGTGAGCGTTGGCCCAGTGAGAGCGGAGATGGAGGCGGGAGCGTGAACTGTAGTAGAACATGGGCTCTTAAGGCTTAAATAATGACTGGACTCAGTAAGGCTGCATGCCCATTGAAGCGAAGCGGAGCGGAGATGTGGGGTAATGCTCTATAGGCTTACAACCAATACCATTTAAAAGTGGAGACGGAACTTTTAAACTTAGGAAGCACCCAAATTCTTTCCAAATCGTGGAACACTAGAAGGTAGTTAATATATTTATACTCGTAATAAGGAGCGGGGGCGGAATGAGGGAGGTACCAGAAGCGATTGCAGTAAGGCGTTTTCATAACCTAAATGAAGCTAAATGTAGGCAGATCTATTCTTTAAGCCTGCCTAAGCCCGATAAACAATTTGAGACAGATTAGTAACATAATAGATACTCTTAGTAAAGAAGATTGTTTCTTAAAGCGGCTCCGAGACTCTCGTTAGGTATATGTGTGTCTACGGACAGATGTCCGGAACACAAGTTTGTGCGTGATTACCATCAAACATTGACAGATTTGTGTGCCTGCTAAACGAATCAAATACCCACATCTGTACGTACATCCTTGGCTACTGTTTGATAGTTGACGCTTATTGACAAAGTAGTCAACTGCAATTGATAGTCTAGGATGCATAAGGCTGCTTTTCTACTGAAATGAATAGCATTGATTGTAACCCAACAGAGCGGAGAACCAACCAATTCCATTAACCTATTATAGCCCATTGGTTGTAATCCAACCAATTTTATTAACCGATTACAACTCATTGGTTGTAATCCAACCAATTACATTGACCGATTACAACTCATTGGTTGCAATCCAACCAATTTCATTGACCGACTACAACTCTTAAGTTGTAATCCAACCAATTTCATTGACCGATTACAACTCATTGATTGTTATCCAACCAATTTCATTGACCGATTATAACTTATTGGTTATAATCAGCCAATTGCATTCAACTGGTTAATTCCCACACGTCTACGACTCAGTACTAAGGCAACATTAGAAATTGTTTTTTAAAAGCTTTTATTAAGTTTCACCTGGCCCTTTGTCTGTCTGTGTCTGTAATCAAATCTTGCAAATTACATTTGACCCACTTCCCCGTTTTCGATGAAGCTGAAAATTTGCATACATATGTAAATCGGGTGACATGACAATGCAATTTTATACATAGTTGATCTGATGATGGCGATAGGAGGTGGCGTGGTGGTCTTTGGGGTTGTTAGAATTGTCTCGATGAGTATTAGTTGCATGTGGAAAGAAAAGTACAATCAGCGATTAAAGCTTGTACCAAAAATGTTTTTTTTGGTAAAAACTTATTTTTCATGAGTTCTCCTTCAGCGGTCACTCGCACCCCTTCCCCAACCGTTCTGTGTAATGAAGGGGTTAATTACAACAGCGCGATATTATGAATGTCTCTGCCGGGAAACTGCCGTATTGCCGCTCCGGGCAGAAACTGCCGCATTGTCGGCCGCGCGTGAGTTATCGCCGGTGAGCAGGGAATTTGTCGAGCTCTTAATAGGCTATGAAAATTTCTTGTTTTATGGAGGGAAAGTTAAGACTTTTCATAACAAAAATGTGTTTGCTAGAAATATGTGAATTCATTGAGAAGCTTTAAATTTTGTTTTCTAGAAATTGATAAATTGGTTCCAGTCATATTTTGCATAGTTTTGTATGTTTTGTTACTCTACTTACGTGTAGTACACAACTAAACCGGTATTTTATAATTGCGTAATTTACATTTCTATGTAATAGTTTTGTTAGTAACGTAGGAAGCTTTAGGTCTATTTTTAGTTCATTTATTTAAGACATATTTGTAAAAAACTGTTTGTTTTCTAAATAAATAAATAATTGAGAAGTGGATTATAAGGGGGAGCTCGCTGTTGTAGAGTAGATTGACAGAATTCTTGGCCAAGATGATATCTTGGTACATAGCACCAGTAACACACAGCCCAACTTACAGTTCAAAACCTCCATTTATGGACCAAAACTAATGGCGCATTATTAAGGCAAATTATTTTAATAAATGGAATTGCCATGTTCTCGCGGCAAATATATATAACCACAACCTATCGCTATTAATAAAGACAATGTTGTTCAGCTGTATTGAGCAGCTGCCACGAGTGCCATGGTAGCAGTAGGCAAGGATTAGGTAATGCAATATCGACCTAATCTAACCTAACTAGATTCTCAGAACCTCTAATATCGTTGACATTAAATATATTTTCATTTTATTTTTCATTTAAATTACCTACCAGATAAGATTTTTATAACTTAGTTTTTGTTTTTGTAAATATATTTGTTTTTTTCTTTTTGATTTTTCGACAATATCTAAGTTGGCCCTAGCTTTGTATACATTGACATTTCTTTTTTGTCGTGACATTATTTTATTTATTAATTTTTCTATTTTTTTTTTCTGTTTTAATGTTAAGTTGACGATCTTTTAGTGAAAGCCTTTTTTTGTCCATTTGTGTAAAATACTGCGTCTTTTTCTTTAAGAAATAAATATAACTAATCTAACCTAACGAAAATCTAGTTGTTTATTAATTAACATAACAATGTCATAGTCATATTAGGGATATGTAATTCAAATAACTGGGCACTTACGTACAATAGTGTTTAGAAATTAGAAAAACCGGTTTTTGTTGCTTATTAATATGCAAAAGGAATAACAGAGGCATATGTAAAAGTAATGTAGGTACAACAGCGGAAGAAATTCAAGCCATAAAATAAATAGGAAGTATTCGCATTGAAATAAACGTTTAACAGAACACGATAACAATAGATGTAAAGAAAACCGTTACAAGTAATTAGTCCAAACTAACAATTGCCGGCATTAATTTAAAGGCGTTTCGAGTAATCGGCCAAAGTTGATGATTCAGCAAATCTTACAACTCAACACACTTGATTTAAACCTTACTGTATTATATTTAAAGTTCATAACCGCGTAATTGTATTGCAATTAAGTTTGCAGTCCGCGTCAAAATATGTACACATGTTATGCTTTATTACAATGGAGTAAGGTTTAAATTTGTTAACTTTTCAACATCGTACAAGAAGCAATACGGTTAGCCGTGGGAAAATTGTATAGTCTATGGAAACGGTATAATGGCGGATGCGTGGTATTCGTTTATGTCAGATGAGATTGCGATAGTCGGCTATGAATGTTTGTCTCAAACAGTTTAATATAAAAACGATAAGTGCTTCTCGTAGTAGTATGCTAATTGTGTGAAGAACTAAAATGGTATCCACGTGTAAGTCCTTGTACAGTCACGTCTGAAAATATCGATTCGAACAAAGTCCCAAACATACACGTATAATAATGGTGGTGGGTATTGTGTATACACGGCCTTATTGTCCATATAGGTGTATACATATAACTCTTAGTAACGGATAAGTAAAATGCCCTACCCCTATTTATTGAACACTCGTTTTATTTTAATAACCATTCTCTGTTATTATATCAATTAATAGCTGTTACGATTAGGATATAATTACATTATTACTATATGCTAATTGAATAAGAAAATAGCCAAGAGCGAGTCGGAACCGCTCACGAAGAATTCCGTAGCTACCTCCAATCTCACAATGTTTTATGTTTACTCCAACTCACACTTGACTGGTTCTTTTCGTTGTTGGCAATAGGTATAGTAAATCACTAAGTTTTATGTTTTTAGATTTTATCGCTCTAGAAAAATATCAAACACTAAGATTTCTAAATTTTATGTTCGTGTATGTCCCTTTAATTTTGGACTTGGAATTTTATTATTTGTCGTGAAACCAGCAATATCAATATATATTAGTCTGTGACGATCTTACAACTGTCTCTGATTAGGAATGTTGTTATTTATTATTATTTGACACCGTGCACGAAATGAAACACTAGACTAGAAAACTATAAACGTAGACGGCAATATTGTTTCCACGGCTTTTACTTTGTAAATCATAAAAAACTACAAAGAATGAGTTTGTCCATGATGTCACAAATCTGTATTTCATAAAAGCACCAAAGAGACTAATCGTTTCCATAATTAGAACAAGAGGAATTATATTACTATAAAAACAAAATCCCGACTGCTTAATACCTACATATATTTTGTCCATCTCTTGATTCTTTCTAGGTCTTTTCACATTTTTGGGCGCCATTTTTTTTAATTTATAAAGTCTATGTCACTACCACAATTCTGAAGAATTCAATGACACCTTACATGTCAAAAAGCGTGCCAAAGAAATAGACATACATACATACATACGCTCGAAAAACATTACCCTCCTTCTGACGCAGTCGGGTAAAAAAGACACAGATTTTAAATGTCAGTCAAACTCAAGCACCCTTCTATGGTTTATGACTTTTTAGAGATACGCGGGCACATAGATATAACCTACCGAAGCCTCATTAATTAGTAGGGTTCCTTTGGCATTTCGGGTACGGAACCCCAAAAATGATAGTAAACGGGAGAAAGTGTGAAAGGTGCAGACACGTTCGAGAACGAGTTAGGTTTTAGACCGCAGACCGTTGAGATGGGGCGATAACATTCCGTAATGCGATGTATGCTGCTTTGTTGATTTATCTCTATGTAAATGTACTTGGCAATACACGGTGTTTCACGAGGAACCCGAAAGATGTTGAAAGTGTCTTCTTGATCATATTTAAAGTTTAGTCTTGTGCTGTAAACTTTTCTGGAATTAGTCTAGTTTCAGAGTTAATGTCAATTGAAAAAAGTGTTACTTACGCACTAATTAATTTTGATGGCGATCAGCATAAACTTTTTTTTTATTAAGTAGAAACAACATATAATAGCAAGCTTAGAAAGCTTAGCAATACTAAGCTTAGAAATAAATTAAAAGCGGAAAAATATTCGCCGTCCCCGGGTGTAGTCTCGGTAGGTCATTTGGCAGAGCATGGCCTAGTAATCCAATGTCGCAAGTTCGAGACTCACCCGAGACAGTGAATTTTACCACTTTTACTTTATTTCTAAGCTTAATAGCATCAGCAGATTACGCCTACTATTAGTCTATATTCAGTTACCTTATAATCTCAAGACTTTGGAATTTTTTATCGTGCGTCTGGGTAATTTTTCCATGATACGTATTAGAGGAACATTTTTATCCAGCTATTAATAACACAATGAATAATCTAAAACCCTGCGTCCTTATAATGCCGATAAGAAAACTTCGTCTTCCCTAGTGCCCCAGCCTTCCCCGGGGTCTTCAAATAGATTTACTGAACAGGCTTCCGCCTATGTCAAAGAAACAACAAAACACACAAAGATTAATCCAACTAAAGTAGGTACAGTTCAGCATCAAACAGATAGTAATAGCCACAGTGGCCACAGATATCGTAGCACACCTTCATTGTTACCATAGAAATAAGGATCTGCAAAAAAAAAAGGGACAATCGTACACAGATCGATCTTGATCTTGTACTATGGGAACTAGGCGACGATATACATACGTATATAGATAAATACATACTCATATACATAGAAAACACACATAACTCATGAACAAATATCTGTGTTCATCACACAAATAAATGCCCTTACCGGGATTCGAACCCGGGACCATCGGCTTCATAGGCAGGGTCACTACCCATACCCAGTACCCACTAGGCCAGACCGGTCGTCATCGGTCTGTTCCGATACCGATATATTTGGCCGATCTATATTTGATGCTAACTGTACCTAATTCAAATAGTATGTTGAGACAAGTCATTAGTTTAATGTTGCAATCGATCTGACAAGTAAAAGCAGTCATTTTTCAAAATATAAAAAGTTTAGGACAGTATAGACAGTATGAAATTTATATTCATGAATAAAATCTTATGCCCTCCAGACGATATAAGTAATATCAACCTGAATAATATTTCATTTCAAATTGTATATCATTTCATTCCAATCAATACACAATCAACAATAGAAGGTGATCAGGAGTCCTATGAGGTGGACAGACAAAATTCGCTCAGCCCTCGACGTGACGCTCCATGGTACCCTACATCCGGCGACAGACAGAAAGAGGTGGCGGTAAACTGTAACTTCTAAAATAACAGAATGATAAAACTAAAAAAATATATGATATACATTACCATGAAAACTATCCCTCTTCACCGCACTGGGTTCATGTCGAATTCGTTTTCCGTGCAGGCGGCCCGTCTTTGGAACGGACTTCCCTACGGCATCAAAAATGCTCAAAATAAGTTTGCATTTAAAAAATCCTTACGGGCTTTCTTTGCTAGCAGAATGAAAAAATAATAATGTATGGGTAAGCTCTATATGTTTTGTCGTTATTTATGTATATATTATAAGAAATATAAGTATGTATATTTATGTATGTATGTATGTATTATGTATGTATGGTATGTTATTGTATTATATTTGGTTGTTGTTGTTAAAGTAGCACCGCCCACAATCTCTCTGCTTTGCCTAAAGGTTGACTGGTAGAGAATGCCTCATGGCATTAAGTCCGCCTTTTGTACTATAAGGTTTTCTTTTGTGCAATAAAGATTAAATAAATAAATAAATAAAACTTCCACCGAAAATTGGTTTGAACGAGATCTAGTAAGTAGTTTTTTTTAATACGTAATAAAAGGTACGGAACCCTTCATGGGCGAGTCCGACTTGCACTTGGCCCCTTTTTTTTAATTCTGACCATTAAGGGGTTACTTAAAGTTAACATTACTCGTGTATATGTCAAAATTGTGGTTCAGGAAGATAGTTTGACATATAAAACATATGAACGTTTCATAGCTACTGCCTTTAGAGAGAATTGTTTAGGAACCCACCTGTGAATTCCAAATCAATGTCTCGACACAACCTAACAATAATAACGGTCTAATAATTTCCAACCTGATCGAGCCCCGGAGTATCGGCCATATTGGAATCGGAACAGTCGGAGTCTCCCACGCGGGTGTGTCTACATTGTTCCGCGCACAATGCTTCGGGCTAACCTGGGTGATTGATCTAACATCCACACGTAAGGTGATATTCGGATGTCAACTGCAGCTGCATTACTGCGACGGCGTTGATGTTGCCGCTGAATGCGACAATTTCCAACCTGATCTAAACCCCGACGCATCGGCCATATTGGAATCGGAACAGTCGGAGTCTCCCACGCGGGTTTGTCTACATTGTTCCGGACACAATGCTTCGGGCTAACTTGGGTGATTGATCTAGCATCGTCCACACTTTTAAGGTGATATTCGAATGCCAACTGCAGCTGTATTACTGCAGCGATTTGTCAATTTCCTTGATAAAAATGAAGCTAATTATGACGTTCAATCCGTCACGTCACAGCAGTAATGTGCATTTCACAAAAAATAGTCGAAAAAACCTCACGTGATTTGTACATAAGACCTTACTGTTAGTAGGTAGTGTAAGTACTACCGGTTCTACTAAATTATGGATGAAAGTATCCTTATTCTGTTCGAAGAAATTTCGGTTTGTGAAAAAAATAGGGTAATATTTTTATTTCCGAAGTAGAATAAAAAGCTCAGTTATGAAATCAGAAGATCATTTGACACTCTTTCCTGTCGGAAAAGACAAGGCAGTTTTTTTCTATTTCTTCGGTTTACATGCAGTACGTACTATTTGTTAATATTATGTGTCATTAAATTCATTTCTTGTAGATATATAGCCCAGTGTAATATTTCTGTAAGAAGACGCAGTAGTTTTAAATTTTCATTCAACTGCGTTTGTTTACCTACGTACGTAACCACATATTTACTTGACCGCACCTAACCTAACAAGTTTCAAGTCAGCACTATCTTTATCAACAAAAACCTAGTCAACAACAATATAACCTGTGGTCGAGTAGACTTCGACCGCGAAAATGCAAGGCAATGTTTACCGTTCTCAATTTCGTCACATGTTTATTTCTTTACAAGTAAATATTATTGATCGGTCAAGTCAACATGAGTGTTGTATTACTAGATTTACTTATTTTACAAAATTAGGTACAAAGGATAATAAGCGGTTTTAGCCGGAATATTCACACTTGTTCGTTTTCTATTTGCGTTCTACAAAAATATGTAGGTCAACAATACTGTGTGTAAAAATTGCGGCATGATAATAAAAATCTAACTTATTTGTTGTTCTTGAGACAGCTTGGATAGTAAGCATACAGCTTCACCGTTAACTGAGACGATTGGTAAGAAATTATCATGGTGGCTTGGCTGTGAGAAGCTGATTTGTATTATCTTATACCTTTAAACGAGCAAGTCTTGTATATATATATGCCTATGACGCCGATGGTCCCGGGTTCAAATCCAGGTAAGGGCATTTATTTGTGTGATGAGAACAGATATTTGTTCCTTAGTCATGGGTGTTTACTATGTATATAAGTATTCTAGTACCTGGGCGACCGAGCTTTGCTCGGTTATAACTATTTATTGTAATATGGTGGTGTATAGGTGATAATCTTAACTACATTTTTTTACTAAATTAAACTTGTCTAAAACAATAAAAATTTAAATATTATATACAAGTTTGAACATATAAAAAAAACAAAAGTTAGTCACCGGGCGAGATTCGAACCCGTAACACTCGTTTAGCAGTCCGCGTCTTAACCCGCTGGACCAGACGGACAGTGGCCGGCAACACGAAATTAGCGACCATATTCTGCGTCGAAAGAAAAACGCATATAAACATGAAAACACGCGTTTTCCCAAACATAAGACTTATCTAGATAGATTGTATACCCCCAAAAACCCCCATATACCAGCGAAATCGTTAGAGCCGTTTCCGAGATCCCGGAAATATATAAATATATATATATATACAAGAATTGCTCGTTTAAAGGTATAAGATAAATATTTATATATTATATATATCGTTGTCTAAGTACCCACAACACAAACCATATTACGCTTACTGTGGGTTAGTCTTACTTAGTCAATTTGTGTAATAATGTCCAATAATATTATTTATTATTAATTATCTATTTCGGTTATATGTTTTCCGTCTACAAGATATTGTTAGTTATATAAGTAAATTTAAATATAATATTAACTAGTGTTAGACCCAAAACTCAGCTACCTTTTACTTGAAAATCACCGCGCTAGTTCATTACAACTGGCTGAGATAAGTGGTAGGCCGCTAGTTGCAAGAAAACACTAAAATCAGATTAAGTACCTGTGTCAGAGTGTAGCTTTTCCGACCTAATTGTGTTTGTTTATATGAGTACATATGTATTGTAAATGAGGTGCCAGTAAAGAGTATTGCATTGTATTCTAATTGTAAACCTTATTACGATGACGTCCACCGTTGCTAAGTATTGCTGCTACTTACTTTTAAGCTGATTCTTCCCTTTCCGTTCTAATGTAACAATCACACGTCAAGAACATATATTTCACTTTAAATCAATATTACATATATTAACTTCACAAAAAGCCAAGCCAATAAAACTGCACAATGGTAGCTCCAAACAATCAAGTGAACACACGTGTTTATTTAAAAAGATAACAACATTCTGCCGGCACCTTTGTTTTTAATAACAACCTGCCGAACGGCCGTTAGGCGGTGCTAAAACCAATTGAATGATTGCATTGTATAAACAAACCACGGCTATAACATAAGCTGACATGAAATACATTGTTTAGGTAGGTAATGTAAGGGGCAAATGTACTAACTACATTTTAACGCTGTTTATACATATCTTCTCCAAATAACAAAGTAATAGCCGACCGATGGCCCACTGTAGCGAAGCCATTTTTGCTGTCTTTCTATCAAGTCTCCGTATTATGGATCATTCATTCACGCGACTATTTGTATGGTACGAGTGAGAGACTGATTTATTTCGGCTTTTCTTTGGACTGGAGAGGTGGCTTTTCTTGTAACTTCTAAGATTCTAGGCTACCTCGCCATTCCCTATGTACTTGTACAATTACGAATTAAATTCCCCAGACCCGGGTACGTCCTTAAACTACGTCCAAAAGAGAGGTATAGGCATTGTGGATGTCATTTCGCTTTGTGTGGTACGGCACAGCAGCACAGCGGATGTCATTCTAGATGTAGAGCAGAGCCCAACTGGGGAAGTACCTCCACCGCAGCCAAATAACACTAGACCCTACTCATAGTGTTGTGTTCCTGCCGGTGAGTAAGGTTGCCAGAGCTCAACGAGGGGGGGTAGGCAACGCGCATGTAACTCCTCTGGAGTTGCAGGCGTACATAGGCTACGGAGACTGCTTACCATCAGGCGGGCCGTATGCTTGTTTGCCACCGACGTAGTATATAAAAAAAAAAACGAATTTTTGAAAACAGGAGCACTTAATTAGTAATGTTTTTTTTTTCTGATGGACGTTTAGGTAAACGCGCGTAAAACACTGATTTTGTCGATCTTATATGTAAATTTCTTTAAGTTTGAACTGCTAAAAATGGCAAGATGTGAAAACGTGCTAATAGAAACCAATACTTGTAAATATTACGTAACAAAAGGTGTACAATTTCAACGACTAAATCTATCAAATTTACATTTTTGCTCTAAAATCTTTACCGGGCTCTTAAGGTTAACATTTTAGGCTCATACGGCATTCTTATGTTATAGTAACCGATTAAGTTACTATTACGATTGAATCAAAGTGTAACTTATTCAGACTACGAGGAGAATTCCGTATTTACGGTGAGTTGGTGACTAATACGTTAATAATCTGAAGCCGTCGACCGATAAGAGGTCCTTGTTCATAAGTGCGGTCTACCTGGCTTAAGTAAGTACGCCAGATTTCATTATTAACACTGGGAAATATATACAATACAATACAATACAAATATACTTTATTGCACACCTCAATACAGAAACAGTACAAATAATACAACACATAAAGAAGAGGTAAACAACAGGCGGTCTTATCGCTAAAAAGCGATCTCTTCCAGACAACCTTTAGGTAGCGGAATAAAAAAAAAAAAAATGTTATGTCAGTAGGTGTTCCAGATGCAATAAAAGAAGGGACCTAATATATAAAACTATTTTAAAATGTAAAAGTCGTAGGGGTTTGAATTTTGGAGTATAAGCGCTTATTACCTACATTACATGGAGCCGCCACCGCCGGAGGAAAGCCGTTCCCCCCCCCCCCCCCCGATAAAATGCCCGGCGTCCATGTAGATGTAATAAGTACTTCCCTTCTCTATTCTCCTCTCTATCATCTGTATTTCTATCACTTTTCTCTTTCTCTTTCACTCAAATCTCAAACTGTTACTGACCCCAGGTGTGGCCAAACAGTGTAAGCCGTGTTTAATAAGTATTCGAGACGATCAATCGCTATTGTTAAGTTAATTTTATTTTATTTGCCAATATTGCTTGACGTGTGATTGATGCAATTTCATTCGATGAGTCAATGCTTTTCGATCAAATTGAACGAAGGAACAAAAAATATTACTTTGCATATCCGCGAAAAGATAACGTGCTAGCCAATCAGTGCTAACCCCCCAAGCAGCACATTAGTGAATTTTGCAGCTTATCTTATAGCTTTATGTTCTAAATGAGTGGTTTAACAGTGTTTGATAAAACTTATACCTTTAAACACAACTCAAAATTGTATATGAGTTCATCCTGTCACTTGTAGTTGCTTAGGAACGCTTATTGTTTCTACTTTATAGTATAGTCAAGTTAAGAAAAAGTATGGAAGTAAGTCGTGTAGTCGTGCTTTTTTTGGATTTGTTAGATGGCGCAACTAGATTGTTTCCCCCGAGTTGCACCGTTTCTATTATGTACGGAAGACCGTTAAATTTTAGGTATAAACTATAAAGTGCCGTAATTTTGGAGTAAATTAAAAGCTATTAGGTTCAAGCTAAGTAGTGTATAGAGAACACCTTGGTGCATAGTATATCTTAATTAAAAAGATGTGCAATGTATGATACCCTAAAAAAATTTTTTTTTTCGATTGCGGCTCGAGGATAAGTCAGTCGGTTGGTGCAATCTCAAGTTAAGCTTTTTAAAGCATTATAAACATTCAGTTAACTTTGCACGCCTGGGCAAATTATGGAACATGTATTTTTAATTATTTTGTACATTGTGCTTCGGGGGAAATTAAGAGAGACGTGAAAATTTTAAAAACGGTACTTATCTAAAGACACTACATTTGCACTAAATAAAAAATAGATTTTTTTTACCGGAAGTTTGTCAAAAAGTAAATAGAATTAATCGCTACGAACTGCAAGCGAAGGTGGTTGGCAGCACGCGGCGCGGGGCGCGCGGGGCGGGGAGATAGCGCAGCGCGCAGCTAGGATTTCCAATATCCGACAATTTTTCGGATCCGGATACATAGAAATAGGATATCAAGAACGACTGTCAAACTTCAAAAGTGCGACCAAAAATGAAATGCAAGTTTGTGCGTAAATTGTCTATGTGAGATCAAAAATAGTGATGTCATGTTACAACATATTAATAATCTATCGGTGTTTGACTGCTTTATCGACTACTTATTCAAATGTGTTTGATTGTATAAAAAAATGTTATACGAGTAGGTATGAAGTCGCTTCCCTTATGGTCATATAGGGCCCAAAAGGTGCCTTTGATGAAACCAGCATCATATTTTAGTATGTTGTTAAGCATGTTATCCTGACTAAAAAACCATCGGGAGACAGTTTCTAACGTGGTTAAGTCACCAGTTATGACGTCATCAAAATGGCCGGTGCCGTGTTCAGAATATTGCGTATACCACAGCAAGTATATCACATGTAAGCTTGTGTGGGGTGTCATAAAAAGCAAAATTAAATGCGCTACAATATCGTTTATACATTTGACCTTGTAAATACCATAGTTTGCGAGAAATTTTAAGTTTTATTTAAATTTTACCGAAAAAAAATCCGTTTTTTGTTTTCATCAACTTTACTAGTAACTTTACAGGAAGACATTGTATCAAGATGAATGCTACATTAATAAGCTATAAAATTCCATTAAAATTTTGAAAATCGGTTTATAAACAAGCAAATTACACTATTTTTGTTCCATACCGGATGACACCACCAAGAGTCGGATGGCTGTTTCAATACAATTTGCAAGGCAAATGATGTTTAAGTAAAGGTAACTTGCTGAACAATATTTATAGTAAAGTAATATTTTCGATAAAAGTATTATTATCAAAATTAAGAATACTGAGATCGTTTTATTGTAATTTACTCCGGCTCTAGCTAATTTAACACACTAATTAAACAAAAATATTTATTTTTTTACGTATTATTTTGTCCCAGAGCATGCACCTTCGCATGCGCAAAACATAGTGTATTTAAATCCGTGTTTTACTCACCCACACCCTGTACAGCGTTCTTTGCACTTGCAAGACAATAGCTCCTTGCAGAGGTGTACGCTGGTCCATCATTTTTCTTTCGCCAAGCCTAGTTGCAAGAATCTAGCATTTGTGGGTCGCTATTCAGGTAAATTGGTCCCAATGTGGGTCTGTTAAGCCCTTTTTATATGCTGTAGGAGAGCATCCTGTTGAAGGAATATACTCGATCGCTCTGGTTTTTCCTAAACAAGATCCTCCTCGCAGTATTTACATTACCTATTTGTGTCACTACTGGGAAGTTATATGTAGGGTTTGCAATTAGAATATTGTGATATTCTAATTATTCGAATATCCACCAAAATAAATATCCGAATAAACTGATTTAGATAACACAGAAATAACGTTTTTAACTATGTTTTAATACAATGATATCACCCCAACTAATTTTAAATGATTACTTGATTACTATAATAGCTAACATAATGTTATCTCAAAAACCGTACTTAATAAGGAGGGTTTATATCTGGATTAGCTGGTGCATAGTTAGAAATACATCCAATGCCTCACCTCGTGTTCATTCGTCATGAAATACTAACTATGAAGTGACCCAAAAAGAATCTTGGCCTTTGACACAAGATCAACGTCACTCTGCTCTATTCTGCACCACTCCACGCTAGTTGGATACTCCGAGGGCGTTTTAGGGCTACATCGCTCCTGCGGTATATCTTTTCACAGCCCGATTCTCTCCCGTCCACTCCAAGTGACCAAGCCTGCGAAGTCGTGCGGCTATAATCTCGCTAATTATATTGGGTGCTGCAACTAGCTACTCTAGCTCCCTATTTTTCCTACGCTTTCATCTTCTCTATCTTCATCTCTGATAGGTCCCAGAATATTCCGCCAGAATTTCGTCTTCTTCACTAAGAACTTGTTCTTTTTTTTCTGATTTAGAGTCCAAGTGTAATACTTACCGATGTCATTCATCAAAATCTAATTATTGTCTTATAGACTTGAATCATGGACAGTCTACTGATCAGCTTGGACACTAGAACTCGGCGAAGCGCTGCTGAGCATCTTAGGGCATTTTGGATTCGAACATCTATCTCCTCTTCCCGATTACTTTAGGTAGGTCTTTTCTTTTCGATCTGCGGTGGCAGCATGGTTCTATTTTTATCACTTGTCACTATGCCCTTCATGACAAATGATAAAGAGCCGACCATCTTAGCCCTATTCATTTGGAGATATTCTAGTGGTTGATTATCAGGCCAATTTTCTCTCCTTCCTACTCTACTATCCTAGCCTTGGCCTTCAGGTTGCTTTTGTTTTGAGCCTATAGCCCCAAGTCATCAGGATATCCAATGATCTAATGTTTGCATTAAGCAACATTCGCATTCATTGTATAAAGTTACTGCGTGACATGATGTACCTATCAAAATTGATGTGCTGTTAGTATTTGAATTGATTAAATATATGAAAATACTATATTTAAATGACAAAATGGTATGCAATTATTCATAAATTTCATTAGAAAATTGTTCCGGTTATAGGTCAATAACCATATTTAACGGATCCGTAATATCCGGATCTTATGACCCGATATCCGGATATTTCGGATATCCGGATCTCAAACCCTACGCGCAGCGATTGTTCCGAGACAGTTTGTTTGACACTTTTGACGGGCAACGAGCACAAATCTTTCTTCTGGCATTAAAACGGAACTATTGTTTTAAACAATCATTGAGTGAACTAAGTAGTCTAACGTTTTCGTAAGTATATGGAAAAACGCGATTTTTCGAATTTAACAAACATTGAGCGTACCTGTATTTAATTTGTTGACTGTCTGTTTGCATACTCAGAAACCCTACTATTTTTGCAGTACATGCCACTACTCGTGCCTCAAGAGCCGTGCTTCGTCGGTGCATCTACGCGCGTTCCTTCTCTTGCCACTAATCACGCGCTTGTCGCTTCTGTGTATTTATTGCTCTACGTTTTTGGTACTTGATTACAAAACTGCATGTTCCGTATAAAAATGCCAATTTTTTATGGGGTGCGAATGTAAACAAAATCAAATGAATATGATTGCATCAATTTCCAATAGTATTAAAATTTCCCCCGAAGTACAACGACAGTAAAACATGAAAAACTACTTTCCGGGTGTCGCACCATGGTGCGAATTTGACATTGGATTTAGATATTTTTTCTAATTATTTACTGAATTTGCACCGAGTACATTACTTTCCCCAGACCCGCAATGGCCAAAATAGTTTTTTTTTAATGTTGTTTTTTTTTTTACCTGTTCCGTAGCTTAAATTAGCATAAATAACACGTGCGAATTTAGATATAAGTGTTGTAAAACGTACGCCAAATTACACCGAGTACACCTTTTTTCTCTTCTTAGTTATAACCATTACATTATTTTCAGCCGATTTCACCCCTTTCCGGGGGGGTGAATTTAGTAACGATTGTATAAAGTTCGATTTTCAGCCCATACAAAACAATCCGTAGTGATTTTATTAGTCCTTAGAATTAGTTCCTGACTTTAGTGAAATTTGAGTTAATTTGACCGTACTATTTATTACTTATGATTGGGTAAAGTCGATTTTGCTACTTAAAGTTGCATGCAGGTTTTAATTGTCACTGAATAAGAAGCAATAGTGCTATATAAGGCCCTAAAGTCACTTATAAGCAACTTCTACATATAAGTGGGAACATACCCTTATTTGGATCTTTTAATTCCAAATGACTAGTATAATAGAGTAGTATATCACCAATAGTGGCTAAAGAGATAATTTTACGGCCCTTTTGGAACCTAAAGTGATTGCAACTTTAAGGGCTAGAAATACTCTTATTGCCACTCCAACGCATAATTAAGTCTCAATAGGAGGTTCTTGAAAACCAAAACTAACGATCTAACAGTTCCAAAATTAGGTCATATACATAATATCCTATCAAAAACATTTTCATGAAAATGTTGCCAAGACGAAACCATAAGGCTCGCACTGTCAAAATGTTATCAGGTTTTTTCGTAGAGACAAGCTTCTAACTCTACAAGCCCTAACTTCAGAAACTCTACAACAAGAGTCAAAATATGTGGCATGGCCGTTTCGCTACTGTCACATGGGCGTAAGGTGCAAAATTTATTCACTAAGTATACTTGAAGTAACGAAACGGCCAAGCCACATATATTGACTAAGGTGTAGAGTTTATGAAGTAAGCGCTTGTAGAGTTTGGCTCTACAAGAAATCTGATAACTTTTTGACAGTGCCCTTATGGTTTCGTCTAGGCAACATTTTCCATGAAAATGTTTTTGATAGGATTTCACTTCTTTTTGTAAGTGTCTTCTTTGTGTATTGTCATAAGCATGACAATCTTCTATCCCCTAATATAAATGGTAAAGTAAGTAGAGTAAATACACTTTATTGGACCACAGAAGAAAAAAACAGTAACAGATTTACAATGTAAATAAAGGTAGCAACAGGCGTTCTTATCGCTGTGAGCGATCTCTTCCAGACAACCTTAGGGTAGCAGGATATAAAGAACAAAAAGCTTTAGTGACAGGTAGTGCAGGAATACATTACAGGAATAAGAAGATTACACATTACAATGAAATACATACCAATGGGTACAACCAAATAGTTAAATATTTATCAGATACATATATAATGGTTGGGGGAAATTTACTATTAAAAATCCCGAAATACGTATCTGGGGGCATCTTTTATACAATCTTCTTTTTTTACTGATCCCCCCTACAAGCTTTCCTCTATTACCCCTAATGCCCTTTTCCTTCCCTTTTCACCTTTACGGGTGATTTTGGGGTTGATAACTATTCTATATCCTTCCCTATAGGAAAAACTATCTACACACTAAATTTCATCTAAATCGGTTCAGCGGTTATTGATTCCCCATACAAAATTCCACCCCCCTTTTCACCCCCTTAAGGGCTATATCTTTCCAATTTTTTTTTATTTCTTTTGTTGTTTGTATACTAATACTATGCTACATACCAAATTTTTGCTTCCTAGGACTTCAGGAAGTACCCCAAGGGTTTTGGTGATCATCAGTGAGTGAGTGAAGTGAGTCAGTGACGAAAACGGGGTTTTTCCGATACGAACAAAATCTTAAGTATGAGAGCTATGCATCTGAATTTTTTTATGCTTATTAAGTCCACTATTGACATTATATCCCGAGAATTTTGTTTATCTGGTATAATCCAAACCCAAGTTATGAGGGTTCAAAAAAACGACGAAGCGTTTTTAGAAAAGGTAGGCCATGCGCTTCGCTTTGCTCGTCTTGGCGGGGGCACTACCCTGCCCCCAGATTTATTTTTCCTATTGCGGCGCCTCCTCTGTCAATAGCATTCACTGCTTTGCCACTCGCAAGATACAAATAAGTGATTTTCAGACCTGATAGTTCTAAATAGAGAATAAATAAGTGAAAATAAACACTGTAAAATATTTTTTATTCCGCCATGTTGACAAATGGAGTCCTTGAAAAAAATTATTTTAAACAGAATTTTATCACACTGACGCATAATCACAGATTTTTGATAGTTGTGACGATGTTACTTTAACATTGTACGTAACCTACAATCATTAGGTCAGGTTTTTAACAGTTTTATTTCTTATCAGTATCAATTCCTCATTTGATTTAGCACTCTCCTTTTAAATATTCCTGGATCAAATCAAAGGCGCATCGAAATTTACAAAGAAACCATACTATAGTTTCACAGTAAAAAATCATTCCCAAGGATTTTGTGCTTATTTCAATTCCTGTATAACGTGAAGTTTTCGTCACTTTACCAAACAGATATGTACATCCAAAATTAAAATGGCAGATCACATTCACTTTTAAAAAACACAACTTATTGTCTTAATTGTTGCCACGCCACTCAAAGGAAATTGGGCGTCTCATTTATCACTCCTTGACCGAACTGAAATTGTAATACATTCATTCGTTCAATATAAATCGTTCACTGCGCATAACTGTCACCCATAGTTCTAATTGCCACTTAAGGTAATCGAGAGATCTCTTATGGATTCAATTTAGAACCAAAAATAGGCTGCAATTTTTCTCCTTTTTGGTCTATATTGGGTCTATATGGGTTCTTTCCACCTATATAGAACTTAGTCATGGCTATATATTTCACTTAAGTATCTAAATAGATATGATATACGAGCTATTTCCCACCCCGTGTGCTACTTGGGCCGTTATACTTACTTACGTATTTTTGTATGCAATTAATGTTCCCACCCTCCCACCGCGAAAATAAACAAATAGTACTTAAATAGTTAATAGTAAATGAAATGTTAGTAAATAGTTTTAATTGCACGTTATCTTTTCGCGGATAAGCAAAGTAATAATGTTTGTTCCTATTTAAAATTGAATTTCTACTTAGTAAGACCATTAACCTATCATCTGTCTGTGTATCATTGTCATGACGAACTTGACTGAATTTTTAGGCATATTTTCGCTTTTTAACGAGAACGATTTTTTCTGCTATATTCGACGCAACCCGAGGTGGCCGAGGTTTGACCTCACGATTTTACCCACGAACAATACATGCGAAATGTTAACCCTAATAAAAATATAAAATCCATCTAAACTGCAAACGATTTGGAAACAATGCACCTATAATAAAATCATAGGTTCTAGGAATCTGTAGTTTATGGTGGCGGGGATATTGTTTAAAACCATAAAAAAATACCCTTGTTCATAAAACTTAGCAACCTCTTTCTAACAAACAGGAATGCCATTATGCCAGAAAAAGACACACGATTTAATAACTATTTGTTAGATTTGACAGACGTTTAATGAATAACTCCATATGTCCATAATTTTGTTATAAATTGATAATGCCTAACACGCGCTCAGTATGCGGAGCGTGGAGTCGCGCCATAAATAAGGGCCGACTAGAAAATTCCCATTAAACTTGCAGCCGGGTATTCCGGACATTCTTCAGTGGAGGTTAATATACGCGTAACATGAGTAACTTTGCTCACTTATTTATGAAAGATCAGGCAAAAAGGCCTATTTTTATTGTGTTAATTTTATTTGAAATTTATGTTTGTTTACTAAGATATCAAAATTATAATACACTATTTTAGGCGAGAAAAGTGCGCCGTTGAATCGTTTCTTCAATTTGTCCCGGAACCTCGGAAAAACCGACATACTGCGGTCAAAAGTCGACCATCGGGATTTAGACTTATTTTCATGACGTTTTTAAAGTAGAACAAGCTCCGGGTAACACCAAATAAATTCCGCATGACGGGTACCTAATTCCGATAATCACCCATAATTACATCATGTCGGAATCCATTCTCAGAATTAGACAACATTCAGAGGTGATCCGGATTACCGAACACAGTAATATCCATCCTAAGCGTTGCTAGTTGTCACGACCCATTTTATTGCACTTGAGTGTAACAGTTTAATATCTAGACAACACCTATCTCGAAAGTTACACCTAGTTTCTCAGCAGTTAGTTTTAACAATAATCCTACCTTACGTCACTTCCTAAAATATAAATTCTCACGGATTCGCCAGAAACAGTAAGAGCAAAAAAGCAAGCATCCAAACACGAAAGGAAAAAGAAACAATGCATCGCATACCACGCTAATCGAAGCCAAAAAATGCACCTCGCACTTAAAAAGTCATATGATGACTGTACTATCATTCAAGTTAGAAGCTTTTTACCTTATCTTAGAGTTCATTTTTGAATAAGATGTGGTTCAGTTAGGCCTATTATTTTGGGAGTATTTTACAATCCAGGTAAATCGAATGGTAGATGACGTAACGCACCGTGAATCCCAAAGCGGCTTCCCCATTTTTTACCCAAACGAAATATTGTTACTCTCAATATTGTAAATAAACAATGCTTTTGTGTTACGGAAAATACAGTATAGTTTAGTACTACATAGTTCGTGAAACACGTGTTTTAATTGAATTACTTAGAGATAAGGAGTGAGTAAGGAAATACAGTATTTTAAATGTACCTACTTGTCTTGAGGACATTAATATAATGCAAACATACAAAACTAGCAAACCACGTCACGCCACCACAAAAGCAGGTCGCCTAGGACGTCATTTAGGTATGTGAAATTACGCGAAAACGAACGAGTCATATTCTCATATTTGATTTTTAGTTTAGAATGGTTACAATCACGTAAGCGCTATTTTACGCATGACACTAATTTTAGAAACACTAGAACTAATTAAATTGGATTTGAATTTAAATTGGAGCGCTGGTGGCCTAGCGGTAAGAGCGTGCGACTTGCAATCCGGAGGTCGCGGGTTCAAACCCCGGCTCGTACCAATGAGTTTTTCGGAACTTATGTACGAAATATCATTCGATATTTACCAGTCGCTTTTCGGTGAAGGAAAACATCGTAAGGAAACCGGACTAATCCCAACAAGGCCTAGTCTGGGTTGGAAGGTCAGATGGCAGTCGCTTTCGTAAAAACTAGTGCCTACGCCAAATCTTGGGATTAGTTGTCAAGCGGACCCCAGGCTCCCATGAGCCGTGGCAAAATGCCGGGACAACGCGAGGAAGAAGAAGAAGAGAACTAATTAAATTAATATCGTATCAAGCAGAAACGTCTAACACGATGCTATTTAAGCTTAGAATAAATTTGCCTCCCTAAACACCTATATGGTGGGAATATTTGCTGTCTTTGGGTGAGTCTCACAGAAGACAGTATTTTTTTCCACTTTTATTCTCAGCTTAACTAAAGAGTTTTATTTGATAAACAGTACCCCTAGTGTAAATAAATTCGATTTCCAAACGTGACGTACGCGTTTGCGTTTAGTCTCATTTTGTATTGGATTTCGAAAGAGCGCGCCAAGCGGGACGTTTTGGAACCTCAAAATCCTATACAAAATGAGACTTAACGCAAACGCGTTCGTCACGTTATGATGTCCATTAAATTTACACTAGGGGTACAGAACAAGAAATACCAATATCAGTTGGTAAAATTTTATTGTAGTCTGATATCTGATGTCCTTCCTAGCAAAAAAACCCTTAAATCGTGAAGAAGTATAAGTAGTGTAAGTTAAATAGTGATACTAGAATAGGATATTATACACCGTGTCCAATAAGTTCGAATACAAACTTTTAGCACTTGCTGTATAGACATACGGATCGCTGGATATAAAATTCTTATTTTAATTTAAAAAGTATATTGACATAAACATAGTACTATAATTTTATGAGTCACGTATTTTTAGTTTGGCTTGAATACACGATGAAGTACGTTCGTGAAGAAATTATTAGAAAATTCCTTAAAGGCGACAGGCCATGTGCTATATTCAAGGCGTTACAACCGCATGGAATTAAACGGAATCTGGTTTATACTACTATAAAAAGGTATAAAGAGATCTCTTCTACAGAGGACAGGAAAAGATCCGGTCGGCCCCGCTCAGCTAGAACTGAAAAAGTGGTAAAGGCTATAAGAGAGCGAATTCGGCGGAAAAAACACCGATCTATTAGAAAATTAGCTGCTGATCTGAAAATTTCCAGGGGATCTGTACATAATATATTGAAAAAAGATCTTGGATGTCATGCTTATAAAAAACGAAAAGTACATGGCATTTCAGATGCAACCAAGAAAAAGAGAGTAGAAAGATGTAGCACCATACTTTCTTGGCACGCAGGTGACGAATTTGTTTTCTCAGACGAGAAACTCTTTGTGTTAGAGCAGCCTCATAACGCCCAGAACGACCGGTTGTGGGCAGCACGGATAGAAGACATTCCAGAGTATGAAAAGAATGTGCCTAGGTTCCAGAGCTCACCATCAGTGATGGTTTGGGGTGCTCTTTGTAAGAGGGGCAAACTGCCTCTAGTTTTTATTGATAAAGGCGTCAAAATCAATGCGGCATACTATAAATCGGAGGTTTTGGAGAAAAATGTTGCCCCAAATTTAAAAAATATGTTTGCAGACGATTATTATGTTTTCCAACAAGACGGAGCTCCGTCGCATACGGCAAACGCTGTTCAAGCTTGGTGCAAGGCTAATTTGACCGATTTTTTGCCGAAAACTGAATGGCAACCAAGTTCTCCAGATTTAAACGTACTAGATTATTTCGTATGGTCATACATGCTCTCGAAACTAAATAATTATAAAGTCGCAAACCTGAGCCATTTTAAAAAGGTTATCATGCAAATATGGGACGATATGCCGATGGATGCGGTGCGTGCCGCTTGTGACTCTTTTGAGAAACGTTTGAAACTTGTAAAAAAAGTTAAAGGTGGAGTTATTCCAAAACATTTGTTGTAAATATTGTATATAAATGTGGCTTTCATTTAATATAATTTTCATAACATAAACTACGCGTAAATTTATTTTATTAAGGATCATAACTGTATTCGAACTTATTGGACACGGTGTATAAGAAGTAAGTCTAATTGAAGCTGAAATAGCATGCTTTGAGGGAATCGAGACTGAAAACTAGGTGTCTTAACGCGTGACACATGCTGCTTACTTAAATTTTATTTATACTACGTCGTTGGCAAACAAGCATACGGCCCGCCTGATGGTAAGCAGTCTCCGTAGCCTATGTACGCTTGCAACTCCAGCGGAGTTACATGCGCGTTGCCGAGCCTAAACCCCCCTCGCTGAGCTCTGGCAACATTACTCACCGGCAGGAACACAACACTATGAGTAGGATCTAGTGTTATTTGCCTGCTGTTTTTTGTAAGGTGAAGGTACTTCCCCAGTTGGGCTCTGCTCTAGATCTGGAATGACATCCACTGGCTGTGCCCTAACACACAAAGCGAGATGACATTCACAATGCCCATACCTCTCTTTTGGACGTAGTTTAAGGACGTACCCGGGTCCAAAGGACAAAATTGCAGTTAGTCAACGATAATATACCCATAACTGACAATAACTTAGAAAAATATACATTAAGAGCACTATTTGGTAAAGGGAAACTGATGATTATATATAGGCTATGAAATGATAACATCTTAAAAAAATTTTGGGAAATCGGTTCTTATTTTTTATAAAACAAGATAACTTTATTTAGGATATACTGACGTAGTAAAACACAAAACCCAAGTAACGGAAGAGACAGTAAAGTACCATGAGGTCCATGAGTCTACGCAGGTGGTCATCTCTAGCCATAAAAGTTACATATGGACATTTCATTTAAGTGTCGAAGTCACACTTGTTACAAAACAAACTCTAAAATAACAATAAAATTAAACAAAGATAAAACAAATCATCTTCGCAATAATCACAAACTAGAATATTTATTTCACTTCTCCAAATCAGTTCCGCGAATCGCTTGATAGTTCCGGAAAACTTTGAGAAAACGGTCGTTAACTGACCAGGTAGTTAGTTTAAACTCGAAATTATCTAGATAGCGTTTAACTTCAAGTAGTAATAAAATGGCTGAGAAGTGAAATTTAACTTGTTTTACTCAATAGTGGGTTATAAGGTTTAGGACGTTTAACAAGAATTTAAAAGTAACTACATAATACCCACATTTAACTATATTAGTGGTCATATCATAATGTGGGTATCCGCTGTTACCCGTCCATTTTTATCCAATACAGTTAAATGAGATGGTCGCTAATTATGGGAAAATATTCCAAAGTTTATCCTTACCTTAGCCTAAGGAAAGTACGAAAAAATAATTCCTTGATCGCATAGTAAGCTCAGTAAACAACACATAATTTCGTACGCTTAGAAGATAGGTAATAAAATTAGACTTTTACTCTATGATTAAATGTCGTTCACGTACCACAGACTAGACGGTGTTGGGTAATAGTGCGTCCACACTGAGAAAATGAACGATTAACGAATGAAAGGGAACCACTAACATTTTATATCCCGCATACTAAAATGACAATTCCATAGGGAATTCTACTACCCCATCAGATTGATTCTGTAGACTGGGCTAGCTTAACCAATTTGGATATTAAAGCAATAACTAGTCGAACTGTCATATAGTTTCTGAGATATAAAAAAACAGGTTATGCTGACAAACCAACCAACAAGCAAAAACTGAAGGCGCGAGGGTTGATTTCCCTATAGTTACGCGCGCTTTTCGACAATTGGTTTGCCTAGATTATCCGACCGAAAAGTTTAGGTTTTGGGCATTAAATGTTTCGGCCAGAAGTTCAGTTTTGGGCATGAAACTGCCGAACCTTTCGGCCGCACCGAAACTTCAGTTGAGGTGTTTGTAAACTGTGTTTCGGTCAGACACTATTTGCCAGCGGTCTACTGTTAAAATGAGATACAATGTGAATTTCCTCGGTGTGGACGCAGCGTCCCACAACGGTCACGTCACGAGCATAGAGAATGACCATAAAGCGACGTCTGGCATTAATCGGCGACAGCCTTACCGTCGTGAGCCACGATTAACACTCGGTTCTGATTTTTGTTTCATTTGAGGTCGTTTTATTGGGCCGTTTAGTCGTTTGTTACTAGAAGGGGACATTACTTGGAGGATTTAACAACTGGAGACGTCTGTAATTTTCTGTACAAAACAGTCTACCGATTTTTGCGGGAGAGGGCACGTCAAATGTATGGATATTTGTACGTAACGTATACACAGCCATGTCAGTAAACGTCTGTCCATACAATACATATAACCATTGGACGAGGTTTTCGACAGAGGGGAAAGCTCTTAAAGGAGACTCCAAAGGACATTATGACATTTTATTATAACCGTTAAAATGTTTTTAAATAATATGCAGTCACGTATTTGCTGCTTTATTGTCTTGAATTACAAAAATCTGTACATTCCTGAGATATTTAAGTTCAGTTTTAACTTCAGGATAGGACAACAGATATTGCTTAGTTGGACTTATATTTATCATCAACATTATGTAGATAAGGTGCATTGGAGTAATTTCGAAAGCGGGGTAATTTTGAATTTGTCAAATATCTACTAAATTAGAAGCGCTTTCTACTCTCAGCATGAGATACCTTGATAAGCGTTGCTAAAGTATGAAATGCTTCTACTTTTATAGATTTTCGCCTTTTTCAAGATTACCCCGATTTCGATGCTATCCAAATGCACTTTCTATGAAACCGGCCAAGTGCGAGTCGGACTCGCACAGGAAGGGTTCCGTACCATTATCTATAAAAACGGTCACCCATCCAAGTACTGACCCCGCCCGACGTTGCTTAACTTTGGTGAGTGGATGATAACTTCGAGATTGGAAAGAAATATTTATTTTATTCTGTTTTTAGTATTTGTTGTTATAGCGGCAACAGAAATACACAATCTGTAGAAATTTCAACTGGCTAACTAACTAAGGAGTCTCAGTAATAGGGTCCCGTTTGACCCTTTGAGTACGGAACCCTAAAAAACCAACCTACTTATGACTAATTTGCCTTGTGTCCATGGATGTCAACGGATAGGTAATTAGGTACCGACGTTTTTGCCTAAGCGAACTTCAGAAATTAGACACAAAGTGCATTTGTTTTTGACTACCAAAAAGCCCACTAATTTAAAGTTTTTTTTTTTACTTAAAAACGCACGTCGACTATTAGTTTAAAAGGCAGATAACAAGTATTTCGTCTAGTTGACGCCACGTGAAAGTATCCAGCCGAGGGTCTAAGTGTTTACTTAAATCATATGAACGAGAGTTCAGAAAAAAAACACTTAACACGCCCGTGTTTCCGTCCAAAGCAAAAAGTCGTATGTTACTTTATGGTATTCCTGACGTTTGACAAAATTAGACGAACCAGCTTCACCGTGGTTTTCACTTACGTAAAATTATAATAAATTCCAAGGTCGTAAGTTATTGGTCGTGAAAGATAGGCTAAAAACGTATGGACTTTTTGCTTTTTACTTAGCATGGTGGAAACGTAAACTTGGGAAGATTCGAATGGGAACATTTATAACATGGCTTGGGGTTTAACTTGGTTTAAGGCTAATAAGTAGAGGTGCCTCAGTATTGTGGGTGGGAACGAACTCCACATACCAGTAAGTTTAGTAGGTAGATGAGATATGAGTGGTAAATATGAAATAGTCATACTAAAGTTATGATTAATCCGTTGTTCAGCAGTAATCAAGGAATAGGTACCTACCTAGGAACCTAAGTTTATGAATACCAAATATTGTTTAAATGATATCTATCCAAGTAAACGTGTTGTAACAGGTGGTAAAAAAAGACAGGATTTTGTTACATAGAATTGCTGTAGCGACAAGAGCCTAGCTCTGAAATATGGTATGATGATGAAACAATAAATGTATCTAAAGTACATAATGTAGGTTTCTTATTATAATGCCTAGATACCTACATCTCAATTAAAAGATCTTAAATATAGGAATTTATAAGAGAAATTAGTTTTTTTTTTAATACCACGACGGTGGCAAACAAGCATACGGCCCACCTGATGGTAAGCAGTCACTGTTGGAATGGACGGCTGCAACTCCGGAGGTGTTACTTGCGCGTTGCCGACCCTTTAAAAACCACGCCCTTTAGGTTGCTCAATATTGCATAAAATCCTTAAAATTCCTAATGAAATCCCATTTTCTACTGCGTCGATAGCAACACACAACCCGTAAACCTAAAATCTAACCTATTCCCAATGTTCACATAAATTACGTTATATAAAAAGCGAGTAAATTAGATAGACATAACATCCACCAACGCATCTCTCGAACCCAAAACCCAGGATCATATAATCCGGCACCATTCACGAATATTAACTCGAAATCTTGGAATCTTGGGCGTCGGTAGAATACAGAATATCCCCCATTGTGTCTACGCTTGCGTCGACACATAGCACAAGCGGCAACTTTGTACAAGGCAATTATAACAGTAATTCCTTAGTTTAGGATTCAATTTCGCTTGTTAGAGTTATATATGGTTTTGAAGAATACGGCAAGGATTGAAACAATGCACGTTTTGATACAAATTGCCATTGTATCGAGGGTTGTTGTGAAAATTTCATTTGTTTGACGGATATGAGTGGATCACATACTTGTCATTGAAGATATGTTAACATTAAACAATTACTTTTGTTAATGTAAACATATAAACGGTTAATGGCTTATAAATTATACTGTTAAAGGCATTGTCGTGTTTGTTGTTAATTGTGAACGACGTGGAACGGAATGTAGAATATTATGAAGGCAATACGTGAAATATAGGTAGACACGGTACTGCTTTGAATACGATTTATAATAAATCAGTAGAACTTAATGATAGTAGTACGGTTTTAATGAACCAATTTACGTAATTCCATTCAAGATCATGAGATGTGTTTTCCTTATAAACCTTTAGTTTCCTCAACCCACTATTTTACTACAAAAACAAGTCGTGCATCTCAGTAATAATACTAACAATTGGTTCAAACAAAACATACTCATAAAGACTAACGTGTTCGCGTAAAAAAAAGTAATACAGTAACAGATATATAATAACAGATGTAATTCAAAGCAAATTAAACCTTATAAAAAACATATAAGCTCCTATTTCATTTGAGATAAAACTGACCACCATTCCCAACGGTCGAAACATCATTTATTAAAGAATTTCAATCTAATGAGAAATATTATAAGGTTTAGATTTGCTTGAAGTGGGTCTTAGTAGCTTCCCATGCTTAAGGCGTGTGCACACGGGTTCTAATTACGGTATCTGGCTGCGGGCGATCGTGTGGAACCGGCCTCACGTTACTACGGCTTGGGAAAGTTTTATACTTTTGTATGTTTTAATGTTTGTGTATTCGTAATTATAGGTGTGTATATAAATGTGTGTTTAAGTGTTTTACTACGCACTAATTTATATTCGCATGTCTTACAATATTAACTAGTGAACAAGTTAGATATGCAAAAATATGTTTGGTGCTATCAGTAATGTCAAGTTTGATAATTTTGTTAAGTAAGTATATTTACCAAACTAAACTATGGAATTAAACTACGTAACTATGGAATTTATCGTGAAAAGTATTTTCAGCACACCTCCTGTTAGTGATATAACATCTAACATTGACGACCGGTTTGGCCTAGTGGGTAGTGACCCTGCCTACGAAGCTGATGGTCCCGGGTTCAAATCCTGGTAAGGGCATGTATTTGTGTGATGAGCATGGATATTTGTTCCTGAGTCATGGGTGTTTTCTATGTATTTAAGTATTTATAAATATTTATATATTATATATATCGTTGTCTAAGTACCCTCAACACAAGCCTTATTGAGCTTACTGTGGGACTTAGTCAATTTGTGTAATAATGTCCTATAATATATATATTTAAGTCGGATACGGGTGAATACATAAAACATCCAATATTCTTTATAATAATCATATCTCATACATATTGTCTGTATGTCTATAAAATGCACGAATCAAAGTTTAGATTCCCATCCAATGACTCAATAACAAATACAATGACTCCTACTAAAACACCTATTATTGTCTATTACTCAAATGTCACAGCAAAATCAACAATAAAGACTAAATTCAGTCACACAGAATAACTTTATACCTACGTATTCATAATCAACCTTCCAAAATGCTTGGATTCATGCAATTTCTTAAAGGTTAACTAAACCTTCCTACGTCCCGTAAAATGTCAATGCCTACGCCAATTTCTCGAAGATTCCAACTAGTTTAATCATAATTAATAACATAATCCCTTTTACGATCATCGTATTTCTGATATAAACATAACAGCTACACTAAGTGAAGTTTGTCTATTCTGAACTGCCATCACTTTCTTCTACTTCTTTGCCGCTTTCGGATGAAAGAAGC
Source organism: Cydia pomonella (assembly GCF_033807575.1). Taxonomy (NCBI): domain Eukaryota; kingdom Metazoa; phylum Arthropoda; class Insecta; order Lepidoptera; family Tortricidae; genus Cydia; species Cydia pomonella. The sequence goes on along the minus strand of NC_084717.1, from coordinate 17,801,094 downwards.
GCCAGAGGGCATGCCGCGAATACCGATCAAGCATTTTTTTTCTTTTTTACTCCAATAAGGCGTAATTAGAGTGACAGAGATGGTTGCTCTCGAACTTCGATTTTGGCGGTTCCGGTCCTGGCGTCCGTTAGCTTGTTGGGAAGACTCTGAAGATTGCGAGGTACTTCTGGATGAAACTAGTCCAAGAGGCCAGGACTAGGATCGGGACAGTGACAGTGACAGGAGGCTAAACAGATGTGAAATGTTGAATATGCTACTGTTCTGTAGAAGCATTCCTTTAACTGTCACTTACAACTTAATCTCTCTTCTCTATTGAATGATCTGTGAACGCTAAAAAGCCGAGTTATGATTTGACAAATTAAGCCAAGTTATGGAATACCATTGTACTAAAAATGTATTCCTGTCAGACCTAGCATTTTTACAAGTACGAGCAGCTTTCGTAAGCGACAGGTAGAATCCTCCAGTAATGCATTATTGGGCTACCCATATGACGTTTATATGAGCTATCTTAAGTAACTTTTATCTTCCAACCCGTCTAGATTAGCAGTGATAATTAGGTCAGATATAAATACACGCGATATGAATATTTTTTCTTCTTACCTTGCGTATTAGATGAAATCAAATATGGCGCATTAAAGGTCGAGATCATCAGAGCTTACGGCAGGACCACCCGTGAGATAGACTGATTAAATTAAGAGATGTGCTGTGATAGTTGCACTCGTACGCTTGTGCACAAGAAACATAATCATTGAGAAAGGAATAGCGATGGATTTTTGGTTTCCCAAAAGATTCTTGGCGACGAAATATAACAGTATTGTAGAGATACAATTACGAAAATCGTCAATAAAATCTGTTTTATTTTTTCTAGCTAATTATGACAACGAAACAGACTGCTGACCACTTTGTATTCCGGCGAAGGACATTAACATCGATCTGATTTGAGGAGCAAAGTTAAACATAAAGATTGTTCTGACAAGAACAGCTGCCCTGACGTCCTCCAAAAAGTATCATTGTCAACTGCGCTTGTAAGAAACTTAGTGACGTCAATGTTCGAAGTTTCTTGAGAATTTCACAAACAATACAATGTCAATCTGACACCAAACGATGCTAAGACGTTGGATAACAGGAAGACAGCAATAAGTCGCTAATTGTTTAGATTGAGCATGACAAAAACAGTTTTAAGGATATGTCTCCAACCTTAAGGTACCTATTAATGAACAGGTGCTTAAAGATAAACACACTACTAATGATTTAATAATTGCGACTAATGAAAGTTCGTCTCATTAACCTGTATTTTCCTAGTCTCAAATAATCGTTTTAGTACCCACTAGTCAAGATAGTTAATTGTATGAAAAAAAGAAGTACCTAGAACGAGCAATCTGTGCGAGAATATGCCCAAGATTAGATGCAATGCTTCAAAAGAAGATGCTTTTAAGAGAATTAGACCAGTTTTAAATTTATAGTAAAGTCTTAAGTAGAATCATGAGAAACACAGGTCGGTAGCTAGCAGGAAGTGTATTTTCACTCCAATATCGTCCATTCAAACAGAGTAAGGAATTCCCACCGACCAGCACGGAGAAAACTGGTTCCGAATGAGTGACACATGTTGGTGCGAGCCCATTACTGTAACAGGCCATTAACCATGTTGACTATTTTGAGTCGTTAGGTACAAATGGTAAGTACAATATAAATTCTTCGCCAAAGTGCCCGGTATTTTCAATTGTCTTAAACTTCAACTGTCTTAAGATGCGTCGTGTATGATAACACTTGCATTTAAGACTATTTACTTGTTTAGAAGGTGCTAAACCTATACAAAAACGTTGATGGACAATACCTATGAATTTTCAAACCAAACTAATATCCATTAACTTTTGATGTTCGTGTTCGTAGTAACACTAAATAAAACACAATATAAAATAACGTTTTGTTACATACTACATACTTAGTTACTTTTAATTTTGTATTATTGATGACATAAATTAGTCTGAAATTGTTAAAAATAAATACTTAAAATATGCGTAAATAGATATATGGCGGATAAGTTTCCTAGTAGAGAAGATTTTTTTTTTTCAAATATTTGGGTACAATTAGTTACTTGTAAAAGGTAATCAGTACTGATATGTATTTTACTAGGTACAAGACAATAACAGTTTTAAGTACCTACATTAGAAAACAAACATTTTCCTTACTAAAAATCTTAAGATAAATATATAAAAAAAATAAGATAAAAAAAAAATCTTCCTTCAAAACATTCAACTATTAACCGCGTGAAGGTAGAAATAACAATAATAATGTTAGAGAGAGCACAGAACCTACGAACAGAATCACAAAAAACATTACCCAGTTGTGCAAACTATACGCAGTCACGTCTACATTACCTGAACAGTTGCTTGTAATGCATCCTTTACACTACACTATCACACACATAGCACAGCACGTATCTGATTACACAGGAATTTTAAACACAGAAACACGTTCCAAAGACGTCCGGCGGCAGGTATATTTGAAAAATTCTGAATAATGGGATAGCGGGGGACAGGGGAAAACGGGTCTCGCGCAGGTAGAGGGGCGCACCGGCGCGGGCGCAGGGCACAGGTGACGCCGACAAGTGTCGCTGTCTGTCAAACGCCGGCGCACTACTGAGCTACCTTTGCGCGTACGCAAGGCTAAGGCCGTTTCCCACAGAAGTTGAGAACGTCCATTGATTGTGCAGCTAATGAAAACGTTGAGAGGGTCATGGCGTGTCGCGGACACATTAAGTTTCCACAAGTGCACAATGATCAATAAAATATATGGGTTGTAGAAAAGAAATGACATTGACACAATTTATTTGAATTTCACTCCAATGCAGACTTGTATTGCGATATTATAAAAAAATCTGACAGTTAAGAGTTAACTTTAACAACTCACGCAACAAACGATTGTCTTCTGTAGGTACCTGATTTTTTGCTTTATTTTAAAACATAGAGAAAATAACACATAACCGAATCAAAATAATCGTGAGTAAATGAATTCAGTTACGTGGGTAACATAGAGAATCTATCATGCAATGAGCCACCTTATGATCAGGATTATACAATAAAAGCATATGTTTTTCTGAAATTATGACTCTGTGTGAAATTTATTGTGCCACTTAGGGTTTACATTACATTGTATATTTCATACCGTTAGTATTACAACCAAATGAGCTTGAATCTTGAATTAAACGGATAAGCAATCAAAGTCTGTGACCATACGTAGGTATAATCTATTCTGTTGTTATTTGTATTTTCTCGTTCCAGTTTTAGGACCCTTAATTAACTTAAATCATTCTAACATCTTACACCATAGCAGTGCCTAGTGTACACTACTTATCGAACACAGACCACAGACCTCACAAAAACGAGAAGCCAGAAAGGATAAGACCACTTACCGGATACTATAATCCCAAGTGTGCAATTTATCGATAGCGTGTGCAATGAGTGCTCTTGCGTGGTAATTGGGGCTATCCGTTCATCGCGACAACATACGTATAATTACGGAAACATACATATATATATACATATAGATGAGACAAATATGAGATAAGTAGAGGAAAATGCCACAATATTTTTTTCACCGCGCCATCTCTTAAAGGGTCTCTTTATTATTCAAAACCAGGTGAGAGTGTTGCATTTTATCCACAGTAGCAAGTTAAGTTGATGTCAATTTTTAATTGTTACCTCATGTTGGCTGGTAGAATGAATTTTAAAATGATGATTATTAATTTTAAAATTAACGGCGTCCTGCGGATTTGATTTGTAATGTTTTACAGTTAGCAGTTTCCTCACGTTGGTGTGGTGACAAATATTGTGTTTCACTCGGTAGCAAAGTTTGTTTTAACCCTCGTGCCTTGAAACCCTTGCAACACTCAACTTTTAACCACCTTCGCCCCCACCCATTTTGACGAAACGAAAAGATCTGGAAATACTCCAGAAACCTATAGAAATCTTCTGTATAAACATAAATAATGCTATAATAAGATTCACATCGACAACAAAGATGGTCATGCTCCTAATAAAAAGATCGAGGCTGCAAAAACATAATCAATCATATCGGCCTACACAAGTCAGGATGATTGAAACTTAAATGTATTGCTTTCGACCCTTGGTAATATTAAAACTTGGCTTGGACATTCTGACTGGCCAATCGGCTATTTTTCATCTCCGTTGCGAGCTTGCAAAAAGGAAGAATCACGGACCATATTAGACAGTTGTCATACCCACAGCGAGAACGCGATTAACAATCGACTATTTTCTAGAGCCTGCCGTAGAAAATACTCGTAGTCGTAACATATCGCGCAAGTGACAAATGAGTTAAATAGTAAAATTACTTATTCGATTATACAGGGTCTGTCTCTACATAACTTGAAGTACAGTCAAGGAATTTGGTTTCCCAGTGCTGGTCCAGTGATGCTGATTTCCCAGTGATGCTGATTTCCCAGTGGTTCCTTAATCTGTACTAGTAACAATCAATATGGAAGCCAATAAGATGTGGTACAGAACTCAAAATTTTGGAGATTGGGTACGTTTACGCTGGCCGAATTGTATGGAATTTGACACTTTTCGTAGGCCAAATTAATTAGCAGGCTCGCTGGGGGTAGTTTGGAGCCCGCTATCCTCGTTAGAACCAGGGCAATTTTCGTGTTTATGAATTTTGAACTTTATTTTACTTCTATAAGAGTTCAAAACTAGATTTTAATTTGTAAAAACGTACACGTACGTGTAGACTGTAGGTACGAGTGTATTGCATTAGTCACCGTTAATCACTGACTGCACACACAGCAGGCGATTTTTTTTCTCAAAGAAAATTCGCACATCAATACTCACTTCTTGCTGACCGCTACCGGTCAGGCAGCGCCCTCAGCTGTAAAAATATTGCTGCAGGTTTTTGATATTTACTGACCCAGATCGAAAGGAATTCTTAGGTATTCAATATCGTCTGGTACGATTTCTGGTGTCTGTCACTCCAAAAATTCAAGGGATAAAAATACAGACAGACGATCTTGGAATTTGACGTACCTATATAGTCTTCAAATAGTATTACGTAACCGAAATTTCTTTACAGTCACCATCAGATATATAGGAGCGGCCGAGGTGCTCAACAATATCTGAACTCGCACTCTAACGCCTTGACAATAGAGTCGTGTTCAGATATTTGTGAGCACCTTGGCCGCTCCGATATATCTAATGGTGAATGTACAAACATTTCTGTTACGTAATACTATTTAAGACTAGGTATGGATGGCGACTGTATGTTGTTTTTTAAGGAATTTAGACAGGAACCTCTATCTTATCCTTAGACGGACGCCGAGTTACTGGAAAGGTTTTATAGAACTACTGACAGCATACTGCAAGTTGAATAAACACAAGTTTCAAATAGGAAAGAAACAAGACGCGATGCAGGTTCTGCCAGGAGTCAGAGGAGACTGCAATGCACATTATTTGTTCCCGATGACCACTTATGTTAAAAAGGAGTACCGACTTAGGGTAGCACGTAACCTTATGAAGTACAGAACATTACGGCCCAAATAATATGGAATTTCCTAAATTCAACGGGCATTAATAAGGTTATTACAGTCAGACCAAGATAAGTTGGCAACGATTTTGATAGCCCAGACAGTGCAAGTGTTATTTTAAACGTCAAACTTCTATGAAATTATGACGTTTACACACTTGCACAAACTGGGCTATCAAAATCGCTGCCAACTTAGCTTGGTCTGACTCTAGTTATCGTCCATTTCGGTCGTGCTTGCCCGTACATTTCACGGCGCGAATTTCGCTCGGACCAGACGCACAATAGAAAAAACATGATTCAAATATCATTCTGATCTCAGTGTACGTTCGAATGTGCCTGATAGTCACATATTATACCGTGATACCTATGATGAAGATTTCAAAATCTGCAATCGTAATATTTGCAAAGCGAGTTCTTATGTAGTTAATTGGTGCTAATTGCGGACTAGCTTCCGCCGAAGATTGGTCATTTCATTAAGCATAATGATTATCACGGGAAACGTGTCCCAATTGAGAAATAAGCAAGTTATACAAGGTATTAAACACATTTTACGGTTTAAGTATGTGTTTAAAGGGGCCCACTGATTACCAGTTCGCCGGACGATATCGGCCTGTCAGTTATTCGCCATTGTCAGCTTTTGCGAATAACTGACAGGCCGATATCGTCCGGCGAACTGCTAATCGATGGGCGCCTTTAATCCTCGCGCGACAAGTCTTCGAGAGTCTAGCTAGGTCTCCATTTCCAAGCATATTTGAAGTTTATAATATAAATGAGCAGACAAATCGTCTGATGGTAAGCGATTAACGTTACCCATGGACGGATGTCCAGAGGGGTAGTAAACGCGTTGCTGGCCTTTAAGATACTTTTCTTGAAGGTTCGAAGGTCGTATCGGTGCGGAAATACATTCATTCCACAGTTTAGGTGTGTTTACCTTTGCTGTCTTTGCATAAAATTGAAATACTCGGTGGGCAGCAATGGTGAGCTGAATGGAACCGAGAATGCCCGAACGCTCATAGTGTCTCCCCACTGCTAAAACTAGAATCACTTCATACTTATCAATGCATCTTACTTACTGTTGCTGCAGTAAAGTATTTCATCATCATATCAGCCTTTTATCGCCCACTGCTGAGCATAGCCCTCTCTTTTAGTACGCCACTTATCCCGGTAAAGTAAAGTATTTACATTTACTAAACATAAGTGATTTTCAAAGTTACTCCAAACCTTACATAATATTATTTTTTCATTTAACCTATTTGAAGTTTCCCTTTGCTGTCTTTGGATAAAATTGAAATACTTCGACCCGAAAATCGCGACATGCTAACTTAAAACCGAAGTCTTGTGACATATGTTCAAATTTAAACGTTATAAAACAGTATAATATACCCTATTACGCACATACATATTCTAACTAGTTAGTCAAATCCAACATGGATCCGAAAGCGTACTCAATTCAAATACAGATGTTCAGAACAATGGGATTATTAGGCCATCCATAAGTTTCGTAATTAGCACGTATTTCACGTACCGAGCGTGTTGTTCAAATATTAATTAGCTGCTATATGGATTTTAGTAAAACCATGGAATTCGAGGCGCTATAATATACATAAATTTCTAAAATTCACATTCACAAGTATATCTTTTACAGTCTTTGTTGTTCTACAAATAACACATCACTTTTTGTTAAGCTGTTACAGAATTCATAGATACTTATGAAGCGCTATTTGATCCGTTACTTTTGATGCTGACTGTACAAAGTGTACAATTGAGGAATAGCTGGCAGCTTCCTCACTCAACGAATCAGCGTTGCGATTCAGCAAGGAAAGGATGCCAGTATGGTAGTAGTATGGTAGTTTTTAAGCTTGTATTGTACTTATATTTACATTATATTCAGTTGTAAGTATTATCTTTTAAAGAAATAACAATAGTTATATTATATTAATTGAGGAATAATATAGATCGACACGAACAAACGGGCCAATTCGAATAATGCTTCTTAGATATCACTGCGATACGATACCAATCTCGGCGTGTCAAAAGTGACATTTCCTCAACCAAAAACGTCACTTTTGAGTTTTGACACTGACAGATCGGTATCGATATAGCATTGTTCGAATTGGGCTGAAAGTGTATTTAGTGGATTATGTCACAAATCGACATGTATGGAATCCTAAACGAAGGGATTCCATAATAGAATCCTGAAAGTATCGAGGGATTCTAAAATAGAATCTTGAGCGTAGTGAGGGATTCATGTGTATTATATCCAAGATAGAATTAATTTTGCTACCATGTGGCACATACAGCTTATCACAATACCGATGAGGAAATTAAGATGTTTAAATTAAAAAAAAAAACTCGCTTGCACTAATATGCGAGTCCGAGCGAGATGCATAGAAAGTAGGCAAGTTACGCACACAGTACAAAACAAACAAAGACAAGACAGTGCCCGTAATTGGACTTTAATGGCCTTGTAATAGGGTCTATGAATAGACAGTTAATCAAGTGTTCAGTTGGAGAACCTTGGAGTATTGATTTAAGAAACAGAGTCAGTTTAGGTTATAAATACAGTTAGCTCAGTAAATATTAATCGAATGTAGGTATTGTAATCGTAATAAAGGTTCTACTTGGTTCTAAAGGTTTTCTGGGAGAGATCGCTTCTTAGCGATAAGACCGCCTGTTGTTACCTAACTTTTAAGTGTTTTTTTCATTTCCTGTCTATTTTTAACTGTATGGTGCACAAAGAATATTTACTTACCTACTTACTTACTTTTGGTACTAAATCTTTGTAAGTCAGAAAGAAAAGTTTTGAGTTTTGATAGGAAGAAGTATTTTCATGGTAGAACTACTTAACCAAATTTTAAGTTAAGATAGGGAAAATAATTCGGAAAACTAGTTATAGTATAAAGTAATCAAAACGAAAACTAAGAAACTTTGAGAAATAGTCAGTCGGTACTTTGTCTAAAAATCATCTAGAAATCGATTTTCGCATTAGTCATCTCAGATATGAGTATATTTAGTATCAATGCATTCAGCATGATGTCCTGAAACTTCTAAACACAACATAATTATGCGATGACAAGCTCGAAAATGGGGGTAGTGTAGTAATCTAGTAATTGTGACGTCATAAAGTTGGCTGTACAAATTTTTCATACGCGTATTAAATTAAAGGACTAGGTGAGTAAAGCCTGACCAGCAATATATGATCACACGCTATGTTGCGGAATTTCATTGGAACTAAATTTTTCATACTAAACTGAACTGTCACCCTATACATGAGAATAACAGCGCCCTCTTGACAATGATCATATATTTCTGGTCGGGCTTTATATAATTATGAATATTATTTCAACATTATATAGAGCAGGGGTAGCCAACTTGATTAGACCCAAGATCTCCTGTTTACTAACGAAACCCTGTGCGATCTACCAATTACATACTTCTTGAAACCTTAAATGAAACCGGCCTACGTATTTATATTTTTTGCCTTGCCAGAATCTAATGGACTAACAGTCGCGATCGACCGGTCGGTCGCGATCGACCTGTTGGCCACCCCTGATATAGAGGATATTTGCAGTCGTTTTTAATACCACCATTTTCGCGCTAGTCATCTCATATGTTTGTATTCAAGGCATCATACTGAATGCATTGACACGAATTATAAATACCCATATCCGAGATGACTTGATCGGAAAGTAACCTAAAACCTGATCTACCATCATACTTAAATTCAAAATAACCAAGCAAAATGTATCCGTACATATACCATGTATCCGTTGACTTAGACACAGATCATATAATACTAACTTAGATTATACCTTAGTTACTTAAATAATGTGTTAGATGAATGTATAAAGAGTAAACTATCTAAAAATACATTGTACGTTGAACGTTGAATATTTTACCCTAATTACTAAAGATCTCCTCTGTACTTTTACTATCAAATTATGGTTAACATAACAAGCGTCAAGCCGGCTTTCCTAGTTCGTTCGCCTCCGAAGGCCAGCCGGCACATTCCTCCGTAATGCGATGCGAGATACGGCCATAATGCTTACTAATAGTTCATTTTCCTTCCCAGCATCACACGCCCACGGATACGTCTTCCAAATACTTAGCGCTATATGAACCATATATGGGGCTGAGAACCAATACAATGTACTGATTTTTTTTATACTAGGTCGGTGGAAACAAGCATACGGCCCGCCTGATGGTAAGCAGTCACCGTAGCCTATGGACGCCTGCAACTCCAGAGGTGTTACATGCGCGTTGCCGACCCTTTAAAAACCTGTACACTCCTTTTTTGAAGAATCCCATACTGTAGCCCTTGGGAAAACCTCGGCAGGGAGCTCATTCAACAGCCAGAGTGTCCGCGGGAGGAAATTCCTCTTAAGCCGCACAGTGCGCGACCATTTAGGCTCTAGGGTATGAGGATGAACACCCTGCCGACGACGAGCGGTGCGGTGATAGAAAGTGGCCGTTGGCATCATGTCAAACAAACAAACTGAGCCAACATTAAGTGATTAAAATCTATAAGGTTCTATCTCAGAAGACTGGCTTAGGATGAGATTTGGCATGGAATAGGACCATTTTTATTTCGACAAATTAATGCCAATGTTGCTTTGGCTTAAGTGTAATATTATTATTCCTGTAACTGGCCACATTGTGATACGAGACACGGCCATAATACTTAGTAATACCTAGTTAATTTTGCTTTCGAGCATCACACACCTTACGAACGTGTATTCCGAATACTTGCCGATGCCGAGACATGGACCTCTACACAGGTACGGACGGTTTCAGTTTACGGTTCAATTTGTAGTGGTTAATGGTCATTTACATTAACGTTTCGGCCAACACTGCCTCTTATGAGCTGATACTCTTATAGACTCTATACATCTCTAAGGATAATTTGATAAAAGTCATTTAGTTCTGACATTTAGAGATATTTACACCTCTAAAAAATTTTTGTTTTTTATTATTATTATTATTTTAGTTATTTTTTGTAATTGTATTTTATACTTAATTGTTGATGTGCTTGTTTTTGCTTGTATGTAAATTCCATGTTGACGTGTAAAGGTGCCCTTGTGGCCTATTTGCTGAATAAACGTTGAAGTTGAAGTTGAAGATAACCAAAACAATATATAGAACCAAGGCATAAATGGTTATTCATAAACGTTCGTCAAAGTATAATGAGTCGTTGATAATCCTTTGTCACTCTGTGTCATTTTGACATTTGTGTTCGTTAGAAAGGGAGAAAATTTAACAGGAGTGCACAAAATTTTATGAATAAGGGGGCTAATGCAAAATGTAGTTAAACTGAATTTTTAAACGTTTTAAGAGTAGATGCTATGAAAAAAAATGGCAACTAGATTATATTTCGATGGGCAGACTCCAACAAAATCTTAAAAGTTGGAAGTTGGCTAGATGTAAAAAAAACACGAAAACACGTTGTGTATCGTTACAAATTAGCAGTACATAAAACCATAGTACCATATAAGATAAAAACGAAATATAAAGAGAATTATGTCCTATTGTTTAAATATTGCAAAGTCATGAATATATTTGATAAAGTTGACGCAGCTATCATAAAAGAATAATCTCATCAAAATACTCACTTCATAATCAGAGAGATTAAAAAGTTACATCAACTTCATCATTTACCACTGTACGCTTTGCAATTCCGCTTTGCCAAAAGCAAATAATGTACTTATATGGAAAAATAATTTGTTGGTATCTCCCAGAGATATTAAAGAAATTACACAAGGAACTAGCATATACATTGGTAAATAGAAAACCATCGCAAGTCAATAAAATATTAAAATAACATTTCACAAAGGATGATATAAATATACTAGCAAAGTAACTAAATGAAAAATGAAAATCTCCTAGCTATATTAATTTAATTTTAGTTTACTGTATCATAGCAAAACAGAATTTACATAAGTACTTTATTTGAAATAAATAGATTTAAAATGAAATAAATAGATTTAAATTTTACTTATATTTTCTTAAATAAATAAATAAAATAATACTTATTTTTATTATAAAATTGTTAGTGATATATCCAAGGGACGAGCAAAACTTTAAACAGAACTGTTTTCAGAGTAATAGAGATAAAATGTAAAAATCTCACGATAGCCTTATCTTTTCATTACAAGTTTCGCCTCTAATTTTAATTTGTTTTTTTTTTTCAAATTTACAATCAAATTTGCCGCTAGGGAGCCAAACCGGCTACTAGATAGTCTTACATAATAAGTTGATTTAACTTGTACAATTTCCGTATGACCCTTTGGAATTATTTTACGTTAAGTAACTTTCAATTCTTGTTTGCCTCAAGCGGAACACTAGTGTGACTAATCCCAAGACATAAAACGGAAAATAAATATGTCTGAAAGCGAGTAATCTCTCAGAGAGGCGGGTAATAATTTTGCAATAGTTTATGTGTGACCAAATATTATGTAAGTGGCGATAACGGCGTTTTGAGCCATTCACAATTTGAACCGCGGAATGAAACTATTTGAACGCTTTATTTTGTGTTGATATAAATATCATGCATGTCAAAGAAAAAGAATTTAAGACTTAATCGCTAAAGCTATCGTAGCCGTGAAAATGTCTGTCGATGACTCGATGCAGGTTCTATTTATTTTGTTGAGTGAATATAAGCTCTAATCTAAGGTACATAATGAGACAGAACAAGTATGATGGACTTCTGTAGTTGACAATAATGGGAAACATACAGAGGCACACCGTGACAAAAAGGCAAACGAAAAACCTTCGGGAGTGTTTCAGGATGAGCACTTAATCTCTAGGAGACCCAAGCCTTAGCGATAGCTGCTGTATTAGAACTATTTTGAGCGAATTGGTTAAGAAAAAAACTAAATAAACTATCACTACTGGCGTCGTTTCGTCGAAAACTTTTTCTTTGTTTGCTGTGAAATTTTCCAGAATTTCGAACTTGTTGGAAACCACTTGCACATCTATAACTATCACTATCACTTACCCTTTCTCCCCTGGTCCAAGCTTATTATTCTCCACAACAGCCGACGCCCTGATCTTATAATCAGGCTCCCCGATCAGCTTCTCGCACCTCCCGTTACTGAGGTGCTCCCTAGCAACACTGTAAGGATCCTTCTCACTATTCACTTCACTATCAACACTATCCACTTTAATTTTCAAACTTTTCTCACTAATGTCCTTCTCATGTTTCTCCGGTTCCACTTTAACTTCGACAACTTCTTTGATAGGTTCTTTTTTGTCTATTCCGTTGGCTATGATGGGGGTGGGTTTGGCCTGGAGGGATCTGGGGAGTGACTTGGGGGATGAGATGGTGGGTTTGGTCTCGATGGCTCCGTCCTCGTTGATGGAGGTGACGTAGACGGTGGAGTTGCCTATGTAGCCGTTCAGCTCTTGCCGGTTCTCAGGCTGCGTTCGTTTTCGGCGATTCAACTGGAAATAAAAGAAAACGATATTAGTAATTAAATCATAAATCAATTATTTATATTCGTGGTAAACTTAAATGCACATAAAAGTATAATAGGAATAAAATAAATTTAAAACATATATTTTACCACAAAATGGGCCCGCCTCAGAATAATGTTGACCCGAAAGTCAGCGCTGATCTTCCGGCGAGACAGTTTGCAAAGTACTAAGGTACCCTTAGGGGTTTGATTGACTTCGTATATTATAATTACATTAGCACAATTAGGCTACCGGATGGATTGGTGCGGAAGCTGACAAAATTTCAGACGCATGAGCAGAAACTAGTGCCCAATAATTCTGTTATATGCCAAACCTACCAGCAGCGAAGGAGTTAGTGACTCCAATTCTTGGAATTGAGTTTTAGTTTTTAAAAGTGAAATTCGAGTATGATATGTCCAAAACACTTTGGTCACAGATTCGCCAGGATAACGTTCGGTAATAGGTACTGACTTAATAATTAATAGCTAGCCCGACTTACCTGACTACAAAATGGACTACTTACATGTTTTTTCAAGCTGCTACAGCGCTAGAAAAACATTTAATTTTCTAGAAGGAATAAATGATTTCCGTATAACGGTTACCATATAGTAAATTAGTTGGTTATCTCAAGGGGCAAGAGCACAAACGCCTTTACTGCACTACAGTGGCCGTTAAACCCCCATTAAGATTACGTTGCCGGCCTGAACCTAATTGTATGTCGTAATAACGCAATAAGATACTTTAATTAAGGAATGGGAGACTGGAACACGAGACTGTTGAAGTGATTATACTTCCGGGACCGATATCATGGCTCTCTAGACTCTAAGAGCAGAGGTGGCCAACGTGATTAGACCCAAGATCTCCTGTTTACTAACGAAACCCTGTGCGATCTACCAATTACATACTTCTTGAAACCTTAAATGAAACTGGTCTACGTATTTATATTTTTTGCCTTGCCACGATCGACTGGACTAACAGTCGCGATTGACCTGTTGGCCACCCCTGCTCTAGAGGATTGTGGCAGTTGTAGAATATGTGAAAGCATGTTTATATATTGCATGACTTGTAAATATTTGGTGTTATAAATATGAAAGTGTATGGATATTCGTAACTGTTTCGTAATTTGACTGAAATTTGCCACATAAGTAGTTTAGTAGCTTGGCTCATTTTATCTCATAGGGGACATTTTATCTCGGAAATTATCTCCCGAGAGAGTGAAATAGGGAGTGGAAGTTATGATGTTCTTATTATGATACGAGTATAATAGTACATTACGATACAAGTGCGAAAAATAGGAAATTCGAAACGAGTGGCGATAAATTAAAACACGACCGAAGGGAGTGTTTTAAATCGACACGCACGAGTTGCGAATTACCTATTCGCACATGTATCGTACAACGTTTTACAGTACATATGGCCCTTTAAATGTTCGACACAGTAATGTAATATGCTACTTCTCGCACTAGTGCTATAAAGTAGCCCCATATGTACTGTAAAATAAATAAATAAATAAATATTATACGACATTATTACACACATTGACTAAGTCCCACAGTAAGCTCAATAAGGCTTGTGTTGAGGGTAGTTAGACAACGATATAGGTATATAATATATAAATATTTATAAATACTTAAATACATAGGAAACACCCATGACTCAGAAACAAATATCCATGCTCATCACACGAATAAATGCCCTTACCAGGATTTGAACCCGGAACCATCGACTTCATAGGCAGGGTCACTACCCACTAGGCCAGATCGATCGTCAACTCATTCTAATGGATTTTATACAATCGTGATATAATAGAGATCTCTTCAGTTGCTGGGTGGCCTAATGAAGGTACGAGATTGAAAAGCTTGTTTATCTTACTAATATTGTAGGTATACAATACGTTCTCTACGAGTCATCTAAAATAATACTTTTTCTACTGTAAAACCTATATAATTAAAGAAAATTAGGTAAGTACCACAGTACATAATACAAAATACATCAACGCGTGCATAATATATGAATATTACTCATGAAATAGTCGCGCGTTGGTGTCTTTTCCACTAGACCACGGCGCCACGTGATTGGTCAATTGCATTATAGTTGACTATGGCGTTTGCTTATGAATATTGGACCCGGGTATATCTTTGGACCCGGGTATGTCTTCGCTGTCCGTCCGCCCGTTCGTCCGTCCACCCGTCCGTTCGTCCGTGCTTCCGTCCGTCCGTCTGTCACCAGGCTGTATCTCATGAACCGTGATAGCTAGACAGTTGAAATTTTCACAGATGATGTATTTCTGTTGCCGCTATAACAACAAATACTAAAAACAGAATAAAATAAATATTTAAGTGGGGCTCCCAAACAACAAACATAATTTTTTTGCCGTTTTTATAAATAATTGTACGTAACCCTTCGTGCGCGAGTCCGACTCGCACTTGCCCGGTTTTTATTTTATTACATTAATAGATTGTATAAGTAATTCGAAATAAGTAATCATAATAATAATTTGTATATAAGTGTACATTCGTAAAAGATCAACAACAAATAACTAACTAAATAATAAACTCAACATTCAAAAATTCGTCATAACTATAGAATGTGTGTTCGAGAAGCCAAGCCTTCAGTCTAGCCCTTAAACATTGCAGCGACGGTGACAAGGTGACTGTCTCCGGTAACCTGTTGTTATATATAACTCTACCTAACAGCATTAGAAAAATGGTGGGTTCCCAAAAGTGGGTGTAGGCGCTAATGGGATAGTATAATAGAAACCAAAATATATAATATCCCAATAAGGCCTATTTTACCCACTGGGTTGAAAGGTCAGATGGCAATCGCTTTCGTAAAAACTAGTGCCTTCGCCAATTCTTGGGATTAGTTGCCAAGCGGACCCCAGGCTCCCATACTTTTTTGCAATTCGCCTAAGTTCGTAGTCCAAATATCCGTCAAAAAGTTACAAGTAACACTTAGTAAATAATAGGTTTTACAATATGTTAAAGTTCTTTTTGAGTTACAGATTTACAAATAGCGTTTACATTTTATGAACAAATACATACAAAAATACGAAAAAAAAAGAACACTTTTTTCTTGTGAAATAGACCTAAACTCATTTAATTTGAAAATAGAGTTCCGGTTACTCTAGTTATAATATTATAGCGGAAAATCGTTGAGCATTAGACTTTTTGTTTGCCGCGATATCTGTTGTAGCAGTACTGAGAGTTCCGCTACTCGATGCTAGATGTCGACTGCGAAAATAATAAGCATTTTGGTACCAAAACTGATGTATGGAGTGAACACTACTATTACTTCTTATTTCTCTATGGCCAAGCCCAACTGATGCTCAATATATAAAATATAAAACGTCTCATATAAGTGCTTTACCCTGTCCGTGGTCCATAAAAAATATGACCCCATTTAAAATAAGTTATTTATCGCTAATACCGCCCGGGTCTCGTAACAGTCCGAGTAGGGTTTATAAGTAAATTGACTTTTACGCAATCGCTTTTTGGGTTTGCTTTGCTTATGAATGTACCTGAAGTTAGGTTAAGATTATGCGTCCTTGATTTGACTTGGATTTGAGAGGTTTTTAAGAAGAAAGGGGACGGCCGTTTTCTCCATACAAACGTAGTCCCTTTTTCTATCTGGATATTGACATCATGGATAATAATATTTTTACATCATTTGATGTATACTTGCATTAACCATAGCTATAAAAATAAAACGAAGGGGTCGTTTGACTTTTTCGATTTTTTCGGTTTAAATGCTCCCAACTCTTATAATAATTAAAATTCGGACTAAAGCACACTATTACGAGTTAGTAATCA
The DNA here is from genome assembly GCF_033807575.1 of Cydia pomonella. Lineage (NCBI taxonomy): Eukaryota > Metazoa > Arthropoda > Insecta > Lepidoptera > Tortricidae > Cydia > Cydia pomonella. Next base: position 17,784,295 of record NC_084717.1, on the reverse strand, counting down.
AAGTCATTATGGATCTACTTCTCCTTATCTTTTGCAGTTTCATTCCAAAGGGACCCGACGGTTGCTTCCCAAAAAATACCGAATAAAAGGAACCCTAGGGTTGCATCCCGAAGGAAATTCCAGTTTCGTCACCACACGCCAAAACGGTAGGCCACCAGCGCTCACAATTATATTGGATCTATCTTTTAATACAATAGAATTAACGAGATACTTAGATAATTTCTGATTGATACAAAAACGTAAGTTAGAATTGGATCTTGCAAAAAAATATCCATTAGATCAATTTATCATTTCAACTGGATCTATTCCTAAAAAAAGTTCTCATTGGATCCATCGGCCCGAAACTAGATCTAACGAATAAAAAAATCTCACTAGATCTATCTTCGATCTACTGGAAGGAATTTTTAATAATGTAAATATCCAAAGAGGAAAATGAAGACTATGTTTGTATGAAGGAAATAAATCTACTTAACGTATTATAATTATAAATCTCTGTGGATTTGTGCACGTTGCATGTGAGCAAAAAAGTTATCCAAGAATGACGTTTTTGATGATGAGTGTACCTAATTATATTAAATATCTTTTCTAAGTTTTTTTTTTGTAACAAACCGCCATTGTTAAATTTAAGTTTTTTCATATAAAAAAATTGTGTATCGTCAGGATTTAAAGATGTCATTAATAAAGTAGGCATCAGAATTGTGGCTTTGAAAACTGCACAGTTAAATATTATGCCATAGGCATTTGGCATTAGGCGCAAGTCGTCGAGTTGCGGAAAATCGCCCGTTTAAAATATATACAATATTATGCCATAGATAATAACTTAGTAACACATGTGTTATGTATTCAATCGGAACCGGCATGTAAATCTCGGCATGGGAAGTGGACACAATAGGACGGCGCGGTCATGTATTGTTCCTTTTAGATAAACAGCGGGCGCTTAGCGAACAATCGTGTGATGCGATCAATGTGACTTCAATCGCAATGACGACCTGATTCCGCAAAAATAGCATTTATTATAAAGTTATCTACTTCTGCTTTTGACTTATTTTATTTGAATTAGTAGGAACTGGTGTCTTTTGAGTCTAAATTTGAAGAACTTGTTTTTTACCAGACTTTGTGCTAAAAAACCTTCCTAGTCTTTTAAGCCCCGATTTGAGTCCTGTATTGAGTCTTTTTAAGCGCAACTCAATTAAAGTCCGTGACTGTACGCCATAAAATAACGCTTGTTTTATTTACTGCTATTAGCATTTAGATAAAACTTTAGTCTTTTATCGGAGGCGAGATCATTGACATATATATCTAAGGACAGGCCTTACGGGTACTAAGAATGGTGCTAGTTCAGCGGTGTCACTCGCGAATTCGAGCCAATCGTCAACAAATTTAACACATCAGTGAAAGAATAAGGATCAAAGTCAAATGGCGTTCTAAAAGTTTTAACCATGTGTCGAAAGAAGGCAGTAAATTTACTGTGGCTACAAATAATCAAAAAAAAAATTATAATAATAAGGGCAGCTTGTGGCGAACTGAATGGGAAGTGACGTCCTTTGGGTCCCATACCCCCGAGAGTCGGTCAGGCCCCTCTCTCCGGCTTGCCTTGATTGGGCGGCTGGAGTGAACACTGAGCAGGGGCCGCAGGACTCTCACCTATGGCTTGCCTTTACCGGCCGTCCAGAGTGGGGTGTCAGAGCTATATGCTCGCAGGGTGGAAGTGAAATTTGCATAAGACGCGAGTTGGCACAGTGGCTGCTTACAGCCACTGGGTAGAAAGCGGCGTACACCTCTCCACACCCTGAGCCGCTCACGCAATGTTGTCCCCTTGTCGCTCCGTGCGAGCGGCCGTTTTCGGGGACCCATATTGTGAGTTGGCAAGTGACCACCTGCCCATTTTGGTGTGTTTTTAAAAACATATGATCAGGGCAGGTGCCATAGTATTCTCCATAGTCCCGGTTACCAGTCCACTTGCAACTCAACCCAATAGCCCGGTTTATTTTGGTACCCTTTTTTTTACAATAGTCCTACACTAACCGGGGCTTGTCCTTGGATGCACTGCTATAGTGTGAACAGGGATAATCGTCGGTTGGTGTCAAATTACTTTTAGAGTAAATTGTCTTATTACAAGGGGCCTCTACGTGTTGGCTTCGGCCCCACGCACGCCTTCAAAATGCCCGGGACCACATGGTCCCGAGAATTTGTAAGAGACATAAAAAAAATAATAATAATATTTCTCTTTGATATGTCGAACACGTCTTAAAACCCAACATATGTCAACATCTGCGTTAACTTCATAGTGGAGAAAGTATGATAACTAGAGCGCAAATACACGCTAAAAACGCATCGTCAAAACTGGTTTAATTTATCGTATGACAGTAACAGATAAAAAACTAGTCGGCACTCTCTCTGTGATCTGGAATTACGGTTAATGTTGAAGTGATTTCATCATTTTGCCGCGTGAGCCGCGATATGAGGACCTATCATTTAGTTACATCTAGAAACATAAATTACTTCTTGTTACGTGTTGACTGGTCATGGCAAGAAAGCGTATGGATGGACCTATGGTCATGCGTTAGGCGGACAAAATAACGTCAGGGACAAAAGCCACATAAACCGGGCCCAAGATAGAGCGGCTTGGAGACCACTGGTGAAGTGTCACAGCCGTCACGTTCCTCAGCCATGAGGATAAGACAAAAAAGAAGGTCACTATTTAGTCATCGCGAACTAATAAACATGCACAGCAAGCTTGATCATAAATATCACTGAAAAAAATTACATTAGGTATTTACCTTTTCACATCGCAACTTGCCTTAAGCTTCGTGCGTCATTTAGGTATTTTCACTTCGAGACTCCGAGCTATCCGGGGAACGTCAAGAGATATCCAATGAGCCATCAATACGTACTTTTCGCGTACTGACGGCCTGTGGCGCTACGCCGTCTGCTCCTCCACCGCGATGACTGCAACATGTCGGCATGTCCTTACCTCTACAGACAACTTGGACATGTCCACCGGGGTGATACGCTTGAGGGCTGACAGCCGCTGGAGGCGCTGCGCCGCCTGCTCCTCCACCGCGATGAGGAACGCATCCTGGATATTGCTGAGTCCGATGTCCGATACTGCGGAAGAAAATACATTGTCAGAAAAAGTTTTTTATATAACTTATGGGCGAATCAACTTTTGGGCCGACACTTTTCACATCTCTGGTGTTACCAAAAATGTCTCTGGAGCTACCAAGAGCCGATCTAAGCGCGTGTTTTAACGTATAACATAAAAAGCTTAAAAGTTGGTTTGACTATATTCCAATGAAAGATCCAAACGAATACATAAGTGGTTAAATGGTAAGTTATTGCGATGCTGGAAATAGTCTCATTCCACCACCATAGTTAGTTAGAGATTGTTTACGAAGAGTGACATAGGTACGACCTCAGATTGATTCGTTCCAACCATTCTTCAGAAGCACAGAAGTTTCAGGTTGTTTCGAAGTAAGTTCGTTAAGTAGCTCCCATTAATGTTTCATTGATATGGAGGTCTGACACTTTCCTTACGCGTGTTGGCGCTAGTTAGTAACAAGTCAACCGTACGAGATGAATATACCTTTGATTCATTAGGTGCTAACGTGTTCTGGTAATAATGCTTCTTCTGGGATTCCCACTTCCCCAAAAATCTTTTTTTATACTATTATAAACTGATCAGCGTTGGCCCTAGTCACACCTGATGGCAAGTGAAGACAGAGCCTAAGATGGAGCTCACCGGTTCAGTAAAAGCCTATTGACTCTTGCTTTAAAGAGACCAAGGCCATATTTCATCCTTGTTAGTTTGCTGTTAGACCAGTGTTGTCACATCTACCAAGTTTTTGGTAGATCTACCTATTTTGCCTGCGTTCTACCTATCTACCTCCCTCGGCCTGATATCTATCTATTTTCAAAATGGTACAATTGTAAGCAATTCTCAATACATGTGACGGAACATAACTTAATTTCTACCGAATTTAGATTCGATTTAATGAAAAGTACCTAGCAGATGTACCAAAGACCAACAAATGAGATCGCCCCACGAACAGTGAAGAGAAACATAAACCAATAACTATTTATGTAAGATTGACACGTTCTTTAACTAAACGGATATATATTTTCGGAACGTTGGCTGTAAATACATCTATGAACTCGACTATACAATATGCCTTGGAGGATTTAACAATTGGAGACGCCTTGTCTGTAATTTTCTGCCGATTTTTGCAGGGGAGGGGCACGTCAAATGTATGGCTATATGTACGTAACGTACACCATAGCCATGTCAGATAAACGTCAGTCCATACAATACATTCATATGTACCACCATTGGCCGAGGTTTTCGACAGAGGCGTAAGCTCTTAAAGGCGATTCCAGTTGTTAAATCCTCCAAGCAACATATACACCTGCAACACTATACTGACTATACAACATATGTATACCTGCGTACTTATGTTGTAATCTTAATGATCGCCACAAAACCTGTATGATCTATGCATCAACTCAGGCTATCTACATCAGCATCGGTGCGCCTGCGCAATCTGTATTCAATCCACGTGCTCGGCTGCGCATTGAATTCACAAAACTACTCGTATTCACTTTTGCTGTGCTTGAACCAGTAAATATTTTACTTTCCATTAGGTTCTACAAGTGCATATTAATATATACATTCGAAAGTCAAAGAAAATAGTAACACGTTAACGCCTCGTCGGCTTTTATTTTGTACGAGTAGAAGCTCCTCGTTTTAACCAACTTCAAAATTTCAAAACGAGGACGTTTCCAATCCGGTTGTATGTTTTTTTTCCTCAGAATTCCATCATTTATCAAACTTTACAGTTAGTCAATTTTAGTCTTTAGTTAGCTTTATTTTAGCCTTTTCTGTTTTTCTACCAAATTATTTATAATCCTGTAATGTATCCTTATAGGGATAAGTTCGCCTTTGTACATTGCCAACATTATTATTTTTTTCCTTTTATTGTATCTTTACCTGTCCCTTATGTACAATAAAGTGTTTACATACATACATACATGTATGTTTTAAATAAATTGTACCTTTAATAAACTCACATATTTCAAGAGTAAAAAAAAAGTGATATTTAATTAAGTGGAACTGCTGATGAAGACCAGAACGCAACACCTCAACGACACGTAGGTATTTCATGTTTAGCGACAGAACTTCTCTACGGGTATTTTTTGGAGAAAATATCGTCCAGGGCAGGTTTTTAGGATGATGTCTGGACTTTGGTCAAAATAATGCTTTTTGTACCGTACAATATGTATTAACTTTTATTAACAAGAGATCAAAATACACTAGACAGCAGTTAACAACCGCGGCAAATCACTTGACGAGTACGCGCTGAGTCATACTTGCGCATTTATGACGCCTCTCCATTCAATGTATGAGTTTGATAGCGAATTGAACGTTGGTTTTAGAATTAGTTATGGTTGCCGGAGGATGACAATGGACTTCCTTGACAATGGCTGACTTATACAAGCTTATGGCTTGCGGTATGCGCATGAGATTATTGAACAGAAATGAACCGTTGCGCCATGTGTGCTAGACGGATTGAAAGTATAAAGTAGACCAGCTAAGTCTTCGCGCAGAATTCTATCTTATCTCTCAAGAGAGCCAATTCTTAATACTTTGCATTATAATCTAGACACCTGTTAAATTAAATCGTTTCCAAGATAATTTTATGAATATTCCGCTGTTTAGACTTTTTCCCTTGCTTTGCTTGCCTTGCCGTCAAAAAAACCGACTTCAAAGAAAATAAAATAAATGTAATATTATCCCTTTTATATGAGCAAGAAACTGATATGTTTGAAGTTGGTGCCAAGCCAAATAGCTACAAAGATTTAAAGACTTTATTAGTTCAATATCTATGTTGAAGTTATAAGATGTTAAATAAATATTTCAGTATCACTATGTCGCGCCTATCGGCATACAACTTCAATGATAATATCTCATTTGAGACACACTCTGAAGTCGGCGGGATCGGCGGCAGAAATGGCCGCAAGGCTCAAACAAGCCAAGTACGCCTAAGAAGTGACGTACGATTTCGTACCGGTCGCCGTGGAGACTTCTGGACCCTGGGGTAACGAGGCTCTGGAGTTTTTAAGGAAGTTGGGTAGGCGTTTACGGGAGAAGGGTAATGATCCCCGCTCTGGGTCTTAGCTGGTTCAACAGGTTTCCATCGCCATACAGCGGGGGAATGCTGCTGGCAGAATGGGAATTTTTGGGCCGGGCTTGTTGCAGTGTGGGGATGGGCGTTAGTTTATAAATGTTTTTGTCGAAGCTTGTTGCGGAATTTATAAGTTATTTTAGTGGTAATGTACAATAAGTTTGTGACAATGCTTGTGCGGACTACATTTGTGTTTTGACAAAGCATGTGGCCGATTACATTTGTATTTGATTATGAATAAACTATATTTAGGTATATTAAAAATTGGTCGAAAAAAATCTATAATATCTAATACATACTCTAATCATACCATCAATCTAAACAAACTAAACAGGGTTATCTCAATCAATCTTAAGTACCTGGGCGACCGAGCTTTGCTCGGTTATAACTATTTATTGTAATATGGTGGTGTATAGGTGATAATCTTAATTACATTTTTTTACTAAATTAAACTTGTCTAAAACGATAAAAATTAAAAAATGATATATAAACTTGAACATAAAAAAAAAAAAAAAAAGTTAGTCACCGGGCGAGATTCGAACCCGTAACACTTGTTTAGCAGTCCGAGTCTTAACCCGCTGGACCAGACGGACAGTGGCCAGCAACACGAAATGAGCGACCATATTCTGTGTCGTAAGAAAAACGCATGAAAACTCGAAAACACGTGTTTTCCCAAACATAAGACTAATCCAGATAGATTGTATACCCCCAAAAACCCCCATATACCAAATTTCAGCGAAATCGTTAGAGCCGTTTCCGAGATCACAGAAATATATATATATACAAGAATTGCTCGTGGTTTTAAAGGTATAAAAAATTAAAATTAAATTAAAATTCGTTTATTTCGAGTAACATAATGACTCATACATATTAATTTGGAACACTAGACTTAAACACTATACTACAAATACGAGTACACATGCATTAATACCTACAATAAAATTATACATAGAAAATTAAAATTTTGTTAACACATTGACAGTTATCACCTATCTCAATGTGTTAACCACAGCGCTGCTGGGCGCATGGAGCCCACAGCAAAATGTCATGTACGGGCAAAACTTGTCCGCAATCATTGCCAGGACGCTGTTGGAGCTGGCGCGCACGCGTCGCACCAGAGATGCGGCTCGCAAGCGCATGGTAGCTTTAAAACACGCCACCTGCGCCTCCGCAAACATCCCTGATGCGCTGCAGTATCGCGGCAGCCCCATCAGTGCCCTGAACGCGTTATTATATTGTACTTGTAGGGCCCTATACGATCTCAAGGTGTACCTTCTCCATAGACTGCAAGTGTAGAATGTTGTGCAAAAAGCTCTGAATAAAGTCACCTTACTTTCTTTTGAGCATCGAGCAAATCTGCGTGCAATCATGTTAGCTCTGACCGATAAGGCCCTACGTTCCCGTTCTATATCAGCATCGTCCTTGAGGTCGGTAGTAACGATATGACCTAGATACTTGAACTGGTATACCCTTTGCAGGGCAACCGTGTTAAGTTTGATAGGTGGTATTACAGATGGTATTTTAGACTCGACCCCAAAAACCATATACTGACTTTTATCAACATTATACTTGAGTCCGTGCGTGTGTGCGTAATCCTCACATACTTTAAGCAACCTTCTGATGCCGCAGACTGACGCACTCAACAGCACCATGTCGTCGGCATAGCTCACATTGTTCATATTAACCCCGTCTATGTGACAGCCCGCATGCATGCTGCTGAGCGCGACAATAAGCTCATTCATATATAGGTTGAAAAGCGATGGTGAGCTCAACCCCCCCTGCCTCACCCCACATTGCAACCTATACGTCTCAGACAATGTACCTGCCCATCTCACGTTGTTGATCTGGTTTCCATACCAATATCTAAATATACCTATCAAATCGGGCGCTAAGTTAATTCCCTCAAGTTTCTTCCAAAGTATATCGTAGGAAACCAGATCAAACGCTTTTGATAAATCTAGGTAACAGGCATAAACTGGCGTATTTCTATCAACATAATACGCTGCGGTATGCTTAAGGCACAGGATAGCACTTTCAGTTGACAGCCCGGGCCTAAACCCGAACTGGTTGTCATGCAATGAAAGGTTTTTATTCAACTGCGCATTAAGCACACCGTCCAGTACCTTTGCCATAACAGTAGCGAGCGATATCGGTCTATAGTTATTTTTACTAGTTAGGTCTCCTGTCTTGTTTTTCGCCACTGGTATGACCAAGGTTTTTATTAAGTCGAGGGGCAGGTAAGAATGGGATATGCACAGAGAATAAAACATTGCAAGTACACGCAGGATATGACGACCAGCAAACCGTAGATGCTCCACACTGAGACCATCGTGACCAGGCGACTTGCCACCAGACATGGATTTAATGGTATAAGATTAGTTGATTAGAGAAATAATCTCAATACAATATTTTTATTCATTTATAAGGAATATATATTTGGTCAGTTTGGTTTGGGTGCGCCTTTTTATTTGATACTGACTGTACAATCCCGAAATAATAGGGTTTAATTAAAATAATGTAATATGTATCCCTAATGAACTCCCAGCCGTACAAAACTCACTAAGCCGAGTCAACTTTCTGACATCATAAAGTTCATACGTTCCTTATAGCCACCACATAAGTCGGCTAAAACAAAAAACTCCATGGTCTGCTAACAAACGCCGTGCTAATAAAGAGTACAATACAGTGTCTATAAATATGAATACATTTTAGAGCTTATGTCAAAGGAACAAGGTTGAAAATATAATAGTCATAGAGATTGTTTTAATAGTTTTCTTCATTAATTCTGTAGCAACACTTTCGTCGACAAGTATTTTCGACCTTTTTCTTTAATACCATATTTAACCATTACACTAAGTACTTTGGTTATTTACGGTACAAGTGCAGATATGCAGCAATAGGAAATTCGCAACGTGTGGTGATAAATTAAAACACGACCGAAGGGAGTCTTTTAAATTGACACGAGTTGCGAATTACCTATTCGCACGTGTATTCTACAACGTTTTACAGTACATATGGCTCTTTAAAGTATCGACATATGCACGGAAAGTGCTCATTCCTGCACATGTGCGGAAAAGTAGCACCATATGTGTAAACATACATAGCGTATCATTCGTGACATTCGTGAGGCCATTTAATTGTTTAGATATTAAAAGACTTCTGAGCATTTGTAAATTAATTATATACGGCAACTAATTTTATTTATCCACATGTTCATAAGAGACAATACACTACATATTTCTTCATATTTAGACATAGAATTTTTTTTATTTAACACCACATTGAAACATGTTTACAGGCAATTATATTTGATTATATACATATTTAAAAAAAGAAAATCAACGCGTTCACGGCGCAATATTCGAACTAAAAAGCTGTCTATCCACGGAGATGAAAGGTGACGTGCGGGAATGGGAATCAATCAAAAGCCAACGATTTCAAAAGTAAAGATAGGCGTTCATATAATTCCGACCGAACATTCTCGTTTGGAGCGCACCAGTGGAATGGCACAACGCGATTGGTTGATGAGTTCGCATCACGCGCGCGATTGGTCACAAGTGTCACAACTAGTTGCGTTACGTTGAACTGCACGATTCGTGTGCTCACCAGTGTGCTGGCCCCAATTCAAAGTGCCAAAAGCATGGGTTGAAATCCAGCTAAATAGGGAAGACACAATCAAATTCTGGACAATCTGCCGCCGCGGGGTGAGGTAATTACTCGTAGGTATTATTAATGGAACGATATTCCTTATCAGACGGTAGGGATTTGGAGGATGGGGGCTAAGCGAAAAAAAGAGTAAGATTTTTCCGTCACAACCCATATGATTGAAAAAGAATGAGAATAGGATGAGGATGACGGACACAGAGACGAACATGGACACGAACACGAAGACGAAGAACATGAGCATGAGCATGAACATTAACATGATTTCCTCATAGTCATATGGGATGTAAAAAGCAGTATACTCGTATGTCACATGGTAGCAAAAAAAAATTCCATCTTGGGCGTTAACACTTGAGTTTCATCACGACCCTTTCTTAACTTCGTTCCAACCGAGTGTTCCACGACGTTCGGACGGTTGGCGTTGGCGGATGGGGAATAAGCAAAAAAAGTGTAAGATTTTTCCGCCACGGCCCTCTTTTGGTTAAATTCTTTCTCGAAAATAAGTAGCCCAATTTCACCGACTTATGTATATCCTATAGTGGCGCCGTTGGCAAACAGCCGCTTAGAAACAGTTGGTAACAGCGACGATCCGGATTCGATACCCGGACGTGTACACTTGAATTTTATATTTTTAATTGACTATTAAGCCAGTGTAAAGTTAAGAGGAGAGAGAGCTGGAAAGAGTAGACCTCGGCGGACTTTCTCTGATCAAATCGGGGAAATCCTGAAGAAAGGCCAGGTCAAGAGCACCCTAAACCGACGAGCGTGTATGAGGAATGTCATGAAAGTGAAGGAAGCGAAACAGGTATGTCAGGATCGTAGCAAGTGGAAATCCGTGGTCTCTGCATACCCCTCCGGGAAATAGGCGTGATTATATGTATGTATGTATGTAAAGTTAAGAGCTAAGCGTATCAGTTTCGCCTTATACAAAATTGTTTTCTTATGTTTATTAAATTTGTTCTCCCTGCCTGTAAAGTCGCATTTCTGAACTGAATTGTGAAAGAGTGTTCCACGACACTCACGCATTTATTTAACTATTATTTTATTTAAACTTTATTGCACAATAAAAATAAGTACAAATGGCGGACTTAATGCCTTAAGTTAAGGCATTCTCTACCAGTCAACTACAGAGCAAAACAGAAATTGTCGAATGTGGGTGCAATGAGCAAAATATTTCAGAAAACATACTTAACAACTATTTAGCAATTTAATTATATTGGGACTGGATGGTGCGTGGCCATTCTGTATGAAATATTACTTATCGTGTCGCAGTGCTAAATCTAGAACATTCCATTGAAAGCAGCTAATAAATATTAAAAGCGTTCGGCAATAAGCCTGTAATGAGAATGTTTCGTCACTCATTGCGAGCGTCCCGCCGCTGCAGGAATACTAAGCAGGCAGACCTTGCTGTACCTACATTATTTATCTAAGTAATACCTAGTACCTAAAGCCAGACAGCATTATATAGTGCTAGTCCGGGGTAAGATTAAAGGGGCCCACTGACTAATTCGCCGGACGATATCGGCCTGTCAGTTATTCACGATTGTGAAGGGGCCTACTGATTACCAGTTCGCCGGACGATATCGGCCTGTCAGTTATTCACGATTATGAGCTTTTGGGGATGACAGGCCGATATCGTCCGGCGAACTGGTAATAAGTGGGCCCCTTGTGTCTCAAGTCCTTTGAGTGTTCTACTTGAAGTTTTTCAGAGTCATATAATTAGAGACCCGAGGCTTTTGTAGACACTTGAGATTTTTTCAGAGAACAGTCATTTATTTTTACAAAAAAAAAAAATATCTTCATGGCCCATGAATTGGCCAGATACACCATACAATAAAGGGCAACCGATTCAACGGAGCCAGGCCGTTTTGTCTCCTAGATAGTATTTACTTTTAATTTTATAAAACGTAAATATGAATGCAGAGTCAGACCAAGACAAGTCTGCAACGAGTTTGATAGCACACGCAGTGCAAGTGTTATTTTAAACGTCAGACTTCTATGAAATTATGACGTATAAATAATACTTGCACCGCGCGTGCTATTAAAATCGTTGCAGACGTATCTTAGGTAACTCTATGTTAGTCCATAAGGTATTTGTAATATGGGCCTTGATCAAATTTTAAATAAATACATTCCGTTTATTTTTTTTACCGTTACTACTTTTACTACTTTTTTGATAGAACCTACAACGCAATATTTGATAAAACTACAACGCAAAAAATACTTGCAGGTGAATAAATAATTGTGTCGTGATCAGTTATAGGCTTGGAAGATTTAACAACTGGAGTCGCCTTTAAAAGTTTACCCGTCTGTTGAAAACCTCGGCCAGTGGTCATATGTATTGTATGGACTGACGTTTATCTGACATGGCTATTTGTACGTTACGTATTACTGGTCATTTGGCGTACCCCGCCCCCGCAAAAATCGGCAGGCTGTTTTGTACAGAAAATTACAGACAAGGCGTCTGCAGTTGTTGAATCCTTCAAGGTTATATGTGTAAAGTCACTATGTAGCAGTGGCGGATCGTTCAAAGAACTCGATTCCCACCGGCTTGTCTAATTTTAGCCCGTTGAGTACTTTCACGATCGGTTTATAGAGAAAAGGAAAGCAAAAGTAGCTCCGGGTTTCCTACGAATATTTGTGACGCACCGCCACTGCTATGTAGGTATTAGAAATCTGGTTAAATCGAGAGTAGATTCTTTTCTAAGTACCATAATTTTCTTAGTTCATATTTAACATTTAACATATTATGTTAGCACGGTTCTGAAGAACACAAAATCAATAATATCTACGAAACCATTAGTTTTCGGTCAGTATACGTACATATAGTTATGTATGGGACATAGGTACCTATTATACAGTGTGTATTTTTGATATAACCTCAAACTTAAATTAAACGTAGGTTTTAGAGCCATAAAACAATTCTGAAAGATTTTTTTAGTTTAGTCTTCACTACCAAATCATAATTAATTTTTGAATTTTTTTCGAGCGGCAATGTATTTCGTACATCGTGATCACTTGTGACAGTTGTGACGCCGCGTCATTGATGAGACGTTTTGAGTTAAAACAAAGTAGTGAAACATTGCTTGCTGAATTATTTTGTATGAAAAAATAAAAGACGTCCATTTTATATAAAACCTATGAAAGTGTGTTAATTACAGCCTAAACTAAGTGCCCTTTGATTATGTGGTCGTATCAAAAATACACGCTGTATAGGTACAACGTCCCATGAGGAATTCGAAGGATTTTAAAAGAGTATATTCCTGATCAAATTTCGATAGTACTATTGTCGTGTAAACGCTGGACTTGGCCTAGTTTCAAAGATAATGTAAATTATTCCAAAATATTTTTAACGCTGTGCAAAATGTCTTTGTCAATTGCAATGTTGCCAGAAAAACTTCAACAAATTAAGAAAAAATAACATTATCAAAAGGCTTTCATAATTGCATCAATAATAAAACTGTCGAAGTATGACTGAGAGTGGCACGAGCGAAGGTTTTGCACTTCAAAAATGAAATTTCCATTGCATTTTATTCAGAAGAACATTAAAAACTTCCGTTGCATTTTCTCGGAGAGCATTCAAACGTCAGGAAATTCAGAAATGAAGAAGAAATTCACCAAATGCGCTATGATTTTATTATTTGTGCACAATTGAATTTTATTACATCCGGACAAAGATTTTTTCTGATTTAAGCCAATTGCAGCTTAGATATATCTCTTAGACCATACATAACTCGACTAGCATTTCAGTAACTTACCCCTCTGTAAAGAAACTTGCACAACGTGCAAACAAGTCGTATAAAGACATTTCCATGTGTGAAATGTTTGCATGCGTCAACATAACAATGTGTTAGTTTTTATTTATATGTGCGGGTGAGTAATTTTTACATGTGTTATAATTTCTTCACCTCCCCGTAAATTTCGGCAGACATTGTTGTACGCAAATACGACATATAAGGCTAGTCCATTTATGCATGGTCTAAGTTATATCTAAAAATATAAAACACAACGGAAATATTAATTCCGTAAGTAACTTCAAATTCATAACAGTTAATTAATCCGAAAAAGTTGTAGGTATAATTCACTTTGTATACTTCAGCTAAGGCTATAAATTAAATGGTAGGTCTTAGCTTCATACATAAGGATTTCATAACTGTCAAAAATCCATTATTAGATTTATCCGCCTATAACTGCCACGGAATCTGTGACACCATCAGAAGGTAACCAGTTTGCTACGAATATTTTTATGATATATTTTATGGGCCGTAATATTATATCGAATGTCTATGGTTATAGCTCCTGTACACGATGGACCAGCGAGATGGCCATGCGATGGTTGAGTACACGCACTTTGAAATGGGCCACTTGTAGATGCCTGAGCACTATCGCTAGCTATCATCCCATCCTCCATCCTCATCCCGCCGCGCCATAAGCCATCCGTCCCCACGATTCCGGGACTGGGCAGTCAGCATGAGAAAATGTTCAATGGCTGGAAAGTGCAGGGGTCAAAATGTCCATACGAACTGGCTGTCTATGTGGTAAAAAGTATGAACGTTGTAATGCCTTAGTGTCAAAATGTACATATAATCGTGGTCACAATGGTCTAGTGACAAATGGTACACATCTTAAAATGCAAGTACAACAAAAGGGGTGATAGACGAAACGCTTGATTGATATAACGTGCTTAAGTTTAAATGAATAACTGTCAAAAAATTAACTAGACATGAAAAAAAATTGGTGTTTTTCTCCAGCATATCCACTTTACCACGTGAAACTGCACCACTACAACTGGAGTTAGATGCATATATTGCTGCTTGATTGTACTTTTAAAAATACTAACGGCAATAATCATATGTCGCACTCCAGCGGGCGATATGCGGGCACATCAAAAGTAAGTTTCACATATAAATCAATATATTTTCAAGTTTTCAGAATAAGGTATTTTTACTAAGTGTCCTATGTTATTGGTAAAATACTGTTGTACCAATTTCTTTCCCTCCCCTTTTGTCCGCCACTCGTCGCGGCTCATGACATGTTCCCGCCAGTCTGTACGAAATGTGTAACTCGTCCCGCCATTTTTTTTAACTATAAGTACTAAAAAATCTACATGGGAAAATTCTGATCACGCAAAAGTATGTTATTTTTTACCTCTCTGTATATTGTATTTATCAATAAATTAATTTTATTTCTACGCTGGTAGTTGCGTATTTAAGACTGATACATGATAACAGGTTAGTTACAAATACAAAGTATGTATACTAGTAAATAACGTTGTTTTTTGGAAACCTTACCACATGACGTGCCCGCAAATTCCCCTACGAGCGACAACTACGTCTGATTAAAGTAAAGCCCGCACGCGGCCTAACAAACAGACTGTATACCAGTTGCGTAACCTGGATATACCTAGATTTATAGATTCCTACAAGTGACCTTTCGCCATACGATTAAATAAATAAATTACGACACATCATTACAAATTATTTTATTTCAATTTATAAAGTACCGTAAGTTACGAACATAAATCACAATCAGCTACCTCCTTAATTAGGCACTTAAACTAAAAAAATACTTCAATTAGGCACTTAAACTAAAAAATTACTTTACTTATTCACTAACTAAAAAAAACCTTCAATTAAGCACTTAAGTATGAATAAATTAAGTACTTAGTCCTATAGAATAAAGCTTTATACCATGTACAAAAAGGAAACATTATTACCGTGATGCATTTACGCATGTGTTCGCGTTGGCTATTATACATTATGGCACTTGTTTAATTGGACCTGAACACATTTTAACTGCCGTCCATTTGAACCATTGCAAATTTTGAAATTTTTACTTTTTGCCATATACACAGCCGGTCCGTATGGACATTTTGACACTAAGGCATTACAACGTTCATACTTTTTACCACATAGACAGCCAGTTCGTATGGACATTTTGACCCCTGCACTTTCCAGCCATTGAACATTTTCTCATGCTGACTGCCCAGTCCCGGAATCGTCCCCACTACCCTCTCTACACGCTGCCCCATCTTAGTGGGCCAGTATGATGGCTCGGGCGATTCAAAGGCAACAACTAGAGTTACCTATAAGGACAATGTGCGGAAGACCAGATTTGTAGGTAAGACTGGCACCGGGCAAGAACTCTCGTATTTGTATAGATTGACTCCTAATATCATGTTATTAAAGGTTACATTTGTCAGATCTACGCGTCATCGTGAATGACACGAACTATACGTACGTCGCTCAGACAATCAGAAAGGAAGAGAACACTCCTTTTGTTGTACCGACCTTTTGTAAATGGTGTATATGTACAAACGCAGGAGTTAAGAGCGCCGAGAGCTTGTACGCGGCTTACCCTTAACCATTATAGACGGTCTTCTCTACATTGACCTTAAATCTAAATTTAAAAAACATCACTTATAGAGTGATAGAACTTATGGCTCCACGACCTTTTTCGCTCGTGTGTCAGCCTTACTTAGGCTTATACTTCAAAACCGCCGAGTGAGTTCGTTGGCGATCTGGCAAAAACTGAATCGTCATTTTTTTTTATTTAATCATCGAACCTGAACACAAAAGTTCACGCGAATCAGTTGAGTGCGACCTGTAGAGGAGAACATCCCGACAAAAGAAAGCATTTTTGCCCAAGCTTAAACGGAGACCTTCGTTAACTCTCGGTCAAATATACCCATAAATATATAAAATGTTTAGATTAAGTCAAATAAGCTGGCTACTTTACGGACTTATTTAAAAAAAGCCTCCAGTGAATGATTTTTTTTCCTCAATTCGCAAATATTAATACAAAATCTGGAAGAGAATGGACTGAAACACATTATTCTGAACGCTAAATCATTTCATCAGATCTCCATGATTAATGTAGATAACTTATTGTATGTAAATACAATTACAATCCAGCACCACATCAATGGTTACCTCTGATTACTCCCATATGCAATTTACAATTTCATATCTAAAGTAGTAAGAAATAAGATGCATATTTCAATTTCAACCACACCTTTACAATGACGTTGCATCTTTACACAATGAACTCAGTAAATTAAACCATATTTTTAAGATGTTATAGTTCTTATTAGATTGGTGGGTAGAGTAGAACCAGTTTGCAAGTTATGAACGGTACAAACTAACATTACATGTAATAAAGAGAGAATCGAACTAAATGATTAATTCTTGAGCATGTTTTGTCTTTGAAGTTGATTTTTGCATTGATCATTAAGGGGCCCACTGATTACCAGTTCGCCGGACGATGTCCGCCTGACAGTTATTCGCGATTGTCAAATTTTGCGAATACTTAACTGACACGCCGATATCGTCAGGCGAACTAGTAATTAGTGGGCCCCTTTAGGGGTAACCGTATCATCATCATCATCATCATAATTCTTAAGAGCCTGGCTCTTGTCGGTGGAGTAACCGCCATTTCGTTCTCTCTGCCACTGTTTTGACCTCCTGATACGTCACTACGTTGCTTTTTGTTTGTTTGTTGAAACTTTATTGCACAAATTTACAATAAAAGTCCAAATGGCGGACTTAACGCCTTGAGGCATTCTCTACCAGTCAACCATTAGCTTCAGTCAACTATTAGCTTTTCTCTTTGGCTTGATCCAAACCGCAAGTCACAGGCTTCATTTTTTTTTCTATTCTTCCTTCACGTATAAGTAGGTATATCATACATGTCCAATAAATATTTAAAGGATTGTGGATCACGGCTTCTCTGTACAAACATAATTCGTGTCATCCACGATGCCGCGCAGACTTGACAAGATGTCTTCGTGAATGACACCTTCTATAGTCCCCCTTCTGCACTGCACGCAAAAATTATGAAGAAATCTCACAAGGCAGGGCACGTTGGACGTTGGAGCTAAAACTCTTAGCGGAGGCCAAGTTCCACTTCGGGTCGCTAGTCAGCAGAATAAGTATGCATTTATCGGACAATGCAGGGGGCCTAGCCAAGGTGGCAACCGTAGATAGAAAACGTAAATCGCAACTTAAATAACGTCAGTGGGGGAAACTGCAGCGTTCGGGCATTCTCGGCTCCGTTCAGCTCAGCGTTGCTACGACCAATTATTAGGGTTGCCAAAACTTGACGTCCCTTTGCATGCACAACCAGAGATAAGAAAATGACTTGAATTTTGACAACCCTAAATAGCTGAGAGGTATAGTTGCGTACATTAGAAATTTCGGTTTTGCGGGAAGTTTTATTCTGCGATAACGTGTGGGAATAGCCAGATGACATCGTTAGGCGATGTATGATTGTTATCTTTGCTAGGCCCCCAGGTATCTTCGTCTGGCTATTGTTCTCAATAGCCAGACGAAGAGGTTTCTACCAGCAGGTTTATCTGTGAAATTCATCTATCATCATCAGTGATCGCATTCAACGAGATTTAATCAATAATTTAATGAAAAAACCCTTGGCTAACAGGTCACGAATACAACGTATCAGCTCTTCAATTTGCGCCATTACATATAAATGGCTTCGCAATTAGACACGCCAGTGGGTTTTGCGCACTGTTAAATTATCACTATATCTTGAATATCTTGGTTGCATTCCATTGCATGTGCTGCATTTAAATGCCTAACTACCGACTAGTACCTACTTACGAGAACTTATTGCTGTGGAGCAGTGACCCGAAGTGGATCTTGGCCTCCGACACCAAAGGCCGCCATGCTTCTCTGTCCAAAGCCGTTTCTGTCCAGTCGACGGCGCCGAGATAGTGACCGATTAGTACTAAATTTAAACGTATATGCAAGCGACGCCCTTGTATCTAATCCGGACATCTTTTTTACAAGACTTCGTCAAGGCCAAAAGGAAGAGTTATGACTTTAGCACTCTATGTAAAGTAAATGTGGGGATGGTCATCACTTAAAATTAATTGCAGGGAAGATCGCCATAGGACAATAACTCTGGTATTTCAGGTACTTCTGGTACTCAGACACAGCCGACCATCTGTGAGATGAGAGGTGGTGTGCGAGTTTTACTCCGAACTTTCATAAGAACACGAACGTTTTAAAAACTTTTTGTAACCTGAATAAACCTGTTTATTAGACGAGCGACGAGACGTCGGGCCGCCGGCCTGGTGGTGTGCCACATAAACAAAAACACCGATATAGGAAGAAACCGGTTTTTATTGTTTTAAATAGGATAATCTAACAAGAACTTTATGGAAATGTTCTCCTAAAACCGGTTTTACGAACGAAACAGAAATTAAAAGGTTTTGCACCAAGTATATTATATGATAACCGTTTGGAAATGTATCCGGTTTCCGAACCTTGCTTGTTACGCAGTGGTGGGCAGACGTTGACACGAAAAATTTAATATAATTAAAAAGTGAAATAACTAACTGAAGATTCTGATTTAGCGTGTGGTATGTTAATTGAGCTATGATCTATGACTAGAGAATGAGTCAGAGTTGCTTGCGTGACTTGACACCCAACGTTATTAGTATAATACCTAATAGCTGGGTAACGATGTTTACTAAGCAATTAAAAGAATTATTGCTGTTTTAAGTGTATATCTCGCTAACAACGCGACCTACCGCGCCGAACAGAACGAGACTATTATTTTATACCACGTCGGTGGCAAACTAGCACACGGTCCGCCTGATGGTAAGCAGCCACCGTAGCCTATGGACGCCTGCAATTACAGGGGTGGTAGGGTGGTACATGCGCGTAGCCGACCCTTTAAAAACCTGTACACTCCTTGTTTGAAGAACCCCATACTATAGCCCCTCAGGAAAACCTCGGCATGGGAGCTCATTCCACAGCCGGAGCGACTGCGGGAGGAAATTCCTCTAAAACCGCACAGTGCGCGACCATGTAGATTCTGTACCTAAGACTTTAGTGACTACTGCTAGGGGTTAGGGACTATACCTACTAAACATTCAATAATTGTCTAAGAAATGTTCTTAGCAAAAAAAAATTTTTTTGGTACAAGCTTTTATCGCTGACTGTACTTTTCTTTCCACAAACAACTAATACTCATAGAGACAATTCTTCGACTCCAAACACAATTAGTCTGCGATATTTTATCACAGAGTTCCCACGGCCACCTGGTTCCATCATCAGATCAGCTCCATGTCATCACAATATTGCATTGTTATCCGATTTACCCGATTTTCCCCATCCCGATTACCCCCGATTCCATCCCAATTTCAAAAGTTGACGTTTGACAATTCAGTGACTGCAAAATATATGACGCAGTAGAGCGCCATCTGTTTTGGATTTCAAACTTAGTAATTTTTTTCCTTAGACTTTTCCTCTCTACAATAATTTTTTTTTGCCGTGATCAAAGTTATTATGCGGTTATAATGTTGGTTATGGGTTTGCCGATGCTCGGGCCCAAGGCGAACCGGTCTGGCATATTCAGTTTTTATCGCCAGTTATACTTATAGTTATAGATTCATACATTTACAAGTGATGCTCTTCTATAGGAACGATTTTTCGAACGGTATTACTCTAATATTATTTTATAAAGTCCCGGATAGACGTGCGAGTAAGTTCGCGAACTTCAGCTCAACGACCTTTTTCGCTCGTGTGTCAGCCTAAGTACGCGTACTTTACAAGCGAAAAAAGTCATCGAGCCATAAGTTCGCGAACTTACTCGCCCGTCTATCAGCCACTTTAGTGTGTAACCTATGCGACTTGACAGTTCGTGGACCAATATTATTATTAGTCTAATACGTGTTATACCATTCGAAAAATGGGCCCCTGTAGGATTAGGTAAAATCATATTTAAGAAACCATTGCTGATATTCAATATATTTGAGATTGATACTTCACACCATATAAACCTATTTATGTCTATCGAAAAAACTAATACGAGTAAACCTTCGACCATATCGCCAGAGGCCTAGGGGGGGGCAGACGCTGCAGAGGGGCATATCGTATGTAAAATTTGAGCTCTAGGGGGGGGGCTGCTCCCCCCCCCCCCCCCCCTCTGGCTGTACCTGCCTACGCCCATGATATGTTGTCGTTAATGAACTGTCAAACGTCAACTATTGATAATCAAAGTTACGTTATAATTGTGTCGCTTAACTTCAAACTCGGATAAATCCATTCGACACTCTTAGGAATTATCTGAGTACCCCAGAAGTTCCCAAATTATGGGTCGCAATCGCAACACTCGCAACCCATTGGTGGGTCGCGAGTGAATATTTAGTGGGCCTTGAAACTACAATGGAATCTGAGCGTGAGCGATATTTTATGCCCCCTTCTTAGATCGGTCAAGAAGTGGGTCCCGAAATTTCAGCAGTTTTTGTTACCCACGTTTTGTTTTGCTCCGACCCACGGAGCCCAGCCAACTTTGGGAACCACTGATCTACCCTATTACCTTACCAAAATCACAAAACCTGACTGTTGGATTTATCCGAGTTTGAGGTTAAGCGATGTAACTCTTCTATCTGTGAGTACCTGTAGGATTTTCCTTGTTATCTAGGTCTGTATAATGTTTTTGTAGCTATTGGTACTACTGCAACTAAATAAATAAATAAATGTACAGAGTTGTACAGCGCCATCTCGTTTAGCTTTCAAACAAAATTTACATACATCGTACAGAATCAATAGATCTTTATTTTAATTAAAATAAAAAATTACATAACCATAAATTTTGTTTTAAAGATTCATACTACTTTTAGTAGGAACGTAAGCAGTTTTTCACGTTTACGTTTAACAATAATTGATGACATGACATTAACGACCTCAATCGTTGTGCAATTTAACTGTCAATTCGATAGTCCATTTACCTCAATAAAACCACGTCAATGTCAATGCGCTTTAAAAAAGAAAGCATTAAAAACCCGGCATTTTTCACAACACCACTCAGAAGGGCATCCTTGGACGCTACAGTTCACTCACCTTTCACATAAAATGACCACTCTATCTACGCTCACAGAACTACACTTACACACTGAACACACTACTAGTCAACTTAACAGCAAAACCGATTGTTTAAACACTGATTTAGGGCAGCAAAACACGGGTTTTGTTGCCTAAATATGTTGGACGGAATTTAAAAACACTGCGCGGACGTGCGGCGGCGACTGTTCTGAAACCTGTTTCCCTCTCTCTCGGTTTTGCGGGTTGCCATGATTGTTTTTAATGTTCCATTTTTTGTTGTGATGACGTCAATGTTGTCATTGAAGCGTATGTTTTAAATGAACTTAGGTTTCTAATAAGATTCTTATTGGAATTGGTAAAAAAATATATGATATTTTTAACAATTGTTTGAGCTACAAATGGGTATTTAAATACTTTAAAAAGTTATATGTAATGTTTGGATATGACTACCATAGCGTTGCTATGCGCCACTAGTTGATAATGAGTACGAGCTAACTGGCGCGGACGTGTGCGATGCTACAATGGCACCCGCATGCGGGTGCCCACTCCGTGCATCCGCACTAGCTAACGGACGCCCTTAAACTCAAGTCCTTTGAGTTCTCCGCTTTAACCTTTTCAACGCTTTTCCACACGTGTCAAGAAATGCCATGGACGCCAAAAAGTTAACTGGTGAAGAGCGAATATGAAGCTTAACTGACAGTAGGAAAGTTGCTTTGACAACGTCCGCCATAGCCTTTTTAATGGTCATTGGCGTCGCGGGCACGACAGACGATGACCGTTTTAGAGGTCTTTGGCGTTGAAAAGGTTAAG
This sequence comes from Cydia pomonella, assembly GCF_033807575.1. Lineage (NCBI taxonomy): Eukaryota > Metazoa > Arthropoda > Insecta > Lepidoptera > Tortricidae > Cydia > Cydia pomonella. The sequence continues at coordinate 17,761,791 of NC_084717.1, read as the reverse complement.
ACCAGGGCTATAACCGCGAAAATCGAAGTTCGTCAATTGCGGGCATTTTTCTTTGTCACTCCAATTACGTCTTAGTGAGAGTAAAAGAGAAAGATCCCCGCAATTTGCAAATTACGATTTTCACGGTAGGCCCTCAGACTGTGTTTTTCGGACTCATATAATTAAGTGGAAACTCGAGTTCTTTTCAACTCGAGTCTTTAGTAGAAACACGAGTCCATTTCAGAGAATTGTTTTTACAAAATATATCAAATTGCATTTGTCTTCATGTAAGATTCATGGATGAGTAACACAATACAATAACTCTTATTTCCTTAGGGATGAATGTTGATGAACGGAAAGCGGGTGGTAGTACACAAAACTATGGAAGGATTGTGTAAAAGAGGATATGAGATAAAAGGTGAGTGTTGAGGTGACGAGAGGAGAATAGAAGAGAAGAATATGTTGTGCCGATCCCGCATATCGTGGGATAAGGGCAGGAAGGATAAGAAGGTAGAAGGTATTGAGATAAACCCTACAAAATATAGTATTTTTGAGTTGTGCTAAAAAAGACTCAATAAAGGCCTAGATTAGAAACTTAAAAGACTCGGTTTTTTATACTCAAAAGAATCGAAACTTACTAAGCACCACCATATAATGAAGACTGTTATTTTGTATAAGTATTTTAGACATTGCTTGGTTTTTAAAGTTCTGCGCTCTTCAACCAAAATCCATATTCCAAAAAGATTTTAAATTTACATTATACTAAAATACCGACCCGTTCCCTCAAAATAAATCCCCGCCCTCACCCCAACTGACACGATTACCTTAGTCAAAAATAAATCGACTTCACTGACCCAATAGGCTATATTTATCGCCCCTCATAACAATACTGGACAGTATAGCCCTTAGTCCCTTTGAATAAGGTCTATATATTGTCAATCAATTTTAAACGATGGTACTAACAGCAAAACTCTTAAAGTGCCGTAGGTTCAGTGAGCGGGGTTTTTGAAAAATCGTACCGTTTTTGTAGATCACAACGGTTGACAAAAATTTATTGAGCAATCTTGGGGATTTTCTCTAGTGACTTCATTGATTCGAATCCTGATTTTTTGACTGACACTCGATAAAAAAAAATCACGAACATAGTTCTAAAACGCACTAAGAAATTTGTAACAATTTATGCACACGAGGTAAAAATATGAACATTGCTTCTAAAAATGCGCATTTTTATTTTTGAAGGATCCTATCGATAAGTTTTATTACTATTATAATTATTACTTTTTTTCCGCGGCCACAAGCAGTCAAGCAGTCCGAGCCCGCACATCCATCTCGCTCCCGTTTACGCTCAGTGAGAGTGAGAAAAGGAAACGAACCTACTGGCCATTCATGGTCCCCTATTACGTAATTTTGAGCACCCTGACTATTAATTTATTTAATCATGCGTATTTTTGAAAAAATGGCTTCTGGACCTCTACGGAAAAGTCTCAGATCATAGAAATGGGAAAAGTCCTCTACGGACCCCGACGGAAAAAAGTCCAGCAAAATAGAAGTAAGGTTTTACTTACTTAAATACTCCTTTTTGTAACTCCAAATGGCTTGTGCACAAATCACGCGAGGTTCGATAGGGGGGGAGGGGGCTCACGAAATAATCACGACATTGGGGGAGCGGGGGTATAAGGAGACCTCACGTGTATTTTTTCATTTGAATGAAACTAAGAAAAAATATCTACCACACAATTTTTCTCGGTTTCGTTAAACATAAATAACTTTATTTCTAGCCACTGAATCGCTATCTGAAGGTTGTCTGGAAGAGATCGCTTTTTAGCGATAAGTCCGCCTGTTGTTACCTACTTACATATGTCCTTTTTTTGTTTTGTTTGTAACATGTATATTTCTTTGTAGTGCACAATAAAGTATTTTATTATTATTTCCTTTATTTCTCTTAATTCTTAGACTGAGGTTTTTTACAATATGGGTATAAAAGTAAAATATAAAAATACATAAAAAAAAAATACAAAACACATATAAACACATTGTAAAAAACCTAACCTAGGGTGCCGCCAGCAGCGGGGCAAGGCCCAAGCTGCCGGTGGTCAGGGCCGCAGGGAGAGGAACCGCCGGACTATCCGCGCCGTGCTCAAGATCACCGCCTTCTGCATCTGACCCTTGATCCAACCACCTAGCGAGAGTCTCTCAAGGTGTTGTTCGAGACTCTTCGCTATGAGACCGTTCGCTGAAACAACTATCGGGACAATGATCGTCGAATCAACATCCCACATGGCGGTTATCTCGTGAGCCAAGTCTAGGTACTTACTAGATTTGTCCTTCTCGGCTTTCACGAGATTCTCGTCATGGGGGATGGTGATGTCGACGAGCACGGCCCGGCGTTGCGATCGATCTATTATCACGATGTCAGGCTTATTGGCTACAATAGTCCTGTCAGTGATAATAGATCGATCCCAATAGAGCGTGGCACGACCATTTTCGAGAACTGGCGCAGGTGAGTACTTGTAGTACGGTACTTCGCGGTCCACAAGGCCGTATAGAAGAGCAAGTTGCTGGTGAATAATCCTGGCTACGAGATTATGTCTGTGCAAGTACTCGCCGTTAGCAAGATGAGAACAACCGGAAATGATATGCCTGAGTGACTCTCCGGGACGGCGGCATGCCCGACAAATGTCGACCGTACCGTCCTTCAGGATATATTTCCGATAGTTGTTCGTCATCATAACTTCGTCCGCAATTGCACAGACGAAACCCTCGGTTTCTCCGAAGAGGTCCCCGAATCGTAACCAGTTCACCGACGCGAGCAGGTCTACGTCGGGTCCCGTGAGGGCCTTGTAGAACCGCCCGTGTAGCACCTTACTCTCCCATGCCGCCTTGCGATCCGCAGTACTTAGTACCACAGGTTTGCGCCAGTTCTCGTTTGCCAAGGAGAGCGGAGTGAGGTTCCTGTCTACTGCCACCACATCCCGATGCATCCCACACTCGTTGTTAAGGAAATAATTCCTGAGATTGCACACCTCGCGGTTGTGGAGATCTTTGGCGTTTAGGAAGCCTCGACCTCCACACTTCCGTGGGATGTACAATCTCATAACTGACGAGCGTGGGTGCAGCATACGATGTGTGGTGAGCATTAGTCGGACCCTCCGATCCAGGGCGTCCAGCTCGGTCTGAGTCCATCTTAGTATGCCAAAGGAGTATATGAGTAGGGGCATTACCCAGGCGTTGAAGGCGCGCACTTTGTTGCCTCCTGACAAAAGACTGTTAAGGACTTTTGTGAGCCGACTGAAAAAGCGCTCCTTCACCGACTGTCTAATACCCTCGTCCTCAATACCCAACGACTGTGTCATACCAAGGTATTTGTAGGTTTCTGATTCAGAGATAGATCTGAAAGACATTGTCTCAGAAAGTTGTAAATTTGTTGAATTTACAACCTTCCCCCGCTGTACATGCATAACCGCACATTTATCGACACCAAACTCCATGTTGATGGCACTACTGAAATCTTCGGTGGTTTTCAGTAGCTCCAACAAGTCTTGGCTATTTGGTGCAAATAATTTGAGGTCATCCATGTACAGAAGGTGAGAAATGACTTCACCCTCTCTCCGAAGCCGGCAACCTAATCCTGAATCCTTCAGCAGGGTGCTGAGGGGATTCAGAGCTAGGCAGAACCACAGGGGACTCAGACTATCACCCTGGAATATTCCTCGCTCAATCCTTATAAAATCCTGCGGGCCAGGGCGGTCATCCCCACCTCCTGGTTGACGAAGGACTGTGGTCCACTGCCTCATACACGCGCTTAGGAAGGCTCTTAAAGCTGTATCAACTTTATACAGCTCTAAGACTCTCCCCAGCCATGAGTGAGGCACCGAATCATAGGCCTTCTTGTAGTCAATCCAAGCGGCAGAGAGGGCCCCCCTATTCCGCCGGATTTGTTGGCAAATGGTCATGTCTATGAGGAGGAGCTCTTTAGTACCACGGGACCCAACCCTACATCCATTTTGAGCGGAGGCCAAAATGTTGTTAGCGACAATGTGCGCGTTTATTTTTGATCTCAAAATGGAAGTAAGGAGCTTGTAGAGTGTAGGCAAGCACGTGATGGGTCTGTAGTTCTTTGCTTCCGTGGTACTACCGGACTTAATTATTATTATTATTATAAATCTTCACTTGGCACTTCAAAATAGCGAGTATAAATAAACAAGATTTACTCTATACAATACTATTTATCTTATAATTAGGTCGAATGAAAAAATAAAATAAAAATACACGTGAGGTTATGTGGGGGAGGAGGGGTTAGCCAAGAATCTCACCAAATATCACCAAGGGGGAGGGGGGTCAAAAAAGTAGCCGAAAAACCTCGCGTGACTTGTGCACAAGCCCAAATTAAAATTCACGGAAACACTAAATTTACTTAGCGCCGTTCCGTGGAGCAAGAGTTGGGTGTATTGGGGATGGGGTGGGAGGAGGTTACCCAAGCTGCCCAGGACCGGAGTTAGTGGAAGAAAATCGTTCGAGCCCTACACCCCAGCAGGGGGAAACAGGATGGAAAGAAGAAGAAAAAGAAAGTAAAATTTATTCTTTATGGTATCCAAAATGTGCCATTTACTATACATTTTGATTAAGTGTTAAATAAATAGTACTTTTTTATAATATAAACAACATGGTGGATACCTCAACGGTAAATTGAAATCATTCTGATATCCAAAAATGTGTCATTTACTCGACATTTTAATTAATTATTAATTAGTATTTATAAACAAGGTGGCCACCTCAACCGCAAAATGAAAACGGAACCTAATTTGCTTCGACGTATCGTTTACTACCCAATTTCCATTTCCCAATCTATGCTGTCAAAAGTGAAAATGCCTCTCAAAATGTCCCCAATCCCTGGGAGATTTCCAATTATGGCAACACTGTTTTAATATAACCTCAAAGGCTGTCATGTCCGAGCGAATACGTAGCCAGCGCGCTGAAACACGCGAACGGGCTGCACTACAACCTCAATTTACAGTGACAAGGTTCCAATAACACCGTTACTGAACGACTTTAGAACTCTGTCGCACCGAGCTACATACGCTATTTTGAATGCGCAAAGACGGACGTGAAGTAACGTACAAATACTATAGCACCGCTACAGTTGTTAAACTCCTTCACATTCCAATTTAGCTCTTATGTAGTAAGCTTAAAAGTTAAATTGGGTTTTGACGAGTGAAGAATTAAGATGGTAATGTCAAAGGCATTCGGACTTGCTTCATAATCCTATTATTTGCAGAGAGCGGCAGCTACAATTGCAAGTAAACTGAATAGATTCGTAAAATGTACTTAGTTTTACTTGCTAGAGAGGCTCCGAAATTAGGGCATGTTTGAATTCGTTCTTTAAAGTTGGAGAATCGGAATTCTATCCTGGAAACTTTGGAAAACTTTGGGAAACTTTGGAAATTGGAAGCGGAAGACGTATGAATAGGGTGCAAGTAGGGTGACCAGATGTCCCGTACTTTACGGTTTGTTCCGTATTTTTCATCATCCCGTAATTTGGCGAAATCAATACGGGACAGTACATTGTTCCGTAATATTATGATTCAATGGCATTTAATGGTAAAAAACCGGACAAGCGCGATTCGGACTCGCCCACCGAGGGTTCTGTACTTTTTAGTACCGACGACCGGTCTGGCCTAGTGGGTAGTGACCCTGCCTATGAAGCCGATGGTCCCGGGTTCAAATCCTGGTAAGGGCATTTATTCGTGTGATGAGCATGGATATTTTTTGTTCCTGAGTCATGGGTGTTTTCTATGTATTTAAGTATTTATAAATATTTACATATTATATATATCGTTGTCTAAGTACCTTCAACACAAGCCTTATTAAGCTTACTGTGGGGAACTTAGTCAATTTGTGTAATAATGTCCTATAATATTTATTATTATTTATTTATTTTGAACTTTGACTAATGTTTGTGTACCATATAAATGTAGACTAGCTACGGCCAGACGGCAACAAAGATTTATGGGCATCTTTTTATATAATAAGATTAATAAAACCCTAAACATTTATCCCCTAAGTAAACATGACTGTAAGGAAAAACTTAAGTCCTGGTTGCTGTCATTAGACTATGTACAAACTGAAAGCATCTTACCCTGATTTACTCACACACACACACACACACACACACATCTACACAAAAAATATATATGTAAAATAAATTGCATTGTATTCTTATTAGAATGGCATTTGTTTTATAATATTAAAACAAGCCTTAATTATCTAGTTTAAGTCTAAAATGAAAATGGTTAATGTCTTAATAGTTACTATTATGTTTGGGAGAGGACACTGACTTCTGTAACACAGGTTTTTACCTAGCTCAGAAGTCAGGGACTTCAACACTAAAATGTACTTACCTTAATGCCAATAAAAATTTATTTTATTATTTTTATTTATTACATATTTGTTGTTATAGCAGCAACAGAAATACATCATTCCACTCCGAAAATCCCCTCTTGGCCTCCCCAACCAATATTAAATAAATAGAAGATATCTGTTCTCATCTGTTATACACGGTGAAATTTTATCGGTGATCCGAAGTTGAAAAATATTAATTACTTACAAACCTAAATAGAATTCAATACGCGAGATCTCATGCAATTTACTTCACTATCTAATCTATCTAAAATAAAATAAATAAATAAATATTATAGGAACATTCTTACACAAATTGACATTCCCACGGTAAGCTTAAGAAGGCTTGTGTTGTGGGTACTCAGAAAACGATATATATAATATACAAATACTTAGAAACCTAGAAAACATCCATGAGTCAGGAACAAATATCTGTGCTCATCACACAAATAAATGCCCTTACCGGGATTCGAACCCAGAACCATCGGCTTCATTGGCGGGGTCACTACCCACTAGGCCAGACCGGTCGTCAAATACAGCTAATTATATCGTTAAAATTAATAACCACTAGATACATGGACACCCTATTTATACTGAAATAGGTGTACGTCAAGTGTCATCGCTTTGGCGGGGGATTTAACAATTTGACAATGACAATGACTGTTTTTAAACTCTTTAGACTAGACCCTTGGTAGGGTGACAATAAATAAAATCCAATTTCAACAAAAAAATTGGGGTACGATAAAAAATTACTTAGAATTGTGTTAGTGCTCGATAAATGTGATCGCCATCGATAACTGAATTAAAAAAATATGGACCCGGGTATGTCCTTAAACTACGTCCAAAAGAGAAGTATGGGCACAGCACAGCGGATGTCATTCCAGATCTAGAGCAGAGCCCGACTGGGGAAGTACCTCCACCTTACAGAAAACACTAGACCCTACTCATAGTGTTGTGTTCCTGCTGCCGGTGAGTAAGGTTGCCAGAGCTCAACGAGGGTGCGGAGTGTTAGGGTCGACAACGCGTATGTAACTCCTCTGGAGTTGCAGGCGTCCATAGGCTACGGAGACTGCTTACCATGGGTAAGTAATAGAACGTATACAAACCTATAATATATCACTCTGAATGTATAAATTCAATTTGTATAATTTTGATCTGAATAACATTCAATTGCAATAACATGCAATATGTATAACAACGAATTCTATAATTGTAAATTGTATAATAAACACTACATATATCATTGTTTACGATAACATTAGAAAGGTATAACGTTGAAATAATATAACATACAAAACAAATATCAAATATAATTTAAATATATTTTTGTGTGTTAGTTAATGAACGGATACAGTTTTTAAATTATTATGAAATGAGCAATATATTTGAAACATCTATACTATGCGAATTTATGTTTCAACGTAGTTTGCTCCGTATTTATCTATTGCAGCTTTTTTCTGTGGTAATTCTGGTGCTAATTTCTTTATCTAGAGGGTCACAGTTCTAACCTAACCTAACCCACTTTTCTGTTAACAGTTTCTTTTTCCGAAGCCTCAGAGTTCTAACCTAACCTGCTACCTATTCTGGAAACAATTTATTTATCTAGGGGGTCACAGTTCTAACCTAACCTAACCCACTTTTAGCAGTTTTTTTTCTAGTAGTGTGTTCTATGAGGTTTGAAATTCTAGGCCATCCTACTAATTTTACTACTTAATTATATAAGATGATATTTATATTTTAATATGTATATATTATGACAGTTATATGAAATGAGCTTAACTTATATGTATATTATACCAAACAGCCATATGTATGTCGTATGTTATATTATTTTTATGTTATACTAATTGAAAGTATACGTTTACTTTATTATACATAAGATTAGTATACATTTTTAACGTTTGTAAACTGAAATTATTCCAAAAGTGCGTATATATTATAGGACGCACCCGCTTACCATCAGGCGGGCCGTATGCTTGTTTACCACCGACGTAGTATTAAAAATAAATAAAAATAAATTTTATCAAAAAATGTTTGTTAAAGACCCCTGTTAGTTTTGAAAGACCTTTCCAACGCTACCCTAGACTGTAGGGTTGAAGCAAAAAAAAATCACCCCCCCCCCCCATTTACGTGTAGGGGAGGTAAATATTTAAGGCTTTTATCGGCTTTATTGATTTATATATCCATGCCCAATTTCAGCTTTCTAGCACTAACGACCACAGAGCAAAGCCTCAGACAGACAGACAGACAGACAGACGGACATGGCGAAACTATAAGGGTTCCTAGTTGACTACGGAACCCTAAAAAGGAAATATGGTGTATATTATACACGTTTGCCACAAATTACATAAACGTAGTTGAGGGCCAAAGAAAATCGCCTAAAGCAATTTTAAAATGGCCTAATTACACAAAGAATCAAATGGGGATATACAGTATATCATTACGAGTAATGACTAATAACTATCTTTCTTTAACCGTTACGTCGCTTTAAAAAAAAAATTAACACCTTCGAATAAATTATAGTGTCACACGTAAAGGTGTGATCACATTTAAGACCAACAGGCCAATTCGAGTTCAAGAATCAAGTGGCATTTCCTTAAACAAAAACGTCACATTTGACACTGACAGATCAGTATCATATCGGAAACAGATCGATTAACTAAAACACGAATTGATATAACACTTCTCATATGTATTCTCTCATAAGTCTTCTCATACTTTTCTGTATGTATGTAGGTATATGTTGTTATTATTTTTATTATGTAGGTTGTAACTCAAATAATTTTGTTTTGTTTATAATTATTTGTCTACGATCTGTCTACGATCCTGCACTAACTTAAGTTTTTGTTTGATGCAACTGGTAGAGATTGCCTAAGATTAACTGTCTTTTGTACAATTTTATTGTACAATTTAAATAAATAAATAAGGAAACATACCGCTGCAAGATTGAAATTCAGATAAGTACTTTAAATTAATGAGATCACTTACTTCATCGATTTTTTATACACAGTTTAAATATCAAAGAATTTAAGAGGAATTTCAATGCATCGGCATTGAAAATTTGTTGGAGGGAAGCAGGCGCGGATACAAGATTTGGCTTAGGGGGGGGCCATTTTGAGAAAATCATATATTTTTGGTAAAAAATAAAATTTACTCAATTTAGTAATGTGAGAGCCAGGGTTTTAGGGGGGGGCCATTGCCCCTATGGCCCCCCCTTGTATCCGCGCCTGGAGGGAAGGGAATCGTTCCTTCTCTTCTCTCCAACAACACAAACAACAATCATCTCATCCTAGTTAACGAAGTTAGTGATTTCACCTTAGATAATTTACTTGTTTGTGCTTTATAATTTTTTTCCAGCCTGTTTTAGGGTGCCATTGCTGGGCATAGGCCTCCCCCCCTTGATCTCCACGACTCCCGATCTACTTGAGCCAGTTGTTGAGGAAGGTGTCTAGGTCGTCCCGCTATCTCCGTCTGGACCTGCCACGTCCGCGCCCATCCACTTGATTATTTTTAATAAATAATAATCTCCCGATCAATTATATTTTATAATAATACGGAATATTACCCGAAACTCTGCTTAGGGGGCGCCACTACCACAATCTATCACAATCTGAGGGTCTATCGGGAAACAAGAAAATCGAAATTTCGTTATCTAACCTCCCTATCAATCTTGCATAATCGAGCGATAAAGAGGTAGATAGCTAAATTTTTAATTATCGCGTTTCAATGTCATATTTTATTATCTATGAAAACTTGACAAAAAGCAGTTTAAGGCACACTATGTATAAGTTACTCTATGGTTTGCGAAAGGTGCTAGTGCTGCACTCTGACGGCAGAACATTGCAGTAATGCTCCCTATTATGTATTTTAGTCCATAACTCAACTTTCAATATGCAGCGCGTTGATGTTTTTTTATTCGAAACTGACATTATTTTCGATTTATATTTTTTCCATGAATTTCGAAGTCATAAACACACTGCCCGGCCCGATTCGAACTTCGAACGAAGTCAATTATTAGGTCTAGATACGATATGGATCGGATATGTTAGTGTCATGGTTCGAATCGGGCCGCGCGGCTGCATTGCATGCTGTAGGCAATTTTACATAGCTGAATTAACTTTAAGTACACTTATTTTGTGTCCCTAGCAAAGAAAAATGGATTTTTCAAAAGCAGCAGAAAAAAGTTTGCTCCCATACAAAAATCAGGGACACACCATTTTTGTATAGGAGCTAACTTTTTTCTGCTACGTTACCGAACAAAATGTAACTTTTATCTGATCAAGTTGTTAATTTTAATGTGTTTATGAAATTTACGTATGTCCGTGTAAACAAAAAAGTAAAAAAATCAACATGGTTTTTGAAAAATCGACTCTTTACTAGGGAGTCTAGGCACACGAAATCAGTGTTCCAAAAGTTGATTCACACTTTTACTAAGCGACCGTAAAAAATACAGCATGTAAACGCCTTTACATAAACGATACAATTTCTGGAAATGTCGACATCCAACCCTTTTCCTTATTCCGCATCATGGCGCCCAAGCTATCTGACAACTCTAAGCCGACGCCCAGTTTCAAGCAATCCGACAGTTTCAAGCAGAACCGATTCTGCTGGACTGTGTTCGGTCTGTGGCCCGGAAAAATACCCGAAAAGTATTATAAAGTCTTTTCTTTCATCTATCTTATCATCAGTTACGTTGCCTACAATGCGCTCTTGACTTTAAATCTTTATCACACCCCGCGAAGAATCGAAACGCTCATACGAGAAATCATTTTCACGTTCAACGAAACCGTAGTGGCCTGTAAATTATCTATGATACTTTACAAAAGAAAAAAAATCGCCGCCATTTTTGAAATGCTTGACTGCGAAGAATTCAAGGGAAACGACGAAGTTGGTAGAGAGATTGTTGCGAAACACAACGGCTATTACAAGAAATACTTATTATTTAACACTGTGCTGTCTAATTTCACTTATTTTTCTCAAGTTCTTTTTCCCGTTTTTGGGTTTTGGATTTTTGGGAACGCGCTGGATTTGCCTATTTGCAAATATTATTTTCTCTCGGACCAAACGAGGAATGATTATTTTACTTCATTATTTCTTTACCAATCGTTCTTCATGTATGGTCACATGATGTATAATGTCAATATTGATACTTTGATCGCGGGTTTTATGGTGTTAGCCATAGGTCAAGTGAAGGTGCTCTGTCACGATTTGGAGAATTTGAAAATGGAAAAATCTATTGGCGACCAATCAACAACAGACCTTAAACAACAATACAAACTCCGTAAGGTTTTGAACCACTATGAATTGCTTTTAGAGTAAGTATTACTATATTTTTCGCGTTGGTGTGAAGAAAAAATTTGTGTTTCACTCAGAGGCAAAGTTTGTTTAACCCCACGAGGGTTGTAACCCTCGCAACGCTCAAGGTTCGAAAAATAAAAACTTGAGCGTTGTGAGGGTTTCAAGGCACGAGTGTTGGCAATCGAGTGCAACGCTGGTCCTTGCGGAGGAGCGCGAAACACCAACAAATGTCAACACACCAATCGATGGCTCGAAGGCGCCATCTATCAGACTACAAAGGAAACTGCTTCGAGACTGGTTAGGAACAGAGGAAGGGGTAGAACCAGCAGTTATTAAATAGGCCGACGACGGCATCAGAGCTCCCTTCTTTTTAGAATTTCGTGGGCAAAGCATAGGCAAGATAGGGAATACGTGTTCCAGCCGGTTATCTAAATAAATTGTGATTTGTTTATACGAGTATGAAGTTGAATAAAATTAGAAACCTTACAAGTGTCTATTCTTAAAGTAATTAAAATCATTGTACTATGTGTATATGTAAAATCATTGTATAGGTGACACAGCTCAGGTAAGAAAGCACATCAAATATTTTTTGTAGGTATAGATTGGTGGATTGGATAGCAATCTGTCAGACTTATATAATGTATATTCTCATTTCTTTATTAATTTTATTTTTCTTTTCCTTTTGTAAGAATTCGATATATTTTCTGAAAGAGCTACGTATTTGTATGATTTGATGTGACATATATATATATATATTTTTTATCAAATTTCTATAAAGTAGCTACTGTATGTAATTGCATGATTTCTATAGTAATCTAAATTGTATTTTTAATGCGTTATGCATTGCATGTTAATTATAAGATGTAATGTTTTGAAAAGATGTGTCCCACCGAAATTCTTGCCGGTCCATATTGGGATACCCTCCTCTAATTGAGGGGGAATTTAAATCTTCTCGGGTCAGAGGTGTAGGGTTAGAGCCAGTGTACCTTTATTTGACGTTTATAAGCGCATTGTACTAGGCCTACTTGAATAATAAACTTATCTTTATCAAAAAATCTTTATCTTTATTTTTAAAGTAATCCACCTATTATAGTCTGCTAAATTTAACGAGGGTTTAACAAATTTGCCACCGAGTGAAACAACATTTTCCACTACACCAACACAAGGAAAATACTAACTGTACAATTTCAAACAAAATCAAAGCAAATCAATTAAAAATGAGTGTGATTAAATATTTACAGAATTGACTTTTAAATCATGATTTTGAATGACGGTCATTTGGATTTTATTTAATTTTGTTTGGTGTGGTGAAACTATATCAGAATTTCTTCACATTCGTCATAACTCCAGGATTTCGTCATTGCCGTCTTTATTTTATTAAGAGAATGTTTAGATAGCGTGTAACTCTGATTTTTCGCATTATTAAATTATAAACGGGACTTAATCGCGTATATATCGCGTATGTATCGCGTTAGGACTGGCCAGTACACCACCTGGAAGAATGACCAAATCCGTCGTTGGGGGCACCTATAGTTCGCTTAGCCTGCTAGACCCTTTACGTCCAACCGAATCGAATCTTCGAATTTACGCCGTCCTCGAAACGTAGGACGCACACGTCGGAGGTTACCTCTTCTTAATGTGCTGTATTCTCTGTATTGTTTCTATATTGAGGTGTGAAATAAAGAGTATTTGTATTGTATTGTACATAACAAATCTGTTCTTTACAGGTACTGCGACAAGTTCCAAGACGTGATCGGCGGAACGATGTTCGTTCAGTATGGGATCGGGTCCGGCATCATTTGCGTCGTCATGTGCGGTTTACTTCTGGTAAAATACATACACAGTCAGTATCCATACAGTCCGTCTAAGATAACCTTGCTTGCACCGACTTTGACACAAACAAAAAATGCCTAGAAACAAGTGTGGAAGTGATATTTTTTCTAAATAATATTGACAGTTACACATTTCGTCACAGCTTGAACGGACTGTAGTATAGTCAAAACGTTTTAACAAAAAATAAAACCGACTTCAAATATTACCAAAAGCGCCATACATTATGTACCTACCTATAACATTTGAAGAGTTCCCTCGATTTCTCCAAGATCCCATCATCAGACCCCGACTCGGTGCCAACGGGACCATCTCGGGGTTATACCCGTTCGATTAAAAAAAAAATGAAAATCGGTTCACGATTCTCGGAGATATCGAGTAACATACATACAAAAAAAAACAGTCGAATTGAGAACCTCCTCCTTTTTTGAAGTCGGCTAAAAATATGTACTATTCCATAGGAATAAAACTCTAATCGTATAAAATTAAATTAAATTATCATTTATTTCTACCATCTGGGATAGGGTAAGGTGGGGTAAGATTATCACCGGAACAAGACTAACACTTAGTTATTTAGTTAGTTCTGGGCATTTTCAACAAATCGTTCACCATTGTGCTTATTTGGCGTAAAACGAGGCAGGCTACTCGGACCACCCCAGCTTGCAGGGAAAGACAAATAATTGTAGGGAATCTTCATAGGGTAAACCGTATCCAACAACTGTTAGTCTTGCCCCGAGAAAAATAAACTATGATCGTCTTACCCTTTACCTTATGTAAAACAAGTACCTACAATGTAACAGATACTTTTGAACGTAAACTGTAGAGATATACCTAACTCTATTTGTATTGTAAGGGCGTCCGCTAGGTGGCACTGGTGCAACGAAGGTGGGCGGGTTAACGAAAATTAGTATGAGCAACGCTAACTGGTTCGCCTAGCAGGAAGACGTCCTGTCGGACGCCCCAGGTATCGCTGGAGCGACTTGGTGGAGGCGGATCGAGAAGTCGCACAGGACCGAGAAAAGTGGCGTTGTCTTGTGTCGGAGGTCATGTCTCATTTTGGGTCGCTGAGCCAACTGAGTAAGTAACGCTAACTGGCCCAGACCGCGGACGCGTGCGGCGGATTTTACCTACGTGGCACCCTCGTGCATGCACCCGGTCCGGGCACCCGCACCAGCTAGCGGACGCGCTAACCGGCATTTAACTAGTAAACATGTGTCGCTCACGAGTGAATGATTTAAATGAACTATAGGTATCTTTTGGTTTCACTCACTCTCAACTCACTGAAGATTTAACTCTCAGTAACTCATCTATCTCAGTGTTATTTGCTCGCTCTTTCCCACTCCGAATGAGCCGGCCGAGCCAAATTAACGAGTGAGACGATGTTTCGAAGCGGTTCGGAAGAATTCGGAGGGTGCCGGAAAAACATGGAGGGATCGTATCGCGTGATTCGCTATCTTGGTCGCTCTTATGGCTGTGTGTATTATCCTACTCGTGAACAAGATAGTCTACAGATCCACTGAGCGAAATGAGTGATATATATCTTCGCGAGCGAAAGATATGAATCAATCTTTTCAACTCAGTGGAGCGTTTTTCGCATTATAACTAGTAGCAGGTTCTTTTATTCTCTACTATTGTTGCTGGTTTTACTTGACACAAATTTAATTATCACCTAGGAACAGGAACCCCACAGGTAGCGCACATGATTTTTAGCTCATGTGTATCTATGGGCCTTAGTTGCCTGAAAATAATAGATATTTAATACTACATAGCTCTTCAGCACACTTAAATATTAGGTAAGCATTTATTGTACTTATATTGAAAGTGTTTATTTCATCGTATTTCCCTGTTAAAGCCTTCATCACTGGAGACACAAATGTTCATGGTTGGCTACTTTATGGTGATGAACCTGCAGATCTTCGTCCCAGCCTGGCTTGGAACCCAGCTTACCTACAAGGTAAGTGGGTGGAGCAACTAATTCTTATTGCTTATTCTGTCCCGTCAGCAAGGGGACAAAAGTAGCACATGTGTTTTAGGCAACTGCATGACATATTTATTTTAAAAACTACGAAATACGTTATTTTTTATATACTACGTCGGTGGCAAACAAGCATACGGCCTGCCTGATGGTAAGCAGTATCCGTAGCCTATGTACGCCTGCAACTCCAGAGGAGTTACATGCGCGTTGCCGACCCTAACCCCCTCCCACCCTCGTTGAGCTCTGGCAACCTTACTCACCGGCAGGAACACAACACTATGAGTAGGGTCTAGTGTTATTTGGCTGCGATTTTCTGTAAGGTGGAGGTACTTCCCCAATTGGGCTCTGCTCTAGATCTGGAATGACATCTGCTGTGTTGTGCCCTACCACACAGAGCGAGATGACATTCACAATGCCCATACCTCTCTTGTGAACGTAGTTTAAGGACATACCCGGGTCCAAACGTTATGGTTGCGATGAACTACGCAACCCCGCAGTGTCAGGGAGCCGGCCGCGGAACCGCCGGTACTTGAGAAACTTGACACCCTTCGGCCAAAACTCTTCCTTGTTGAAATGTTAAACCTCATTTTAATAAAATGCTTAATAGTTTACCTACTATAAATATGCATGTTTTGTTTAATGCTTCTTCTTCGTCTTCTCCTCATTCGTTTTGCTCTTGTAGACCGCGGGCCAGGAGTATATTTGATCAATCATCGCCTGATGTTGCTGCTGTTTTAAACTAAAAAAATGGACAGCCGGTTCTATCGCGGTAGAATGACCGTCAGCTGTAAAATGAACATGTAAAAAATATGCGCCTTACCACTTTATGATGTGCGGCATAGTATGCGTATTGTGTAAATTGCGTAATCCGTTGATGGCTTTTCAGGCGTTTACGCCTGACGAAATGCTACATGCAAAGTGTCATGTTATTACCACCTCATGTTATTACCACCGCGACATAACCGGCTGACGATTTTTAACTAAGAACAGCATCTGAACTATCATTTGACAAAGTATCAAACGGGTGGCGATGACAATTTTGTTTTTTGTTTTACGTTTTCGGTGGCTGCCATTTCTCAACGCACCAACGGAGCGGCAGCTGACATCCACGAGGGTTCATCATACCTAGCCGTTAACCACTACACGAGTTTTAAGCCGGGAGGCGATTGGTCATGGAAATTGTTCCTGGCTCGCGGTCTATTGGCAGAGCGGTCGTGGTCACGTTGAGGCGCCCGCATCGGTTATGTTATGTATGGTATTTAATGATATGAAACCATTAAAGCCAGGGTTTTTTTGAACCCACTTGCATCATCCCACTAACCCGACGTTAAGCGGTTAAACCGGTAACCTAGTGTCAAATTGTACTGGTAATCATGGTAACTCCACGTTTAACCGGTTAACCCCGGGTTAGTGGAATGGTGCAAGTGCACTCAAGTATTAACAACATCAATCCCAACTGGGTATTGGTGTACCTTATGTCGTTCCGATAAGGTTTACGAAATGTCAGTGAACAGTATGGAAGATGGTAGAGCTATGAAAATTCGTCTCGTTCGTGTAATGGTTGTCTAGCCAACCAATGCATTGGAGGTGCAGCGATCACGGAACTACTGAGGATCGACCGGCACAGATCGAGGCAACGATCGATATTTGATCAATCGGCCTAACCAAGATGGCAATCGTTAATAAAAGACACCAATCGCAACTTAAATCGCCTTCGGCAGGGTGTTTATCCTCATACCCTAGAGCCTAAATGGTCGCCCAGCTAGCGCTAGAAAGCTGCAATTTGGCATGGACACATAAATCATGCAAGGCGACTTAGGCGACAGAACGATGAAATAAAAAGTACAAGAATTGTTTTAGGTGATGTATTTTTTTTAATTCGCTTTAACCTAATAGTGTGGGGTATATTTGGATAGGTCTTTCAAAACGAATAAGTGTCTTCAAGTTCTTCAACAATCGTTTTTTTATAAAATAAATATTTTCGGAAATATTCACACCGAAAGAAAAAAAATGCCCCCCCCCCCCCCCCCACTAACTTTTGATCCAAAAATAAATATTGATTTATTAAGCTTTTGTGTTACGATTTTTTTTTACTATAGCGAACATGATCGGTCCAGCCGTTGTAATGTACCCACATGATGTTCAGCGGAGATCTAGTGGCTGGTTCAGTTGAAGGGCGAAGAACAGAAAGCCGCCTTGATGGTCACATTGTATTTAATAATTAAAGCACGGAAATACTTATGTTTAGGGTTCCGTAGCCAAATGGCAAAAAACGGAACTCTTATGGATTCGTCATGTCTGTCTATCTGTTTGTCCGTCCGTATGTCACAACCCTTTTTTTCGAAACTATAAGAACTATACTGTTGAAACTTGGTAAATAGATGTATTTTGTGAACCGCATTAAGATTTCACACAAAAATAGAAAAAAAGCAATAAATATGTTGGGGGTTCCCCATACTTAGAACTGAAACTCAAATTTTTCTTCAAATAACCGGCCAAGAGCATGTCGGGCCACGCTCAGTGTAGGGTTCCGTAGTTACTCTTCCGTCACAATAAGCTAAACTGGAGCTTAAAGTGTTGTAAATGGTACCTTTCACCCGAGTTAAACAAATAGGCAAATTTGCATAATCAGTACCTAATTAAAGTAAGTCTTTTTACTATGAAGGGAAAACTTTTTGCGATAACTCAAAAACAGCTAAATTGATCATGTCCGCTATAGTTTTCATTTAATGTCTTTCTTAAGCTCTACTTCCACGATTTTTTTCATATTTTTTGGACCTATGGTTCAAAAGTTAGAGGGGGGGGACACATTTTTTTTTCTTTCGGAGCGATTATCTCCGAATATATTCACTTTATCAAAAAATGTTTCTTGAAAACCCTTATTAGTTTTGAAAGACCTTTCCAACGATACCCCACACTCTAGGGTTGAAGCGAAAAAAAAAATTCACCCCCACTTTACGTGTAGAGGAGGTACCCTAAAAAAAATTAAATTTTTAGATTTTATTGTACGATTTTGTCGGCTTTATTGATTTATATATCCATGCCAAAATTCAGCTTTCTAGCACTAACGACCACGGAGCAAAGCCTCGGACAGACAGACAGACAGACAGACAGACAGACGGACATGGCGAAACTATTGGGAGCGTGCACGACTGTCACGCAACCTAGTGTCCGCAATTCTAGGGGAAAACGTCAATTCTCTACATCTTATAAAACTACTCCAAAACTAAAAACTACTGAACGGATTTTCATACGACTTTTATCTATCAATAGAGTGATTCTTGAGGAAGGCTTCAGTATATAACTTGTTAAGGTTTTGTGTAAATTGTTTGAAATATAACGATGTTGGCGGAAAAAATCACGCTGGCTAGGAGCTTTAATCGAAAACGCTGCCTAATCCGTTTGAGCTATAACAATACAATGTATGGTGGGGTTGTTTCTTATTCATAGGTCTACAAAAAAGTCCGCGATGTGAAATGTCTATCTTTTAAGGATAACTTACTATATCCATTCTTAACTTCTAGAAAAAGATCACGTAATATGTGGCATTTGCAAAGCTATTTACATGGATACATTATTAACAATTATCAAAATAAATACGTTAGTTATATTAAGCATTTCATACAGATTACAATGGTCCCTTACACCATACAATTTAAATGAATATTTCAGGAGTAATCGTAAATCAAAGTTTCATTTCGAGCCATATAATTGTACGAAATGTTAAAGACGCTACCCGCAGTTAGTTCAAATTTTTACCACCTTATGCGCTGGGATCGCTTTACTTACCCCCACCACGCACTTCGCACGGTCCCAATAAGGGTTCCGTTTTATGCCATTTGGCTACGGAACCCTAAATAGGTCTTCAAAAATGTTATTGAGGTTTCTAATATCATTTTTTTCTAAACTGAATAGTTTGCGCGAGAGACACTTCCAAAGTGGTAAAATGTGTCCCCCCCCCCCTGTAACTTCTAAAATAAGATAATGATAAAACTAAAAAAAATATATGATGTACATTACCATGCAAACTTCCACCGAAAATTGGTTTGAACAAGATCTAGTAAAGTAGTTTTTTTTTTTTGAATACGTCATGAACCCTTCATTTTTGTTTTGCGTTTGTCATCTTGGCTAAGCTCCCAGTTTGTTTGAAAATTGCAATGGTACTCCTAAGCCTTACTACCTATAAAGTTTACACGTTATACTATTCGATTTTCTTATCTGTTATTCTTATTTTTTATCCATATGTGCGCAGAGCGAAGAGTTGACAACGGCAGCGTACAAAAGCGAATGGCTGCCGTGCTCCAAACGGTGCAAGAGCAGCATCAAGCTTTTGATGGAGAGAGCAAAGAGCCCTGTCATCATCACCGGCCTGAAGATATTTCCTCTGTCACTAGCTACTTACATACAGGTACATTTTCAAAGCTAAAAAATATTCTTATAAAACAGTTTATCTTTATGCTGGCCGTAATGTGCAGGTTTTGAACGAATTATAGAAGATTTATTATGTTATGTTATATTATGGAATGTTAATTGTGTGTAGTTGCAGCAAACAAATAAACGCTTTATCTATATATCTATCATTAAGTATGTTATATATAGTGTGTAGATAAAATATTTTAAGGGAAGTTTTCCTTTCAGATAATGAAAACAGCCTACTCCTGCTTCGCATTGCTTCGAATCATCCAAGACCGCCAAGAACAAGCTGCCCCATAATGCCTTTATCATCATCATAATCATCATTTTAACCTCCATTCGCCCACTGCTCTCGATCATAGGCCTCTATTCGTGTACGCCACTTATCCCGGGCCTGGGCTAGTCACATCCAGAAGTGTCCCGCGATTATTCGAATGTAAATCTACGGAACATCGCGCCACACCACAACATCAGACCTCCGGAGAGGTGAGCTCGGGGCTCACACCCGTAGCAGAGCAAGCACAACTCGCCTCGGATACAGCCTGAAGCTGCACACGCCAGCTAAGCTACCGGTCGCCTGCACCGCGGCCCCGAAGCCTGGCCCCGCTCAAACGGTATCAGCAGGCTAGGGATCGAGGGGTTGAATAACGATCGGTAGCGAAGAGCTGGCCTACACCATCAGCACACACCGTCCTCCAAACGACGGCCAATTGACCTCCCCACCGATCGGTGGGGAGCGACCCGCCACAGCTGAAAGGCGGACGCGGCCACTCATAGCTCCAGTGAGGGAGGTATCGAATGATATCAATCCATATTCGAATGTCATCCACCCAACGAGCCAACGGACACCAGGCGCTTCTTTCATCCGAAAGCGGCCACCAATCCGTCAACATTTTGGTCCATAATGTCATAACTTTGTTTATAACTATAATTAGCAATAAACTGCAATTATAAATAATTAGCAATAAAGTTATCAAGAAAATTATATTAGTTAGAGAATCAGCCTTTGTAAAGTAAATTATAATATTCCTGAGGGCCTACCGCGAACCACGTTCGACGTGTTGCCTCCCTGTCACATTTACGTACGAATTTACAAGTGCGACAGAGAGGCAACACGTCGAACGTGGTTCGCGGTAGGTCTTCTGACGTTCCACAAGTAAAGGTAGGTACTAAAGGTACTTTAGGGGGGTTGGCGATTGATTACGTTATTAAATATTAACGATGCTACAATACGCTACGTGACATAAGCACCCACGGAGCGTCACATTTTTGTCAACCATAAACGGACTGTTAGCCGACCATTTTGTAAAAAGTATTTTTCATTTCTCATGCTCTAAAATAGGGTCATTGCTGTTCTAAAAAGTGTGCAGAAAGTGATACGTTTCTGCGCTAGAGCATTTTACTTTCCCAGTACGATATTTTTAATTTTTACGATGAAAAAATGAAATTTGGTTTTAAATGGATTTGTTATACAATTTCCATTCGGATACTTAACTCCCCGTTCCATAAATAACAATATTTTTTACCCAAATGGTTGATTGAAAGTAACCTCAAGAATTGATATAAAAATTATACCTAGTCATGTTTAAAAAAATCACATGTATTTTACTTTCCTCGTATTCTAAATGAAAAGTAGAGTGTTTAATTCGGGTGAAAGGCATCATTTCAGCCTCGAAACGTAGTCTTCGGGGAAATGAGGGCCTACCGCGAACCATGTTCGACGTGTTGCCTCCCTATCACACTTACGCTCGAATTTACAAGTGCGACAGAGAGGCAACACGTCGAACGTGGTTCGCGGCAGGCCCTCTGTTTTCACTGCTCGATAGAGCCCGCATGCGGCATGCGAGAGATTTCCAAAATGCATGCCATTATGAATTTAACTAGTCGTTTTACCGCCTTACCACACAAGTGGAGTCACCGCACACTGTATATCGACCGAGTTATCGACCAATGAAACTAGTTAACTAAAATAACCAAAACTCGAATCGGCCCGTATGCCTTGAAGACAGCGAACGAAAAAAACATAGAAGACTAACGTCAAACAAAATATCAGCGTAAAAGTGGCCCCACTATTAAAACACGCAATAATAATAACGGACCAATTGCAACTCGTCAAAGTTCAGGTCTTGTTTTCTTCGACGAAACTTCATTTGACCATGATTAGCCAATTTGAACCACCCGAACTACGATTGGTCTATTATAAAATGAGGCGCTGTGATTGGCTGTAGCGCAGCTCTAGGTAGACGGTTTCATGCAATATATGTAGACTAGTTTTAAATGCAATATTTTTGTATGATAATTTATTATTTTATTTTAAAGGCTTATTATTTGTTCGTTTATTGCACGTGTTTAAAGGCAATTAAGCCTTCGAACCAATTAATACATTGTGTCGTTCATCTTATAGGGCACCTGCGACGTTTAGTTAGGTGGCACAGAAATATGTCAGATGTAAATGAATGTAAATTGGAATTTTGGATTTTACTCTGATCAAGATGAAACCGATATCTGAGGATCCGAGAGGCCTTTTATTTACGAATTTGAGATAAAAAAAAAAAAAAACCGCGAGTTAAATTTTAGAATTTTTCATCCGTCCAAGGTGAAAATCCGTATCTGAGGACCCGAGCGGCCCTTCATTATGATTCTGAAGTCATAAAGCACCCTCCATTTTGAATGAAACGTTCATCATCATTGATCATCATTCATCATATAAAAGCAAACACGGATTTAAGATGTCGGGCGTTTTTGCCAAATTTGACCTCAGAATCATAATGAAGGGTCGCTGGGATCCTTAGATATCGATTTTCATCTCGATCAGAGCCAAAATGCAGAAATCCAAGATGGCGGGCGTTGGTTTAATTTTGACCTCGTATTCATTGTAAAGGACCTCTAGGATCCTCAGATATTGATTTTCATCTTGATCAGAGCAAACATGCAGAAATTCGTATTGAACACGTCGTCATAGGAACAGTTTGTATGGGAATAGTACATTACTATAGAGGACGGGAAACGAAGGGTTGCAGGCCAAGTAGATATAGACGGCCGAGCGTAGCGAGGACGAATACGGATATGCGGCCGGCAACCCCCCCGTTTCTCGCCGAGATTTGTATAGTGCTTTTCTCAAACTTGCAATGAAATAATTTAAAAAAATTGGATGATGATTGTTATTATTACTTTTGGGTTATGGAGGAGGGAACGAAAATTTGATTATTTTAACGCTACGACGCACGGTTTAGGAGATACAGCCCTATAAAGAATTCTGCATGACTGAAAAAAAAAACTTTATGGGGCTGTATCTCCTAAACCGTACACAACGTCCTAAAACGTAGCGCAAAAATAATGAAATTTTTGTTCCCCTTTGAATCCCTGAAACAATTTTTAACAAACACAAAAACGAAAAAAAAACACGAAAAAGACAAAAAAAGAAAAAAAACTTAATGGCAGAATTTTGCTTATAGGTTTTTTTTTTGTTGAATGCCATAATTTGACGTTTAAAAACAAAATAAGGTTGCCTTACAGGCCTAGGTGTGTAAGGCTGTATGAAATTCCTTTACATATCATCTTCACTCATCGCACCTGATATGTAGTATTTCCGGACCTAATTTGAAGTAAGTCATGTCAACATTTCATTAAAAGTTTGAGAAAAATAGCATTATTGTTTTTACTATTTTCCTCGTATTCTTTCCATAATTTTTCACTGTTCAAACCTTCCCTGGACCTAGAAATATTCCAATACCAAAATTAGCCAAATCGGTCCAGCCGTCCGCGAACTTAATGAAAAGTTATAAATAGCAGCCAGATACCGGGACTTAGTAAGGAAATACACACACACAGTAATATCACAAATTTAAATTATTAAAATAACAACCTGAACAAATTAAAAATGAAAGTTTCTTAATATCAATGGTTCTTTAAAATGCATAACATCATCCCCATATAAAGCCGGTTGGGATCAAGAGAAATCAAATTAATATGATCCTAGCTAAACTATACGTGAAAAGTAATCCCATATTTTTTCCAGTGTTTGTTGGAACGACTAGCACATCATTTATACGCACAATAAGGCATAATTCTTTCGTTAAAGATATAATTTGAATACTTCTTACTACGACTGTCACAACGGGCCGCCATTTGCGAACTAAATAGCTCCGCGGCACAAAATTGACGCCCCGCCCGCTTCGGCACAATGTGTGTGGGGTCATTTTTCAGAGCTAGTTCGACATCTATGTTTATTATCAATCGCTGCTTGAAGAGGGCTGCAAAGCAGTTCAGAAATCAGCTGGGTTGCTGTTATTACAGCTATTTCAAATGAATAAAGTGGTTACACCCTCTGCCTTGGCCTATGAGTAATATAATGTAAATAAATAATAAATAAATATTATAGGACATTATTACACAAATTGACTAAGTCCCACAGTAAGCTCAATAAGGCTTGTGTTGAGGGTACTTAGACAACGATATATATAATATATAAATATTTATAAATACTTAAATACATAGATAACACCCATGACTCAGGAACAAATATCCATGCTCATCACACGAATAAATGCCCTTACCAGGATTTGAACCCGGGACCATCAGCTTCGTAGGCAGGGTCACTACCCACTAGGCCAAACCGGTCGTCAAATTAATGTGCTTCACATTTTTTATTAATTTCCATTGCTGTTACTGAAACGAACCTGAGATAACACGGCGTTGTTTACCTCTACAGAAGCGTCAAAGAGGCCGGGGGGCCGTGTTTTAATGTGGGCCCATTTTTACGCTGATATTTTGTTTGACGTTAGTCTTCTATGTTTTTTTCGTTCGCTTCCCTGAATTCTCGTGGCATTTTTTAATTATTCTAGGGACTTCTCATTTACAGACTACCGATATACTTATATCGATACAATATAGAACACAATATATGAATGAAGATTAAAAGTAAAGGTAAACAACATGCGGTCTTATGGCTAAAAGGCGGTCTCTTCCAGATAACTTTTGATTAGTTGAAAATTTGAAAGACGGATATGTATGTATGCAATAAAAGCAATGAAAACTTAATTGTTAATAATTTCACAGAAAATAATCTACTTCTATTTCGTGTTTTTTTTCAATTTCATTTCATTTAATTTGTAGCATTTGTGACATTTCCCTGATACATGTAAAAATTCTACTCCTTATTACATACGCTACATGTTATACGTATTTGTAATCAAATTATACATGTAACAATTTTATTAATGCTCAGCCAAATGTGGTAAAAGTTCCTCGATAAAACTCCAACTCCAACTCACGCTTAAAGAGAACAGCAGACAGTTACAATAACAGTATCAAATTTACGACAGGGGAATGCGAATGAATGTTTATCGATATTGTATGTCATATAATAACGTTATTAGGGACTTAATTTAATAATCCCCAAATTGCGGCTGAGCGCCTACTGAAACGCAATGAGCAATAAATGTCAGCACGGAGTATTTGGAGCGAGTCCAGGATTGGCGTATTTGAAACAAACTCGGTTCAAATAAGTTTTTAATAGTTTTAATGGTCATAATAGTTTGATATTATTTGTGTTGTTATTACGGTGATTAAAATAATTAAAGTTAGATAATTAGATATTCAAGTGACATATGTAGATCTTTCTATTCTCTTTAAGCTATCTCTGCACTAACTTTGCAACCACAAGGCATAGAAACTAGTGCCGCTATAAAGTAGGTACAGTCAGCGTCAAATACTTTGTAGCAACCAAAGTAGCCAAATAGTTCGGTACACCATATATTTAGTATGGTGTACCGAACTATTTGGCCACTTTGACTGCTACAAAGTATTTGACGCTGACTGTACGTAGGTATTTGATGTTTTCACAGTAATTTAACATTTATAGTGACTCTTTCACAGTTCCACACCCTGCAGCTTGCCAAGTATATGCAGAGTTAGCTAGGATATCTAGTTGATTTCTGCTTAGACAGTATCTGACGGACACAGTCGCACCATAAGGGTTATTTTTTACCTTTTTGGTACGGAACTCTAAAAATAAAAACATGCAGTATGTTAATATACGCTCACGGGTACGATGATCCGACTTAAGAAGACGGAGTGTCGATCGACGAATCCGCGCTGTCCTGTAACATACATATCTAAGGACGGGCCTTATGGGCACTAGGAATGGTGCTAGTTCAGTGATGTCACTCTCGAATTCGAGGCAATCGTGTAGTCTAACGGAACTAGTTGCGACCAATCGCGCGCGTGATGCGAACTCATCAACCAATCGCATTACGGCGTTAGACTGCACGATAGGCTCGAAATCGTGTGCGTGACACCGCTGTACTGGCCCCATTCTCATTGTCCGTAAGGCCCGTCCTTATAGATATATATGTCAATGGCGCCGTCCCATACAAAATCCTAGCTTCCACCGTTTTATTCTATATTACTATTAGTAAACAGTGAAGTACCTAAGTATAAGTATTGAAAAACTTACAAAGTTTGGTCTCGCTACGTCGCTTCACTCGGAGTTTGATGAGACAGGACGAGATGCACTGCAACAACATACTTATATTCAAACACAAACATGTTAAAACTTGTTATCCCATAGCATAGGAAATACTTTTTTCCCTATCACCTATTTGGAAAAGGGCTTTTTCTTCCCTGCTAGAAGGGGTCAAAGTGACAATTTTGTTCCCTGCTAGGAGCGATCAAAATCTACACTTTTCTATTCAAGGACAGTTTAAATTAAAGCCAGTATCAAATATTAACACAAAAATAAAGTCACAACTATTGTTATGTTATACTCATTAGTTCTAGTTAAATTTGATAAATTCAGCACTTTTAGAAAGTCTAAATAAATATATTTTATCACTAAGATCTTTTATTTACTTCATGGGTGATGTGAAAAGCGGTATGTGTCACATGGTAGCAAAATTATTTAGCACTAAGCTCAGGATTCAATGTACGCCTACGCCGTAACTATGTCATTTTGCTCGCTTGTGACTCTATCTACTATTTACACCTCATCATGCAACGGGACAAATATGTGTACGACCTACGACCAAAAAGTTAATCTCGAAACGTCAGGATACGTACCTAGTTAAATAATAGTTAAAAGTGCATAAATAAAGAAATAACTACCCAAGAAGTTTTAAACCATGGAATAGATAGATAGATAGATAATCCGTTTATTTGTTTGCCCCAATACACACAGGAAATACAATTAATAAAATGACAAAAAAACAGATAATACAAAATTATACAAGAGAAATACACATTTATACAAAATAGAAGTAGAAAGAGAAAAAAAAATACATTTAAATAATACTGTTCCACACATATAGGAAGTGTTGTGTGCGTCGCAGCAAAACAAAAGGGTTCTGGCTCAGTATTACGCTTCACCCTATGGGAGAGGCACTGATATTCTGCCAGGACCAATAGTTAAGCTGGTGACATCGGTCGTAATAAATAAATTGACCCAAATCGGATTAAATAATCAGATTAATTACGACTGCAAATTAAATTTAAACTGTATATCCTTTTTGATTAATTTTATGTTGACAAGCTATACCACAACACTGAGAGCAGTTGCTAATTTCTAATTTCGATTATTTGCCCGACTAATCACATGGTGAAATTACCCCTTATTGCAGGTCAAAATTACCCCTTATTGCAGGTCAAAATTACCCCTTATCGGAGTGTAAAACTAGCCTTATCTGAGGATAGATCACACCAAACCTTGTTCTCCGATCTATGACATTATTATTGACAGTGACCATACTGCAACTCATGAGCTATCTTTGTACGCAATAAGGGTGCTAAGCTAATAGTTTTGCTGACTAAACTACCCTATTTCTGGTAAAATTTCCGTGCTTCGGGTAATTACCTTTTTTTTATACTACGTCGGTGGCAAAGAAGCATACGGCCTGCCTGATGGTAAGCAGTATCCGTAGCCTATGTACGCCTGCAACTCCAGAGGAGTTACATGCGCGTTGCCGACCCTAAGACCCTAACCCCCTCCCGCCCCTCGTTGAGCTCATGAATATGTCCGTGTACCTCCGTGTGGTTCATCTCGTCTAGTCGAGTCTAGTTCACGTCCATGATTTAGGCTAGTAACTTGTGAATGGGGTAAACTTACCCTGTTCTGGGTAAATATACCCTGTTTCAAGTAATTACCTCATGAATGTGTCCAATGACCTCCGTGTGGTTCATCTCGTCTAGTCGCGTCTCGTTCACGTCCATGATTTCGTCGGCGAGCTCGAGGTTGTCCATGTTACCGGCGGACGGGGAGCCTGAGACAAGAGGTGTCAGATTAACTCGATTCAGGCAGTTGTCGATTTACCTATAAAA
The DNA here is from genome assembly GCF_033807575.1 of Cydia pomonella. Lineage (NCBI taxonomy): Eukaryota > Metazoa > Arthropoda > Insecta > Lepidoptera > Tortricidae > Cydia > Cydia pomonella. Next base: position 17,733,587 of record NC_084717.1, on the reverse strand, counting down.
TAGACCATCGAGAAAACGAAAGCCAAATACATAAATGAATATTTGTATCGCTTCCAAGCAAAAAGTCCCACTTTGTCGCTTGCCATAACGACTCTTTGACAGGTTATTCGTATAAACATACTAAGCACATCTCGTCCTTATGGTAAGCGACAAAGTGGGACCTTTGACTAGACTTGAACACGTTTGGGGATAATCTCACACATATCAACCTAGCCCCCAATTAACCAACTAAGCATTGACCGGGATTGGAACCCGGGACCTACAGGCAGTGTCCCTGCCGACTAGACTTGTAAGGTGGCCGTTAGGTCTAATTGGAGTATTCCCATCTGTCCCCGCCGGGCACAGATGGGAATAGGCGCTGCATACAAATCATTCCCATCTGTATCCGCCTCCTGTATGACGGCGGGGCGAGCACAAATGGGAATACACCGTCTAGTTTAGTGTTGACATTGAATATTTTTAAGAAGCAGCCACTGGCATATGCGGTAATCGGGTAATTCGGGTATATATTCAGATAAGAGTACTACTACTACTACTTATCTACAAAAATGAACTGTTTTTATACGTGTGACAATTTTATCTTGGACTATCTAAAGGTCTTTTAAATACCATTGGTACTTATATCTGAATCTTCGTAAATGTAACGGAGTAAAATTAACATGAAAATACATACGATCACTAGGTACACGACATGAAATTCATGAAATATACTTATGACATGTAGCTGTCAACTGTCAATTATGATAAACTTTTTTCAGCTCAATCCAAAGAGTAAAGTAAGTTCCTGAATTACCTATAGTTCGTTTTTTAGGGTTCCGTAGCCAAATGGCAAAAAACGGAACCCTTATAGATTCGTCATGTCCGTCTGTCTGTCCGATTATGTCACAGCCACTTTTTTCCGAAACTATAAGAGCTATACTGTTCAAACTTGGTAAGTAGATGTATTCTATGAACCGCATTAAGATTTTTACACCAAATTAGAAAAAAAAAACAATAAATTTCGGGGGTTCCCCATACTTAGAACTGAAACTCAAAAAATCTTTTTACATCAAACCCGTGTGGGGTATCTATGGATAGGTCTTTAAATATGATATTGAGGTTTCTAATATCATTTTTTTCTAAACTGAATAGTTTGCGCGAGAGACACTTCCAAAGTGGTAAAATGTGTGTAACCCCCCCCCCCCCCCCCCCTCCCGTAACTTCTCAAATAACAGAATGAAAATCTAAAAAAAAATATATGATATAAATTACCATGCAAACTTCCACCGAAAATTGGTTTGAACGAGATCTAGGAAGTAGTTTTTTTAATACGTCCTAAATGGTACGGAACCTTTCATGGGCGAGTCCGACTCGCGCTTGGCCGCTTTTTTTTTCATAAGAAAGAAGGTACGCGATCTTGACGTGTCTTTTTATTTAAATAAAATTGAAAAATAAGTCCCACCAAATATGTAACAATTATAAATCATATACCTACTATAATTGACGTATATGACTCGCCAAAATGTGTAACACAGCTGATTTTAATCTTCTAATCATTAGAATCTAATGTATGAAAAATATACAGGGTGGGCTCGAATAACCCAAACACCTTTGTAAAGCCAGATATTTCAGTATGTCTAATTTAATAACGTATTAAGGCATAATTATTTATTAAAATACAACATACAGCAGGTAAAGTTAAGTTTAAGAGATATTCACAGTTTTCTATAATGAAATTAATGAAGGTGTACCAAAATAAGTACCTACAGTCAAGGTATTAAATATCGCCACGGACAAAGTGCCAAAGATATGTTCACTACTTAATGTATCAGCAATAAGGTCGTGTATACATATTTTTGGCACTTTGTGCGTCTCGATATTTAATACCTGTACCATCAAGTAGAGCTCACCCAAAAATTATCGAACGTCATACGTCGTTCACATTTTATTTAAAAAATCATTATTATTTAATATAAAAATCAAAAGGTTTATTATGATAAAACTTTTTTTAATTGAAATAGGTACCATCTTGAAGGTAAGGTGCCAAAGTTCGGGTTCTACAGTGCACGGGGAGTTTACAGGGAGAGATATCCCTAAGGATTCAAGCTTTTACAATTTCTAATGGAGCTTTGAAAATAAAGCACTGATTTTCCATCAGCCCTTCCTTTGGATTTAGCACCTTGTATTATTCGTTTAAAATAATAACGAAGTAGGTATACAGATCTGTTATGATATGAAACTAGGTTGCCCCTGCCTACGAGTATGCTATAACTGCTATAAGATTTTCTTATATTTACATAATATATCTAGAATACAACTAACCACTCGTATTTTCTACCTACAGTAAAGGTAAGAGTTTCATAACAGTAGCCAAAAATGACCTAAGTAATTCTAATTCGGCGGCATCGGCAAACCATTTTGTCAAATTTGCCATGTCAGTGCATGCTTAACTCCAGGGTATCGTAGTGAACAAGGAATTAAATATTACCCACCTATATTATTTTACCATATATTATTTGTCTTTAGTCTATATGAATGTCCATACGTTTTGTTAAAAGACAAGAAACTGATACTTGATAAATACCTGACCAGAAGACATTTCTAGCTCCAGAATTGGATTACGTACTAGGTATTATTTCACTATAAAATGTGGTCAAAACTAATTCTGTCGAAACAAAGTCTTGGCTTAATCACGCTTAATCAATTAAATGACTGATATTATTAATCGAGTTTCCCGAATACTTAAGTACAAACTATCAACTATGTACGTGCTAAATATCATTAGATGCTTTACCATCCCTAAGTATATAAGTTAAGTGAATTGACAGGTCGTTAAAAGAGTGATTTAGACGAATTATTTACATATAAAATATACTACATTATATAAAATACTATTCCAACAAGTTTCAAAACTGGTAACCAACCAGGAAACTACTGTTATTCGGCCGACACTAAAACAACTTACCGTACAGCTTCACTTTGTTATCTTTGGTCTGAGCCACAATGATAACATATCCCTCCAGGTCCACCGATTTGGACTTTACTGTTGTCATTTTGTCTATTGCGTTTATTTGGGTCGTCGGGGCATTAAACGAATTCATCTTGAGGTTATTTTTTAATTATGAGTAAACTAGTTTTATAAAGAACGTTCAAACGGCGCCAGCCTAGGCCAACGCTTCCTCCAGCACCATTTTAAACAGAATTTACGTTTAGAAAATGAATTTATCCCACACATTTTGCTAGAACACATTTCTCACTTATCCAGGCGAGAATACTTCAGCCATCTCACTTTATCATCCGTTCCTTACAGCATACGGCACTCAAAACACATGATTTTCTATCACTCTATGCAAACCATCGGTGTCTAATTATTGATATTTAAGCGTATTGACGAGGTTTTTGGTCGAAGATACTTGAGATCACTGATCATGCTGGTTTCCTACTTGGTGTTTCTGTTTTTTGGGTTTATCAAACGCGCGCGGTGTTAACATTTGGTTTTTGAGTCGCGAACGCTCCAGCAGGGACCGTTTTGTGGTATTTCGGTTTATTAAACTAACGTTAAAGGCCTAAAAGCGTGTTTTTGAGGTTGAGACACGACGGTCCCACGTCCGCGGACTGGGTGCTCGGCGCGAATGGATACGTCCATCCCATTTTCGCACGATCAATAATGCTCCCTTCCCAGCATCCCTTAACTCCCACAGATACGCCGCCATTCACTATTCCATGTGCTCGCGGTACCATTTCAGAGATTAAAGTGAAACAATAATTTTTATCCCTGAAATTACGATTATCGCAGCTGCAAAAAACAATTAAAAAAAAAATTTGTTATCAAGGTCCCACCGAGATTTGAACTCGGATCGCTGGATTCAAAGTCCAGAGTGCTAACCATTACACCATGGGACCTCACGCTGAAGGAGTCGAAATAACGTTATACATTAAGCAATGATAATGAATGAAGTAATTTTTAAATTTTCGAGTTGAATTTAAACTTTTTTATCACAACAGAAAATTTAAAAAATACTACATATCGTATATGTATGAAAAACATCACATATTCACATGTTATATATTGTTCATTCTCTTATTTGAGGAAATAAGTTCCAAATACGTAGCCTAGATGGAGTTACTATGACCATGAAGTTTGTTGTTTTTGTATCATTTCCTGAGCTTTTAGCGCCATCTATGAATTTCTTTTTACACTATAATAAAATGCTGCCAGGCCAAATTAAAAAAACAAAAAATGGGTAAATTTTGAATCTATTTCGTTTTAAATTCGTATTTTTTTATATAAATTCAATCGCAGGACACACAATATATTTATTTTATACTGATGTTTGGTTTGTTTTATGTTGAATATGTATGCAATAAATTGGATGTGATACATATATTTTATGTGAAAATGTAATAATACGAATAAAATCATGTTTCTTTATTTTTAAAAAGTTTTAGGTATTTAGATATTCTAAAAATAAGTTAGTAAATGTAAAGCAAATACGTGTATAACTATTCTTGATCGAATGTTTCCGCCTGCGTTACTTCCTAAAAGTTCACTGCAATATGGTACACAATATTTAGTATATCTGTTTAAGTAACAGTGGCCGGACAACACAGTCCGTTGCCAAAACTAAGTGTCATAAGTTATGGCTGGTTATCGCAAATATTACTTTCCCTTTAAATGCTACTGCAAAGGTGAGTAAATGTTTTTTATTGTTATTATATTTATTATTTTTAAAATACAACCTGTACACGTCCTACACGGGTAATTGGTGTCCCAGACATTACAAAGGTACAGGAGTCAAAAAGTAATTTAATGTAAGGATATTCGGGACATCAGTCTATTATAAATAAGTTAGTAGTTAGTTCAAATGTTTTTGTAACGGTTTTTTGGTGGCCTTAAGCACACCGATGAAACGACTTTTTTTATAAGAATAATCAGATTTGGTTTAAGTAAATATATCATGTGTCTGGCCTATTTCTCTAGTTTGGCCCAAGACTGTCTCATTTCAAAGATAGACAGAAAGAATCATACTGTCTTTGTCTTATGCTAGGACAAGCACCCAAAAGAAAGGTATGAGTATAGTTTTCTTGGTTGTTACTGACTGGCAAGTTGTGTTTGCCACACTGTAATTACTTTGATTTTAAGGTGTTTGTAAACTTGAACAAGCAACACTGCTTTGTCAAAAAACCTAATTTCCTATACATTTTTAAAATTAGTATATTTACTCTTGCAATTTAAGATACTAAATGTTATTATGGTCGTTCCAAAATAATTAAATGTTGATTTTAAAAACATTGACTTGTCAATTACATAAATGTGCATTTTTTCACCTTGAGTGGGAAAAGTAAATCTTGTTATAGCAACACTGATGATAAAACGTCAGTTTGTCACTGACTTCGCTGTAGTAAGGTTGTCATTTCGTCTATCTGATAACGTGATAGATGAATGGAAAATAATTAACACCGTAGCAGCGAAGTTGAAGTGTTCAGTGATTCCGAATATATCGCCGCGTGTGTTAAAAACAAGTGTAAACCTCAATACCATCGTCGTTAAAACCGCCATGATCAATGTGGGAAACAAAGATGGCGGAATAATACCGTGATCATAACCAAACGCGTCGTTGTTTTGTAGCGTCGTGCGTTATGTGCCGGGGAGGGCGCGGGCCGCAGCCGTGTCGGGGCGCGTGAGCGCGGGCGCGGGCGATGGGCGCGCCGGGCTGATGCCGCCGGCGGGCCGCGCGGCTATGGCGGCCGAGGAAGCACGCCCGTCGCTGTCTCTGTTCACCGCCGTCTTCGAGTACCAGGCGCAGGGCGGGGACGAGCTGACCCTCCGCCGCGGCGAGATCGTCGAGGTCTTGTCCAAAGACCCCAACATCTCGGGAGACGACGGGTGGTGGACGGGAAAGATCGGAGACCGAATAGGCATCTTCCCAGCTCAGTATGTGACCGAGGAGGATCCCCTGGCGGTGTCATCGGTTATAGGGGATGTGGATCCGCCTCAAGTGTCCTTCTCGGAGTTGAAACTGGAAGAAGTGATAGGGGTGGGAGGTTTCGGGAAGGTGTATCGAGGCTATTGGAACGATGAAGTGGTGGCGGTCAAAGCGGCGCGCCAGGACGCGAACGAAGACATTGAGGTTATTAAAGAGAGTGTGCTGCAGGAGGCGAAGCTGTTCTGGATGTTGCAGCACGAGAATATAGTGTCTTTGAAGGGTGTGTGCTTGGAGGAGCCCAACTTGTGTTTAGTGATGGAGTACGCGCGCGGGGGCTCGTTGAACCGAGTGTTGTCCGGCAGGAAGATCCGGCCAGGCATCCTGGTGGACTGGGCCATTCAGGTGGCCCGCGGGATGGCGTATCTGCATGTGGATGCACCTATATCACTTATTCATCGGGATCTCAAAAGCTCTAATGGTAAGTGGGTCTAATATTTATTAAGGTTTTGAAGCTACAGTAGAATCCGCTTATAACAACATCAAAGGGTAGTGACAAACATGTCATACTAAGTAGATGCCATACAAAGCAGAGTTGATTAAGCTTCCTATTTTTGTTACTTTTTCCCAATTAATCCCAAATTCATTTGCAAGGAATGAGTTTTATTAGCCTCATTTTTAATATCAACTATCATTGAGAAACTGAAACTACCCATGTGCTACACAGCTCCTAACTCATTGCAAGAAAAACGTGAGGGACGGCCCTGAAAACCAGTGAAGATTTCAGTATAAGTGGTTATAATTCCATGAAAATAGGATTAATAGGCGATATATGTCATTATAAATAAAAATAATAATAAAAAAGCCTTTTATTTCTGGGTGAAAATATTACAAAATACTTAACCTAGGATCTTAAACCTAATATAAATTTTTGTGAGATAACACACCAGAACCCTTAGGAGGTAAAGGCCTCTTCCAGAACCCTTCACTTCTTTCTGTCTTGGGCCTCCCACATCCAGCTGGCCCCTGCCAGTTTCGTTATGTCATCTGACCAGCGTGCCAATGGCTGTCCTCTTATCAATGGGCCCTTTCCAGGGTTCAGAGGTCCATCTTCCGTCTGTAATCTAGCGACATCGCCAGCCCATCTCCATTTTTTTTAATGTCATTATAAGCGAAGTCATCTTATCCGACTTTGTTACGAAGAGTGTTATATGAAAACTAAACTTTGCCCTGCAATTACTTCATAGTAATGGTTGGTCAGTATAAGCAGAGTCATAATAAACGGATTTTATGTGTATTTAGTTGGTTCAAATAACTGTCTAGTTGGCCCTGGGGCTCTAAAGCCCTAAATAATTATTATGATTGAAAACTAAAATGTATGTTTTTAGGACCCAATTTTTGTTTACAACTTTTTTTCTCATTGATATAAGTCACTAATTCCAATAATCAGAGGTTGTAATATGTTGTGTGCATATACTATTCTTATTGGAAAAAGAAAACAACATTTCAATGTTTGTCTGTAGATAAAAGTTAATTTTTAGCTACAATTTATCATTTAGAAGACACCTAATTACAGTACAACCCTGATTAGAAGGTTAAATAATTATCTATCAAGGCTCAGGAAGCCCCCGCATTCCTCAGATAACACCGATAAGGAACTTATCAATGATGTAAATGTCAAAACATTTAACCTTATCTTGCAAAGCCAATTGGCAAATTAAATGTGAAGTGACAAGTGAATTTATTATATTATTGTTATCCTACTTGAGGACTTTTTTTTTTTTTATTGTGTTTTGTGTTTGTTTGACTCCAGGGGCTTTAAGCCAATATTAAGCAGACAAAGAATACAAAAGATGGGAGATAATAGAGAGATAGTGTGCTACTGTTCTTTGTTCTGTAAATAAAGGCTATTTCATTTTATTTTATTTATTATTTTCTTACTCTGGTCTTGCCAAGGGGGCTGTGTTATCATAACAGTGGGAGACAGGAACTGCTTTGCAGATTGCTTGTAGCTATGACACAAGAAATATCTGGTTTTATTGGAACACTATGCAAACCACCCGACATTGTATATAATTGGGACAGATTTGGGTAATCCTGGGTGTATTGGGTATTGTATTTGAATGAACATGTTTGCTGCGACATCAAGTCAAATTGGCATAAAGCAAATTGTAATTCTATTGCTGCAGCGAAAGTGGTAAATAAAATGTTATTGGAACCAGCCAAGCATAAATAAACTAAATTTAATCCAAATATTGCTATCCCAGGTGAGGATGCTGGTAGCATTGCCTGGCTAGATTGTGAAGTAAATGTATTTATGGAGACAGTCTACCAGCTTATAGTTCACTTGTGGTATTTTTGAGTGGTGTGGCATTGAATAATTCTTTTGTTTGTTTTAGAAACTTAAATTGAAATATACTCAGACTTAGTTTCTCATCAAAATTATACTCTGTATCTTTAGGTATTTAAATAAAAGTAAACAAAATCTACCTTCAAATGGCTCCTAAATCTAGTTGTGGGTACATGAAAACATTGCATGATCAAATAATGTAGGTTAAGGTCAGGTTGTTCAGTGTCCGCTCCAGGCAGTTTTGTATTTGGTTGGTTAACCTATAAATTTTGTAACTGCCTGAAAATGTACAAATTGTTTGTTTACTTTTATTTAAATACCTAAAGATACAGAGTTATAGGTACGATATGGGCAAAATGATACTTTATTTAAAAAAGTGTTGACTGCTCACTTAAATACTTTACATGCCCATGTTGCTCCTACAACTAAGATTAATCTTATCTAAAGTGGGTTAAGCTGGAGAATGTGCTCATAATTATGAACTTACCTTTCCTGTTTCCTAAGTGAGGCAAATATAATCATTAATCAATCAGTAAAGAAAAGACTACCTTGACCATTACTAACATCGAGAAATACCAATAATATCCCCATTTGGTAAACATTAAAATTAATTTGCTGACCTTCAATCATGAAATTAATCAAAGCTTAAATTATAATTGGGGTCAAACATCTGTCCATTGGCAGAATTTTTATGGTCCTTATGCAATACTGTGGCATATTGTTCAACCCACATCAGCTTTTTTTAGTAGATACCAGAGACTGGTCAAAATGTAGACTGTTAAGCGTAAAGTCATGTTCCATTTTTGGTTGATGCTGTGCTGTTATCCATCTAGATAAAATTAAGCTAACATCAGGGGAATGCTGTTTACTCCACCACACCAGTCCAAACCAAAAAGTTCAGCTGATAATAGCTCTATTTTATCTCCAGATTATCCCTTTAAGAGCCCGTCCGGGTAGTGGCCACTGGCCAGGAAGTGTTTTTTAAAATGATATAGTATTTAAACACTGTCAGGCTAATTTATTGAGTTATCAGTGATAATGTATGATGCCTTAAGTGGGATGGAGCAAAGAAAAAGAAGAAGATCAGAGAGCATGTATATGGAACTGATATCTCACTTATACACCGTGTTTTTATTGAATTCCGTTAACTCCGGGGTATGAGTAAGTACGTTTAAGGAAACTAAATGGCATAGTTAAAATCCAAAAAAAAATATATAATTTTTTATTTTTTTATTTTAATAAAAATTTATTAAATGTTGCATATAGCGTTGTTGTAACTCGGATATTACATTTAATTCAACCAAACAATTGAAAACTGTGACATATCAATGTCATTTCAAACATTGTAGTTACGTTTAGTAGCAAATGTACACACTCGTACTAAACACTAATCAATATGTGAACAGGCCCTACGGCAAGTGTATACGCTCGTAAGGACCTTATAAGATAAAAATAAATTATTAATTATCTCCGAAATGGAGTTAATGAGAATACCGGTGTCTTTGAGAAAGTTACTTAATTTAAGCTCATGAATGCACCCTTGAAAGTAACGGAAATAAAAAGAAACACGGTGTATAGTGGCACCTACAACAGTGATGAGATATGCACCTTGTATAAAGAATGCTAGTCTTTAGTTTTAACTGGTCTTTTGTGAACACCCACATCATTGAACCTAATTCTTGTTGTCAAATTATACTTTGAAAGTGTTAATTTGATGATCACAAGGATAAAAATGGCCTAGTCAGAAACAATAAAGTGTTTTTCAAGCTTCATTAAGTTTTTTATTGGGAAAAATTCTAAGGGCAATAAAATATTACAAACGACTGGTTATTTAGGATTTTTTTTTTCCTATAATAAGTCCTTAAAATATTCTTAGACAAATTCGTTTTCCACACAAAACATTGAAAGTTCTCATAAATAGCACTGCTGCAGTGCTTAAAATTTCTACTTAAAATACTAGAAAATGAGCATCGTAAATAGTATAGAAAAAAAAAATGAAAAAAGTACAAAAGATTAGGAACTGGAAATCTTTTTGTTTTTGTTACCTATACAGGCTATACACAAAAGCAAATTATGTATAGTATAAGGTGTCATTAAATAAATAATTTTTAAGAAAAAAAAACCGACTTCAATGAGGGAGACCAGTGAAAGAAAGATTATTGTTGATTTTGGATTTCATACAATGAAATTAAAAAGACAGCGTCCTACACCTAATTATGTAGAAAAGGAGGTTTATCACTGACCCACCGTGACACATGTCAGATTTGCTGGTTGACTGGTAAAATACCCGCAACAGGGTATATGACTGTATTTATAATAAATTATTTCACACTATGCATGAAATAATTATAAAAATGGCTGTAAGTTTGCTTTAAAGAGTTGAGAAGTACCCCAATTCCTCATGGAATCCATCATCAGAACTCAAGCTTGACAAAAATGTGCCTTGAAAACCAACTGCTTCACAAACATGCGAAGAGAACAAATTGCCAAACGTGAACTATGCGGCGTTGAAGAGTTCCTTTCTGATCATCATTAGCAGTTTCACTTCATCAAATGTCACTTTTTAAATGTAAGTGCTTGATTGGTTGATGAAAACACAAAAAACACTATATGTATGCTCTTCACATTTGAAGAGTTCCCTCGATTCATCATCGATCCCATCATCAGAACTGAGTTTTGTAAAAAATGGGACCAATATATATAGATTCAAGCACAAAAATATTTTTCATAATCGGTTCAGAAATGACGGAGTTATGAAATAACAAACATTAAAAAAAAACATATGCACCTAATTGAAAACCTCCTCCTTTTGAAATCTTGAAGTCGGTTAAAAATAAATTGTCAAATTATTATATCTGATCCCATAGAGACATTTGATTTTGCATAAAAGTTATAATAATAAGGCAAAAATAAATGATGCCAATAAAAAAATACAATATTGGAATTGTTTTTAATATGAACACATCGAATAAGCAAACATTCATATGCACAATAAAATCCTTGACATCATTATTACAATAAGCCTAACCCAACACGTCAAACAAAAAGTAGGTAAAAGTACAATAACAATCAAGTAAATATTGACTTCCATATTTGTACCGTACTTTGTCATTTCCTTGTTTAATCATTCCACTGTAACTGTTGCCTTATTCAGCTGTTACAATAAGACCTAAACACCATAACTAGTTGAACAAGTTAGTGCTCTAGTCAATTAGTGGTTTATCTAGGCTACCTATTGTGATTTCTAAATGGGTTGCATCTTGTGCAACGCCTATTTCTGCATAAATGCAGTTAATAATAATGCATAACAGCGTTATTATACAGCTGATTGAGCCAAAAACATGCAAATGTGTATATTGTGTATTGTTACTTACCCATTGACATATATTATCCAAGGATAAGAAAGAGGCCAGTACAGCGGTGTCACCATCACGAATTCGAGCCAATCGTGCAGTCTAACGCCGCAACGCGATTGGTTGATGCGTCAGGCGCGCGATTGATCGCAACTAATTGCGTTACTAGACTACGATTGGCTCGAATTCGTGAGTGACACCACTGAACTAGCACCATTCTTAGTGCCCGTAACGCCCGTCCTTAGATAATTATATATTTCAATGTTACCTGTTTTCTTAAGGCTTAGCTTGGTAAAACAAGAAAGCAGTCCTACTTTTTTTTTAGATATTCTCTACTCTGTTAAACATTGCGTTAAAAATCTCAGGTCAAAATTAAGTATTTGATATGGAAATTGTACAGTCGACGCCGAATTTTTTTTTATAAGGTTCTCAAGTGCGAAAGTTTAAACATATGTGCAATTATCAACCAAAAAGTTACTTATTGTCGGTTGCCTATAACCTATAAGGCGATATTTCCATATAGCTTCAATTTGAAATCAACCTTATCGACAACCGACATTGTGGCTTCTTTTTAGTTGAAAACGTCACATATCTCTGACATCGACTGTACGTGTACAGCTAGCTAGCAGCAAGTTATCAGCTACGCACATGTAATTTTTATAAACACGCGTGCGCGCATGTGTGCACTGTGCATGTCTGTATGTAAATAATCTAACAACAAACACTCTTTGTTCGTTAACTTTAATTTTGTTTCATTAAGTTTCCTTTTTGCATGTACTATAATCTATACAGCGTGTGATAAACGCCGCGACTTGCTTATGTCAAAAATCGGCAGTAATCAAGTTCTGTCATATTTTCTTTCCCGGTAATCAAATCACCATAACGCAAGTACGTATCCCTAATCTCTACTGTTTCATTACACCTCAAGACCAATAACAATAACATTACATAACAAAGATACATATTTAAGCACCGCATTATTCCTCCCTCGTAAACGGGGTGAAAACCCCTTTTCGGGATCCAATCGTGTAAAAGCTTCCGACATTGGATCTCATTCCAGAAGCTTCCCGAGTCGAGGTGAGTGGAACTGTCAACCTAACTTGTTAGGAATCTTTGGAGTCTTGTTTATTGCTCTTAACCTCTTGTCTATGAATGATACGATATTTTCTGCTCTAGCGCAACCGAGTTTTAAACCACGATTTTGACGCAATTTGACGATATATTTAAAAAGTAATTTTGTCTATGAAAGTTGGACGTTCCACTGCTGGGTTTAGGGGGGCCTAACGCGAAAACGGAATTCGCAATTTGCGGGGCGTTTTCTCTTTTACTCTAATTTGGCCTTAGTGAGAGTAAAAGAGATCGATCCCTGCAATTTGCGGATTTCGGTTTACGCGGTAAGCCCCCAGAGGGCATACCGCGAACCACGTTCGACGTGCGGCCTCTCTGTCGCACTTGTGAATTCTCTGGCCTCTACTCATGCAGGAGAGGGATTGGGCTATAGTGCTGTCGCTCGCCTATATACTGCTGTGATTGGTACCAGGTAAATTTTGTAGGAATAGGAAAGGCTAATGGAACTGTCCTTAAGTAAGAACTGCATCTACGTACGTCATGCGATTAATGCGTTTTCGTTGACGTGCATTTGCGCGCTGTAATATAGGTATGTTTCATGAGACGTCACACTGCACGGTATGTAATGTAAACGCCACGCGAGCGATGTCACGTCTCTTAAAGATTCATACATTGCATACGTATGCATAGACACGTGTCTAAACTTTTCTAAGGAAGCACTTCTCTTTTAAAGTTTTCCTGGAATACACTTTTACCTGCAGATCTTCGTTTGGCTACTTTGGATCCACAGTTCTAATAATTGACTTTTTAAGTTATTCACTGACGATGATTTGTTTTACACTGAAAGAAATGTTTGCATAATAGTAACAAAATGTTTTGTTACTACCGACTTACACAAAAATAGGACTTGAGATTCTTGCGAACTATGAGTTGTACCTGTTACAAATTGGTTGTAAGATATTGAGCAAAATTTAAATTATTTCTTTTAACACGTTAAACGCCAGACCAAAATATTCATTTTTTCTTAAAAAAAAACTTGATGTAAATTCAATTATTACTTTGATATGTATATAGATATATATTTTATTTTGTTATTGGAGGTTTAGTTAAAAAGTTATTAAAAAAAAAAAACTCGCGGTCACCGATGACCCCCGTGGCGCTGTGAAGTTCATATTTCAAAAACCGTTACCATGACGCCACGCCGGTCCCCCCGCCGGCCACGCCGGTCACTGTGCCGGTCATTATACTGTCACATTCGCACCCGCTAAAATATGCTTATAATATAAAATTTAACTGCTTTGGCATTGTGTGACAATAGCTTGGTTTGGCAATTCCTGCTACTGGTTCAAGAAGATACGCTGTTTTTGTTTATTTTTGTTAATTTTGGGTTTTTATGATGTTTTTTTTGTGGAATGCATGTATCAGGTGTGTGTCTGCATTGGGAAATTTATTTTTTCTTATTTTTTGATAATTGTCGTGTATCTCCAGATAATTGAAATTAATTTCTATTAATTATATAATTATTGCAAATACTTAATTATATAAATTATAGAATTAAAGCTGTGATTTGAAAAAAATGCCTTGTTTTTTTCATTTTTTCAACAAATCTACTATGTCACTAACTGCACCCACGTCCCAAGCCACCGTTTTACTAACGAGCGCCATGCCGGTCCCTTGCATACAACGCATTGCTTATAACTGCTACACGTGGCGCAGGATAGCGTCTTAAAAACAGGTTTAACACGAGGTCACCGGTGCCCCCCATGGCGTGTTGCAGTTGACTTCGTGAGGTCGCCGGTGCCCCCCATGGCGTTCAACGTGTTAAACGTTCGGCTAATAATTTTTCCATTGTAGGTACTCAAGTCTCAAGTGGCCTTAGGCGGAATGTGCGCTTATTTACCACCATCAGGGTATAAACCTATGAACAGGACTCGCCTCTACAATGTGGGCGAGTGGAACAACTTGTCAATTTCCACGTCGGCTAAGTAAAATGAAAGTGTCTTGGGACCTTTTCGCTTGACAGAGCTAATTTTTCACCAGAAATGTGCGGTGATTGTCTTGGGTAAACATTTGTATGTGTGTCTTATCGCGTACATGCTATGAACACATCGATGCATAAAGTGCGCTGACGTTTAAGATTTCCAATTAATGAAGATGCTTCAGGTTTGATCATTGCTGGTTCATATTTATATCATGAAATATTTTTTTAAAGAAGAGTTTATCAGTAGGGATTACATGATAAAATCTTCTTTAAAAAATATAAATGGATCTAGCGTATTTTTTGTGTATGACAATTTGCTTTACAGATTTTTGAGAAAACATAGCTGACCTGTACCTATATCAGAAGTATTCTACGAATGAGTGGCATCGAAAAGATTCATCGGTAAGCCGGAGCCAATTTATATTTTCTTATATTGTTAAGATGAGATCCTCAATTGTCTCTAAATCGACAAGTTTATAAGAATCCAGTTAATTTATATTATTTTAAATAATAAATTAATGTTATAGGCCATTATTGCACAAATTAACTAAGCGCCTTGCCAATCTAATGAGGTGTTGTGGGTACTTAGACAACGATATATATCCGCACCCTCGTCGAACTGTGTATATATCGTCGTATATATAGAAAACCTATAACCTAGGAACAAATATCTGTGCTCATCACACTAACAATTTCCCGTACAGGGATCTGAACCCAGGACCATGAGCTTCGTAGGCATTTTAATTAACCAAACGGTTCCTCTTTGATTCTACATACGTTGATCAGCGTCCGTATCTAGTTCCAGCCAAACTATGCTAAATGATTAATGAATAGTCACAAAGGCGAACTCGGAGCCCTCATTACAAGGGAATTCAATTACGTCAGTGAGTGCCGGGCTTTATGGCTGCTGAGAATAATTGGGTTACATATCGAGAACTAACGAGGCTAGAAAATCTTAAATAAAGGCTTAGTCAAACTGTTGTAGTGTATGAAGCGTTATAAGAAACGTCACACTGGGTAGCTTATCTTACCTTATACTTTTGGGGGCCCTTGCGGGCCACAGGGACCTTTTGTGAAATTACCTCCTTAAGAATGATCACGATATCAACAGTTTATGTACTTTAACCTTTTATTTATATAAATTATTACTTATAATATATGTTAATTATTAATGTTTCAATGAAAACGACCATCGCAAAACTTTTAGGTTTAGGTCAAATGCTGTCAAAATCTGTCTTTGTTTTTTTACATTATTTGTCTTTTTTATTGAATTCCACTTTTAGGTTGGTGATGTTCTCTTGTCTATGAGATAATGGAAGTCAATTTTTTTTGGGAACCATCGCCCACACTGTTAACAACACAACAATTGTAATCGCGCTTGAATAAGGTTTGCAATCCGGATCCGAAATGTATGAAATTATCCCGATCTGGATCCGAATCCACGGACGGATCTTCCCATACATTTCAGGTCCGTCGCGCAAACCCTACGCGTGAAGCAGAAAATTCCTCGACTCTCCACTGAAGCTTCATCGTTAAAATTCTCGACAGGCCTTCATAATGGCCCGACATTTCATACCAATTACGATTACGAAACTTTTAATGAAACTATCGTAAAAATGAATAGTTCAAGCTCCACCGTGTTTTATTATTTCGACAATGTCCATTACACTCGCAAAAAGAGGAGTGGTTTTCGCCAACCGTTTTATATGGTTAAACTTTCGTGTGTTGCAGAAAATTGTGGCGCTAATGACAGTAATGACTTATAAAAGTTGATATGATGGCCGTATATTTATTGCTTACCGCACGTAGAGAGGGCTACCATGAACATCGAAGTTCGAAGCTAAGTGTCTTATAAAAAGTGCTTTATATCTGTAAAAAAAAAGAAAAGTATACTACTACTTATATGTGTCGTCTGCCGCTCGGCAACGCGTCGCTGACTTCGTTTCGCTGACTTCGAATGGTATTTCCTAGAAATAAATAAAAACCAGTCGTGTGCTTTATAAAAAAGTGCTGTATTTCTGTAAAAAAAAGAAAACTTATACTATTATTTACACGTGTCGTCTGCCGCTCGGCGACGCGTCGCTGATTTCGTGTCGCTGACTTTATGGTGTTTCATAGAAACAAACAGAAACCAGCCGTATCGCCGCGGCGTGTCGTCTGCAGTCGCGACAGTTCGCGGGGCTCCAACTTGTACTTTTAGAATGGGGCATCAGCATCATGACAAAGTTATCTAAGAAAAACTGATTACAGTCGCAGAGATAAAGATTCCTGCATGTCACAAACTTAATTAATATTTAATGATGTCGTGCTAGTTCTTAGAACGTACATGTATCATACAAACTGAAGATAGATTGCTTTGACTTTCAGATGCACTGATACCGCAAGGTTAACCCTTTGACCGCCAAGACTCGTAACGCGTAGTATACCCATAATAGGCGTGGCATTCAAAGGGTTAATGCTGATTTTTGGAGCTTAATCGAAACAAAAACCATTGAAACAACGCAATGAACACAACTTACCTACACATTTTTATTAGAACTTAAGTAACAAAAACATTGATTTGAGGTTAAGTACTAATACTACTATTATGCAGTTGTATTTAATTTAATCGTCTGGAAAGTCTTAATATCTTGATAAAAGGTTTTATGTCCCCTACACCCTCACCCTACACCTAAAGTCCCCCGCCGCGTCTGTCTGTCTGTATGTTTGCAATAAACTCAAAAACTACTGAAGGAATTTTAATGCGGTTTTCACCTATCAATTAAGTGATTCTTGAGGAAGGTTTTAGTGTAAATTGGTCGAAATATGACGATGTAGGCTAATGTCGGAAAAATCGCGCTTTTGCTACCCGTGCGAAGCTGGGCGGATCGCTAGTTACTGCATGCATAAATATATGGTAACAGCAATACTTTAGCTCCACAATTCCACATTAATGAACCTTATTCCTTTACAATAAGGTTTACTAATTGTCAGTTAAGACGACTACAGTCACCATCGGAGCGGCCGTGGTGCTCAAAAATATCTGAACACGCACTCTAGCGCCTTGACAGTAGAGGCGTGTTCAGATATTTGTGAGCACCTTGGCCGCCCCGATATATCTGATGGCGACTTTGCGACACTGAAACCCTATTTACAATATTATTACGTTCCCACGGACCAGTGAAAACAGACCCGTTCTGAAATCTAGGCACGGCTAAATAACAAGGCATTGGAGAATGCCCATGATTTCCATCAAACCTGCTCGCTATAAATGTCGGAAAGAGAGATCGTGGGAGAGTGCGATGGAAATAAAATAGTGTTTCTATGTCTGGGTCTGGAATGTTTTTATAGCTGTCTCGCATATATTATTTACGGTGGTAGACTTTAGTAATACAGTGGATTTTGGTTTGCATATAACAACGATGAAGCGACTGTAATTTCTGCGTTATATCCGGAAGCTATAGGCAAAGTTAAATAGATAAAGACATGTATAAATTTAACTCCGAAACGTAGTTCTTCTCAAACTAGTGTTCACGCTATATCCCTACCTAATAGGGGTCATCTATTAATTAAATCAAACGTATTTCTAGGTTTTTTGACCCCTCCCCTCCTCCTTGTCACATTTGGCAAACCCCTCTGGTGTGACGTCACATTTTTCGCATTTTTTTTTTCACCAAAATCGGCGAATCGAATTTGTTACTATTAATATTTTTTGATCAAACTATTTTGGACAAAAGAAATATTAGTAATTATAACACAACCGACTAGGAAAGAAAATTAATCGCATAAAACGATTATCGTTCTAAAAACTCGTTATTTAATTGTACAGCGAAAAATTTTTTTTTTTATAAATACTGGTGAAGTTAAAGTGACGTCACAAAGTTTGTGAGTCCCCCTCCCCCTTGTCACAACATGTCACATTTTCTTGACCCCCTCCCTCCCCCTAAACGTGTGATGTAATTAATGGATGACCCCATATCTACCCATAAACAAAAGGTCACCGCAGTTGCTAATCGTCGCTATACTTACTCAACCTTGTATATTACATACATATATCAGATACGAGTTTGAGTAAGTATAGCGGCGTAATGTATGCTTTAAATTCATGGGACTTGGATTTAACGACCTTAACCGAATGGTCGCTAACTCGCTACAACCAAGATCGATAAATGAAATCCACTGTACAGGTGATTCAGGAGATGTGAGCAGGATCAAGCCTGCATATTCAGTAAGTTATCAATCAGCAACTGTTTCGTACCAGTATTTGTGAGATTAACGTTAATTTATTTTTTACTGTTCAAAAAAAAAGTTTTATTTACGATATTAATGGTCACCCTCTTTGTATTATCCTTAACAAGTGACAAATTGAATGTCATCGGAGTGTGGTTACTTTTATAAAATCCTATCTCACTCAAGTGTGTCATTTTATTTTCTTTTTAATCAAAGTGCTGTCATAACGGTTAAATAGCTTTTATCTTTGTTAATTAAGTGTTGTAGGGTGTCCATGATTGTAGATAATCAAATTTGTCCGTAACAAAAAGTTAAATAACAGATAAAAATCGTGATTGTTTTACTTAAATATGATGGTGAACGATTCATTAACATTTACTAATTGTGTAGGCTTAGTCCTACTCAAGTCTCATGAATTACCCGGTATATTGTTATAGCATCCGAAAGAAAATGTCTGACACGAGTAACAATGAAAAGGGTTGTTGATTGTAACATCTACCAGGCAGACAAGTTATCAAAGAATGCTGCATGGAGAGCAATGGCACATGGCCATGATCCTCAGGCAGGAGAGAACTACTCCAAAAAGGACGAAAGTAATTTCGGCGACTTATATTAGATCAGGGGTTCCCAAACTGCGCGCCGCGGCGCCCTGGTGCGCCGTAAACAGTAAGGAGGGGCGACGTGAGACAATCCACCTCACCTATTGTAGGGCGCTGAGATTCAACTTGCAAGAGCGCCGCGGACTGATGAGGTGTTGTACTCGTAGTGTGAGATTTTTTGGAAAATATGACTTTTTTTGCTAAAATAATTATGTACATGGTATACCAAAAAGATTGAACATAGATGTATTGTTGATTTTGCGTCATCAGAATGTAGACAGCAAAATCTAACAATTTAATATTTTCTCTTGTAATAGGTATTTTAAAAAATATAATAGGTAGTAATACTGATACGTTTTGCCGCCATAGGCTGCACTAGCACAAACCGTAAACCAAACAGTAACATATATACTGTGCCTTAAACAGTTTTTTGACAAGTTTTCACATATTACTTGTTACGAATAAATATATGACATTGATGCATCAAGGCGGTTCGTTTACAATTTGTGCTAGTGGTCCTCTTACGCTGACTGAGGAACTTTTTAGCACAATTTCCAATGTACCATTAAATATAAATTTTATATATTAATACTATGTCGGTGGCAAACAAGCATACGGCCCGCCTGATGGTAAGCAGTATCCGTAGCCTATGTACGCCTGCAACTCTAGAGGAGTTACATGCGCGTTGCCAACCCTAACCCCCTCCCGCCCCTCGTTGAGCTCTGGGAACCTTACTCACCGGCAGGAACTAACACTATGAGTAGGGTCTAGTGTTATTTGGCTGCGATTTTCTGTAAGGTGGAGGTACTTCCCCGGTTGGGCTCTGCTCTAGATCTGGAATGACATCCGCTGTACTGTGCCCTACCACACAAAGCGAGATGACATTCACAATGCCCATACCTCTCTTGTGGACGTAGTTTAAGGACGTACTCGGGTCCAAAAATTATTCTCTATTAATTTAGATATAATAAGCTGTCAGAGGTAAGCAACACCACCAGCGTAACTGTGCAGTGGATCAAGGGACACAGCAACTCGCGAGGGAACGATGCAGCCGACATATTGGCGAGAGGAGGCTCGGAACTGAGGGTGGCAGGACCGGAGCCAATTATACCTCTGCCTTATGCCTGGCTCCGGAACATGCTGAGACACAACACTAAGGTAAAACACCAACAGTACTGGTCTAACCTAGGCACGTGCAGGCAGGCGAAGGAGGCCCTCCCGACAATCGACCCTGGTTTGTCGAGGAGGCTGAGACAGCTGGAGAGGCTACAGCTCCGGCTTTTGACTGGGGCCATAACCGGCCACGCCCCACTAAACAAACACCTACTAACCCTACGTTTTACAGATAGCCTCCTCTGCAGAGCGTGCATGGAGGCACAGGAGACAGCCGCCCACGTCATTCTTGAATGCCCAGGGTTGGCAGAGTACCGGGCACAATACCTCGGTTCTCCGGGGTCTCTCCCAGAAGTCGTCGGCAACACCAAGGGTCTGCTAGGCTTCTTGGTATAGTTGGGTTGGCAAGAGTAGTGCCGACAACCCACCACGCAAAATAGGCGCGAATTACGACGTCGAGTTGCGGAAACCGAGCCCGCGAGTACCAATACCAACCAATACCAAAGATATAATAAGGGCTTTGTGGGCTTTAGTAATACATAAACACAAAATAACAATAATATTCGCATTCCTAATGCCAATATTATGCAGCCACAGACCCTTATCTAATCGTCCACGTGGCTTTATCGCCGCGCAACATCGACATAATTATCGTCTGCTATGTCGCGTGTAAGCGTAGCGTACCGGACGGTACACCAAACCAGCGTAACTAAGCTTTTTTTTTAAATATCCTGTTTCACATCAAGGACCTGGACCGTTCTGGATCTATACCACACGCAATCGCTATCATTTTACAACCTAACACTGAAAAACAGTCACAGATTTATTCGTTCCTTTACGTCATGTCAGCGTGGAAACGTCGTGTAGTGGAATGATTGGAAATTCGACATATGGCTTGTAGTGCTATCCCTTTTCCAGGCCGCACCAATCTACAAGGTTTTCCCAAAAAATCCAAATATATTCCAATTAATCCAGCTTTGATGATTCATTTGAAGACAAGTAACATTTCCTGAAAGTGTAATCTAATTTGAACCTTAAATCGGAATTCTAAAGTTGAAATTCTAATGGCGCGTATGTGGTCGATAAATCGTAGGTACCATGCCTGGAAAAGGGCTATACAGCGGTACGCCCAAAAACGCTGCAAATTGCGTTAAAAGCATGAAAATCGGTACGATTGATTTTAAGAACCTAGTATGTAATTCTCGTAAAATAAGTCTGAGCTTAAAAGAGCGTTTTTTATACTGTAACATATCTATGCTAGTAATATATTATAGTAGCTATCTTTACTAGTAAAGCAAGAGCGAATATAACTATTACTGAACCGGTGTGGTATAAGTTACGCAGGGTATACAAACCACTCATTTGATGTGGTTCAACAGATACTGGACTAAGTTATACACGCTTGCACTCTTTATGCGACATCAGTAACGCCCTTTTGCATAGGCCGCCCCATTATATGCCCCAGCTGTTTGAAATGACAATCACTCACGCGAGTCTCGATTTTTTCTTGTTGGCTGTTTTATTGCCACTCTATTTAGTGACACCCCTTGAATTATTAGCACGCCATGGTCTGTGGGTTTACATGGTGTCCGATTGATTAAAATTTGGCATGCCTTCCTTTCTAACTTCGATGACAATAAAATGTTATTGTTAACCTGGTCTGCTGATGTTGACTAGTAGGGCTAAAGCGCATCACAGACGGAGCGATAATCTTATACCTTTAAACGAGCAATTCTTGTATATATATATTTATATATATTTCTGTGATCTCGGAAACGGCTCTAACGATTTCGCTGAAATTTGGTATATGGGGGTTTCTGGGGGTATACAATCGATCTAGATTAGTCTTATGTTTGGGAAAACGCGTGTTTTCGAATTTTCATGCGTTTTTCTTTCGACACAGAATATGGTCGCTAATTTCGTGTTGCCAGCCACTGTCCGTCTGGTCCAGCGGGTTAAGACGCGGACGGCTAGAAACGAGTGTTACGGGTTCGAATCTCGCCCGGTGACTAACTTTTGTTTTTTTTTATATGTTCAAGTTTATATATATTTTTTAATTTTTATTGTTTTAGACATGTTTAAATTAGCAAAAATATTTAGTTAAGATTATCACCTATACACAACCATATTACAATAAATAGTTATAAGGTTATAACCGAGCAAAGCTCGGTCGCCCAGGTACTATATATTAATATACCGTAAGATAAGGACAGATACCGACAGATATCTTATAGTATAGCTAAGCACCACACACGCCAACGATACCAAAATATATCGTTATATACCGAGCTATAATATCGTAAGACCCCAAAATATATATATATAACAATAACCGGCCAAGAGCATGTCGGGCCACGCTCAGTGTAGGGTTCCGTAGTAACTCTTCCGTCACAATAAGCTAAACTGGAGCTTAAAGTATAGTAAATTGTTAACCAAGGGATGAAACGGTACCTTTCACCTGAGTTAAACAAATTGGCAAATTTGCATAATCAGTACCTAATTAAAATAAGTCTTTTTACTATGAAGGGAAAACTTTTTGCGATAACTCAAAAACAGCTAAACTGATCATGTCCGCTATAGTTTTCATTTAATGTCTTTTTTAAGCTCTACTTCCACGATTTTTTTCATTTTTTTTGGACCTATGGTTCAAAAGTTAGAGGGGGGGGACACATTTTTTTTTTCATTCGGAGCGATTATCTCCGAATATATTCACTCTATCAAAAAATGTTTCTTCAAAACCCCTATTCGTTTTGAAAGACCTTTCCAACGATACCCCACACTCTAGGGTTGAAGCGAAAAAAAAATTTCACCCCCACTTTACGTGTAGGGGAGGTACCCTAAAAAAAATTATTTTTTTAGATTTTATTTTACGACTTTGTCGGCTTTATTGATTTATATATCCATGCCAAATTTCAGCTTTCTAGCACTAACGACCACGGAGCAAAGCCTCGGACAGACAGACAGACAGACAGACAGACAGACAGACGGACATGGCGAAACTATAAGGGTTCCGTTTTATGCCATTTGGCTACGGAACCCTAAAAATCGGCTTCGCGTAGTATATATATATATATAGATAGCTTCGTGTGTGGAATCTAACAAATAGTATGTAAAATACAAGGTGACAAAAAATATGTGCATTTCCGTTGCCGGGGAGGTTTTGGGATTATACTGAGCAACGTTTACTATGGGACCAACCCCGAAATCGCGAGAAAAAAAATTACCCTCCCACAGAAAAAGACACACAGAAATAGGGTTGGCCTTTATCAAAAGTTGCTCAGTATAATATAAACCTCCCTGGCAACGGGAATGCACATATTTTTTGGCCACCGTGTATATCGTATAAGGCATCTGCCTTGCTATAAGATTTTTTGGTATATTATCGCTCCGTCTGTGAAGTGCTTAACTAAGATGCTCGCCTCTTTATCATTTGTCACGTTCTGACAAGTGGGTAATTGCGAGAGTGACGCATGATAACACAGGCGATAAAAACACGTCCATATGCTATCCGTGCAGGAAAACAAAAGTAATTATTGGAAATTGACAGAGAATTAAGAAAAAGTACAGTTGTCGACATTGACATAATATCTAAGGACGGGCCTTACAGGCACTAAGAATGGTGCTAGTTCAGTGGTGTCACTCACGAATTCGAGCCAATCGTGCAGTTTAACGCAACTAATTGCGATAAATCGCGCGCGTGACGCGAACACATCAACCAATCGCGATGTGGCGTTAGACTGCACGATTGGTTCGAATTCGTGTGCGTGACACCGCTGTACTGGCACCTTTCATTTTGCCCGTAAGGCCCGTCCTTAGATATATGTCAATAGTTGTCGATGTAAGTTTTTTTTATGAAGACGTAAGCTTCTTTTAAGCAGACGTATGCGTGATAAACAAATAAGTAAGAGAAGTATGACATTAAATGTATAATGACCCTTTGTTGCTCAGTTTTTAATTCACATTTTACGAATTGAAAATCAGCGGGCGTATGTAAATAATTCATATACATAATAAAGGCCAATATTAAACAACATACAGTGCTGGTAGTCAGGTTTGCATTGTCTCGAGAACATAAATTGCATACCAAATCGTAAACAACGAGTTACATAAAGTGGGTCATTATGTCAGCAATAATGATGACTTCCAAAATATGCTTGCAATTTTGAATTTAAATAACATGTCTTATTAAAAAAATACAGTTACCATTGTTATTCTGAATAATAATACTGGTTCAATGCAAGTCAGAATGAACTGAAATGACATAGAATGTTAGTCGAAATTACTTTGCTTACTGTGCGACCAAAATGTTTGCATAGGGACGTGGGCGGCCGGTATAATAATTATAGGCATTATAGCGACTAATGACTGATGTGACAAATTGTAAATACAAACGTTTATTTGAAAAACAAGAAAACGATAATATAGTTAAGCAAGTTATAAATAACCTTCGGGTATCATGGTCGCATTTTTTATCACTTGTCATATCATGCGTCACTTTCGCACTTACTTAAATAATTAGAACGTGACAAGCATGATGACAGATTATAAAAAACCGACCTTCTTTAAAATTTATTTATTTGAATCGTGCTGTTTAATTAAGTTATTTTGAAATGATTTCAAGTATGTCAAGACTTGCTAAAGATACATACATACACTCGCAAGCATTACCCGCATTTCTTCTTCAGTTGGATTAAGGTGCATGGCACAGTGGATCCGATTCGCAGGTCGCTTCGATGTTTGAGCGAGAAAAATTATAGCGACATCCCGCTCGCACGTCGGACGTGCGAATCGGATGCAGAGTGCCATGCGCCTAAATGAAACGTTGAAAAACAAAATTTGAACTCCCACCTCCTACGGTGGCAGCATGGTTCCATTTTTATCACTTGTCACTATGCCCGTCACTTTCGCGCTTACATACTTGTTAGAACGTGACAGGCATGATGACAAATGATAAAGAGCCGACCATCTTAGCCCTACTGAACTCAGTATCTATTCCGAATAATTTCCTTCGCTCTAGTGAAGATGAATGGATGGAGTCTGTCACTTAAGCCGCTGCTATTTGGGAAAGGGTATATTATTTTATTTTTGTATCTTTAAGATTCATTTTAAGTTGCTTAGGTGTGTTGTTTTTATTTCGTAACTTTTTAAAAAGCTTTTTAATCGATCGCGTTAACAAGATTTGTTTACATGCTTGTGTTCGACCTCGCCGTGATGTGATACCTCGTCTGGCAAGGCAATATGTCTGCGCGTTGCTACATCTTCCTGTTTTGTTCTTCATTGAAACTAATATGCTTATAGTTTTTTTTCTTCAGTTTAGTAACTAAGGTAAGTCTTTAGTATTTGTAAGCAATTGTAATTTTACGATAGGTACATTACCGAATCTGCATGATTTAACCTATGATGCCATATTTCAAATTCCAATACGGAAAAATCGCTGAATGCAAACCTATAGTCTTATTTCAAATTCGATATTGAAACGAATGGCCCATTGCATAGACATAAAGCACCTGCAACCGGGGCTATTAATAAAGCGGCTTAGCACACACTCGCCTTACACAAACCAGTATAAATTGTGATCTCTAGTTGTTAAGGATCTGAAGGGCAAGTTTACATAAGCTTGCCGACGATGAGAGCTCGTTGAGCAATATAAATAAGGGCTCTGCAATGCGGCGCGGTTAGATTTATATTTTCAAGATTTTTATGACACTTGTTAGTTTTCGGGAGGTGTTTTTTATTGTTTTTATTTATTGTAGTTTGAATTTGGTTTTATTAACATTAAGTTTAGTTGATAAGAATTTAGTGTCCTTACTAGCTCTGAAATCTAAAGTATATGCCTACCTATACACCATATTACATAATTTGAATTTTATAATAGAGCAATCAAACAGCCTTGTTAACATCGTCATTCGGTGTCCCATCAAAATGTACAAAGCATAACAAAAATGAGAAAAACAACTGCATAAAAGTCCAGTGACTACATTTCCTTTGTCGAACACTATAATGTAAATCGAGAAGTCATTGTCACACTTCACAACCGGCAACCCGTGCAAGATATCTCAAGTGTTTAAAAATCGAACAAACGTAAACCTCTTCGATGACACGAGCGAGACAAATCGGCGCACGCGCCACTTATAACGTCGTTTAAAAAAAGACTTAAGTGACATTAAGCTAATTTTACGGTTTCACTCACGGCGCGGCGCAGCAATCGTTAGTGCTTGAAAATGGACACCTACGCTCTCCTATAGAGACTATAAAATACCTTTTCACTACACCAACTGGTAAAAGGCCTCTTGATTGTTCAAAAACTAATGAGAAAGTTGCATTTTATCCACATGTGGGGCAAAGTAATCAGATGCAAATATTGAGTTGTTTCTTTATGTTAGCTGGTAGAATTTACTTTTAAATTATGATTTTGGATGATAATTTTTTTATTACGTTCATTGGGATTTGATTTGATTGGATTTTTTTGGTATTTCAAAGTTAGTATTTTCCTCGCGTTGGTGTGGTGAAAAAGTTTGTGTTTCACTCGGAGGCAAAGTTTGTTTAACACTCGTGCCTTGAAACCCTCGCAACGCTCAAGATTCCACTTCTCGAACCACTCGCTACATCTTTGCCCCCTTGGAAAACAAATAACTATTTCATCACACTTGCTCGAAAAAGATCTTATTTCATGCAGGTGTACTAAAGGACAAAGGCCTATTTTGTTCCCGTGGGAGTTATAGTTTTTTTTTATTATGATACTTATTCATACAAACCAAGTAGCATAAATTACTTTTAAAATTTAATATTTGT